>NC_141538.1:84892500-85598750 GCF_021556685.1 Rattus norvegicus
AGCCCCCAGCTAGATTTCCCAGCAGTTCATCTCGAAATAACTCTACATAACTCTTGCAGACAGCAAGGTCAAGTTGTTAGAAGCCAAAGGCCTGGCACTGATGTGCATAAGATGCTTGTTGTTCAGTTTGTTTTGCTAACAGTAGCCAGAGATGCCTTGACATTTGCATTAATGTACAATTTCTCTTAAAGACTGATTATACTTTAAAGGTGTTGAGTGATGTTAAATATGATGAACTCAGGCTAGGAAAGTTCTCTGTTGAGAAATAACCAGTCACATGCTGGAGCTTTGGTGTAAGGCATGAGGTAATTTGCTTTGTGTCATTTAACATATTTGTTTTTTACATTTTAAAAATCTTTTATTCATTTTTTTTTAAATTTTACATCATGTACTGAGATACACTCACCTCCCCATACGTTTGTACCAACCCACAAAAGAAAATAAAAACATGAAAAAATTTAAAAATTAAACCAACACTGACTCTTGTTCATTTATTTTGATAGTATTTGATCACTGCATATTGCTTGTAGCTGAATACTTTTGCCACAGTAGTGTGAGGTAGCCTCTATGTTCTCCTCACATTAGATGTGAAAACAGCAGCAGAACAAGCCAAGGGATTGTGCAAGGTCCCAAAATATTCAAGTGGAGGTCTTAGAGTTCAGAAGCAGGCAGGCCCTAAGGATACTGGATCCCCATGGGTCCCATGACATCATCCAAGTAAAAATTGGTCCCCGATGCCAAACATAAGGAGGTAGAAGATTTTAGCTAGGCAATGAGTGGGCACAAATTAATCCACTCTAAACAGAGTCCAACTTGCAAACAGTCTGTCTTACAGTTGTTGCCTGTATGACATTGTGAAAAATGCTATGTGTCCAGCAAAAATTATATTTGTAATTTTGTGTTTCAGTGTTTCTTTGTTAGTGCTATACAGTACAATAATCTCCTTAGGTACTGGGCAGGAAGTGAACCAAAGTTCTCACTTAGCCCCAAGACCATGAGAGGAGAGGAAAAGAGAGTTCTTCAGCATAGAGTAGGCTATTCACTAAGAAGGCTGAGTATGTTAAATACATTTTCCACTGAATGAGGATTTTTAACTAAGGTTGTGTTACTAGGATTTTACTCCACTACAAGTCAAAATGCAATGTAATATTTATACATTGTAAATTATGTACAAGTGGGGACACATACATATATACCTACAGACATACTCATGTCATATATTCTTACTTATTTGTATTTTATATATTATACATATTATATATTATATATTTTATACATATTATACATATATATTTTCTATAATATATAAATATTACAATATATAAATAATATATTATATATTATTTATATAATATATAAAATGTGTATGTATGTATGTATGTATGTAGAAGCTCAAGCCAGAGAAATTACCAGAAGGTTTAAGAATGAGTGAGATAGTACAAAGTACAAAGCAGAAAAAGCAGATGTGACTGTGCCAGTCCTGTTTATACCACGATACCTAGTATCTCTCTGAGTTTTAATCTATTTTTAATAAAAGTAACACATTGCTATTGAGAGGTATTTAGATTACACCAAAAGATAAAATGAAAAACCAGTCCATTGTTCCCACTGCCCAGAGAGACTTTCAATCACCTTTCACTCTCTTTGACCCAAGCATGAATGGTCTTCGATCCTCTGATAGCTTCATAACTACAGAATCAGTTTTTCAGTTTCAGTGATGGCCACCAAATACCTAAGATTTGTCAAATTAACCAAACCAAACTACAGTGTACCCAACTCAACTTTGACTTTCAGTAACAAATAAATAATCACTCTTCTGGTATAGACATTTCTCAAGTACAGCAATTTGCTGCATCTCTGAAATTTCTATTTAATTGGACCCTGACTATTTTTTTTTGTAACAGATCTTTCACCATCCTCTATGTATCCCCAACATCTTTACAATTTTTATGTACAAGTCATTATCTAAGAACTAAAACAACATATTTTATTATAGTTATCACTTTTTTTGTATTTTCCTATTAAAATGTAAACTGTTCAATAGTATATAATTTTCTGTTTTACTCATTGGAGTATTTGCCCCATGTATTAAGAATACATGCACCATATAATGGTCACCTACAGAAACACACACGGAGAAACTAAATGTATTTTTATTCTTCCAAAAAAATAAAAAAGTTCCAAGTATATTTCAACTCTGCCCCCACTTTAAACACAGTAATTTTGTGGTATTTTATATTCTTCTTCATAATTATTCAATTAAATTATCTAATCACATATTAAAGATGTCTGGTAGTGTCACCATTTTCTGTAGTACAGTTGAGCTTTGATAGACAGTTTGAAAGGATTGTTTGTTCACAGGATTCCATGCACTCTGAAGCAAGAGGGATCTAAGTATAATTCTGGTTCTATCCTTGGTGACACTCTAGAAGTCACTGTCTCCTCTGCTTTCAGTCCATGTACTTAGAAAAGTGGATTAACAGTAACTGCCATTCCCAGTAGATACCTGGTATGTTTGGAACAGTTATTAACCTGTTATTCATGCATAATATCTTTCCTATCCCTTAGCATATCTTTCTTGTCTAGCCTTTTTAGTAATTGCTTCTGTTTATGCAATGGACCAAACCCATCCACTCTCAAGCCTCCACAACTTCTTTCTTAGGTGTGTAATCTCCACCTCTTTCTAAATCCCACTCCCAGATGAGTTCCTGATTTGTGTTTTCCTTACAATGTGTGTGGAAACACTATTCTCCCAGCAATTGCCCTGAGCATTCACAGCATGTAGGATGCCCAGCCTGCATTGGTCTTCCTGTTCATTCTCCAGTACACACCTTCAGGGAAGCTACCCTAGCTTCCCAGACATCCTGCTGGGTCCTTCTTCCTATTCACACTCAGTCAAATCCACCTGAAAAGTAAGAAGTCAAAAAAAGCCTAGACATTTGCCTGCCAGTTCCTGAAATATGAATACAGAAAATATGATTCTTCTTTCCCTGAACCCAGCAGTCAGTCAGTCCAGCTTTATTCTTGTTCTCCAAAACAATCCTTTGCAAAAGGTATGTGGGGTGTGTGAGTAGAAGAGACAAGTGAGTGCTAATTGGCACTTGATAGTGACAAAAAGTTGTAAGTACCTCTTCTTAAAAAGACAGTGACACCACATCGCAATTACAAAATAAAACAAAACAAAAGAAAGGGACAAATGGTCACAATCACATCACAATAGGAGCCCAGGCTCCCCGCTGAGAGCTTCTCCTTGTTCTTTGTGATTCTGCCAACAAATCCCAGAATAAATACAACATTGCCATTCTCAGTTTATAGGTGAGTAAATAGACATCCCAGAAAGGGTAGACAGCTTGCCTCAGGTCTCAGTCAGAGAGGAGGTAACAGAATCCAAGGTCTTTTTGGCACTCAGACTCCTATAGCAAGTACAGACTTGAGTATGCAGCAATGTCTAGACTTAGAGAAACAAATGCCTTTTCCGTGGTGTTCTAGGTCATGCTATGCTTGTTTCCCTCAGACATCTGGCCTTGCTGTGTATTGATGAAAATGGCCCTGTGAGAGGAACTGTTTAGGAAGCCTCCCCTGATGCCAACATACTCTGAAAACAAATTTAATATATCTGTTTATACTGAGTTAGCTCTGGGGAGTAAGCTTTGGCTAGGACACCTTAGGGACACCCAGTCTTCATTCTTAAGAGAATAGGAGTCATGGATCACGATTTAGTTCTGAAAGGACTTTGGGTATAACGTGGTTATATTGTTCCTTGGGACTCAGATTTTCCTATATTAGGCAGGACAGCAAATGAAGACAGTATTGATTTTCTGCTCAGATCAATAAATAAGATAAATTGACCAGAATCACTAAATACTGATTGGGGTGAACGCAACATCAACATTTACTAAGGGTAGAGGGCAGAGAAACACATAGATCAGAAAAATGGAGATGCCAATACAGCATCTTGGTTTTAGTTAAAATCTGTGCTTAAGAATTAATATTTTACTTAGATCTTTACAAAATAAAATCCAAGAGTGAAATTAAGTTTTTAAGTACAATAAAACTTCATTTAGTCAGACTGATTGCTAAGAGAATTGGTTGAATTACAAAAGAAGGCCATTAAAGTAAAATGCAAAAGCAGGAGTTGTTGCAGTTCATGCCTTTAATCCCACCACTCTGGAGACAGGCAAGGGCATCATTATAAGTTTAAGGACAGTCTTTTCTACACGGCTAGTTCTAAGCCAGTTAGTGGTGCACCGGTGAAATTTCTTCTCAAAACCGCAAATGAAGTAGAATAAAAGGTACACATGTGATCTGGGCCAATGAGCATGGTGTGAGGGTAAGCAGAGATGGGGCACTAAATATTCTGCTAAGTGCAAAAAAACCCCACATGCCCTCTTATGTCCCTTCCATATCTATCCCAGACTAAGTCTGATTCTCAGACTAAGTCCTGAGAAGAGCAGACCTTCAACCGAGGATGAGCAGCAGGATTTGGTGGGGAGATGACTCCAGGGCAAACCAAGGGACTAAGAATGAAGACCAAGAGGACTGCTGGGAAGTAGTGTCTTCCGGACATCAGAGGCCTTTGATGCTTAGGGACTCTGAGCAGCACTTTTGTCTATACAAGATGATGTCAGAAGCACTGCACTATGAACAGAGAAGGGGACCCTGTCTATATCTGCAAAGCTTATGGCAAGTGACAACTGCTGAGGGAGGTCCTGTCCATTTTCTTCATCATGTAGCCCATACCAGATGGTCTTTTACCCAGGAAGCACCAATTGGACTTCGTGGGTGAATAGAAGAAGAGAGAAAAATAGAGGAAGAAAATATGAAGTTGTGAGTATGTTGGAGAGTATGGGAGGAGTTGAAAGAGTGGAATGAGGGTAGATAAGATCTAAATGCATTGTATTCATGTAGGAAATTACAAAACAAAATATAGCAATAATAACAATAAACAAGGAAACAATTAAGGAAGGGTAGAAAACTGTCAAGTGGTTCTTAAGTAGTAGGTTCCAGGTGAGCAGCAGGCAGTGGTGTCCCTGGGATATGCTAGTACAGGTCCTTCAATACTTCCAGGGCAAGTATCCTCTATGTAATGGCATTACCCTTCCATTACCCCATAAGTTCCAAGAGTAAGAGACTAGGTTTACCTATAAAATCTACACCCCTCTCTTCTATCCTCCTGGAGAGAAATTCAGATGCAATCATCAAGGCTGAAGGTGAACAGAGATACACAATACAAACAGGGAAAGGACAGCCTGCTTGAGTTCTGTATGTTGTTATTACAAAGGCAATGTGCCCCTACAAGAATCAGTATGTGACCATACAAAGCAAAATTTGACTTTTTACATTGTGTCTGAGGCTGGCTGTCAGTAAGTCTAAAACCAGATGGTTACACAAAGAATTAGAGGCCCTTTAGGAACTTGTCACTAAGTTAAAAACTAAGTATGAACTGTGGTACAAGCACTTCAATGTACACACAAAATGAGTTAAATACAAGGTGCGCACTGAGTCAATTGTTTGTAGAAGCAACAATTGTATGAACCAACATAAATACCCTTCAATTAAGTCCTGGCTGGATAAAATTGGAGTCTTCATATGCTGGAATGTTCTCAGGCAGTTAAAAGGGATGAATCAAAGTTATATGTATCAACATGGGCACAGCTCAAGAAATATTGCTGAGCTGAAGAAAAGAGCACAATGCAGAATGTCTTATATATAGCATGACACCATTTGAGAATACCCACTGTACAGTTTTCCTATGAGAAGGTTACAGATATAGAAAAGTGTATTTAAAGGATTGAAATGACAACAGAAAAGTCATTTAATGCTATTTTGGAATGACCTAGAAAATTAAAAACCACATTCATCCAAGCAGCTACTTTTGGGTAGAGGAGAGCAGAAACAAGTCCAGAGTTAGCAGTGATGTAGGTGGAGTAAGATTTTAGCTTTAGTGACATTGTTCTGATGTATAAAAGCAGGAATGACCCATCCACCTTCAGAAAACTAAAGAAAAGGGATAAATGTCTAGTATACAGGTTGACATCATAGGATCACAGGCAACGACTTTGGAAATAGAATCAGAAAGAACCAGTGATGTTACCAAGGGCTTCTCTGCAAAAAGCAATACTGCTTCCGTGTTGCGCAATGGACACATTTTGCAAAGTGCAATTTCAAAAGAATGAGTTCAATTTTTCTTTCTGAGCATAGATTTGCATACTCTGTCCTCTGCTTTCCTTAAAACAAGCCATGCATATTCTAGCTGTGTTGTTTTTATTTGGTTAGAGTAATTATTCATTTAATAAGTTGGAAGTTGAGATTGCGGTTTAATCCACAGAGAATCAGGTGTCTGATTGTACAGGCTTAAGAGTGCAAAGGTTTTGACATTTGCTTAATTGTCAAAAATATGTTGGCACTGTGCAGTCTTGCATATGTAAGTGAACGTGGCATTTTGCTTGGTTTTGCGGGGAGCAATTACTAAGGAGGAGACATCCTGGGATGGCAGGACTGGGGCTTTGTATCAAAGTCAAAGTGAGGCAGGCAATTATAGGAAATAGCAGGGTGACTTGTATCTCCATTTGAGTTGGGTCGTACCCTCGTCCTCTTCTAGTGATGCATGTGGTAGCCTGCAACACTTACCTGCTTGTACTTCGTAATAATGTACATAGAAACCTAGGACTACCAGCTACGTGGAGCTGCAAATAGACCCCCAACAACACAAGGGAATCATTTTTACCTTCCCTTAACTTGAACAGATTTTACTCAGGCATAATTTAGTTATGTACAGGTAGAAAAAAGGAAGGCCCATCTGGCCTACACCAGTTCTGGGTACATGCACAATAAGACAAACTGTGTCCTCAAAGTGAACTTTGAGGGAGAATTCCCCATTTGTCATCTTATGCCTATGCATAACCAGACATGCATATGATTAAAACCAGAAGAATTATGAAAAAGGACAAGCACGGTAGAGAAATGGTTGTGTAATGCACTCTGTCAATCAAAGGAGATAGCTATTCTTTATATGCCCCTTAGCAACAAAACTCCTCCTTCTCTTGATTCTCATAAAGAGAATTCCCAAACAATAATCACAACCCGGTACACTTTCTCAGTCATGTGGTCCACTGTTATTCTTGACAGAATATTTTCTTGCCTGATTTATCACTTTGCTTTGAATGAAATGTTTGTGATGCTTTGTAATATATGTGCATTAGTATTTTCTTCTGAGAATTTAATATGTATGTGATATATTTAGGTCATCTCTACCTCCAATCCTCCATCCTAAATTCTCCCAGATATATTTGTCCACCCCTCATTCTTTCCCAACTTCATGTCCTCTTGGTTTTTTGTTGTTTCTTTGTTTTGTTTTGTTTTCAAACCACCTACTCAAATTTGCTCAGTCTGTATATTCAAGATTGGGAGCCAAATTTGGGAACATGAATTTACTAGGTGACATGGTGTTTAAAGGTATGGCCTCTTCCAGAAGCCATCAACTGACAGTAACCTTCAAGTAAGGAGAGGGACATAAATTCCTCTCCAATCCATGCTTGAATGTTAACTGGTGTGATCTTAATAAGCTTGTGTCTTTCTTCTCCTTCTTCTTCTTCTTCTTCTTCTTCTTCTTCTTCTTCTTCTTCTTCTTCTTCTTCTTCTTCTTCTTCTTCTTCTTCTTCTTCTTCTTCTTCTTCTTCTTCTTCTTCTTTTCGGAGCTGGGTAACAAACCCAGGGCCTTGTGCTTGCTAGGCAAGCGCTCTACTACTGAGCTAAATCCCCAACCCCTTGTCTTTTTTTTATGTTTGAACAGGACACAAAGAATGTGGAAACAACAGCCCAGACCTTAAGCACTGAAAATTAAAAAGACCAGAATATTTTTAACATCAGAACTACTTTGGTAATGACAATCAGATTCCTGTCCCCTGACATAATCAGTAAAAGAAACCAATCTTCTTTTCAAACATTCATATGTCCATGTCCTACTTTATACATCATAGTTTTCAAGATAATTGTACAGATAAATCGAACTGTAACCTCACAAAATGATAATGGTCATGATGATGAAGAAGAAGAAGAAGAAGAAGAAGAAGAAGAAGAAGAAGAAGAAGAAGAAGAAGAAGAAGAAGAAGAAGAAGGAGAAGAAGAAGAAGAAGAAGATCATAGCTACCAGTTGCAGACACCAATAGACTGTACCTTCCTCTAACTTTTACTACATCGTAAAAACTAAGCATCCCATTTTACATAAGAAGAAATCAAGCTCAGAGAGTGTGGAGGAGCATGAGCTGGAGAAGATGTACCATTTTCCTAGGCTCTGTATTTGATAACTTCCACCCAGACTTTACCAAGTCATTCTCTCAGAGGATGCATGCTTTGAAAATGGTCTAGAGTTGAATATATTTGAGAAATGCTGGCTAATTAAGTTTTCTTTCTTCTTCTTTTTTTTTAATTCAGGAATTCTCAGAATTTCCCACTTACCTGAAGAGAGAGCATCTCATAAGGTTTATGTGCTGTAGGAGATGGACGACGAGGCTTGCCATCTAGTTGAACATAATCAGTGGTAGTAACTGAAATAGTGCATAAACCAGGGTTGGGGAGATCACTCTGTAAAGTGTTTGCCATGTAAGCATGAGGACCGAGTTGAGATCTCTAGCACTCATGGAGAAATCTGGATGTGCTGGCATGCTCAGATTTCCCACTGAGCTGGCAGTGGGCAGAGACACTGGCCCAGCTCTTGATCGAACAAGGACCTACTAGGCCTCACTTGCCTCCGGTTATCTGTAAGCGTTATTTTTTTCACTCTATTCCTTCCTGCTGTTGGTTTCACAAATGCCTAGTTATTACTTGCACATTAAAATGGTTTTCCATCGTTGACGAATTGTGTTGTGTGCCCCAGGGTACTTGTCCCTTTGCCATCCTGGCTGGCAGATTATGAAGATTGTTGGCATCTTTCATTCCACTGCCTAGTCATTTCCCTCATTTTTGTAGCAAGACATTTAGGAGAGCAACTTAAGGGAGCAAGGGTTTATTATGCTGATGATTTGAGAGAATATAGTTCATTATGACATGAGAGACATACTGACATAAAAGGAATATGAAACTCCTAGGCTGTATCACAGGAATCAGGAAGCAAAAAAAAATCTTCCTGGAGGCAAGGGTAGGATGTAAACCATAAATTTCGATGCTATAGTCTGTATCTGCCAGCAAGGCTTCTTATCTAGATTCCCCAATCTCAAAGAACAATTCAGTTTGTTGGGAGGGGGGAGCCAAGTGTTCCCATGAGCCTGTAGGGGTCATTTTATATTTAAACCGTGGCCATGGGCCTCAAATCCCCATTAGATGATAGTCATCTCATCAAGCAAAATGCATTTAGCCTAACTATCAAGGTTGCCATAGACTTTAGAGATCCCACTAAGTCCAAAGTCTCCTCTGAGAATCTTAACTAGGAATCACTGTAAAATCAGAGCACAAGTCAAATAATTCCACATGCCTCACAAAATAAGCATTTCCATTCCAAAATGGAGAAAAAGGGAAGAGCAAGGAAAAAATGGAACAGAACAAAGCAGAAGTTCTGCAGAGCTAGAGCCATGTGCTTATAGTAGCTATCATGTTGACAATATTCTGGGCTCTTTACTAGAACTTAGGCTTTATGTACATGCCTCACAGCCCACCAGGAAACTCCATGCAGGTATTCCAATTGTGATACACATGCCACCTATCCTCAGGGGCATTCAGGAACCTTGAGACAAGTCTCCACAACGGGAAACTTTCAGTTTTGTAACTAGCACATCGAAAACACTAAATTCAGCTGTCAGCTCAGGATGACAACTTGGTCCCCCTGGGCTACAACTACAGTGGTCATCATTGTAGCTGAACCTGGAAGACATCCATTGGGGGGCCTTCTTATCTCATTTATCAATTCTTTAGCTCTCTTCTTACACTCTCTTTGCTTTCAAATGAATTTGTATTTTCTTACCCTGAGGCCAATGTGGGTGGACTCTGGCCCCTCATAGATAGTAACATTCCTGTTGTTCCAGGGAAGGTCTCTCTCCCCTAAGTCCCCTTTCTCAGCCTTCAATTTTCTTGGCTAGCTGTTTTTTTGTTTTTGTTTTTTTCTCATAAAACTGTACTTTCCCCCTACATATTTCTGCTCTACCACTGTAAATCAGTCTAGGAGAAATGATCAGCAATCATGTCACAGTCTGAACATTATATTAATTATACTGTCTTGAAATTTCCTTTGCTGTACAAATTAGCTGGTCACTTTTGAATTCAGCATCACACAAGATTTCAGAACACGGTAGAATGGGGTTAGATAATTCAGCATAATTTAACATGAAAATCTTTAAGTCCAGTTCCTGATAAAGTCCCAAATATAGCCTTTACAGTCAACATTTCTGTCTGTGTTTGGTTCTTCCCTAACTCCCCTCCGAATCACCCAGAGTCTCTGACTGCAACACTGTGTGGCTTCTCTGGATCTCAGCCCCGAACTGTTCCTTAGTCAGTCCACAAAGTGCAAAGCCCTAATGAAGCACAGGGCTGGGCTTAGAACTATAACAACTCTGTGTCTCGGTAAAAAGTTTCCAGTAGCTTCTTTTTCTTTGTGACAGAAACTACATTATGGTGGAAGAATTTATTCTGGATCATGGCTCAGGGATCCTTCTACCCTGCTCTTAGTTCCTCCATATTGTGCAAAGTAGTAGTTTCGGAAGTTATACCTTGCCTTAAGAAACTCCATTTTATAAGCAGCTTTTGATTCCATTTTGAGGATGGAGAAACACTGCACCTGAGTGGCTCTGAAGCAGAGCATCCGCCTGGTGCTACCTGTGAAGCACAAAGTGATGAAGGACTTATTTCCTGGAGTAGAAGAGGGTGCTGCCTATAAAATCACTAGGGTGAATTATGCTATAGGGATATCAGGGTGAATTATACTATAGGGATATCAGGGTGAATTAGACTATAGGGATATCAGGGTGAATTAGACTATAGGGATATCAGGGTGAATTAGACTATAGGGATATCAGGGTGAATTAGACTATAGGGATATCAGGGTGAATTAGACTATAGGGATATCAGGGTGAATTAGACTATAGGGATATCAGGGTGAATTAGACTATAGGGATATCAGGGTGAATTAGACTATAGGGATATCAGGGTGAATCTGACTATAGGGATATCAGGGTGAATTAGACTATAGGGATATCAGGGTGAATTAGACTATAGGGATATCAGGGTGAATCAGACTATAGGGATATCAGGGTGAATCAGACTATAGGAATATGCAGGCATCTTAAGATCGTACTAAAAACACAGGCAAGAATTTATCAGGCATGCCAGACTAAGGAAAGAGTGTAACTTCACTTGGATCTTCTAAAGAGATAGACACTCAGCACTATGATGACAATGGCACCCGCTGAACTGCTTTCTGTCACTTAGTGGGTATGTCAAAGACAGACATACAGAAAACTCTTAACTATCCTTAGGAAGTCAGGAAGGCTCGTTCCCTTAAGTTTTTGTGGCCTAACCCATTGCACTGCCTTGACCTCTTTCTTGCCTTCTGTTCACTTGTTTTGGCTCTGGACCTTAGTTCCGCAGCTTACCTTGAAGCTGAGTTCAATTCTGCATACTTGCTCACAGCTTTGCGTCCACAGTGATCTGACTCTGCCGAAGTTCCGGTCTCTTGTTTTATCAGTACACTACTTATATTTCTATCAGCCCACGTCTGAAACCTTTGAACTCTCTGAGGCAGCATCTTTGACCCTTTACATCTACTTCTATAATGTGTGCACATGCACACACACATACATAGATTACATAGATACATTGTGATTATGAAAGTTAGTATTAGTAATTAAGACCGGCATAAAAGAACCCATGTTTGTCTAGTTCAGATTACCATGAAAAGTGTAACAATCAGGCAAACGGATGACTTCGAAGCTTCCTTATTTTGAGTTTATTGTGATTCAGTACACTCTGACATTGTGCAAAGACATATGTCTGATCCACTAAGTTCCTGGCACAGCACATTCAAGGCTGATACAGTTCATCAAGGAAAGGAAAGCATTCCAATGGGACTAGATCCTGCTCATGGAAGGGGGAAGATGAGGTTGCTGGTTTACACTTCAGAAGATCGGAGGCAGAAAACGACTAAATCAGTACTGGGCTATAACCCTCAATTATTCTCCCCTACTTTCTTGTAGGACCAGCTAAGCCTCATGTCCCAGTGCTTGCAGGATTAGCCACAACAGCATCCCTGGCTGGGGACCAATTAATCAAATGAACCCATGGGATCAAACAAATTAAATCATGACAGTTTCTTTAAAACTTCCAAAGACAAACAGGATCACAGGAATAAAAGATTGACACTGTGTGTTTCAATCTTGGAATGTTATTTTGTGTAACTGCTCCTCTGCAATTGGTGGAAAAGTCAAGCTCCTTGTTTTGGCCCTTTGTGATCATAAAATCCAGCGAATGCCCCTTTAAGTCCCTTGAATGCTCTCCAGGGTACCATGTTTTGTAGAGAATGAGAAAGATGACCAGTTTTCTGAAGTAATCTCTGGCCCTTGCCTTGGAGGCTTCCTCTCACTACCTCCCTTCTTACAGTCTTGACTATTTCAGGAAACTGAAAAAGACAGCCTAGGGAGCTAATCCTGGGCTTCATTTCTGGGAGGGCTGAAAAGGAGGTGGGGGAGGCAGATTTTCCTGTACAGAAGACCGTGTGTTCCTTTTGAAATATCCTAGCGGAAATAAATGTACAACCTATTGTAAGCGGCTAGGAGCCACCAGCAGGGGTTGGTGTGATACAAAAGGGGCATTTGCAACGGCACAAAACACTTAGCACTTTACCAAGACATGCACAGGATACAAAAAGAGAAAGGCCCTGACGATTCTGCCAGGAAAACAACGTGCCTTGAATACAGGATGACAATCATTACACCCGACCTGTAGTCTTTATATTTTTAAAGATGCCACTGCTTCTCTGTGGCATTCTGAATGGAGAGGTTGAACACTGGTAAGAAAGGCCAGGTATACCTGCTTCTGTGCCTCCCATTCAGGCATCTGGCTCTGTCCTATTAAACAGACTGCCCTCCTCCAACATTCCAGATGCTGCAGGCAAAAGAACAAATAGGAGGAACCTACCTAATCTACAATGGGACTGACTACTGAAGGCTATACATTCAAGTAACAAAACAACAAATGTGTATTATCTCCCAAAATATACCTTCAAAGCAAACAGAAACGGTGAGGCTCAAATGAGCCCACTTGGAATTCCTTCAGCTGGGTGGCCTAGGTTTCCCTTCCTATAGTCACAACACTCAAAGCATCCAAAGAAGTTATTGCGACTAAATGGGTCTCCTGCTCCTTTTTCCAGTTATAAGAGCTTAGGAAGACCACCTTTTCAAACAGGGAAGTAGAAAATGCTCTCTATTTTGAGTGTGAGTCTGATTCGTTATAGCTTTCTGCCATCATTTCCATTTCTTCTCTCCCTCCTACAGCCAGGCAGAAGCATCACATTCCTGATTTCCATAGACCACCAAAGCCTCAGATATAAGCCAACTCTAAGGAGAGACTTGTGTGAGAGTGGTGTGTGTGTGTGTGTGTGTGTGTGTGTGTGTGTGTGTGTGTTTATCTGTGTCTGTCTGTCTGTCACGGTGTTTTTATCTGTTTGTGTCTTTCTGACTCTCTCCCGTTTGTGTGTGTGTGTGTGTGTGTGTGTGTGTGTGTGTGTGTGTGTGTGTGTGTACATGAGTATGAGTGTATACCAAGATCTAGGCTAGAGCTGCAGGGAAAAACTACAAACCCTCTCTGGCTCCTAGAGATTTCCAAAGAGAACAGAACATACCCAGGCCCCTAGGGGCTGCTCCACAGCACATGTATTAAGAGTCAGGAAAAGTAAATATGTGCAAAACAGTTATACCTAAGAAATCCTGCATATCGGCCAAGAAAGAGACCAGAAGACATTTTGTTCAATGTTATGAGAAAAATTAAAAAGGCAGGAGAAACTTGTAAGCAAACATTACTTTCTGTGTATCTGGACAAAGAACACTGCAGAGTATCTCTGGCTATTCTGGAACAAACAGGGTGGGGGTGGAACTTAGATACGCCAACAGTGCCGACTCTTCTTTCTATCTCCAGACAGCCCCAGTGCAGTGCTTAGGGCTCTGAGCCCCACACTTTTACACACTCTTCATATTCTGGAGGTATGTTTGTTGAATAGTTTGCCACTGTGAATTGGTATGGCTGGGATCTGATTCCTATTGTACCCAAACCTGTGGCGCATGGTGATTGTCCAGGAGTGCATGAGAAAATAGATTGAAGTAGGAGCTGAAAAGATGGCTTCCTGGGTAAAGTGCCTACTATGCAAACACAAAGACCAGAGTTTGGATATCTAGTATCTATCAAAAATCTGGGGGTGGCAGAGTGCTTTTGAAACCCAAAGACAGAGGATGCTGTAGAAACAACACTGTTTAGAGATTCCACACCTCACTTCTGCATGTTCCCACCCACACTGTCAATACTATCAGACACATATACCATTACCACCTCACCCAAAGAAACTTTAAAATGCCGTGAGTGAAAACTGTCAGCTGTTAATGGGATATTTGAGCCCCTTAGATCTCATTCCTTTAGAAAAGGAGTTAGGTAAAAAATTAGTAATTCCTTTAGATATATGCACACCAGTTCCATGATAGAAAGAAAAAAGTGGAAAGGGGAGAAGTCAGAAAGAATGAATACTAATTAATATTAATGAACACGTTGCCATTATTCTCATTAAATTTCATGGTCATATTGATGCTGTAACATTATATCCTGTTCATGTTTTTCTACCAGGTTTTTTCCCTAGCATTTGACTATTAAGTCTTTACTTCATATCAAGCAGCAACTGCTAACCTTTATTGAGCAGCTGTTATGTCATCTTTACAAAAGGCATTGCATACATTTTTGACTTTGAAGAACAAGCCTTTCAGATAGCTCCCTGTTCCCTTTTTATAGATGCAAATATTGGGACAAGAGAAGTTATGGTACTTGTCTAAGAGCTCACTTCTATGCAGCAGTAGATGTGCCTTAGTACATGAACCAGTCATATATCAAATGCTAAATAGGAATGCATCCAGGATTTAGGGGACCAGCCTGTTTCTTTTGACTTGTGATGACAGTACTGGGTAATGCATTTCCTAAGGTCTAAATACGATCTGCCTGCTGCAAAAGTCATGTTGAAACTTAACCCTCATTATGAGCTAGTAAAAGATGGCAATCAATGACCCCTTGATTAAGATGTTGTCTTTACTGATGCAGTAATTCATCCATTCAACTAGAGGGTGGATGGGAGATTTTGGAAGTGAAGCTACATGGAGCCAGTTTGGCTAGGACTCTCTACCATTCTTTGGATTCTGCCAGTAAGAAGTCTAATTAAGTTCAGGGTGAAACTTGCCAACCTTGAAAGAGAATTGCAAATCAAAATTAGCCTTATCTGTGATTCTTTTCAGTCTCTGTTATTGTGCCACAAGTAACATAAAACAGTTTGAGACTAATGCTTTGTTTTGTTTTGTTTTAACTGAAAAGTAAATGCAGGGAATGTAATGTTATCTGAACCTCTGGTACTACTTGGGGCCCAGGGCACTCCAGTCTTCAGTCAAGAATTCACAGGGTGACTCTCAGTTACAAGCCTAGAAAAATATTCTCACCTTTGTTTTGCAGCATGCCCTGCTTTTATTGAGAAAAGTAGGTTTGCCTCCATAGGCTCTCCCATTGGTCTTAAGCATGTCTAAATGGGGGCCATATTTCACCCTAGAAGCAACTGCTTTTCAGGAAAGGCATGTGATTAAGAAAGATGGATGACAGATAATATCCATTACCAACACCTGTACTGTGTGCAGGGCTCTTACTTGGCAGAAAAAGGTGATGTAAGAGGTAGATCTTTGCTGCTTGAACTAAAACACAAAACATGACAGAAATTGTGACGTATGAGAGGGAAAGGGAGGGAAAGAAAAGATACAGAGAGACCCATCATCCCCTGAACTGCAGACTTTAACTTCATGCCTGGATCCTGAGCTCCAGCCCTTTCTGCTAGCTGACTGAGAGTGCTGGGAAAAAACTGGTGGTGGTGGAGAGAGGCTGCAGCTCTGAGGGCTTTTCCAGTCCAACACTCTCCTTATACCTTCCCCCTTCCCACCTGGGGACAAGGCTAGGCCAAGTTCCATTCTTCACTGATAGGAACATTCTTGAATAAAAAATTCTCAGAATGTTCTGACTGACTCTCTAAAAAGCTCCAGGTAGAGTTCAAATGGGTGTCATGCTTGCTAGCCAATAGATTTAAAGGTCAATATGTTTAGCCAATAAATTTGAACTGTAACCATGCTGATGTAACCTGTGCCCCTAAAACATAGAAAAACTGCTTGTAATAGCCAATTGGGGTCGCCTTCTAACGCGGGGTCACTCGCCACGAGGGACTAATTGAGGGCCGACCGGAACACATTGGAAAAAATAAACCTCCTGTGTTTGCATTGAACTCCATTCTTGGGTCTCACTTTAGGGCGTGGGGGGTTCCTGATAGTTAAGACTCACTTTGAGTCTTATAGCTCTACCTGGACAGATTTCAATATGTTCCCACATGCTGCGTGTTAATAATGATGAACCAATATTTTCAGAGAGGCAGAAAATAATTGAAGAACCCAGAGTAATATAAGGTGAAGACAGAGTTAAAGTGTAAAACGATGAGGGCAGGCTGTCAGCTCTGTTACTTCCTCACTTCAAACCCAGACATGTCACAGATCCTGTCATAGTCTGCTGGTTTTTATTTGTAAAATGGGTTAAAAAATAATGCCTCATGAAGCTACTCTTGAGTATGAAGTAAAGTCATGTGTTACAGAGTCTTAGCCAGAGTCTCCTCTGTAATCTTGAAATGGAGACTTAGCCCTTTCCTCTCTTCTCACCACCAAACACATTCCCCCATCTTTAGCATAGATAAGGCAGCTTTGTTATTTAATGCTGGCATTTTCACTAAAATCTTGAACTGAGCAGGATGAAGAGGTTATTCTTTGCAGCTCCAATGGCAATCTGCAATTGATTGACAGGTATGAAATATAGAAAGCATATAGGCAAAGAGCAGAAGGAATAGGACACTGGCCCCTAATTGCTGTGGGTACTATTATTCAATGTTATTGGTAGTTTTGTTGGTTTCTTTATTTATCTATCATCTATCTATCTATCTATCTATCTATCTATCTATCTATCTATCTATCTATCTAATCTATGTATATTTTTGAGGCATAGTTTCATGCGTAACTTGGGTTGTCCTGGGACTCAATAATGTAGTCTAGTTCATCCTCAAATTGACAATGATTTTCCTGTCTTACCCTCTGCAATGCTGGGATTATGGGACTAAGTCAACCACATGTAGCCCTGTCAGTCCTTAGAATCACAGTGACACTCCTGCTCATAGTGAGACTACATCTGTGACCACCATTAATGTCCAGAGACTGGTATTGAATTCAGTAAATACACAAGATGCAATATTAAATCTTATGAACATGGATAATATGCATTATGATACAACATGAGTATATAGGACTCTAGGCATATGGAGGCACTGAGGAGTTTACCATTGGAGAGATGTGTATTTCCTAATAGCAAACACTAAGGGCCAAGACCCTGAAGCACATGTGAGCCTGAAGTATTGAGCAGCAGATAGACCAAGGAACTAAAGAGGAATGAGACTGGGATCTGCAAGAAATGATAAAGACAGGAAAGGGTCAGAGCAGAAAGGGACTCAAGGGCATTAGAAAGGACAAGAGATTCATTCTAAGTGTTCTTCAAAAGTCAAGTGCAGGAGGCATGTGGCCAGGTGCTGACAAGATCTGCCATTTGCCTTAGAATGATATTTCCACTTGTGGGACAGTGGAGAGTGAATTGAAGAGAGACAGGAAGGCATTACAGTAGAGGCTAGTCAGGTCACTCACTCTTTCTGGTCAGAGTTGATGGTAACTTAAGCCTGAAAGGCAGCTAGGTAATTTTAACTTATGGATGCATTCTCTCGGAGGTTTGGAGTTGGTTTGGGTGAGAATACTTACTGATCAAGAATAACTATAACTTGTTTTCTCTGAATATTAGGACACATTGTGGTGCCATGTCCAGAACACAGCCAATGCTGAGAGGATCAGGTTGAAAATAAGAAGCTCATTTCAGACCTGGTACTTTTGAAATATCTACAGCTATTTAAATGGGGCACAGTAGAGTGGGGGTCAGGACTAGAGTATTACAGGGAATTTCCATAGTAGCAAGAGGCCTGAACGTTAGGGCATGGCGTCCTTTAACATTTAAAAGGTTAGTCAGTGGGGTGTAGCAGCAAGACTTAACAAGACCTACTCGGTAGAAAAACAGAACATGGTAGGCAATATTGCCCTAGACTTGAAAGAAAATATTTCCAGCATGAAGGAGTGACCACTACGTGAAAGGCAATGAAGAGTCCCAGAAAGTCGACATAATGCCTGAAATTCTTTGTCCTCTGTGATAGATGTATGGCATTGTGACAATATATGTTACAGATGAATGAAAAGCATAAATGATTTCCTTCAGCTAGTGGTTTCAGGTTTCATTCATGGTGCTGAAGGTGGACAGGACAGCTGACATTATGGCAGATCAGGAAGGAGAGAACAAGAAGGAAAATGGCCAGTGACCTCCAACAACCCGCTATCAATGACCTACTTCATCCAGATATATGCTACCACTCCCAGTTTCCAGACACACCTAAGATAGTGACACCAGATCGGGGTGCAGCATTTGAACCATGAGTTTTCTATGTGTGGTGGGGTAGGGGGCTCCTGTTTAGCCTTACTTAATACTCCCTGTGACAATTTAATAATTTCAGTCACTTATTTGTGGCCACACAGCCTGTAAAGGTTGTAAGCTGCAAACTGGCAAACACTCTATGATATTCCTGACCAGTTTTATCCACTGCACTCAATGTTGTGACACGCTGGAAGACTGACCTGCCTTACACCATGGAAATCACAGGAGACAAGACGATAACCAAAGGCAAATGTTAGTGTCTGCAATTGGAGTCTGGGACAGAGAAGTGGGCAGGAGTAGGCTGGCTCATGAAAATGAAAAGCAGTCTGGACCCCAGCTAAGAGAATCGTTCCAAAGCTGCTTTGCTAGTTTGGATAGATGTTCCATGGTTTGGTGTTAACATCAAGAGAATAGAGGGGAAGCAAAGACAGACACTCTTTACTGCTACAACTGCATAAATCTAATATCAGTTTACAATAAAATCTTGCCTGGAAACAACAACAATGGGAGGCAGTGATGTGACTAAGTCTTCGGCATTTTATTTGTAGGCTGCTTTCCCTCTGTGATACTGAGATCTGGAGATCATTATTCTATGTCCAGGGTTACTGTTTTTAGGGACTCGGCTTTCTGCTTTTATCATTGCATATGTTCTCCAGCTGAGGGGCAGCTTGGTTCAGTGGAAACTGCATGAACGTTGTACTCCTTGTGGTACTTGAACAACAGCAAGTAGTGTCTGACACTCAGCTTCCTGGTTATCCAGACATGGCTGCCGCTGAATCCCTTTCTGCCTTCTTGCATTTGTTAAAATGTAGCCAATCATTTCCCCATCTCCTAGGCTTGGAAGGAAGAGGGAAGTGGGAACTGATATAGCACTTGGCACACAGTAGGTGCTCATTAACTATGAAGGCTGCTCTCTTTCCTCCTAAAAGCTAAGGGCTAGGAGCTCACTCAGCCTCTTTCTTTTCTTCTACAGGAATCTTTCATGTTTAATTTATAGCCTGGTTTAGGTAGTCATGGTTTAAATAATTCACAGCCTTGCTGTTAATATTTGTACTTGTTGAATTTCTTTAATAAAACATTTAGGGATTTTTTTTACCACCCCACCACCCCCTACCAAAGTGTATTTTTCCCAGAGAACGATTTGTTTTCTGAAATCTAGGACTTGGCTGCCCTTTATTTTCTTTACAACATTGAATCCTGTGTGTGACTATGGCTGTGACAGAGGCTGAGGGGAAAAATACAGGCTTAGATTCTGTTTGGTCAAAGTGTACAGATTCTATGTGAGTTCATGGGTGCCTGGGGCTTGGGAAGGTGGCTTGGTTTAGAGGGCAGGGCTTGTGGTTGAGTACACTGACTCCCACACTCAAGAGTAAGGCTTGACTCACATCATTGCCTTGTAGTAAGAACCTCATACAGGTATCGTGTCTAAGCTCTTGGCTGATCACATAAAGAACCATTGCCCTTTCTGTTCTATTGCTGGAACTACTTCTGAGCCTTGCGAGTCTCTCAAACATAGTGCCACTTGCCCCTCTTTTCTTTTCCAGGCTTGACCCCCTTGTTTGTGTATTTGATGACACAGAGGGACCACTTTTCATTTTGTTTCCTTTTCTGTCTTGGTTTTAGGTCATTACCACAGAAAGCCTCAGCCCTTTCTTGGACCTTGTAAAAATATACTGGCTTTGTCATTTATTGTACCCCTAGGTATTAATGGCAGGCTAAGGAGGGTTTGGGCATGCTGTGACACTATCTTCAAGGAAGCTCTGGCTCTCTTGCAAAGACACAGTATGATCAGAAACACAAGGCAAGCTTCACAGGTGCCTACTGTATTGTTCGAAGAATATACATCCTTTTATAGCACTTATATTTCATTCTCTACTGCCAGAATGGAGACACATGCTGGGTTTCTGCATTTGTAATTGGGAATGAACAGATGGGAGAATCGCAGTTGGAAGTAATACTATCATTAAAATAATGTATACCGCTTGTAACTCTCAAGCGTGTGCAAGAAGGTGAGTGGTGCCACATGGAGTGAGTTCCTTCTCTATCTGTTCCTCATGCAGAAGACAAGCCCTAGGACTCTTCAGAAATCCACATTCTTTCACTGTCCTTCTAAGGGTGTGTCTCAAGGTCAGGGATGCAAAGAAGAAAAAGAAGCATATTTCCTATGCTAACGAACAGTCAGGGTGAAGGTAGGAAGGTCAGAGAAGAGACTGTTTTCCCTGATAGCATGCAAAGCAGGTAACATGGGGGAAATTCTCATCCAGAAAGGAGGAAGCACATGGTAGGAAAGAGAATTTGGGCAAAGAACTCTTAATTTGTAGAAATGAAACTGCATACTAGAAAGATCTTTAAGTGCTACACAGGTCCAGGTCAAGGAGTTAGGAGATATTCTTTCCCCATGACAGAGATTCTTCCCTTTCTTGGGTTTAGCTATTCATTCTAAAATGGGAGCAGGGTAAATCCTTTAAGGAAAGACTCCATGGCTCGAAAAAATGAAAGAACTGTAGAACACAGAGAGCTATATTCTGAGTCTTGTTCTCTCTTTTTTGCTGGTTAATTGTTAGATAATGTTATCTTCTTCAAACCTGAGGGTAGAGAGGGCTGGGAATTGTGTTGTGTTCCCAGCGCTGCATGTGTGGCAGATGAAAAATAATATTTGCCTTTGCTGGCAGTGACTCTTACTGCCATAGCAGTAATGGCACGTCCTAAGGAAGGCACTGATGAAACAATCCTTCCAACACAAGTTCCAAATAGACCCAGGATCAGTAGTCTACACATGACTAAGTGAAAATAATGCAGGGAGAAGTCACCTTCCTGCAACCATAAAATCCACAGACCTATAGGTGGGCTTTAGCAGCAATTCTACCTAGCAGCAGACCTCCTTGTGCTCTTCTGGGCTATTCTGAACATCACATCCATAGATGGAGCCCAGGATTGGGTATGCTCCATAATTCCTTTCCCTAAAGTATGGGATGCTCTTAGCAAATTCTTTGCTCAGAGATGTTTCAGCATAGTAAATTTCTAGATTGTTCGGTTTTGCCCTGGAAGGCATCACCCCTACATCAATGCTACAGACACAAGGGAGATACTAGGACTTTATTTTTAGCAGGTCTGTATCAACAATCATAGGATTGCTAGAATGTCAATGAATTCCCATGACTACAACTTGGTAAAAAAGCCTTTGGTTAGCTCAGCAGCACAGACACATTTGTCTAAAGACTGTGGTTTTATTTTTTTAATCATTTACACATTGGAAGGTATGTTATGACAAAGTACATAGACACAGAGAAACATATACATGCTCGTGCACAGACACAGACAGACACACACACACACAAACACACACACACACACAGTTAGGTTCTACTTCTTTAAAGGAGAGTTTTTGAACCATTTATCACTTGTAAGTGATAGGAACATCTTTGGTTTTAATGAGGTGGCATTTGTAGGGATGCTGAGTGACTTTAGGAAGAATGGACATTAGAGAAACCAAATCATGAGGAGCTTAAACATTCTGCTTTAGCCTCCATTACTGAGGAATGGGAGAGAAGCCACAGAGCTAACCATCTACCATGTCTTCCCGAGGCCATCATGCAAACCCCTGTACTGCATGGTTTAGAGTTTGCAGATTTCTGAGCACATTTCTGTGCCAGGAGTGTACCATAACTCTCTGGACATCTCTTTTTGTCCCCATCTATCTCCACTTGCATCTTTTATCAGATCCTCTGTAAAACCACTAAATGTAAGTTCCTGAATCCCCAGGTTTCGTCAACTGTTTTAGCAAGTTACTAAACTTGACTTGAATCCTCAAATTTGTGGCCTTGTCCAGCAGAAGTATGGGAAACCAATTTTTATGACAATTGTCTGAAGGGAAGACAGAGTTGGAGACTGAGCCCTTAAGCTTCAACTATGCCAGTCAGAGAATGCCAGATTTCAGATCTGAATTAGATTTATAGGTCCCTGAAGGAATGTTGAAATAATTTAAGAATTGGTTGGGAGAAAGAAAGTAATCCGCTCTTGTGGTGTTCAAAGTACTGCAAATCGAGAGAATGGATTTTCCTTAGCAAGTAGCACCCTTCCCCATGATAGGGTGGCTGCTTCATTCCAGGAGGGAGAACCCTTTGTCAGTACAAAGTCCTGAGTCATAAGATGAAAGCTTGTCTCTATGTCTGACTGAATGTCTCTGAAAAGGTGAAAGGAAGGAAAGTGAGATTACTTTGTGTAAATGAGCTCTGAGACATTCTATCAATTTACTGTATCATCTCACTTCCCTTACAGACAAACAACCAAAGCTCAGAAGGGTTTAAATGGCTTGCCAAGGTAAGGGGTAAGAGATACAGTGAACACTTTGAATCCAGGTCTTCTTTCTGGATGATGTCTTCAAGTTTGAGCCCTGGTTCGCAGAGTATATTTTCTCTTCTATCGGGAGAAAGTAGACCTGGGCCTCCATGCCTTATCTACATGCCACTTTCACAGAAGTTGAAGACTCTACTGTTTGTTTAGGAAATGTCACGTTCCTGAATTTGGAAGGCACTGCGTACTGGCTTTTCTGTGGAGACCTTTTCCCAGTGCTGGCCAATCTGACCATGCTCTTGCTACTCTCCATCTTCAGACCACATTTACCATTTCATTCCATGCTTCCTGTAGGTCTCAGATCAATGCTCACTTTGTCAGAGAACCTGTTTGACCCCTGCTTAGGTTCACTTGTCTCAATTAAGTCTCAGCATTGCCCTACTTCACTTCTTTGCTCAAGGATCTATTTGCAAATATTGATTGATTGGTGCTTGTTGGATTAATGCTCTTTTAGCTCCCTGACCATAAGTTTTAAAGGGGCAAAGCCCTTGTCTTCTAGGATAAAACTTGTGTTTAAGGTGGACTAATCTTATTTTCAGTGATTGTTAGAATGGAGAATACCAGGCTCCACCCCAAGGCTCCTAAATAAGATTCCACCTTTGAACATGATCTCAGATAATTCCCATGCACATTAATGACTAATAGGGCGAGTAGAAATAAAAGGCAGCGCAAAGGAGGGGGGAAGGAGACCATGTTGGTCACTCAGTTAACTGGTTAAATAGTTTTATAAAATTCTTCTAAGCCCTTAGTATGTGCGTGCTATTTTTCAACCCTGGAACTGTGGCATCTACAGGGTACATGCACTTGCTGTAACATGGTAATTCAAATCACTCAGAGCTATAAGGCTAGAACAAGGTTGCTCTCTGACTGTAAGTGGTGGTGACTTTCAGTAGAAAGCACAGGACAGTGGGCATTGAAGTTTACTGTCAGGTGTTATTGAACTTGATGCTGGAGGATGGCAACTGGAGGTTGTCTTGATAATCCAGGATACTTAAATGTCTTCAGACATTTTTCATTCCAGGTCTCTCCTGTATTATGCTGTCCTCCTGAAACATCCAACTACAAAACCGTGAGATGAGCTAACACCTGAATCCCATGGGCTTCTCTTAGCCTCCCTCCCTCTTTTTTATCCAGCTGTCAAATGTCAGTCTCCCACTTTCTTCTTGTCCACACACTGTGTGTTTTCTCCCCAGTCGATTGATTCCCTTCTCGGCCTCCCTCAGGCACATCTATTATCAAATGCTCACACATCCATTAGAAATGATGACTACAAAGATGGCTTAATAGCCCAGAACACATTTAAGAAGCTGAGTACAAAGTTATATAAACATATGATGACAGTCTTTTAAGAATAATTCCCTGTAGTTAAAATATTAAAAAAAATCAAGCTTGAGAATGAATCAAATAATGTTCATATTTCTATCAGGCCTTTACCAAACAATCATTTAAGATTTCTTTTTTCTTTTTTAGTGGGCAGGAAATTCTTTTAATGGATCTAGCAGTAAGTGTATAGTCCAGATTTGAAACTGCTGTTTCTTCTTCACTGTGCTGTATGAAAGGTGTCTGTCACTGTTGCTGAACTGTGTTGTTCTTATTTCAAAAACAAGATTACACCAATGCTTCTCATCCAGGTTGTTTGGAAATTGTGTCCATCAGGTTTTTGTTATAAGACTAAGCCTGAGATTAAAAGTTGAGCCTCTAGTGGTTATTGTGGTATAGATGGACAGTTCTTATCTTACTTGTTCTGTATAGATTCCATCAAAGAGTAGGATGAACTTGAGTTGGAGGAGACAGGAGCAGAGGTCATCATTCTGGAAACCTTGACTTTGGAACTACCTGCATGGCACTGGAATGCCTTCTCATATCTAATAGAGAGGAATTCAGTCTGTACTATTGACAGATCTTCCTGTTCCACACCTGAAAGATGAACTCTTATGCCCCGCCCCAGGCTGCTAACACTTTAAGCGTCATAAGTATTACATTACAGATGCTGCAGTGTCTTTGGAATGTTAGTTCACTCTATGATGTTGAAACCTATGAATAAAGATCCCTTGTTTTCAAGGTCAGAATATCTTGTCCTTACTTCCCAAAGCTATGAGCTCCTACCCTCTTTGCATAGGAGAGTTCATGCTTTTATGTTGTATAAGGTTTTTCTGTTTCGTTTTGTTTTGTTTGTTTGTTTTTGTTTTGCTACTTCTGCCTGTACAATGACATATAACTACAGTGTCAACTTCTTTGGCAGCTAAGGCAGGAGAATTCCTTCAGCCTAGAAATTTGAAGCTGGACTGAAAAACAGTCAATTACTAACCCCACATTAGAAAACAAACATCCATTTAAATTATTTATTCATCATCTGTTTATTCACCTTTGCATGTATGCATGCACGTGTGTTTATGGTTGCACATGTAAGTGCAGGTATATGTGCAGTATGTGTGAGTGCTGTAGAGGTAAGAGGAGAATGTTAGAAGGCACCAAGCTTTAATTTTTTTTCTTTTTAGTCTTATTGAGCATTCCTTAAAATCTTTCTTTCTTTTTTCCTTTTTAATTGGATATTTTTAATTACATTTCAAATGGTATCCCGTTTCCTGGTTTCCCCTCCAGAAACCCTTATCCCATCTCCCCTCCCCCTACTTCTATGGGGTTGTTCCTCCAACCACCCACTCCCTCCCACCTCCCCTCCCTGACATTCCCCTACACTGAGGCATCTAGCCTTGACAGGGCCTCTGTTCTCATTGATGCCTTGATGCCCAACAAGGCCATCCTCTGCTACATATGTAGCTGGAGCCATGGGTCCATTTCTGTGTACTCTTGAGATGATGGTTTAGACCCTTGGGGTGTTTGGTTGATTAATATTTTTTTTAATCTTATGGAGTTGCAAACCCCTTCAGTTCCTTCAGGCCCTTCTCTAACTCTTCCACTGGGGACTGTGTTCTCAGCCCAATTCTTGGTTGTGATCATGTGCTTCTATATTTGTCAGGCTCTGGCAAAGCCTTCCAAGAGACAACTATATCAGGCTCCTGTCAGTCTGTACTTCTTGGCATCCACAATAGTGACTGGGTTTGGTGGCTGTATATGGACTGGATAGCCAGGTGGGGCAGTCTCTGGATGGCCTTTCCTTCAGTCTCTGCTCTACACTTTGTCTCCATATTTCTTCCCTGGAATATTTTGTTCCACCTTCTAAGAAGGACTGAATCATCCACACTTTGGCTTTCCTTCTTCTTGAGCTTCATGGGGTTTGTGAATTGTATCTTGGGTATTCCAAGCTTTGGGGATAATATTCACTTGTCAGTGAGTGCATACCTAATGTGTGTTCTTTTTTGATTGTGTTACCTCATTCAGAATGATATTTTCTATTTCCATCCATTTGCCTATGAATTTCATGAAGTCATTGTTTTTAATAGTTGAGTAGAACTCCATTGTGTAGATGTACCACATTTTCTGTATCCATTCCTCTGCTGAAGGACACCTGGGTTCTTTCCAGCGTCTGGCTATTATAAATAAGGCTGCTATGGACATAAATCTTTTGAGTATATGCCCAGGAGTGGAATAGCTGGGTCCTCACATAGTACTATGTCCAACTTTCTGAGGTACCGCCAGACTGATTTCTAGAGTGGCAATCCCACCAACAGTGGAGGAATGTTCCTATTTTTCCACATCCTTGTCAGCATCTGCTGTCACCTGAATTATTGATCTTAGTCATTCTTACTGGTATGAGGTGGTATCTCAGAATTGTTTTAGTTTTCATTTCCCTGATGAGTAAGGAGGAGAGACTCTCAAATGAACTTTCTAGGTAAGTTAGCCTGGCTGGAAGAAGGGATCTGCTTGTTTCCCCAGTATGGGTCGTCCTTGTTAGGGTTTGTATTCCCGTGATGAAACAATATGACCCAAAGCAAATTTGGGAAGAAAGGGTTTATTTGGTTTACACTTACACATTGTAATCTGTCATTGAAGAAAGCCAGAACAGAATGTCAAACAAGGCCAGAATCTGGAGGCAGGAGCTGCAATAGAGGCCATAGAAGAGTCCTACTTGGCTTCTTACTCACATTCTTTCCTTATAGAACCCAGGACTGCTAAGCTCCCATGGTACATCCCACAATGAGCTGTGTATGCCCTCTCAAAATGATCACTACTTAAGAGAAAAATACTTTACAGGCCCATGTAAAATCTAAGCTTATGGGAGACCTTTTCTTAACTTAGGTTCCTGCTTTCAGATAACTATAGTTTGGATCATCTTAACAGAAAACTATTTAGCACACGTGTTATTTTGGTATTGGGCTAAACTGGACAGGAACTCAAATAGGGCAGGAATGTGGAGGCAGGAGCTGATTCCATAGAGGAATGCTGCTTACTGGCTTTTTCCTTAAGACTTGCTAAGCCTGCTTTCTTATAGAACCAAGACTATTATTCAAAGGAAGCTCCACCCACAAGGGTTGGGTTCTCCCCTATCAATCACTAATTAAGAAAATGGTCTATAAGCTTGCCTATAAGTCAGATCTTATAGAGACATTTTCTCAATTGGGGGTTCCCCCTTCTTAAGATGACCATAATTTGTGTCATATTGATATAAAACTACTCAGAACACTGGGGTTGCAAGTACATGCCGCCACCACCACTCTGCTTTATTGGTATAGGGTTTTCAGACTCAGATAAGGTGGACCAGCTCACTGGGCTATACCCACAATAACTTTAATGGCTTAAAAACTAAGGAGTTTTCTCTAACTTCTGTAAGTGGCAATATTAAGAAGGAATAATTTAAAGGGTGAGTTATGAAAGAAAAACAATAGAAAGATTAGAAGAGAATCAAGGAAGAAGAAGATGGGAAGAAGAAATGATCAAGATTTTTCTTTTTCTTTTTCTTTTTCTGAAAATCTGTGTTATGATACTATTTATTGCAAAAACCATATAGTACTCACAGCACCTTTTTAATGTGAAAATAAAAACATTCTATTATGATTTAGGTACCATCCCAAGCTCAATACCACATATAACCTCTATTGGAAGATCAGTTCCACGAAGATAAAGGGATGATGCCTAAGTCTGTTTAGTGTTGCATGTCTATTTTTCGTAGAACAAGGCCTGCCCTTTTACATATTTATCTTGTATCACATAGTTTTTTAAGCACACTGAGATTTCTGTTCTATTTTACAGATAAGTGCAGTTGAGTCATGTGGATAAGGTCAGATTAGCTATTTAGAAGATAATCTGGAATTCAGATCTATTGGACTTCAAAGTGCACATTATTCCAGACAAGTCGCTCTTATGATTTCTCCATCCCTATGCATCTCCTATTGATTTCCCCTCCCTTTTAAGAGGAAGTTCTCATCTACAACAAAGACTCTTCCGTCAGAAAGACATTCTTGAGGATTTTGAAACAGAACATACACAGGATTATCCTGTATCACTCTAATATCATGTATAATAGTAAAATGATAGTAACTTAGCACTCTGCATAGTGACACAAGCCTGTCAGCATTTAAGAGACCGAGGTAAGATTATTGTCAAACATTAGATGCTAGCATGGCCTACATAGTTATCTCCAGCCTACACTTGATTACAGAGTGAGACCTGTTTCAGAAGAAAGCAATTTTTAAAAACACTTTTTTCACTTTATTTACATTCTTATTGCATCCCTCCCCCCTCCTCTCCTCCCAGCCTCACCTTCACATAGAATACCTTCCCCCATAACTCCCTTTCCTTCTCCTCAGAGAAGGGTTAAGCACATACTCTCCTCCTAAGGCCAGACAAGGTGGTTCAGCTAGGGGAAGGAGATATCAAGGAAGGAATAGGGTCAGAGACAGCCCCTGGTCTAATTGTGAGGGGACTCACTCAAGACTAAGCTGCACATGTGCTAAAAACATATGGTGTAGGGGGCTATGTCCAGCCTATGAATGCTCTTTGGTGAGTGACTTAGTCTCTGTGAACCCCCATGGGCCTGGGGTTAGGTGACTCCATATCTCCTCTTGTGATATTTTTGACCCTTTGGCCTCCTTATTCCTTCCCCTGACTCTTCCACAGGTCTCTCCGAGCTGTACCTAATGTTTGGCTGTGAATCTCTGCATCTGTTTCCATCAGTTGCTAGATGAAGCCTCTCAGAGACAGTTATGCTAGGCTCCTGTCTGTAAGTAAAGCAGACTATCATTAATATTGTCAGGGGCTGGCTTGCTCCCATGGGGTGAGTTTCATGTTGGACCAGTCATTGACTGGCCATTTCCTCAACCTGTTCCATTTTTATCCCTGCACACCTTGTAGGCAGAACAAATTTTGAGTTGAAGGTTTTGTGGGTGTGTTGGTATTCCCCTCACCCTACTGGAAGTCCCCCTGGCTATAGGAGGTGTTCACCTCAGTCTCTGTATCCTCAGATACTAAGAGTCTCAGCTAGGATCATGCCCATAGGCTCCTGGGATCCTTTCCCTTACCTGTTCTAGGTTTCTGACTTGTCACAGAAATGCCCAACCCCACTGATTTCAGTACTCTTCCAGACCCTCTCTTCCCATACTTGATCCCCACCGTTGTTTCCATCCCTACCCCTACTCTCAATTAGAACCCTCCCTCTCTCCACCTCTGATGTCTATTTTATGTCCCCTTCTGATTGAGATACAAGTATCCCACCCTGGTCCCTCCCTATTACCTTGCTTCTTTGACTCTGTGGGTTGTAGTATGGTTATCCCATACTTTATGAATAACATTCACTTATAAGTGAGCATATACTGTGTTTGTCATTCTGGGTCTGGGTCCAGATATTTTCTAGCTCCATCTATGTCTCCAAATTTCATGATGTCTTTGTTTTTAGTAGCCCAATAGTATTTCATTTTGTAAGTCAATCACGTTTACCTTAACCAGCCTTTGGTCGAGGAACATCTAGGTTGTTTTCAGTTTCTAGATCTTATAAATAAAACTATTGTGAGCATAGTTGAGCATGTGTCTTTGTTGTATGTTGGAGCATCATTTAGGTGTATGCCCAGAAGTGGTATATCTGGGTCTTGAGGTAAAATTAAATTCCTAACTTTCCGAGAAATCACCAAATTGATTTCCAATGTGGTTATACATTGTGTATACACACAAGACAATGGAGGAATGTTCTCCTTGCTCTACAACCCAGCCATCATGTGCTGTCACTTGAATTTTTGATCTTAGCCATTCTGATGTGTGTATGGTGGAATCTCAGAATGGTTGGATTTGCATTTCCCTGATGACTAACAATGTCCCTAATAGGTTCTTGGAGAGCAGAAATTCCTCTGTTGAGAATTCTCTATTTCATATTCTGTACCTCATTTTTAAACTGGATTATTTAGTTTGTTGGTGTCTAATTTCTTGGGTTCTCAACTTTTTATGGAGAAACAAAAAACCACAATAGCTGAAACATTCTTGTACAATAAAATAACTTTTTGAGGTATCACAATCCCTGATTTCAAGCTAAACTACAGAGTAATAATAATAAATAAATAATAAAAATATGTGGTGTTGACATAAAATCAGACAGATGGTCAATGGAATAAAATTTAAGTCCCAGAAATAAACCCACACATCTATGAGAACTTGATTTTTGACAAAGAAGGCAAAACCATACAATAGAATAAAAGAAAGCATCTTCAACCAATGGTGTAGATCTAACTAGATGTCTCCATGTAGAAGAATGCAAATAGATCCATATTTATCACCATTCACAAAACTCAAGTCCAAGTGGATCAATGACCTCAACATAAAACTGGATAAACTAAATCTAATAGAAGAGAAAGTGGGGAACTGTCTTCTAGGCATTGGCACAGGAGACAAATTCCTGAAGGCAACACTAATAGCTGAAGCTATTGTTCAAGATCAACAATTAATTAATGGGGTCACATGAAACTGGAAAGATTCTGTAAGGCAAAGGATCTATCAATAGAACAAAATGGCAACTTACAGAACAGGATGTGATCTTTACCATACCTACATCAGACTAAAAAATATTCTTAAACAAATTAATTACTATTTAGAGGCCCACTGTTGGCTGGTGTTAAACAATTTGTGATACATAATATTAATGTGAAGTATTAATCATTATAGAAAAGAATGCTCTAGCTGATGACACAGCCTTTGTGGCTTTCCCCTCCCTACAAAAGTTGCTTATCACCCACCTGTGCTTCTTTACTTATATATTGAAATGTTGTTTATATATTACTCATTATAACAAATCATAAGCCTCTCAAGAACACCCCTAAGTCCAATTAATTTTTGTATTGTCAAAATACCTGACTCATAATTCTGTTTCATAAAAAATTATTCAATAACAATTAGTTTGTCCCTTTGAGTAATGGATTCATTGGATTGGGACTTAAGAGTGACGACCAACAATTAAAATTACTCCCACTTTAATAAAATTCTGTGTGAGGAGTCTTGAACATGGTAATAAAATACATGTATGAAGTTGGTAATCATCTCATTGTTTATATGATTCATTTGTATTCTAGAGTATTAAAGAGTTGTGACAAAAGGTAGTATAGATTACATGACCTGACATGGAAACATCTTTAAAAATTTTCAGAAATAGAAAATTCAAATTTCACATGCACAAATATTCAGTGTATTATTCCTCAGAGTTAAAATTTCTCTATGTAGATGTAAGGTCAACATTTCTAAAAAGCATATTGAATATCTAAGCACAGGGTGAGGTTGAGGTTGTCCCCAAGAGTGGTATGAGTTGGATTGCGATGTTTTCATTTCAAAAGTGTTTCTATAAATGAGATTTCTCGTGTATAACTTTCTGACAGAGTATATGCCTACGTGCCCGATCCCTGATTTCATCTGTAGTACAGAACAGTATAGGAAATTCTGTAGGAACACTGTAGGAAAGCTCTGGAGTGTCTCTTTGTGCACTACATGACTCTACCTGTGATTTTTTGAATTAGAAATCAAACATAGACTCATAAACTCATATTTTGAATGTTTAGTCATCAGGATGGGGCACTACTTGTGAAAGACTAGGAGGTATGGCCTTGCTGGAGGAAGTGTATCATTGAGGGTAGACTTGGAGGTTTCAAAAGCCCATATCAGGCCAAGTAGCAGTCTTTTTATTTTTTTTTCATACCTCTAAATCTAGTTATACAACTCTCAGCTATTTCTTCACCTCCATGTCTGCCTGAATATCACATACTCCCTGCCATGATGATAATGGCCCCAACTTCTAAACTCTAAGCAAGCCCTAATTAAATGTTTTCCTTTGTAAGTGTTGCCATGGCCACAGTGTCTCTTCACAGCAATAGAACACTGACTGAGACAGTACCCAAGAAAAAGGAAGCATGAGCCTCAATCTCTCGTTTCAGACATGATAAATGAGATCTGGACAGTAGATGTTTTGTTAATGTTCAAGACCTCTTGTTCTCAAACAGATGTCAAAAGAAGACTTTCATGTTTATTTGTTTTTTTAAAGAATACTTTCTTCTCCATCAATTTCCTAAAAATGAAACATTTAAGTCCATCCTGCTGAACAGTATGCCCTCTACTAACCACACCACCACCACTATCATTAAATAAATGAGGATTATTACTGAGTGCCCACTATGTGCCAGGCCTTCTTGTGGTGTTTTAAATTTAAAGACAATCTTTTGAGAAACTTAGTGGAGTCTCAGTCAGGACAGTCACCTTTGAAATAGGCTTTTTATAGGTTAGAAGACACATAATGTTTTTCCCTGCAGGATTCTAGGCTCTTGGAATTCGAGACTCCATGTGTTCTATTGCTATAATAAATATTAAGAGCAAAATCCACTTGAGAAGGAAATTGTTTTATTTAGCTTACATATCTATATCAAAGTTGATCATTGAGGAAAGTCAGGGCTGGGTGCTTGCTTTCTGGGCCTTATAAAACTGTATTCCTTATACAACCCAAGACCACCTGTCTAGGAGTGGCACTGTGCACAGTAGGTCAGGACCTCCTATATCACTAGTCATGAAAATGTCTCGTGGACATGCTCACAGTTCCATCTGATGGACTTAGGTCCTCAACTGAGGCTTTGTCTCTCCATGTTACTTTAGTTTGTACCAGGATGACAAAAACGAATCAGCACACTATGCACTAGAAAAGTTGAGTTGCTCTTGCTACAGTGAAAAGGAATGCATATGTATGATTATTTGTCCACACATGTACCCATCCAGATTCCCTGTGACACAGAGATATTAAAGAAAGAGGATGTACACTTAGTTAATTGCCTCCTGGTCAGAAATTACTTGCAGGTGCTAAGTGCATAATCAGGTTCTCACACAAACACAATTCATGCCTTGGTGCTGCTTTCCTCCACCCTTCCCTTCCTTCCTTCCTTCCTTCCTTCCTTCCTTCCTTCCTTCCTTCCTTCCTTCCTTCCTTCTTTCACCTTCCTGCCTTAACTCTGTTTCATCTTCCTGCTGTCTCTGTGCTTTATAGCAAAAACTATATCAAAGTATTTTGCATTATTTTACTTTTTACATAGAAAGACAGACAGATGGACAGAAAGACAGACACATACATACAGAGTAAGAGAGAGTATGAGATCATATGAGAGGAGCACATAGCCATAAGCAGACATTGAAAGAAGTTGACAGTGTCAACTCACAGTTGACAGCATAAAACTGAAATACTAACATCCGTTATGATGTAAGTCACATTCCTTCCTGTAGAACATCCTTTCTCCATTATTTTTCAGGTTTCATCCCTGGATGCATAATGTGCATGTCACTGATGCATTCTCGTGCTTTGCTTTGTGTTTTCCTCAGACAGTGTCCTTGCTCAGTATGCCATCCACTGTGCTATTATACAAATTTAAGTAAGAGTTCCATGTTGTCTAAGACATTGTCAACAATGACTCCAGGACTCCTGCCATCAATGACCTTTCTGCTATCGAACTTCTAAGATCATTTTCAAGCAAAGCCTTAAGATATATGTTGATCCCCCAAACTGGATGCAGATACCTTACTTACCACTCCCCTTTTATTCAGGTTTTTAGTTCTTTTTTGAGATTATGATGTAATTATACCATTTACACTCTTCTCCCTCCAAACTCTACACAAAGAACAACAGGAAACTAAAGAATGTTGAGAATGGGAGAAAGCATCTTCCCCAGGGAAGAGAACACTGAATAGTTCTCTAATACTAAATCGGAGTTTTCTTGATGATGCATGCTTTTCTTTTTTTTTTTTTTTGGTTCTTTTTTTCGGAGCTGGGGACCGAACCCAGAGCCTTGCGCTTCCTAGGCAAGCACTCTACCACTGAGCTAAATCCCCAGCCCCGATGATGCATGCTTTTCATTGGTATCTTCTGCAACCTTCGCACATTCATCTCCTTCTTCTCATACTTCCGTGCTTTTTTCTTAACCTTTATCCTCTAACTTGATATCATCTGGTCTCACTTTAACCCCTTGACCTTTACAAACCTAGTTCATGGAATTTTGCCACTGCCATCTCCATTTTGACAAACTGTTTGCAATTAATCTTGAAAATTTATGTTCTTAATATAAAAAGGACATTTGATTTCTGAGTGACCAGACATTGCCCCAAGGTTGTTCTTTATGCACATTGTTTTAAGTTTTCATAGAATCATGAAAGGAGGCCTTGAAATGGAATTGTGAAAAAGAATCTATTTTATATATGGGAAAACTGAAACTTAAAAAAAAATTTGAGTCCTTCAAAGAAGGATAAAGGCAGGAGTTAAATCCCAAGATGGGCTGATTCCCAAATCCAAACTTTTAATGACTTTATCAGAGAATAACCCATTGATGTTTGATTAGTTACATGCACTTTGTAACATATAAGAGAGGGTATTATTTACTAATAAAGGCACAAGAAGATTTATAAAAACAGAGAAGCAAAAATTGAGTAGACAACCTGAATACAGTGCATCATGGTTTCCGAGCTTTAGGTGAACTAATTAGCTGGAATCCAGTGAAGAGGTCAGCCTGGACACTCTATTGTCAAGCAGACTGAATGGAAGTAGCAAAGAAATTCAAATGTATTGCCTCCGCTGGTCCTCTGGCTCAGGAATAATGGTGAGAAGCCATTTCTCTCCTGTCATCAGCACACCTGCTTTCTCTGGGATTGTCTCTACCACTGCACACTTCAGAATGTCTCACTAGTGTGCAGCCAGGCCTTACCATTCACCCAGAGACTAGTTTCCACTTTTAACAGAGATAACGCACATCACACATGGTGCCCCGAACATCAGAACCAGTCACACCAGCATTAGTATGATACATGCAGAGATACTGTGTGACTGTGGGCCATGGACTTCTTTTATTTATATTTAATTATTAACCAGAAGCTAGTGGGTGTTTGTTTCTTGGTCTTCACTGATGTTCATATTCTGCTCTTCCTTTAGCTAGCCCTGGTAACTCATCTGTGCAGCAATGAACTCATGAGTGTTTACAGGGCTCTCAGGTTTGGGTTGATTGACACCATCTATGAGAATGGTCCGTGGTTCTGAAGGAAATCTACAGCAGAGATTCTTCCTTACATAGAGGCTCCCAAGGAATGATTCTTGGGCATAACTTGTCTCTAACATTCAGTGTCCAACTAGTTATCTCCCTTATAGACAAAAGCAGCTCCTGATAGGTGGGAGAATCCTTAAGGTGTTCCCTTGTTTTTAACATATCACTTACGTTACAATCACGTGGTCCATGCTTAGCATGCATTCTTAGAATAAACAGGTGACAAGAAGCTTGAATTTCCTCCTGCTACATAGACCTGGTGGGCAATGAACGCAGCCCTTTTTGAAGTTTCTCTTTCAAGGCAAGTGCATCAGTTTAGTGTTGGCTCTAGTTCTCTTTTCATATCCTTTCGTGTGTGTACAACAATACATCATACCTCTTGGTTGCTTAGTCTTGGTAGGGTTCTACATTTCTCATGGCATTCCATAGTCAACTTAGCTCTCTCTCCTTTATGCCAATATGCCTGTCCCCTAACTGCCTCTTATCCAACTAGTGATAAGTAAATGACAATGGCTGTTGCCATTATGTAAAGTTCATTTTGAGTCTGGAAATCTGTGAAAAAATTCCACTGGATCTTCACAACCAGCCCCAAATAGATTTAAAATGAGAAAACAAGCTCAGAGAGACTTCATAGGCCTAAAAGAAAAAAACTGACATGTAGACTCAGCTGTCGCTGACATTGACGTCCAGCAGTTTGATCATTACACTATAACATACCTGAAAATAGAAATACTGATAATTAGTTCTTGCATATATTCAAAAAATCGATTCACATAAATTTTAATGTTAATGGGCAGTCATATGTCTCACAACTCATTTACTTACAACTCATTATCATAAGAGTTTACCATCCTGCGACTGTAAATTACTTTTTGTTTTCTGCAAACTGTTGTGTCCTACAAGGCAGATTGCTGAGCACAGCTTGGATGGAAAGTTGTATATGAACTAAATTATATACTCTATTAGTTTACTGAAGAATGGACCAATGAAGGTAGGAAAGGGGTATAACAGAAATTCTAACTGTGAGAATTCTCTTAGACAATTACACGCGAATGTACAGAGGAAAGTGTCAAGAAGAGTAAAGAAACTAACATTTAGTGAGCAGATGCTGGAATCTGCACATGATTTTACACAGGATAAAATTACTGGTGACCATTTAAAGTGCTATGGTGCATTCTGGGTTTTCATATCTTATCTAGCACCTTCACAGGAAGGCAATGGAATTAGAATTCTCAATGGAGAAGTGAGAAATGAGTGCCAGTATACTGACAGCAAGTACAGAACAAAAATCAGAATCAATGCCTGTCTGGGTCCACTGGTGACTCGTCTGAGAGACACACTCACATTATTTCAGGCATTCTTTAAAGAAGTTTCATGATCTTTCATTTAGATTGACAGAATCATCTCCATTTTCCAGTTAAGAAGAGGTAATGAAATCTCATTGGAAAAGACAAAAGAAAGCTTATTCTGAAGACATAAGGAAGATGATGTAAGTCAGAGGATGTGTGGCTGGAAGAACCAGTGGAGTTTGATGCACAGACACCAAAGGCATTTGTAAAATAATGGTCTTCATGATCAGAGACAAGTTTAGCATATGTAGGAGGAAAAGAGAAAACCCATCCACCAGTACGTTCACAATCTTAAGCTGAATAGACTGAGTTTAAAATTACGTCTAGATATAGTACTTTGCTTTATTTGATTGTTTTTTATGAATCAAGGGGAGTTGATTATGCACAAGAAGAGAAGAGGCGCAAAGCTTATTTTTGTAATGTAACAAGTTCACCGGATTTAGCACCTTAGCTTTCAAGCTTTGCTTCTGTGCCGACTCCTAAAGAAGCGTTGTATTTATTTTCCCCAAGTCTGGGGAAATAAAGTCCATGGGGCCTTTGGGAGCTGAAATGACACTTGTTACTCACTACATAATCTGAACAACCCATTGCTGACTAATTGAATTACTCTTGGCCACCAACTGATAGACAGCTGCTAGAAATGGTTATTGCATTATTAATTTGCTTCAGCAATTTCACATTAAACCTATACTGTTAATAATTTCTACCGTTCTATTTCTTTCCTCTTAATTAGACTATTTAAAACTTTGAAGGAATAGTCTTCCTATGCTAAATGGAAGCGCTGGGCAAATTACATTTTTGATTGAATACTTCTCTGATAGGCCAGCAAATGAGACTGTTGAGTTGTTAATTATTGTCAGAGTTCCACGCAATGCCTGCTAATGAGGCAGTCAATCTCAGCTGTCAGTCCAAAGATATTAATGGAAGCTGATGGAACAAACTGGGAAGGAGCTCAGTGGAGACCTAAGGTGTCCAGGTCCTGGGATATACATGGGAAATTGGTGACCTCACATTGTTAAAGTTTGAGGGAACCTGTGATAGGTATGGAAAGGAATGATAAAGGAAACAGGGGTCAAGATAGGGTTTTGTGGTACCCTGTGTACTCCTAGGGAAGCGTACTTGATGTATGTTAAATATTTACTACTGCAAATATGGCTATGTGTATGCAGATTGTTGGTAAGTGATGTACACGAGGAAGGGTGTGTTGAGCTGTCTTTAGTATACTGGAGAAGGTAAACTTTCCCAAACTGCTCGCTTGTGGTCTTGGTGTTAGTGACTTGGTTCTAGGCTCCAATGCCAGGTGATATCTTAAAATTTAGTCTTTCAGGATTGATTGTGCTGGTATGAAGAAAGAGATGTCAGTTTTATTCTGAAGGAGTAGGAGTAACAGAGAACTGTCATGCAAAAGTGCACTGTATTTAGTCTGGGACAAAGCAAATGCTCAATAGAAGGGTAGAGGAAGGAGAGAGATAGGATTTAACTGAATAGTTATTTTCTGAGCACTTTGTATGCGTGATAAAGACTTAAACTCCCTGTGCAAACTCCCAAAGTAGATGGTATTTGGGAAATCATCCTTGACCTTTACTTTTTTTCACAACTGCCCATTCCTCCTCTCTACCCTCGGTCACGCTGAGTCTAAAGGCTTACAGATCATTCTCCACTAAGGCTTCAGGAACCATTTCTCTTCTCTATTCCTACTTTTCATTACCTAATCCAGGTCTTTCTATCATTTTCTAGGTCACTACCATCAATCTCATTATAATTTTTATTACACTTTCAACCTCCTCACAAGTAACCTCTTTGGCTTCATCTCCTTCTGTTTGGCTTGTCTCACTTTGGGTTTCAGACAGCTAGGCATGCTTATTCTGTCCCTTCTGAGCTTTTGTTTTGGCATCTTTGAAAGAGGACAGTTAGCTTGCTAGAATGGAATTGGCTATGGGCTGTTCAACAAAGGTCATTATGATATTATTGGGAAGCATCATAATTTGAATAGATCTTATACTCTTACTGATGTCTGCTCATTCATGTGCACATTATTATTACGTAGATATGAGATGTGAGTTGAAGGTTCAACTGGAAAAGCTTCAACAGACTGGCAATAGATTTTCAAATAGACGTATGTCTACCCTGGCATGTGATATGGTATGAGGGTCGTCTTTCCATGAGAAGGGGAAGGACACATCTATGACTTCTAGAGGATTTTAGGAGTGACTACTGAGTTTCAGTTTGCAATGTTGTGGGATAATATAAAAATGGAATTTTACTTTTGAAGATATAATCTTATCAGTTTAGTAACTGTCAGGTTGCTAGATCCTGAACACTATTTGTCATGATATACTGTATGACAAAACAGATAGAGTCTTTGCTCATCAGAGATTCTTTTTTAATTAAAAGTCATAAGCAACCAATGAACAAGGAAGTTAATCATTATAAATGAAATTTCAGATATTGCAAAAGGATATGAAGATACATTTGTTATGAGACAGCAAGCCATGGGTATATATGGGTAAAATCATCTGTTTGGCTTGGTAAAATTGAGGAAATATTAAAAGGTAGATTATTGCAGAGAGCTAAGGAAAGACGAATCATCTACTGTGTACAGAGAATGGTAAAGGAACATTCAAGCAGAGGTAAGTTATAGGAAAGTTCCAAAAGAATTGTTTGGAAACCTGTAAGAATGGATATGATTCCACTGTGGGTGCCATTGGATGTATACACCTCTGCATGAGCGTAGTATAGAAAGGTGTGAGCATGAAATGAAAGAGCTTCAGAGGACATTTTGTTAGTGCTTGGGTCTCCCAGTGAGCTATGTCCTAGAAATCTGCTAAATTCCATGCCAAAGATAACGACAGCTGTGGTGGTTTGAAGTGGAATAATGATAAAAGTGCATGTACCTTTAATAGATTACTGTCATGTTCCTCTGATTGTGAAATAGATAAAATCAATACCTTACTGAGATTAATTCTGATGGTGGAAACTGACACACAGTCAGGCATATGACACAATATAAGAACACACAGACTGATGGTAGATCTCAGTATTCTGTCCTTCTGTAGCAGGCAGACCCATTTTGGTCCAGCTCCTGGTAACTCTGACCAGTGCATTTCCTAGTTATCTCTGAGGTTAGGTGTCACTATGAGATTACTTTCTGGCTTCAATGATATGTACAGAGTAGATCCAGGTTTCGCTCTGGATCCACAGATGCTTTTAAACCGGTGGCTTCCTCCTCCCCCCTCTATCTTATTGCTAGGACCTTAGATGGCAGAGCTATGGCCACTGTGAGTGACAGTTGGGCTTTTAACATGAAGAAACCCAAAGCACATAAGAGTGGATCTTGAGAACTTCAACGATTTGGCAAAGAGTAGGAATTCTAGCCCTGAACTGCTCCTTCTGAAGTTTTATCCAAGGGATAGCTAAAGTACATTTCTTCAAATATATCTTTTCCAGCTGCAGGTTCTATTTTGTGCCACTGCGATGGTAGACTAACTGCACCCCATGAGTTCATTGTGCTAATGATATATTGGGGATTAGTAATGTAGAGAGAAAGTGCGATTACTTTTTTTAATGGAGCTTTCTTCCTCATTTCTTCTCAACCCCTGTTGCAGACAGGAGTAAAACCATCTTACTTTGAAGCCTGAGATTTTTTTTTTGCCTCTGCCCTTGTCTCCCTAGTGTAGCACAGCAAGCAGACAGAACAGAAGTCATTGTGACCATTGTGAATGTGAGTAGCAGGTGATTCCTTCCTACAGAGAAGACTATCGGTCCCCTGTTTATAAGACAGGCTAGTCAAGACAAGTTTCAGTTGCAAACAAGAGCACTTAAGCAATTAAAACAGAGTATTTACTTCGGGAACTGGGAGTGGAGGGAGTCAGAGAGGAAAACTAGCCTCATGAAAATGCAGAAGACAGTGCTTTTAAAGTGATCACTGACAAAGCTTGTTCTTGAATGTCATCAGAAGAAGGAGAAATTGGAGAGTGCAACAGGAAAAGAAAGGAGCTAAAGAGAGATGAAGAAAGTTCACCATCAGGGCTGGAGAGATGGGTTCCCAATTTAGAATTCTTATTGCTCTTTGAAAGGAGCAGAGTTTATCTCCCAGCCTCCACAATTAGACAATGCACAATCTGCTGTAACTCTAGATGCCCTCCTTTGGCTTCTATGACATCTGTACACACACAAACACACACACACACACACGCACGCATGCACACTCACACACACACAGACACACTCACACACACACACACACACACACACACACACACACACAGAATGGATTAAATGCCACTATCTAACACAACATCCAGACTATGTTAATTGTATCTACTTGATGAAAGATAAGACAAAAAGCAACACGAAAGACAAACTGTCAATAGTCTAATTGTGATAGAGATCTTGTCTTTTAGAGAAATACTGTCTTCAGGCATAGAGGACAGTCAAAATATGTACCAATGAGTACGTAGGGTGCATTACTCAGCAGCAAATCTGGATATAATATATAATCCTAGAGCCCTCTGATGTGTCCCATGTCAGTCCTTTCATGAGAGAATAAATAGGAAATCTGGAGACTATCTACCAAAATTGTTGCAGTGGTCAGAGTCACATAAGGGTAAACCAGCATTCATTTAAATACCAGCCCAGGGTACTACAGTATTCAACAACTACACAGTATACTGCTGTGTACTTTCTGAATATTGGCCAAACCTCCATAAATAAAGCAATTGCACTAAATAGATGCCTTGAATCAGAGAAGTCAGTTTCTTTCCTTCATAGCCTCTGAGAAACCAACACTACCAGTTTTCTTCCAAGCCCTCTGTAGGATCCCAGAGTATGGAACAGGAGCAACTGCAGCTGCAGTAAGTGAACAGACCTGAGTGTCATTACAAGGACCTTGTAAGGATGGCTATGTCCCCATGTAAGCCTGGGAGCATAATGAGGCCAGTTAAGCTAGTAAACACCTAAGTGATGGCCTTGTTAAAAAAATCATTTTGAGTTAGTTTAGCTCTGTAGGCTCAGATAAATGATGGCGGACCATTCTTTCCAGGTGACATTTATATGCAATTCTGTCCACATACGATGGCTGTTAAGCAAATAGGCTTAATTTTCCAGAACTGGGTTGTTTGTTGGCATACATAGCCCAGTTATTTTCTTCTCTAGCTGTGCAAACTTATGGTACTTCCTTGAATTCTCTGATTGACTGTTTTTCTCATGTGGAAAGAGGAAAGGAGATTCCTGCTTGCTCCGCTGGGCTATTGTTAAGAGTACTTACAAAATATGCCAATTAAATGATATTTTATATAGCAGTCTTCATGCTTGGGCTGGTTGAACAGACACTGGTAGGCATTGTATTTTAAAGACACCAATATTGAATTGAAGTCCAAGAAGGGTACCCCATTATTCAATAGAATGGGAGTTTAGGGTACATAAAGTCAGAGCTTAAGAACACTGGCCTTTAGCATATGTATAGGTGGATTTGAGCCTTGTTTCTACAGTTTTCCATGCCAGGGTAGGGTTGGGCAGGTAACTACACTTCTTGGAGCCTTGTGGTCTTCACTTTTAAAATACATTACAGTCTTGCCTTGGGGGAGAGTTGTAAGAATGGAACAAAGTACTTCACAGCTTGAATTAATAAAAAGGCTTGAATAATGTTTTCCATGATCCTATAAGCATGTTATTCTACAGGCTCCATAGCCACCATCATGACCATTGTCACCAACACTCCAACTACTATCATGTATAGCTCCAACTAACAGCATTCCTATAATTATTACCAGTTTCTATTATAACTATTAAATATTAACCATTACAACCTACTATCCAGTATTACAATCATACCTTCATCTCTAACTATAACATTAAACACAGCCACTACCTCACACAACCACTGGCACAAACATGTTATGTGTGTCCCAATGAGTTAGCAAGTACTTTCCATGCATGATTTCATTTTGCTGTTATAACAACCCTCTGGGTGAGTTAAATGACTTGTTCAAGTTCATTCAATAACACAGAGATAATGTTTGCATTTGACTTAAGTAACTGGCTTTCAAACCCTTGTTCTAAGGCATTTTTACCACATTTTTAAAATTACAAAAGAACTCACACATTATTAGGCACATAGATGACTTTTTCCTCACAGCCATTTCCCTCTTCTAGAAACCTGTAAGCTGTAGAGTTTCCATTTTCTGACAAAATTTGGGTACTTGGTATTAATCATTTTGCCCTGTGTGAATTGAAGCATGAGTTCAGTGGCTTCAAATAACAAATGGACCCACATATATCTCTACTCTGTCCTCATTTAGAACAGGTCTGCCATGTTTATGTCTTTCAAAAGGAAGCATGATCAGCTAAGCCAGGTGGCAGAGTCCTGCCTACCTTTTAAAGGGCTGGACAAAGTGTACATATTATGACAAAATGACAGGAGATAATAGAATTCAGGAGTCTCCAGTATAAGAAGTCTGGCTGTCTCACCATTTTATGGATTTTATGTTGTTATTTCCTATCTACTTTACTTCATGAAGATAGGGTGAGTATTAAACAAGAGAGTCTAGGATTCATTCAATTCAAAAACATCAACCTTGACTTTCCTTTCCACGTGTCTCCTAACACAATGCCAGAATCATTATTCTACTGTGAAAATCCAGCATTGTTTTATGCTTGGCATTCTTTCTTAGTTGCAAATTGCCCCCAGCTGAAAGTCGGAATGCCTTACATACTCCTCTAAATGATTCATACTCGGTTTTGGCACCAAACACTTTCCTTTGTTTCCTTTGTTTCTCCTATAATTCTTTGCTGCCAATCTTTACTCAAGTCTTCTAGACTGTCTTAGTAAGGGTTTTTATTGATGGAATGAAACAGCATGACCAAAATTCAAGTTGGGGAGTAAAGTGTTTATTTGACCAATGCTTCCATATAACAGCAGGAAAAGAAATCAGAATAGGAACTCAATCAGGGCAGGAACCTGGAGGCAGGAACTGAGACAGAAGTCATTGAGGGGCGCTGTTTACTGCCTTTTTCCTCATAGCTAGCTCAGTCTGCTTTCTCGTAGAACTCAGAACCAAATCTTAGAATGGCACCACTCACAATGGGTTGAGCTCTGCCCCATTAGGCATTTATTAAGAAAATGCCTTGCAGGTTTACCTACAACCTAGTCTTATGGAGACATTTTCTCTAGTGAAATTTCTTGTCTCAGATGACATTAGCTTATGTCAAGAAGACATAAAACTATCCAGTACACAGACCAACTTGCATGTACTGAAATGTGTTAGGTACTGTTTTTCCTTTGGGGAAGCCAGCCTATACAGTTAAGGTCTATTCGTTCTTAAACTCTAATTGTCTAGCCTCAACTGTTGTCACTTCACCAAGGACATAAAGGCTATAAGTTTTCCACCACCCACAGCACCACTATGGCTGGTCCATCACAAAAGAAACAAGTATTTCTGTTAGGAAGATGGCTCAATTGAGTGTTTTCTATGTAAGCATAAGGAACCGAGTTCAGGTGCTTATAATTCTGGCCCTGGAGGGGCAGCAATATGGGTATCACTGAGACTTTCAAGTGAGCCAGCAGAGCAAAATTGGCAAGATTGGAAGGCAAAACTAGTCTCAATAAAGCAAAGTGGACACCAGACTGAGAAATTATACTAATGTTGACATCCATACATGTACATTTACATGCATGTGTTCCTCTACATGTGTACATGTGTTTACATACGGAGACACACAGACACAGACACACAGACACACAGACACACACACACACACACACACACACACACACACACACACACACATGCACGCACACAAACACAACCTGAGTATTCCAGGCTCATGTATTAACTTGCACCTTCCTTGGGAGATACATAGAAAGGAATTAATCGAAATTATAGAACAAGGTAAAATTACAAAAAGCATTAAAATGAATAGTAATAATCCTCTGACTCCTACTTGATCCTGGTTTTCTCTTACTTTATTTTACATATGTTTACTAGTACTTCCTCAGTTCCAAAACCAGTGTGCTACATTCCCCTGAAGAAAGACACAGCATCTCTTCAACCTTATTAAACTCACAAGTATATGTGCTCCAAACATCAAAACCCAGTACACAAAAATGTATCTTAACTATTTTAGTGCATGTTAAGTATGAAGTCATTTTCATTTGATAAATTTAGTTTTTTCAGTGACCTCAGAGATAGGCATCTATACCCTGTTTTATGGATAAAAAGACTTAAGTGCAGGAAAGTTTAAGCATATAACCTTTTTTCATTCAACCAAACGGAATATATACAAAAACATTAACTCCTTAATGCCCAGGAACTTTATACTTCATTAAATGGCAATCTACTGCACTATCAACACACTGATATGGCACTTGTGAGCATTTGTGAGCATCAAACCTTACTTCAAGCTTATATATGTCTGTCTTTTATATGGACAAAAAAGCTATTAAAATCTTATGTTCTCAGGAAAGGGCCATTGAAGTCATAAGAGACTATGTCACCTATGTTTGCAAATAAGAGGAGAGTTTAATTTCCCAATATTGGATTGTATACCTGGTCATATTAGAGATGTATTATAAAAAATCAGGTGCCATTGACCCAAACAGGCACCTCATTTTGAACTTTTCTCCTCAAGGCAGGAAGATGACCTAGTTCTCAGTTTGGATCTGCCAGTTTCATAGACCCCATGGGTATTTGGCTGCCTTCTTATCTCAAAACACTACTTACATTAAGCTTCATTTCGGGACTTCATTCATTGCTCTCTTGTTAGTTAATATCTGAAAGGGCTCTGTAGAGCATGGTCTGCTTTCAGCTCTGTTTAAAGGACATCACACTGGGTAAAACCAGAGCACATTGTCTGGACCACAGTATATTATCTCAATATCGTCTTCTTCAAGTTGATAACAATTCATTACTTTAAGTACACAGGGTGATAGTTCTAGGGAAGAATTGATCGTCTCTGACAGATTTCTTGCTATTAAAAAGGCAAAAGAGAAAAAAAACCACAAATTCAATATTCTTAAGAATAAATTCCTTTTGTACTCTTTGTGTGACCAGGTTTTATTTCTTTAATTCAATTCAATAAGTATTTATTTCCCTAATGTCGTGCCAAGCCCCACGGAAAATGTTGAAGGAACAAAGATAATCCTTGTCACAGAGTCTTTGCCGTATTGTAAAAGGTGGTATGATCATACAGGCAGCTAGATGTGGGAGATGATGGAGAAGAATAATTGGGGAGAAGGAACAACCAAAGCAATAATGCAGAAAAATAACACATGAAGCCTTTTACGTTATATACAAATTAGAAATTCAACTAACAGCATAAAAGACATGGTGAAGCAGTTCACCAACTCAGAAAGACACACAGCAGAGTAGCCATTTTGTTTTCAGGATTTATGGTGGGTCAACCATGGATAAAAATCCCAGTTCTGGTGCTCACTAAGACTATATCCTTAGATCAACAACTTTAATCTCAGAGGGCTTGGATATTCCAATATAGAAAGATGAATGTGGTCCTGAAAATTACCAATATTCTGGACTTAGTTGAGGATAAAATAATAGCAAGCTACTGTGAAAGCAGAACAGGAGGATGCAAGGTAAGTATTTACTATAGACCCAATAATTACTTTAATAATAAGAATAATGATTTTTTAATTTAAAAATTTTAAGAGATTTTTATCTCTGCTCTCGGGGGCCTACACAAGACTGCTACCTTTCTCTGAGATTTCCTGTGTCAAATTTTTGTCAGTCCTCATGATTCATATTTACCAAAGAAGTCCTTCCAAATTGGAGTCTGAAAATGTATCTGGCTATATTTTGGACAGACCCACTTTTAGACACAAATTAAGCCATACATACAATACAATTCTTCTACAATTTTATTTTTATTGATAAACTTTGCAGTCTGTTCAGAAAACCTAATATGTCTGTCTATCTCTCTATCTCTCTATCTCTCTATCTCTCTATCTCTCTATCTCTCTATCTATCTACCTATCTATCTATCTATCATCTATCTAGATCCAGTTTATTTGTTTCCTTATTTCTGTTTGAGAGAATATATCACCATGTTGACATCTGATCTTGAATTCCTGGTTCAACCAGTTCTCCTTTCTCAGCATCCAGCAGCTACAGATGTCACATGGACCTGCCTGAATTCTATTTTTCTTTACTGTGTATGTGTGTAAAGAGTTGTGTGTGTACCTCAGTATGTATGCAGAAGTTGGAGGACAAATTCATGGAATGGGTTCTCCATTTCCATCTTTACATGAGTTTCACCAATTGAAAGAGTTCAATAGGCAAGCATCCACTGAACCATCCCCCAAAACTCCTATTAGTATATACTGAGAAAAAATGAACAAAATAGCCCTCTCATCTCATCTTACATATCCTAGGTGTTGGCATGGAAAGAAGAACGAACAAAAGGACCATCAATTTTCACAATGCTTCTATCAGAAAAAAAAATGATAACCACAATTAGTGACTCTGGATTCACTTTTTCTTGAAACCTTTTATTCTTGAATAATTTAACATACATTTAAAGAGAGAGAGAGAGAGAGAGAGAGAGAGAGAGAGAGAGAGAGAGAGAGCGCCTGCCTAGGTTATCATAAATAATCCTCTTATAAAATCAAGAGGGCTGACAAGTTCTACCCAGGAAACATACTGCTTTGAGTCAAAGGCAGTATACGCTGTTATAGGACCATGAAAATGAGACCTTTTTTAATTTGAATAAAGTCAGGTGGGAGAATTTTCTCTCAACTGAGAGAAAGCAAGCCTTTTATTCTTTTCAGACCCTCAAGTGACTGGTTGAGAACTGCCCACGTTAGAGGGCAATCACCTCTATTCAGTCTTTAAGTTTATGTATTAATCTTATTTAAAACAAAGTCACAGTAACACAAAGTATTATGTTTGGCCAAATAATTTGAGCACTCCTGTTCCATTGGCTCATTCAAGTTGACATATAAAATTAATCATTACCTCATAGCTCAGTTTCAAAAACCAGTGAATTTATATTGAACTAACAGCATTAAAAATTTCAGACGTTATTTGGATGCTGATTTATTTTCATTGGGCTAAGATATATGTAGACCACATGACACCAGAAGTTGAGTGTTCACTTTGTGACTATTGGATCTACACTACCAAAATAAATAAATAAATAAATAAATAAATAAATAAATAAATAAATAAATAAAATAACACCCAGAAATTAGAATACTGATTTTGTCAATTTAGCCTTTAGATGCACATTCTAGATTTGGTTCTAAAATGTTTCAGGTCCTTATGAAATGATACCAATATTCTTATTCTTCATTGAGAAAATTAAAACATTAAAATCTAAATAGATAACCCAGAAGAGCCCTTCATTCTGGAAAATCCCAGACATTTAAGAAGACATGACATGACACACAGAATGTGAGCACACACACACATACAGGCACACACACACACATGCACACACACATGCACACACATATGCATACATACACTCATACACACACATGCACACACACATGCACAAACACACATGCACACACACATGCATACACACACATGCATGCACACACATGCATACACACATGCATACACACACATGCACATACACACATTCACACACACATGCACACAGATATGCATACACACACACGCACACACGCACGCACACACACACACACAGGTACTCATGCTCATGAGCACCATCTCAACCCCACCCTATAACCCAATGTGTCCTGTGGTTCCAAGAAGGTCTCATCCCTTCTAGTGGAGCAAGGTTGCTACAAGCATTTTGATAATCTATCCTTAGTGCTGACAGGCTCACTCTAAACTTTGATCCTCTTCCAGCTATACTTAATGGCTGGCTGCCTTAGCTTACTTCATACTTCCCCTGAAGTCATCTCCAACTGAATTTTCTTTTTTTGCTGTGGACCTTCTACTGTTGTGCTTCTTTCCTCTGAATTCCAATGCCCAAGACTCCTCAGAGTTGGTGGCTTTTTATTCTACGTGCTTGCTTTCACAGCTTGTCCTTTCCTGAAAGCTTTGCTACAAGACCTACTTTCCCCATCCTGGTCTAAATGACTGGCTTTGCCTTGCCTCCCCTTCAATTTTCTTATCCCATCATGTCTTTCTGGGGAAATAGGTGGCTACAATAAAAGCCTTGGCTTTCGTGGGCAGGCATTGATTTACTGTGTCTACACAGTCCAGCAAGAACAAATTTTGTGGCTTTCCCTGAGCAGGTGTCCTTTTTGCACTTAAAAAGCCAGCTGGAGTTGAGGGGTATGGCATTTAGAAAACATTTTAGATGTCGTTCAGAGTGAGGAAGATGGAAAAAAATTAGGGGCTAAGTTCAGCTCAAAACAAAGTAAGGGCTTTAAGGAGCATCCAGGCTGGTTTAGTTCAGGGACAGCAATGGCAGATGAGAACGCCGTCAATGCACTTGACCTATAATTGCTAAATAGGCAGTAATAGTCCCAAACTGTCACTTTTGGAACTTTGCTCTTTCCCCTTTTAGACTCTGCAAGACTGTTACATCCTACGGGAATAAGGAATAAACACTGTTTCCATAGTAGAGTTAGAAGTGACAATGTGCCTGAGTGCCTGAACATCCTAAATATGATGCCAGGTCCTGCTACAGGCATCACTGAATGTGGTTGTAACGATGAGCCACATATGGTTATAGACACCAAGGATCTCACCGTGTAGAGAAAAGGGACCATGAGAGATACATCTAATAATTTATATAAATGTTGGCTCTGAGGGGGGAGAGGAAAAACTGAAGGACAAGAATTCATGGTAACCTTATGATTATATGGATATGGAGACCAAGGCACTCATGCCTGGGGCAAAGATAGACAGGTGTCATTCCTACTGCTACTCCTTTCTTTTCTAGAGTAAACTAGAGGACTGAACCTCATTCAAAATACTAATAAAAATCATCTGTAACTCAACTCATCTAAAGAACACAGACACAAATGTTCTAAGCTCAGATCCGGTTGATGGCGACACAACTTCACAAATTCACCAAAGCCACTGAGAAACACATTTAAAGTGGGCGAGAGTTATTATGCATACACCATATCTGGAAATCGCCCTATAATGGCAGATCGATCTTCTGAGTAGATTTGAGACTATGCAGTATTGAAGGATAAGATCCTAAATACTTTCCAGTTTCTTGAAGATAAATTTTATTTTATTGTCTTGATGGAAAATACTAACTTGGTGTAGGTTCTGGTTATTTTTTTTACTTTTGCATATGACACATGGCCTATATTTTCTATTTACAACATTTTTTTACATTTATTTTCATTTGATGTTATCACATTGCTCACTATTGTGCCTTTTTTGTATTTTCACAATGCACCTTAGTATGTTTTGTGCACTTCTAAATGGGACATACATATCACAACCTGGTATTCTTTGAATCACTTTTCCAAGTGATAGGTGTTTACAGCAAGTCTGTGTTCTATAAAGAATAAGGTGGGGTGGGTCAGGAAAGTAGTTAGTGCTTCTGAGATAGATGCCAAGTCTTCTTTTTTTTTTTAATTTTATTTATTTTTTATTATCTTGAGTATTTCTTATATACATTTCAAGTGTTATTCCCTTTCCCGGTTTCCGGACAGACATCACCCTCCCCCCTCCCCTTCCTTGTGGGTGTTCCCCTCCCAAACCTCCCCCCATTGCCACCCTCCCCGCATAGTCTAGTTCACTGGGGGTTCAGTCTTAGCAGGACCCAGGGCTTCCCCTTCCACTGGTGCTCTTACTAGGATATTCATTGCTACCTATGGGGACAGAGTCCAGGGTCAGTCCATGTATAGTCTTTAGGTAGTGGCTTAGTCCCTGGAAGCTCTGGTTGCTTGACATTGTTGTACTTTTGGGGTCTCGAGCACCTTCAAGCTCTTCCAGTTCTTTCTCTGATTCCTTCAACGGGGGACCTATTCTCAGTTCAGTGGTTTGCTGCTGGCATTCGCCTCTGTATTTGCTGTATTCTGGCTGTGTCTCTCAGGAGCGATCTACATCCGGCTCCTGTCGGTCTGCACTTTTTTGCTTCATCCATCTTGTCTAATTGGGTGGCTGTATATGTATGGGCCACCTGTGGGGCAGGCTCTGAATGGGTGTTCCTTCAGTCTCTGTTTTAATCTTTGCCTCTCCCTTCCCTGCCAAGGGTATTCTTTTTCCTCATTTAAAGAAGGAGTGAAGCATTCACATTTTGATCATCCGTCTTGAGTTTCCTTTGTTCTAGGGATCTAGGGTAATTCAAGCATTTGGGCTAATAGCCACTTATCAATGAGTGCATACCATGTATGTCTTTCTGTGAGTGGGTTAGCTCACTCAGGATGATATTTTCCAGTTCCAACCATTTGCCTACGAATTTCATAAACTCGTTGTTTTTGATAGCTGAGTAATATTCCATTGTGTAGATGTACCACATTTTCTGTATCCATTCCTCTGTTGAAGGGCATCTGGGTTCTTTCCATTTTCTGGCTATTATAAATAAGGCTGCGATGAACATAGTGGAGCACGTGTCTCTTTTATATGTTGAGGCATCTTTTGGGTATATGCCCAAGAGAGGTATGGCTGGATCCTCAGGCAGTTCAATGTCCAATTTTCTGAGGAACCTCCAGACTGATTTCCAGAATGGTTTTACCAGTCTGCAATCCCACCAACAATGGAGGAGTGTTCCTCTTTCTCCACATCCTCGCCAGCATCTGCTGTCACCTGAGTTTTTGATCTTAGCCATTCTCACTGGTGTGAGGTGAAATCTCAGGGTTGTTTTGATTTGCATTTCCCTTATGACTAAAGATGTTGAACATTTCTTTAGGTGTTTCTCAGCTATTCGGCATTCCTCAGCTGTGAATTCTTTGTTCAGCTCTGAACCCCATTTTTTAATAGGGTTATTTGTTTCCCTGCGGTCTAACTTCTTGAGTTCTTTGTATATTTTGGATATAAGGCCTCTATCTGTTATAGGATTGGTAAAGATCTTTTCCCAATCTGTTGGTTGTCGTTTTGTCCTAACCACAGTGTCCTTTGCCTTACAGAAGCTTTGCAGTTTTATGAGATCCCATTTGTCGATTCTTGATCTTAGAGCATAAGCCATTGGTGTTTTGTTCAGGAAATTTTTTCCAGTGCCCATGTGTTCCAGATGCTTCCCTAGTTTTTCTTCTATTAGTTTGAGTGTGTCTGGTTTGATGTGGAGGTCCTTGATCCACTTGGACTTAAGCTTTGTACAGGGTGATAAGCATGGATCGATCTGCATTCTTCTGCATGTTGCCCTCCAGTTGAACCAGCACCATTAGCTGAAAATGCTATCTTTTTTCCATTGGATGGTTTTGGCTCCTTTGTCAAAAATCAAGTGACCATAGGTGTGTGGGTTCATTTCTGGGTCTTCAATTCTATTCCATTGGTCTATCTGTCTGTCTCTGTACCAATACCATGCAGTTTTTATCACTATTGCTCTGTAATACTGCTTGAGTTCAGGGATAGTGATTCCCCCTGAAGTCCTCTTATTGTTGAGGATAGCTTTAGCTATCCTGGGTTTTTTGTTATTCCAGATGAATTTGCAAATTGTTCTGTCTAACTCTTTGAAGAATTGGATTGGTATTTTGATGGGGATTGCATTGAATCTGTAGATTGCTTTTGGTAAAATGGCCATTTTTACTGTATTAATCCTGCCAATCCATGAGCATGGGAGATCTTTCCATCTTCTGAGGTCTTCTTCAATTTCTTTCCTCAGTGTCTTGAAGTTCTTATTGTACAGATCTTTTACTTGCTTGGTTAAAGTCACACCGAGGTACTTTATATTATTTGGGTCTATAAAGAATAAGGTGGGGTGGGTCAGGAAAGTAGTTAGTGCTTCTGAGATAGATGCCAAGTCTTCTTCCTGAAGTAATAGTGGCAGATAGAGAGGAGCAGGGTGGCAAAGACACATTAGACAGATAATTGGAAACTATGTTGTATTCATCCGTCTATTGCCTTCACCACAATGCACACTTACCTCTACTCCTCTCTACTCCTTCACTCCCTTCTTATATGCTCTATTCTATCCCTCCCCCATCCTTTCCTGTCTCCATCAATTCTTCCTTTGGACCCAGCTCTCCTCTTCACTTTCCAATCCCCTCCCTCCTTCAAGGCTTTCCGTCTTCATCATTTTGTAAAATACAGATGTGCCAAGGCTTCTCATGTTTATTATTTGGTCAATATCATTCCTAGTGCTGAAGCTTCAGTTCTGAGCAACATACACACACTGGTTATTTTCCCCTAGAATCTATAGGTGTGCAAACACATATCAATTTTAAAACCACTTCACTCTACATCCTACAGAAATCCTTTATAGAGATGCTATCCCTCAGTGATCTCTCCCTGATACCTAGAGTTTTGCCATCTCCGACACTGCTTGCTTATTCAAGGACTCTGTGTGCAAAAATGAGGACCTATCCTATGGGAGATACTGGGGACAGTAAAGACATCTTAGAACTGGAAGTTTTTCTTATTTCTTATTATCTTATTTCTTCCTCCTCCACCTTAACCCTTCTTCTCCTTTCCAGTCTTTTAGAATTTTTTTCTGAAGATTATTGGTATTCTGTAGCCAGAGGGCAAAATTAATCAATTCCTCAGCTGCACAACTTTCTTGAAATAGAATAATGATCTTCAAGTATTAGTGCTGAGATGAAGGATGAAGATATGAAAGTAGAAACAGGTAAGGAGAGCAGGTTGTGTGTGTGTGTGTGTGTGTGTGTGTGTGTGTGTGTGCGTGCACGCGCGCATGCGTGCACATACGCACACATTCCTGCATTTGTTAATGCAATTATTTAGGCCTGATAGCTGAGTCTTGAGGTGAGAGGGCTATAGGTAGAGTCATCGCAGTGGTAAATAACCCAGGATCTCTGCATGGCAGAAGACCAATGTACCACTCTGATTTGGAAAGGTTTTCTAAATCTCCTTCTAAACATTCATACCTTTCACTTTAGACCTCAAGTCTCATTAAGCTTGAGAGATTTTCACTAAAACATATATTGGTGTAAATTTCAAGGTGAAAGAGAATGGAACAGAGTTACATAAAGTGTACTGTGTAAAGCGGATGCCAGAGGATAGGGGTAAGTGGATAATGATGTCAGAAGATATCAGCTATGCACTGGTACTTTTCCTGAGGGACATTTTACTTGGTAGGTATCTTGGAAAGCAGTAGATAGATTCTCAGCAGTGATGGAATCAGCTAGTTCTGTATCTTAATCCCTGAATCGTCACAACCAAAAAGTATGTATGACCTCTCTCAGAGAGTCAGGGATGAAAACCCACACGATGCACATGTTATATAACCACACTAACACCACATAAGATCCCTGACCCTGGGATTTTTTTTTCCGATCATGCAAAATGAGTCTTACATTCTTTTTCAATTTTTTCCATGTGGTTTCATAAGGAATATGAGGATAATTGATGACGAAGGCTCATCAAGACACCTGAGTTAGGTGTAAAAGCTTAGTTTCATGAAGATAACTACGGACTTCCCAGAAAAGCTGCATTGCCAATCTCATTGAGAAATTAATATGTAATTGACTTTGATTTTCGGACTTCACAATGTTCTCTCTCTTTCTACTTCCATGGATCTCAGTCCTCTGTACTCTCTTCCAAAGGCAGAAAGGAGCAGAAGATATCCACAGATTATTACACAGGAGAATAGCCAGAGACATATCACTTTGATACACTTTTGGCCATAAGATAACTGCTTTATTCTAAATATATATAAGAATTCATTATTTTTCTATACTCCTTTTCATAATGAAGACCTTTTTTTCTCTGCAGAGTAAATTCCTAACTATATGTAGCCTACCACTCGGAAAACTTTGGTGTTATATTCTATAAACAAAACCAGTCTTAAGCAAAACGATGCTGTAATCATCAATACAATTAGTATTATCAATCCTTAGGTCCAATTAAGTCTTTTTTGTTTTGTTTTGTTTTGTTTTGTTTTAAAAATAGGGTTTCTTTTGTAGCTCTGGCTATACTGGGACCATCTTTAGAGACCAGCTTGGCCTTGAGCTCAGAAATATGCCTGCTTCTGCTTCCAGGACACTGGGATCAAAGGCATTTTTGCTTTTCTTGCTTTTGTTGGTTCTTTGCTGTTATTTCTCAACAGTATTCTTTAGTGGAAAGTACCCAGGTTGAAGCTGAGATTGCCTTTACATAATATCTTCCATTAACAATGAATACTCTATTTTTCTTTGTCTTTCAAAGTCTTGATTTAGTTGAATATCTTTCTGTCTACATGTTTGGTGTTTCTTCAAGATTAGGTTGAGGTCAGGTGGCACATGATCTTGTCTTATTTAGAGGATCTCCACTTATTCATTTCCTCAGGATGTTGTCTACTTTCCTTACTGTAATATAATCATTTACGACTTTATGGGAGGTAATTTGAAATTAGATTATTTCACTCCTTATCAATTATTCAATATATCTATCTACTAATGAAAATGAGTATTGAGTGTTAGTTTCTTGTTCATTGAGTGGGTTATGTTACCATAATTATTCATTCTGCTGCTTAACCTGTATTACAGTTTGCCAGTGTAAGCTTTGCCAAGATGAATCTCCTGTCCTTTAACATGTATTGATATTTTGAGTTTCCTGCATAAGGTATTATAAGTTCACCTTTTCCTTTCTTGGGCTCAACTCTAGAATTAATCATTTCTCTAAGGAGCTGATTTCTTTTTGTAGAAGTGTCATGTAGAAACTAAGATGTGTACACTATGTTTGTTCACTGTTAATGATGGTAGAAGAATTGCAGAAAGGATGTTTGCTGCTTGTAGCACTGTAAGTAGGCACAATATAATTTGTACTCTTGTGGTCATGCATTTGAACTTGTGTGTGTGTGTGTGTGTGTGTGTGTGTGTGTGTGTGTGTGCACATGTGTGTATGAGAGGAGCTATGGTAGAATGAGAAATAAGTTCTTGGGTTTCTTTGTAAAATGTATAATCATTATCAGAACAGCATTTTCCAAAATACATCCTGGTGAATTATTAGTAAATACTCTGTGAAGAAAGGAGACTTTGGCTACCAAGCACTGGACTTCCCTGAGGCTTGACTAGACTACTGCACTTCCACTGGTGCCCAACAAGGCTATTCTCTGCTACATATGCATTTGGTGCCCTGGGTCAATCCCTGTATAGTCTTTGCTAGTGCAGGGGGATGTCAGGGGATGTCAAGGGTTGGTGGTTTGGGGAGGACACCCTTATGGGTAGGGGCAGGGGATAGAGGGCTTATGGACAGGAAACCGGGAAAGGGAATAACATTTGAAATGTAAGTAAAGAAATATATCCATTAAAAAATGAGGGACTTAGTAAATATCTAGAAGGATGCAAATTTAAGAAAAAAATCACTATTATTATTACAAATGATTATCATATTTAAAATGAGACACTGCTGAATATGTTTAAATACTGAAATGAAACGGTCAATATGAAACCAATTAAAGCCAGCTATAGAAAGCTCTAATTTGGCAAGCCTTATTTACCACCTTCTCCTCCTGGCACCACTATATGTCTCCTTTTCATTTTTATCCCATTACAGAGTAACCACTTCTTCCTCCTGGGGGCTCTGGGGTGGCGCATATGAGCCTGCAGAAGCCTCCTTTCCTTCTACTACAGTGCCTACCTGGCCATGCTGGTTCCTGGTTCCTTTATCAGTGTCACAGTGAAAGCATATACACTTCGCAGCATCGATACAACCCCTCTATGGAATTTTATGGAGCAGAGAAAGATTGAAGCTTCTTTCCCATATGTTGAAGATTTACATTGAAGATGGCTCTCCAGAGAACCCAGTGTTCAAGCCCCATACATTACAGAGGATTTGGAAACAAGGTAGTCAACAGAGACACAAACTGAGATAAAAGAGTGAGTGATGAGTACAGACTTCTGTGGCTCTGGACATTGTAGTGGGAGAGACCAACTGAATCACGCTGATGGGAACTGCAACACTTACCATTTAGAATTAAGCTATATGTGGGCAGTTACACGTGGCAAGGAACAGGGTCTGCTTTCTTCTTGTAAAGACAAAGGAGAGGGAGGATATAATCAATAGTTTAAGGCCTTTCTCTATACTGGCATACAGGAGATCATGGTTCAGGCAAAGCAATTTGCCATGGGTTTGAAACGACCATAATATGGACATTACTGAGAGACAGGTAGTGGCAATAATGCTCAGTCGGTTATTTGGTGGCAGAAATTATGGGACATACCTCAGCTGGAGGAGGAAAAATTTGGGAGGGTAAAACTGCCAGCAAATTACCACTGGGTTTACTTTTCTTTTTTTTTTTTTCACTCAGGAAAGTGATTGGGAATATGAGACAGCCTTTCTTTCCTATAGGAAAAAATAGATTCAAACTTGAGTAATTTTATTATTATTATGATGTTCCAAATGTATCTAGATGAACACACAAGTTTTTGACTATAGTCGACAGCTACCTATATCGGCAATAATAATAATATTATTATTAATGAAATTCTTTGTATTAATTGCTTACAAGTGCATACTAATTTGTTTGCCTCACTTGTACAACTAGTGTACACCTAATAGGGAGTTGTGCAAAACAGTTTACTTTTAGATTGGAATATATGGCATAAGCATACTTAGTGTAAACCCATACAGACTCTACTAATCAATTCTTGATTTCATTCTTATTGTGCTTACATGAAGCCTTGAAACTCTTTTCCATATCATCGCCCTTGAGTATATAAGACTAGCCTGAAAGATGCTGCTTATTAGTTGTTGCTGATTAGCTTTGCAGCCCTGGGGAGGATGTCTCTGTTGATTTCTTAGCAAAAGAAACTGCCTCCAGGACCTGGCAAAACTGAAGACCCTGGAGCAGCCTTGAGCATCCGGCACTCTATTGCAGCATCCTCATTCTCCTATTAAGAAGAAGGGAGATGTGATGAGAGGCACAGGCTGTGAGGCCTCAGGCTTTTATCTCTGGCACTGACATGGGCAGCGTGACATGCAGGGTAATGAATTGCCCTCCTTGCAGAAATGAATAAGTTGTGGTCGGTGTTGCAATGATCAATTTGCTCCATCACGTTAAGCTGCCCATTCATCATCCACACCTGCTGTCAGGAGCCCAGGGCTGCTAATGTTGGCCTCAAGCCTCTGCCTCAGCCCGCTGAACAACAAACAGCCTTTGGAGCTTCCTCTCTAAGGCTCAAGGCTGCCTTGATTACAATTTCTGATGAAAAGCTCAATTCCTGCTCAGCCGCTGGTGACTGTGGAAACAAGGCATATTTGTGAACAGCAAAGCTGCAGAGGTACAGCTTAATAAAACACTCAGGGGCCCCTGATGGGGACTCAGGTAGCCGGTTCCATGGCGTGGACTTGTGCCAATATGGTGTCATCCTCGTGCTTCTGCTTCTCCATTCTAAAAAGATACCATATAGAAGACTCCAGGTCCTCCAGACCTCCTTTCTACCTTTGAGTCCAGTAATCATCCACACTTATCTGTGGTGGGGTTGGCGCTGTGATTTGTTTAAGTCTCCATCTACCCATAGCAAATAGTAGCATCTTTCACTTAACAAGAAATTGTTTGGTAGCCATGAATCAGCTCATTGATTTTCACAACCGAATCAAGTGTGAATTAGCACAGTTTATTAATGACCAAGGTGCAGAATAAGGTTATGTGAAGTTCTCAGAGCTAAAGGCAAAGTTTGGTATAGCAACCGAACCTTGACTTCCAAGCCTTTGCTTCTTCTATTGGAGATAATTTTGGATAAAGGAGCAGATCATTAACACCTCCAACCATGCTGACTTCCTGATAATCCTTCAAGATTCAGTTGTTGCTAAAACTTTGTCTGTTCAGGGCAAGACAGGGTAAGCCAGAATAGCCCAAGATGACATGATAGGTTTTCTTTCTTTCTTTCTTTCTTTCTTTCTCTCTTTCTTTCTGTCTCTCTTTCTTTCTTTCTCTCTTTCTTTCTGTCTCTCTCTTTCTCTTTCTTTCTTTCTCTCTTTCTTTCTGTCTCTCTCTTTCTCTTTCTTTCTTCCTTCCTTCCTTCCTTCCTTCCTTCCTTCCTTCCTTCCTTTCTTTCTTTCTTTCTCTCCAAATTTTGGTGTCCTGTATTGACCATTTCCAACATTCCAGGCCCTGAACTAGATCATTAGTTGTGCCCGACCATTGGTAAGTTCAGTTAAATAACAACTGATTGTGTTAGTTATTTTCATTTATGGGTAGAGAAAAAGAAGCCCAGAGAAAATGCTTGCCTGGGATCATTTTGCTTAGTCAATGACTGTCAGAGTTTTATCAAAATTGGGTCCATTAATCATCGGCCCATTAAAACCAAGGGAAGTAAATAGGCATTAAAATCAGATCAAAGACAGAAACCCTGTGCCCATGTGGGTCTGGATGTCACTTTTCTTTCCAGGCACAAATTGGGTTCCCATTTGCAAATTAAAATGAATAGTCATAATAACAGCTATCTCTTATTTGGTTATTATTAAAGGCCAGGACTTTAAATTGTCCTAACTTTTTTCCAGTCCTTAATATACTTAATGATATAGGCACCAGTGTTATGATTTAGATATATAAGGCTAGAAATGGATATAAGCAATCCTTAGCATAAAGTTAGGAACTAGAAGAGTTTCAATTACCTGATTCTAAAATATAGTCTTTCAGCTACTTTGCTATTTAGAAGCACCATTTCTTAGTGTTTACTATTATGACAAATTACCCTAGGATCTTCTAAAAACGTACTTTGTAATTTAGCTTGTTTAGATTTGGGAATTGGGATTCTTTCTTTCATGAAGATGGCAATTCCACTGGTCTAGGAACACACTTGGAGTCACTATATTTCAACCTTTTTCTGCCATAGACCAGATGGTAGATACTTTAAGTTCAGTGGACCATAGGATATTTTGTTGCAGCTAGTCAATTCCACCATTGTAGCAATAAATTAGCTACTCATAATCTGTTAAAAAATGAAAGAGGTTATGCTGTAATAAAATTTTATATGTAACAGATGATGGGCTGAATTGGTTCAGCTGTAATCTGCCAACAGTTGTAACTGGGTTTCCAGATCAATTAGCTTCCATTGGTCCCACTTATTTTTATTCGTGCTACCACCTTTAGTATAGTTTAGTTGTTTTCTATCTTCCAAAGACAAAGACTTGTGGTCTTAGTTCTCATGATATGACACTACTAGTAGAAGAAGAAAGTTTAGCAAGTTAGGTTATTGGGAGTATGCTCTCAAAGGCCATGCAAGGGAGTTCTTTCTCACTTTGCAAGTGTCACAAGCTCAAGGAGTCACTTTTGTTTGGGCTATGATCCTAATATCCTGACACACAACCTTTACATATTCTATTTCTAGTTTTCGTATCATACAAACACACACACACAAACACACTCGTGTATGTTTTGGGGGGCCATGTATACCTGAGCAGGTCGCTGTATGTGAACATATATGTGAAGCCAAAGATTGTTGCTTGCTTCTCTCCTAATTTTAAAACTAATTAGTAGGAAGTATTCCTATTACTCTTTTTTATTCACTTTACTTTTTTACTTTATTATCTATTAATATTTTATTGGATGTTTTCTTTATTACATTTCAAATGTTATTCCCTTTTCAGGTTTCCCCTCCAGAACTCCCTATCCCATCCCTCTTCCCCCTGCTATGAGAGTGCTCCCCCCATCTACCATTCCCCTCCCTCCCACCTCCCCATACACTGGGGAATCAAACTTTCACAGGACCAAGGGTCACCTCTCCAACCACTGATGCCTGACAAGGCCATCTTCTGCTACATATGCAACTGGAACCATGGGTCTGTCCATGTTTACTCTTTGATTGGTGGTATAGTTCCTGGGAGCTCTGGTTGGTTGCTATTGTTGTTCTTCCTATGGACTGCAAACCCCTTCAGCTCCTTTAGTCCTTTCTCTAACTCCTCCATTGCGGAACCCATGCTGAGTCCAGGGTTGAGCTTGGAGCATCTGCTTCTGTATTTGTCAGGCTCTGGTAGAGCTCGGAAAGTTTGTTACTCTTAAAGCATCCTGATTTTGCTAAGTTGGCAAGTCTGCCAATGAGCTCTATTGTTTTATTAATAGTGATTTGATACAGACTTAAGTAATTTTGTGCAAAAATTCTCAATGTGAGGTTTGCGGACCAGCAGCCTATACATTACATGATAAGCTAGAAGATAGCAAAATATAAAACTTCATATCAGACTTATCAATGAGGGAGATTATGAGTGAGCTTAGCAATGCATGACTTACTAAGTTTTCTATGGGATTATAGTTATCTACGCTCTGTTATGAATAAGGATAATACTGACATGTGAAGTGTAGGCATGACCTTTGTACTTTTAGTAGCAACATCAGAAGAAGGCACCACATGATGGGGATATATTACTTAAGCTCTTTTGAAATACGGGTCTTTGGTTTTGTGGCCAAGGACAAACAAGCTCTTTCATTTGAAACAACATCATAAAAGTGTTTAAGTGTCAGGAAGCCTTAAGAATGACTGAAGTCAGGTGATGTTTACAAAGCATCTGTCAGATGGTGGAGACTGGAAGATGGATGCCCAGGAGACGAGGAGCTCATGAATCTGAGGTACAAAGTGATGGATAAGTACAAATGTGAGAAAAATGCCAACAAGTTTTAGTGTATCCTATTCTATGCTGTGGTGTCTAGCAAATATAAAGTCTTGCTTGACTCTTCTGAGCAGGGTAGAGACTTGGAAAATGTACTGTAAGGTAGAGGTCCTCTTAGGGATGCAAAACCTCATCTTTGAATCTATACTGAACTGGCTTTCTACCTTCACTGGTCCACCATCTAACCATGTGCTCTCAGCCAGTTGCTTCAAACAGAGCATTATATTTTTTTCTCCTGTGAAAATGAGGGCCCTTGTTACACACCTCATGGTGTTGGGAGAGGAACAAACTTTGATGTAAAGTTGGTTTTTGTTTTGTTTTGTTTTCTTTTAATCTCTTCAGTAGCAGACACTATTGTTGTGGACAAAATGGTAAAGAAGCAAAAATCACCACTTCAGCTCTGGCACGATTTTCATTTTCTTGGAAAACAGATCAAGGCATCACAGTCAACTGTGACACGTGCTATGATGGATAATGACAAAGACCTTTTCCCAGAGAGGTGGCTGATCAATCCTGGCTGTATTAGAAATAGTTAAAAGGATGCAGTTCTTTTCTTGCTATTTTTTTTTGTCATTTGTTGGTTTAGTTTTGTTTTGCTTTGCTTTTTTTTTCCTTTTTCTTTTTTTCGTAGCTGGGGACCGAACCCAGGGCCTTGTGCTTGCTAGGCAAGCGCTCTACCACTGAGCTAAATCCCCAACCCCATTTTGTTTTGCTTTATGCTTTGAGCAGGCTACAAATTTTGATCGGTTTCACTATGTTTAAAATAATTTGTATTTTTTCTTATTTTATTCATTACCATGCAGGGTTATATGAGTTCACTTTATGCTAATATACAAAGTACTTGGAACACTTTCTTTATGCTATGCTACCCTGTCCTGCAGGTCACTCCCATTCTCCTCAGTTCACATTGCTTCCCTGGAGAGCTTTGCTTCTACTTTACCACCATTGTATACCTTTGATTTTCTCTGTCTCTAAAGCTTCTGCACACCAAAGAAAGTTTTGTAAAGCTGCCACAACCATGAGTACCATCTGAATCATTATTCTTAAGGCTAGGCTTTTGGCATATATGTTTAACATTTTTATTTTAATGCACTATAAGGCTTAAAGAATGGATTTAAAATTCAATATAAACTCTTGCTGCTTCTATTGATCATTGCAGTGGAGTTTGTAGTCAGGCATATTTGAAAGGCAAATAAAATGAAATAAATTCAGATTGGTAAAGAAAGAAAACAATTTTCATTTGACAATGGTTTTAGTTTGTATATAGAAAATGCTAACACACACGTGCACACACACACACACACACATACACACACACACACACCTAGAACTAATTATTGGCTTCACCATCTTGCAAGATATATGGGAAATGTACAAGTGTCAATTGTGTATCTACATATTAGTTAGTGCACACCCTGAGAGCAAAATTAAGAAAGCAATCCCATTTGCAGTCGCATAAGAAGATGAAATGTTCAGAAATAAACTTATAAAAATCAAAGTAAGGTGTGTAGTCTGAAAATGACAAAAAGAAGGATGAAAAATTTGTGGAGGATATAAATGAATAGAGAGACATCACATGGCCATGGTGCCCAAGCTGCTTTACAGACTGAATGTTGCTAAAAGATATCAACAACAAATTTCATATGTAAATATGAGGAACACTGAATAATCAGAATAATATTGGAGAATGGAGTTCAACACAAGGGAAACTCACAAAGACAGTTTTCTTTCTGTTTTCTCTCTCACCCCATCTGCAATTTCTGGATTCACACACAAAAATGTTTCACTCTGAAGTATTTAAAAGTCAGTTAAATGACACAAAGTCTATTTTTTTTCAAATACTTCATTGTGAATTTTCTGAAAATGAGAACATCCTTTTTCACCTATAACAGATGGTTACCACAGCCCTGGTACGATTCCATAGCCATTTAAGTATTCTACTGATGTCATAGTTTTATTTCATTTTTTACGTGTGTGTGTGTGTGTGTGTGTGTGTGTGTGTGTGTGTGTGTGTGTGTGGTGTGTGTGGTGTGTGTGTGTTTGCATGTATGTGTTTGTGTGTGTATGTGTGTATGTACGTGTACACACATGTGAACGTCTATAAGCATAAGTGATCATGGATTCGTGGAGGCCCATAATAGATGCTCAGTATCTTCTGTAATCATTCTCCTTCCATCTCATTCACTGAAGCAAAATCTCTTGTTGAAACTGAAGTTCAACATTTGGCTAGTCTAGCTAGCCAGCTTGCTGTGGGATGGGAATTCCCTTCTCTGCCTTCCATGAATTAAAATGACAGGTAGACTGAAATACCACCTGACATTTTATGTAGGTTTTAGGGATCCAAATGTGGCCAGCGCTTTACCTGCTACACAATCTCTCCAGCAGTTCATGTCCTTAAAGCAAAGAAAGCCCCAGCTTGTGGACGGCAATCAACTGTCATCATTGCTTGATGTCTTTTACATTTGGACAGTTTTTCTTTCTACACTGCTCTGATGACTTTCATGTTTGTTTGATTTGGATTTTGTAATTATTTTATTTATCTGCATTTCATTTGTTCTCCCCTTCAGTTCCACCACCCACAGTTTCTCATCCCATTCTCCTCCCCCTTTCCACCAAGAAGTCCTTCCTCCACCAGGCCTCCTCCTTCCCTAGGGCCTCAAGTCTCTTGAGGATTTAATGCATCTTCTCCCACTGAGGCCAGACCAAGCAGACCTCTGGTACGTGTGTCATGGGCCTTGGAGCAGCCCATGTATAATCCTGGTTAGTGGTTGAGTCTCTGGGAGCACCCTGGGTTCTTAGTTAGTTGAGACTGCTGGTCTTTCAATGGGGTAGCTCTCCCTTTCAGCTTCTTCAATCCTTTCCCTAATTCAACCATAGAGGTCCTTGGCTTCAGTCCAATGGTTGGTTTTAAGTATCTACATCTCAGTCAGCTGCTGGTAGGGGCTCTCAGAAGACAGCCATGCCAGGATCCCATCTGCAAACCTCATAGCATATCAGTGTCAGGCCCATGAGATGGATTCCACATTGGGCTGGCCATTGGCCTGTGTTTCCTTCGGCCTCTCAACTTTCACATTTTGGTTAGTACTTTATAGACTATTCTTCAGTCTGGCCCTCTCCTGTGCTTCTTCCTTATAATTAGATTCAGGTTATGTGCATTAGGCTGAATCACTCTAGAAAGGATGCTGTTGTCTCTGAGAGTCTTGTCAAGAGGCACACAGGAACTTGTTATTGACTTTGTCAAAGGCAAAGATGGTCTTGTTGTCTTACTCTAAGGTATAATTTCATCCTTCCTAACTACTTGTTACTCATGACAATCCATTTTGAGGCTACTTGGATATTCCATGACTATAAATTTTCTCACAACTCCAATATGCACTTGAGATTTCTAAAGAAATCTCCAATTTTTAGAAATTCCAGTATTGAAAAACCACATGATTAGACTGATTTAGTAAATACAGCCCTTCTGGAGACAGAGAGACATTTAAACTGAAGGCTGAGGGACAAGTGGAAACAGCTTTCTTTGTCGAAATTTGATGAGATTAGACTAGTAGGAATGTAGTGAATACGATGACCTGAAGACATACAAGCTACCTAGGAATTAGCTGAACCTACCTGGCCAATACAGAATACAGTGCGTGATTACAGGTAGGAGGAACTTCTGGTAACATTTAAGAGGTTTGAACTTCCATAAAGGCAAAAAGAACTCTTGAGTTCCATTCAGTTATAGAAATGATGATCAATTTTTAAGACTAGAAAGAGAATATTCCTTGAACTCTAGGGTCATCAGGTTAAAAGTGTGAAAAAGACAGGCAAGTAAGGAGGTGATGGGTAACAGTGATGAAGAGGGGGAAAGGCTGAGGCATTTTAGCACTGATTTGGGAGAGTGAGTATAGCAGTAAGAGGGAAGGGGGTCAGACAATGTGGGCCAAAGATAAGGGTATCTGCACTCTATGATAGTGGGGGTCAGAAGGCTTTTCACAGAGGACACATATGAGGAAACTTGATGGATGACTAAGAGGCATGGTTGAAGAAGTAGGTGTGCTGTGGGTAGAATAGGCTAGGAGAGCCAGGAGAACAAATGGCTAGCACATCTAGGACCATGCCTGAGAGAAGCATCAGTGACCCGAGAAAAGCAGGTGGCAGGCAAGTGGAGCAATGGGAGAGACCGACGTCGGCTTTCAGTTGAGACAAGTCTATGCCAACTACATTAGAGGCTGATCTGGCAGAAAGAAGAAATTCTAACAGATCAATTTCTATCACCATGGGGGAAATCATCTATGAGGAGTACATATGTATTCCTTGATGGTTAGCATGTAGAAACTGTCACCACAACTCAGTGCACATGTCAAGCAGACCCACTGTGAACTTTGCCAGCTCCAACTGGGGGTCCTGTTCTTGTAAACTTTCAGTCGGAAAGGTTAAAGGAAGAAAAGATCATCCCACTCAGAAGAGAGGGAGAAAAACAAACCTGTAGTCTGAGGCTGAGGACATAAGAGATGGAGCAGAGAGCTTGCTCCTGAGCTGCATGAAGATAAATGGGCAGTGAGTTCTGGAGAATACATCCTTTCTCTGGTGCACTTGCCTCTCCATCAGTGCCCAGCCAAGGCCTGTCATGCAGGAGTGGCGCTTTTGTGCATCTGCAGGCTGTGCTCCTGTTGCCATAGTGATGAGGCCATAAGTCATGTCTGCTGCTGCTGTACAGAGGTGTTGTGATTTATGCAAGCCCAGCTGGGATTGTAAACTTTTTTTCTTAATGTTCAAAATCCGTCATAGAAAAAGAGGGTAGAGATCTTCAGCTTCATATAAAAGGGGGTGAGGGGTGTTGTTAGACCTTGATTTTCTCCCCGACAGTGATGTTTCCTCATGGACCAATGAAGCATGTGCAGAGCTTCTTTCTGACTCTAGCCATAGGAATTTGAAATCCTTGGGCCAGATGGTCAACCCTAAAGCCAGAATTCTGCTCTTTTCCCCAAACAAACCCTGTCCTCATTCTAAGCTGCCTCAAACACCCCTACCATTTTCCTTATGCTCATATTTGTGGTTAATGATTTATTCTGCGTTTATAATGCAAAGAATGTGAGGGGAAGAGGAGCTTGGGGTGGGCCTTACCCCATTTTTTCATCTGTTTAATGGGGACAGTATACCTTCATAGAATGTAGGGTTTTGCAACATTGGCATCATTAACATTTGAAGTTGGGTTTCTGTAAGGCTTTTGTCCGTTATTGGAGGATGTGTTGTGAGATATCTAGGGGCATGCCTGTCTCACACCCACTAGTATACCAGAGCATGCGGTAGCTGTGAATGAAAGGTTTCTAGAGGTTAAGAAACATATCTAGGGGTGTGCCCAAATCATCCCTTCTATACTCCCTTACAGGTGAAGTAAGGAATCTCTTCTTGACTTAGAATAATTTCAGCTATTATGCTACTCTTTCAGAGGACTGGGGCTCAGTTCCCAGTACCCACTTCATGGTTCACAAACATCTGTATGTCTAGTTTCAAGAGATCCTAAGTCTTCTGATCTCTGTAAGCAATAGACATGCATGTGGTGCCCACACATACTTTCAGACAAAAACCCTCCCAGAAACAGAATACACCACAATAAGAAAGCCTAAAAATATATGGAAGAAGTTGAAAAGATTCTGCCAATAGGATTTTAACCATGTCTGGTTACAGCAAGCAAGGAGGCAAGGCTCATGCCAAGGAAAAGACTTCCTCCTGAACTGGCTGGCAGTTCCCCATCATCTATGTACATAAGGACAAAAGTATATTTCTCCATGACCATGTCTGTGAGATATGTGGGGCCGTGCATGTCCTAAAGTGTTTCCAATCACATTTTACAGATATTGGCTTCCCTCTGTTGGATAGACACCATCAGTGAGTCAGTCAAGCATCCCAGCACTAGAATCCCAAGGGGAATTCATATTCAGGGCACAGATCTTCTCAGGCAGCTCCATTTCAATGCAGTGAACATTATCTTTCAGTATCCAAGGGACATGGTAACAGTGTTGAGCAAAATGTATATTACGGGGACATGGATTCTGCTACAGGAACACTGAAGCAAGGACTTAATTGAGGGATGTGTCATGGTGTGGTAGGTCTGTCTGGGAAGGCCTTTCATACTCTTACCCAAGCTATTCTCTTCTATTTCTTTGTCCACTTTAAAGTAATAGAAAGGCCATGCAACATACGAAGTACTATCTTAATTTTTCAATACAAAGTTCAAGGGTATCAAGTACGGACTGGGGAACTAGCACTGGCATCCTCCACTGGAAAGCTCTTCATGGCTTAAAATGAAACCATGTTTTTTCTGTGCAATACGCAGAACATAAACAGCAACTCTCCCTTTCCCTTTCTCTCCAGCCTTAAGTAATGACAATTATTATCTCTTTCCACAATTTTGCATTTGAGTTCTTCATAGAAGTAGAGTCTGCAGCATTCATACACTTGTAATTATTTATTTTACTTAGTATAATGTCCCTGGGCTCATTCATATTACAGCACAAATCACAATGTCCTTCATTTTTCAGGGAGAATAATATTCCATTGTATTTTTTAAAACCTCATTTCAGTTATCAATGTATAGACTGACAAACACTAAAGACACTCCCATATCTAAGTATTGAAAATGAGGGTTATGATTCTTGAATCCCTTTCTGAAGCACCTCAATCATGATGTACAATACACATAAAGAGTGAAGAGAACACAAGAAATTTGAGTAAAACCTCCCTCTGAAAAGGGTCCATGAATAGCCTAACAAGAGCTCTGACATGGGGATCAGATTTAAGTCAAATATTTACAGCATAGCAATGATAATGACCAATGGTTCACGAAAATCATTGTCCATAATCTCACTTGGTGCTCAACCAGAGTCCTACAGCTATCTCCACTTTGCAAGTGTAGAAACTGAGGCAGAAAGGTAAAGGAAATGAATTCATTATTGTCTAGATAATGTGTGGTAGAGCTGGGGAACCAGCATATTAGATGCTAAAGAGTGTCTCAGAATAGACTGAAATGGCTAGAGTTCTCTAATGTTCTAGACTATGGGGAATCTGTGTCAATAACCACAGACATAGACATAATCCTGTTCATTATTCATAGTACTGAAGGAAAAGCTGCATTGCCATACCATTTATTTTAATACATATATTTTTTGATGCTTTCTTTGCCTTCTCTGCCCATTCTACATAACACTGGAGAGCCACTTGCCTGGAATGATGCCAACTCTGGAATATCCAAACAAGCTGTTCTGTAAATGATACTAAGTACCTATAAGAACCAAAAATTTCTGAAATCTTGGGTGGATAGAATGTGGAGTTCATCAGCTACTTAAGTGAAGAAAGGCCGGCTCCAACTTGGATCTCCCTCTATTCACATGAGTATTTTGAAAGAGGCCATTGGGAATTAGGTTCCATTTTTTCTGAGCTTGGTTTAATTTACATAGCCCCTGAATCTTGAAGGACTATGTGGTTTTGCTTGAAGTGTGTTGCAACAAATGCAGGCACCGACCTGTTTCTAGGGTATCAATATTGGGGAAGGCAGAGTATACGGAATTCTTGACATCCATTAACATATCAACACCTATGGGAAAGCTGCTGCCTGGAACATTGGCATAATCACCTTATTTATAGGAATAAAACTTCTCAAACTTTTCAAACTAAGGACTTTTTTCTCATTTTGATTTTATTTCATATACTTTTATTTCACTTGCCCCAAAGTACTGATGTTACATAAAATCACATGAGCAAATGTCCCTTGCAGCTCTATAGTAGAGAACATACTGTGAAGCATGTTATTTATATGCAGAGAGATCAGGAGATAATTGGAGGTAGCACAGGAGTAACTGCAGAAAAATATTTGTTGATAACATCAAAATATCTTCTCAGCATCAAAATAAGCACAGCTACTTAGGGCCATCAAATACTTTAGAGCCTTTCTCTGAAGTGCTTGTGATGCTTTTAAAGGTTAAGATTCAATCTATGTCCTTGAAGGTCACACAGACCATCAGGTAGGATTAGACTGGGTTTCTTCTACATAATAAGGTGCACCCAGAGCACTGTTTTCTAAGTTAGGAAGAGATACTCTGGAGAGGTTAGCAAAGCAAGCATGGATATGACAATAGATGCCAGGAGAACAAAGTCATGAAAAGCTTCTCAGAAGTGACCTTGCTGCGAAACTAGTGGATGAGAAAGAGTATACTGTGGGCAAGGGAGGAAAGTTTGACTGCCATGCCCAGAGTTGTTGGGCAGTGAAAGACATCTGGTTCTTAGTTGAGGAGGTTTGAACCCTGGAGACCCTGAAAGGGATGGTAGGTATTTCACCTGATTCCTAGAAAACCAGGCTGGTCACTAGCCAGCCCGCAGTCTTCCATAGACTTGTGACCATCAGTAGAGGACATGACTACAGGTTATATAAGCTCAAGATAGATCTCCATTATAATGAGATACCTAAAGGCCTGGAGGCTTAGTCAATGAATTTCCATTCCTAGACACTCCTCCCTTCCAAAGGTATTTAATCTCAGGCCCACTCTGAGAAGTGGGGTATGGTTTTACTCATCCACTTTCTGCCATGACAATAAATGGCCTGAATCCATGGATTGCCTAGAGGAGCCCTTCACCTACAGAGCCATCCAGTCTAATCTCCGACAGAAGGCTTCCCTGCACTCCCAGCAGCTGCCTCCAAGCCCAAGCCTGCCAAGCCACCGCTGGGCCAGCCAAAGAGACTCCCTGCTGGGCCAGCTGGAGCACACTGCCCCTCCTTTCCCCTTCAGCCCTGGGCCATATCCAGCCCCTCTGGCCCCCACTCCATTCTCCCCTCTTGAGCCACACTCCAGCTGGATACCCAAGAGCTCTAAAATCTGGCAGCCTTAGCATCCTTGCAGAACTGAGGACCATGAACCAACCCCTCAGACCCCATTTCCCACCCCTGGAGTGGTGTCCTGAGGCTTCTCACAACCGGACACGTGCCCTGCAGCTCCTGGGAATAAGCATGGTCAAACTTCCCTTGTCCTACATCCTCAGTGGCCTGAGCCCTGTGGCAGAAACTGGACCCCCCTGCCTTCCAAATTAATTTTACACAGGGCCAGCATTGGAGAGGGCAAGCGTCTAGGAGAGTGTCATTTTTGAGAAAGCTACAAAAGGGAATATGAGAAAAGAAGGAGTAAGTAACCAAAGTGATGGCCTCCCAGCTCTAGACTGAAATGCATGTCATCTTACAGAATTTGTACTTTTATTCTGAAGCATTTGGATTTGAGGGGAGTGGAGTTGGTTTTAGGCAAAGAACAGCAATGGTTCAAACTACAAAACTTGCCCATCGGTAGAAGAGGGATTGAAAGAAAGGATGCTACCTGAGAAAATTGAGAAAAGTGTAGATATTTGGAAGATAGGAGTACAGATGGATCTTTTGAGGGCTTCTCTAGATTCATTCTCAGCTCAAGCTTCTCCTGACCTGGACCTCAAAATGGTGGGTTACTTCATTGAGATTCTTCATCTAGTTTTCCATTGGGTTTTCTTCTTCTACTCAGTGAGGCTGAATTTCTCAGCAGCTTTCATGAAAGGTCACAATGAGTTGTATCGTTGACTGGCTGCCAGGTCCCCAGGGAATTAGTCTGTGTTCTAGAAACATTGTCCACAACTTAGTTCACTGAAACCTGTAGCTGACTCAGCCACAGATTTAGTCACAATATGCTGCATATCCTTCGTGGGTTTTAAAGACCTTTCCCAAAACTGTGGGGGAAAATGCTTCCAATTTGAGCACACCATTCCTTTGTTGCTGGGTCTCTCCTTTGTACTGGTTTCTTCTGCTGGTGAGAGAAAAGAAATCAAGTCTATTCACTGAAATTCTTCTGATCCTTCTAATAAAGTGATGGTTCCTCTCTCTCTCTCTCTCTCTCTCTCTCTCTCTCTCTCTCTCTCTCTCTCTGTGTGTGTGTGTGTGTGTGTGTGTGTGTGTGTCTTTCCATTTGTTCCTCTTCACCCCTGCAGTATGTTTGTCAAAATTCTGTTACTTATATTGAAGGATATGATAGTATGATACATTGAAGGAAAGGTATCATTCCATTCAGTCTCAGGAAGTAGGTTTTAGATGAATAAGTAATTGTTCATTTTAGGTTTGGTTTTTTTGTCTTTTCTGTTCCAGAGTGGCTATTTGCATAACTGAAAATGTTGCTTATGAAGATGAGTTCAAGAGAACTTATAGGAAATACCGTGAAACTAAAACACACCATATAGCAGAAATTAGGCCATAAGCATCGGGAAGAGTCTACTCTATCAATGTAGGAGCAACTATCTGAAGTCAGCTGGATGGGAGAGAGTGTCTCCATTTTCTGTGAGTTTGTGATTGTTTACACATACCTTTAAACACTATCACAGTGTTTGAAACTCCTTTCATCAGGGTAATTTTTCTCCTAGAATTCATTTTTAATACGAGTGATGATGATTGTGTCCGACAGTATCTAGGAAGTACTTACACAGTTGGCTTCGATTCTCCTACAAGCCAGAAATTTATCACAGCAAGTATACTAGCACCAAAAACAGATTTTGGTTAAATATGTCTCCTGAGATAACAGATTAATGAAAAAGCATTAAATAAGATAATTCTCCTGTTAATTCATCTTTAGCATTTCCATCTCTATGGCTGGTTCCTTCTTTGTGTCTTAGTAACCAATAATCTCTCTTCATCTGACAAGAGAAAAACATCATAAATTCATGAGATAGAAAATTAGAAGCACTCACAAAAGTCTTAGAAATTTTCCCAACATAAACATTTGAGGCAGTGCCTACTTATTTATCTCAGTTGATATGAGGGACGTCTGATATCTACTATTTCTGATTTACTCCAGCCTATAAGATAGACTGATATGAAGACCAGGGAGAGATTGGTCAACATGGGAGGTGATGTCTGTCTCCTTTGCCAATGTCTCTGCTTTGTGGTCCTGTTACTTCATGATAAATGATTAAGCCATGGGTACTTTAACACATTTTAGACCAATAATAAACCTTCCCTGAAAGTCTATAACACTTATCTCATGCAAGAAAACCATTACTCCTTTGTGGCAAGAAGCACACATATTTAATGATACATAAGTATTACCACCACTCTCCTTCAAGTTGGAAGGTGGCATAGAATGTGAAGGAATGACTTGCATAGTATGGGAGATTAAAGCCATCATAATAGAAAAATGGAGAAAGAAAGACAGAATCTTAGTATGTAATCCCTTAATCTTTATCTCATCTTCCTTGTGAGCTTATCTCTCGCCTCTCCTAGGACAGCATTCCAGTGTAAGTCTCACTGAAGTCATTCAACCCAAGTTGTTTTCCCCTGAAACTAAAATCACTCTGAGTTATATCAAGCAGAAAAGTGCTCTGCATGGAGGGAGGTCCTACCGCGTGATGGATTGAGCAGAGGTCAGAAGGCTACATTCCATTTTTAATGCTTTCCCTCCAACTGTTCCACTTAAGTCCTTAGGATGTCAACTTCCTTATCAGTTAAGGAATACAAGATTAAAATTATGTTACAGTGTGCGGAGATGGCTCAGTTCAGAAAGTACTTAGCATGCAAGGAGGAGCTAGATACCTAATGCCCATATAAAATCTGCACAGCAACAAGGACCAAGTGCAGCAGCGCATGCTGAAAATCCTGTGAGCTTCAGGCTCAGTAAGATACTCTTTCCATAAAAATAAGATGGGTAGTAACTGAGGAAGACATTTGACATTGACGGCTTCTCCCACATATTCATCTACAGTCAATAAATAGGTCTGACGATAAGGAATGACCATAAGCTTTCCTCAAATCCTCACTACCAGTGTATTTGCCCAGTGTGAATACTTTCATGTCTGTCTCCTTTTAGTCTGAAGATGTGGAATCTTGCAGCAGCCTTGCAAGTCCCATTTGAAAAGTATTTAACTTCTAATGCAGATATAACAAGTCATTTCTCAGCTTCACTGTAACTGCAGAGCCGTCTATAATTCAACATCAAATATTTATTATTACATTTATTAAAATTTTAATAATTTAGCATTTCCTGTATTTAAGATGGAAGCTTCGCTAACTGGTTCCCCTTTATCCAACTTGGGTCACTTCAATATTTATATTCGAAAGTCTCCATTTGAGTTTCATTTAGCAGAGGCTGAGTCTTGAGCCCTCCACCTGGGCTGCCCATTGGTGCATGGTACAGCTTCCCCTGTGGCAAAGACTAACAGAAATCCCATGCTGCGAAGTGTTTGAAGAGATTTACAGAGCCTGGGCAGAAACTCATCCTAATAGACTTCAGTTTTATTATGATCACTAAACTAAAATGGAAAATATATATGTGTCTCCAGGCTCACTGGCTGAATGACAGGCAGTGGGGAAGGAGGGGAAAGAGAGGCGAGAATCTATCCATGTGGTAGCAAGTGTGGGGGCCTATATACAGACTTTAGTAGAGGAACTTTTATCCTCCAAAACTAGGGAGGAATCTGGTGGTACAGGAAGAATTTAGATGCCGCAATCTATGAACCAAGCTGACTGTCAAAGGGACTCCTAATTTACTTACAATCTCTTTCCTCCATTTATATTTTATTTTACATTTGTAGAAAGGATGCATGCCTTCGGTCAGAGGGACAGCATAAGGAATTGAGTTTTGCTCTTCAGTATAAAAACAAACAAACAAACAAAAAATCCCCGAATGAAAACCCAACCCAAACCAAACTGAAACAAAACAAAAACAAAAAACAAGCCATCAAGCAGAGTGGTGAGTGCAGATTCACGGTGCCCATTCACCAGCTTAACCTACTCGGTGAGTACTCAGCCATTGAAAGACTGTTTCAATAACAGGGTAATGGCTTCTGGGGAACTGCACTTCATGTTGTCCACTACCCTCCACACACATGCACATATATGTGCATTTCCACACATATGTACCTGTATGCATACAAGCTACATGCCTTAAAACTTAAAAATTGAAAACTAAAAACTAAGAAAGAACACTTGCACACAATAACCAAATGGTCAGTAAGACAAAGATGAAAATCCCTAACCCTGTTCCCTTATTTTACTGAGAATTTCCTGTGCAAACACAGCAGCCAGAATGAAGCACTAGATTGACAGTCTCAGCTAAAATACTGACTTACTACTCAAGTAATATTGTGTGCAGAACTTAATCCATTTGCTTCCTCATCTGGAAATAAAAGTGGCTATTCCACTAGTTGAAAGGAGACAGAATTTATACTTGTAAGTTTAGCCAGATCAAGACACAGACGACACAATGACCAGATACAGCTGGTCATTGTTATTTACAAGTATGTAATTAAGATTAGTTTATGTCTCAGGAATATCCAAAGTTATGACTGTGATTGTTATTTCCACTTATAGATAAGAAACAAAGGCTAATAAGGCTTCAATAATTTGGCTGACATTAGCTAGTGAGTGGTAGAGCTAGAAATTAAGCCTATGCAGTTTTCATGAAGGTATGTTCTACTCACTTTGCATAATACTCTAATCTTGGAGTTGTAAACTCATTAGTCTGTTATGAAAGATCTCTTGCCTTCAGAGGAAAAGGATTTTTGGAGAACTGATAAGGGAGGGATAAATAAATGGTGGGAGGAGTCTGATAGCTTGAGTTTTTATTTCATCGGTCAAGAATCCTCTGGCCCCATAGCAGCCTCACAACAGAAGCAGAAATACATCTCTAACTTGTCTACAAATGCATGCCTATAAATATACTTTCTCGCTAAAAGTCTGATGAGTTCAAGGGGCAGCAAATACAAATTCACTTTCATGTATGGGATACCTCCCTATGAGTTACGGGAGGTCCAGTGGCAGCAAAACAACATAGGATGTTGTCATTGCTCTTGCTTGCTCAGCCCAACTAGATGAAAAGACCACATCTCTGAAATCACAGTGCATACCACTTTGGTCGAAAGAGGGAAATCAACCTCAAACTGATTAACAAACTTTCTGCCTGCTGGCTAGTTTTTACATTGTCATAAGGTGCTATGCACACTGATAGGAGAAAGAAGACTTGAATAGTCTGGACCAGAACGGTACCTGATAGGTAAGCTATACTCATTGGTGCATTACAGACATAATGACTTTGGGCAGCCAACCACTTTCTGATTGGATTTGAGACATAGGCCAGGAGGGATTTCATGTAACGCAATATAAGCCTGTTCAAATGCCCATGGCTAGGAAGTCCTGAACTCTGGGTGTGGGGCTTCTACTGATTTTTTGCTCAATGGCCATGATGGCAAACTGCCTTGTACAGAATTTTCTTTCTACCCATAGTGTTTTGGTGCTGAGCTTGACCTTGTACAGAGAAATGTCTTTGCCATGTGTAGTGATTTACACAGGATTCCTAACTGTACAAAGTCCTGAAAGTAAGTGACGAAGTGCTCAGCCAGAGAGGGGCCATCCATATGAACTTCTCCCAAACAAAGATTAGGGAACCAATGTCCAGGGAATATTATGGAAGAAGGAAGAATGTAAGAGCTAGAAAGTGAGGAGAAAATCCATGAAATGATCTCTTCTGAACACCTGGGGCTACCTGCACAAGACTTGTAGAAGCTCATACCAGTCAATGTGCCAGCATTGGTGGAGGGCTGTGCTCTGAGGCCCCACTCATATCTGAGGCATTACTGCCATTTTATGACTGCTGAGGGAGGAAAAGTCACTTTTATTTGTGGGTTTAGTCTCTTGCCGTCCACTCTTGGTAGTGCTAATTGGATGCAATGTGTTATTAATTATGTAAGAGTAAGGGCATGAGGTTCAGAAGAAGTCATGCCAGGGCAGTGGTTCTCAACCTCCCTAGTGCAAAAAAACCCATAATATAGTTCCTCACGTTGTCGTGACCCCTCAACCATAGAGTCAGGTTTTTGCTACTTCATAACTATAATTTGCTAATATTATAAATCATAATGTTTTCTGATGGTCTTGTGCAACCTTTTTTAAAGTGCCATTCCATCATGAAGAGGGGCTGTGACCCACATGTTAAGAAGCACTGTGCTAGGGGGTCCTGGGGGGAACTAGAAATTAGCGAGGTGGATATAGTCAAAGAAAATTGTAAAATATATGAAATCTTCAAAGAATAAGTAAAAATATCAATTAAAAATGAGAGCATACTTTCAATTGTGTTCACTTCCAATAAAAGAGAGGTTTCTTGATTATTGAGTGATATTAGCCCTTTGTCAAAAGCTTTTCCACCAGAACCTACTTCTCAAATACTCCAAACCCCATGTAATGTCTTGACTTGCATGATTCTGCTTTGACCAATGCCATAAATTGGTACACACACACACACACACACACACACACACACACACACACACACATATATATATATATATATATTCTTCTCACTCCCTGAACACCAACTGCATATGCTGTGAAATATAAGCCTTCCAATATATATCATCATATGAAAGAGGCCACTAACTTCTACCCAGGGGGTTTTTCAGAATAGGAAACTGACTTAATCCAAGCTATGAACCCAGAACTCACAACCAGCTTGTATTTTATTACCAAAATCTATGCCCTGTCTGTCATCTCTTACCTTGCTATTCTTTATAATTTTTGAGCTAGTATATTGTTTACCACAGAGGCAAATGCCCAGGATGTGTATGCTTAAGATCCATTTACAGAACATAGTGACTAAAGGCAGTGCCTTTAGTCTATGTGGTCTATAGCTAAAAAAAGAAAGAGGTGGGAGAAAATAGCACGAGTGTTTTGTCTTATATTCTCCCAGAGTATTTCTCATGCATTTTTTCTGCTCCACTGAAATCAGACTGAAGTGAAAGCCCCAGCCTCAGGCCCATTGTTTATGGGTAAGAAACTGGTGGTGTTTTCTTGATCCCATACTTGGCATGCTCTGAGTTTTCCCTGGGGACTACACTACTTGCAATCACAATTCATGAAGCTAAATTCTCTAACATTTTGGTTGACAGAGTGAACTTGTCATTCAGGACAAGGTGGGTGTAGCAGTTTGCCCCTGCAAGCATTGATCTGAAACACCGACTATGGCCATGTGATTGGCCCAAAGCATCAAAGCCTACAGATGAGGAGCATGGTTCAAAGGGTCCAGGTTTCCAGGATTCAAATCCTGATTTTGACATTTACTGGCTGTGGCCTTGGGCAAGTGACATGACTTATCTGAGCTACATGGGATGGTGTTAGTACTGCAATGTCAGACATATTGAGCCATGCAGAAATATATATCTCTTTACTATGACAAGGTGTCTCAGGTTATAAGTCTAGACTTTATCACAATGGTATGCATGACAAAGCAAACCAGATTAAAAGCAGAAAGGATGGATGAAAAGAGATAGGACTAATGAATCCTTGTAACATCTGAGAGTGTATTAACCTACTATCCAGGAGGTAGGGCTACTCTAAAGTGGCCAAGCCCTCATATATTTTATTTTCTAGTTGAGCAGGGAAACTCTGTTCTGTTTCATTTCCTAGTACACTTAGATTCAAACTTCACTTAGTAGCTGAATCATCCAAAAATGGGCTCCATTAAACAGGTAGGTTCATCTCCAAAATAATAACAGATTCAGTAGGTGGAATCTGTTTCCTGTGTTTGCTATGGAAAGATCACACAAAGGAGAAGACTTAAATCAATATTGCTAGTCTGAAGTCAAGGTGACACATCTTGTAGAGATGGTGTGTGTGTATATATGTGTGTGTGTGTCTGTCTGTCTGTCTGTCTGCCTGTCTGTCTGCCTGTAGTCTTGATTTTATGTTCTGCTGGCTATTGTTTTTCTTGGCTTATGACTGTAAAACATTAACATTTCACTCTTTCACACTGTTTCTTCTGTTTGTGTCAAATAACCTTTGCTTCTCTCTTATAAGAGCATTTGCTGTAATGTTTCCAGTCATACCCATAAGCCAGGAAATCCAGGATATGTTAAAGAGTCTTAATAACATCTATAAAACCCCTTTCTAAATTAATAAACGCTAACAGTATTTACAAGATTTAAACATTAGTACCTTATACCTTTGAATATCAGTCAATAAGTTGTTGATGAATTGTGAGAATCTGTGTTTCAAACAGGTATCCATGCAATCTTGGACCAGTGAGTGACCAAGTGACATCTTGAATATTTAACGCAGAAATTTGCATATCTTCAAAATCCTCTTTTAACCTCTAGATGTGTCTGATTATATTTAGCCTTGTGCTTTCTTTCTATCTGGAAATTTCCCTCTTTATTGAATATCACAATGTACCTTTTTTGTTTGTTTGTGGCTTTTGCCTCATCTAATACATCAAGACTCTTGCCTTATATTTTGTATCTCTGCTACATAGCCCCCCAAATAATAAGTTCAATAAATTCTCAGGGCTTGGAATTGAAAGAGCAAAAGAACAAGAAGAAATTCTTAATTCTATTCAGAAAGAACTCAATGTGGAAACGATCACCAAGTGTGCAACGTTAGCTTGCATTCTGATGTCCTATTATTCTTTCCACATTGTTCAGGAATTAACAGCACTTCACAATTTCATTTTCATTGATTGAGATCATAGAAAAATCACTGAGGAGCTCCAAATGCTGGGCTTTGTGGATGACTATTATTCTAACTATAATAGCTATTCTCATATTTCTCTTATAAGAAGATCCAGCTGTAGGCAAAGTTGTGAAGAAGGCCTCAGTGTGCAGCAAGAAGTGTTGTTTGCCATGGTTCCCTCTCCACAAGGAACTTTTATTTTCTTTCTCAAGTCAGCCTCTTGTTCCACATTCCTTGCTAAGCCATGAGACTTCTGACAGGAGAGGTAAGCCTTATTCTTGTCTGTAACACTAGGGTGCTTGGCACTGTGCCTGGCACACAAGAGGCACCAGGTACAAGCTGTTTTCATTCTTTTTAAGAGCAGAAAGGAATTCATGTGAAATTTAGCTACCCTACCTTTGTGGCTGGCATCATTAGTGTCTCCAGTTCTGAAATTCTCATTGCCGGTAGCTTCGTGCTGGGGCAGACTAAAGAACAGGAGGCCTCCAGAAAAGAATTTTCTTCATTTGCCCCTTTACCCCTCCAACTTGAAATCTTTCCCTTTCACTTCAAATTCTGCCCAGCCAAGCCTTTTCTACAATTTACACTTAATATCCAATGTTCTTTTTATCTTTTGAAAACAACTTGTTCTCCCCTTTGCACCTCTCAAAAAAGTCTCTAAATACCCATACATGATTTTTTATTTATTCAATAGAGATGCCCACATCCATAAAGCCACAGGCATGACAAACCACAGGAGACTGCACAGACTCATTTAAATTCTTCCCTAAATCTTAAGACACAAAGATTAGTGCAAGCACTCAACACCAAGACACTGCTGTTTTTAAAATGCATCAATTGGATGCACCCTTTTTGCAAGGGAAAGAGAAAAGAATTAAAAAGTAAAAGAGGAAAAAATCCATTATGCTACATTGGAGGCACGATAATTATTGTCTCTAGAGAGCTAATCATTGTCAAGTTCAGCACTTTATTAGACTATTTAATCTTCTCTCTTTATTGTGCAATATAAGAACAAAACAATAAAAACAAACAGAAAACAAAGCAATAGCAAAATTTCTTCTATCCTCGATGTCCTCAAGCATAAACGGTACCACAGAAAATCTAGAATGTGAGAGGACGATGGCATGAAAGTGTACACTGGGCTGGTTCAGCTGGGTTCCTAGATTTGTAACTTTAAACACTGAATTTATGTTTAATCAAAATAAAGGCTTCTTGCAGCAATGTGTACTTTGATGACTATTTAGGGGAAATGCTTATAAAAGCCCAGCAATGAGGAAAATATCAAACTTCATCATTACAAGCCTTCCACCCTGCCCTTAGTCATTAACCTTCCATCACCCAAAGTAATACAAAGGCTTTTACAAATTAGTAAACATAATAGTATAAATTATTCTACAGCATGTATATTTTTTTGTGTGGATTTTGTGCTTCAGTACTATTTTATACACACACACACACACACACACACACAAGTTTCTGTTATATACATACTTAGTTCTGTAATCAATGAGTTAAATATATGTACATTCAACTTGATTGGACACTACCTGACCTATTCCTACAGTGGTCAAGCTAATTTATACTCCTGTGATACGTATATAAAATATTTAGTTCCTTTTTTTTTTTTGCTGACCCTGTATTGATAATTTTACTTACAGTAAATTCAGCTACCACAGTGCATCCCAGCTGCTCTGGATCAGGTTGTGAAAGGTCTCATGCTTTCCCCTTAAATTTGTCACAGCTTTGGTATCCCAGCCCAAACTTACAAAGTCCCTTCAAGTCACTCCAGGAATCTTACTGTAATGTGCACTTCTGCCTCCACTATGCTTCAATTGCCACAGTCGTCATTCTACTCTCTTTGCTGTGATTCCATGTCAGAGATATTGGCTATCTATAATTATGATCTACTATTTATTGATTTCTAACAGATTACCTGACTGGAACTTATTAATTCTTTAAATGCCTGTGATATGCTTGCCTGGGCAATGCTATGTCAGACAAGGTTTATTAATGTAGCTTGGAAACTCCACTAACTTAGTACAAACCACTTCACATATAAGACTATAATCTTTGTGTGCTCTTGCCGATTAAAGGCCAAAACTGGGCTTCATCACTCCCAAAGAAGAACACAATCTAGGCCTTAAGTTCATGTTTTCTCTGCCTGCTTAATCTTTATAAATAAAATGTAAATAACAGCCTAGCTACATGACATGATGATATAAAGATTAAATATGGTTGCATCAATAAATGGTCTAGTACACAGGGTACCATCAGTGGCTATGAGTTATTATTCATATACTTGATGGAGAATGCATGTTCTCTTCATTTAACAGGCAAAGAACTGGACACATAGAAAGTAAGAATTGGCTGCATCATATTGCTTACACACTAAAAATGGGCTGTTCACCCACAGCAACATTTGACATAAATATCTTCATAAAATCACAAGAACAATGTTAACCACCTAGAGCTTTGTGGAAAGTTAACAGAGTGCTTTTCACGGATTGTAAGCTGAGATCATTAGAACTCCTTGAGAGAGGTTCTATTCCATGCACCTTGTTCTACTTTTGCTATATGCAATGCCCGGAGTCTTTAACAAGCTTTCCACAAACGCCATCTACTCTAATTCTACATTTAGACCAATGAGAATGATAGAAATCATGACGAATTTATATGTTCAAAATTATTTTTGTTCTTTTTTTAAATGAATTTTTGCTAGATATATTTCTTTTTTTACATTTCAAATGTTATTCCCTTTCCCGGTTTCCTGTCCATAAGCCCCCCCTTCCCTCCCCTCCCCCATATGGGTGTTCCCCACTTCCACCACTCCTTATACACCCCCACCCTGGCCAACATTCACCGGCACTGGAGGTACAACCTTGGCAGGACCAAGGGCTTCCTCCTCCCCTGGTGCCCCAACAAGGCTATTCTCTGCCACATATGCAGTTGGAGCCCTGGGTCAGTCCATGTATAGTCTTTTGGTAGTGGTTTAGTCCCTGGAAGCTCTGGTTGGTTGGCATTGTTGCTTTTATGGGGTTGCAAACTCCTTCAGCTCTTTCAATCCTTCCTCTAATCCTCAACCCAAAGGAGGTCCCGTTCTCAGTTCAGTGGCTTGCTGCTAGCATTGACCTCTGTACAGGACATGCTCTGGATGTGTCTCTCAGGAGAGATCTATATCCAGTCTCAGGATGCATTTTTAGCTTCAACAATCTTATCCACTTTTGGTGGCTGTATATATATGGGCCACATGTGGGGCAGGCTCTGAATGACCGTTCCTTTAGTCTCTTGTCTGAACTTTGCCTCCATATCCCCTCCTATGGATATTTCTGTTCTCCCTTTTATGAAGGAGTAGAAGCATCCACATTTTGGTCATCCTTCTACTTGAGCTTCCTGTGGTGTACAGATTGAATCTTGGGTAATTTGAGCTTTTAGGCTAATGTCCACTTATCAAAGAGTGCATACCAAGTGTGTTTTTCTGTGATTGGGTTAACTCACTCAGGATGATATTTTCTAGTTCATTCCATTTGCCTATGAATTTCATGAAGTCATTTTTTTTGATAGCCGAGTAGTACTAGATGCTCCAACATACAACAAAGACACATGCTCCACTATGTTCATAGCAGCCTTATTTATAATATTTCTGGCTATTATAAGCTGGAAAAAACCCCAGCTGCCCTTCAACAGAAGAATGGATTAAAAAAATGTGGTACATCTACACAATGTTCTTTAGTTTTTAATAACTCGCTTCTATGTTTTACAAGTGCTATTCATTTATTGCCTTAATAAGCTTTTACATTTCCTTTAAAATTTTTAATTATGTATACATATGTGTTGGCACATGCAAATGAATGTATCTGTTTTTGAAGTCCCTAAAGGATATTGAATTCCTCTGAATTTGTAGTTCCATGTAGTTATCTGTAAATCACATAATGTGGGTGTTTGCAACTGAACTTGTGTTCCCTTAAAGAATTGAAAGTATTTTTAACTGCTGAGCCACCTCTTCAGCCCCAATATTATATTGCTTTTTTAAAAGACCATTGTTCTAAAAAAAATCATAGCCTGGAAAAGCATGTTAGTCTCATCCTTTCATAGAGATATTGAAAGTTGCCTCTCAAAAATTTCTCAGAAGACAACAAAAATATGTTCACTACAGTTCAATTCATAGAACCTCTGTCACTTGTTGAGCAGTAGGATAATGGTCACAGGTAGTCATCAGCGACAGGGTTTAATTTTAGTTAACAAATCAGTAAGCTGTAGGCAACTTGCCTTTATAACTTAGACTAGAGTTCATTTATCATTATGTCGTACTTTCTAGAAGGTTTCCTTTAGTCAAATTGGAAACAGAGAAATAAGTCTACACCAGAAATACCCAGACTTGTAATAGGATCAGATCTAAGACCCTTGACTTAATGAAATCAATAAACATTTAGTAGATGTCCAATATGTACTAGGAACTGGGGATTACAAAGCTATAGAAGCTATTTTCTTTGACCTTGAGATGTGCACCACATAATGGGACAGCAAAATGTATAAGCCACTAATTAGAAGGAAGGAGAGGAAGTCTGCAAGGAAGTTGTTCGCAAGGTAGACAGCATGAAAGGAGAGAGGCAGTCAGTCACATTCATTTCATGAGTGAATATCAAAGGATTGGACAGGTTGGGCATTCGGACCTTTTGGATTTTCCAGAAGGTAATTTTCACAATGGAAAATAGATCACCTTTTTAAACTTCCAAGATTCTCCAAAGTACTGCTAATTAACAATGATTATATGAAAAACTCATCCATGATAAATCGCACAGTGAGTGAGATAATGTATCAGCCATGAATAGTTTTTTCTTCTTTTTTCTTTTCTAAATCAAATCCCAGAAGAAGAGCTGGCAGAATACAAGCCAGTGCTGTACAACAATGGAAGGTGCTTCGAAAATTTAAGAGCAGATGGATTCGACAACATTCTTTTCATCTTCTAGACCTCTATCAACATTACTGAACTCTTTCCTTCACAAGAGTGCTTGTGGTTCTAAAAGAGAAGGACATCCACAGCTACACAGAGTACTACATAGTCTTAAAGATGACTTCCCTACCTGACATCTGCAGGGTCTTCTGTGACGAGTACATCAGTCTTGCAACTTGCCAGGGGGTTGATGGACAGCTCCACCGGTGGAACCACGAAGCTTTTGCTGACCGGAAGCCAGAGGCCTTGGCCCAAGCTGAAAGTAGACCTGCAATGTAAGAGTTTCCATTGGGGAACTCCCCGGGAAGCAAAGAGTAAAAGAAAAGGGGGGCCCTCTTCCCCTCCCTTATAGGGCATTTTCTTATCTTTCCACCCAACTTGAATTCTCTATATTCTCTAAGGCACAGCATTAGCTGGATTTGCTCATATTCAGATGTTTGCTTTTCAAGTTTATTCATCATTCAGCTCTTGCACTACATTGTCCTGCTTGTTATCCTCTCATGAGTAATGAGTGGACACTGAAGACAGGGACTACTGCAGCTTTTCTTGCCTGCAATGCCAATATACAGCAGGAGTTCCATAAAGTGTCAGAAGGAGCAGTCGGGCACAGAGGGTAAGAATGTGGACTCTAAGCCAACATTTCATCCCCTGGTTCTGCTACTTAATGCAGTGTGTGCCTTTATCTGGTTAAATTTAGAAGTTTTCCACAGTTTCATAGAGTTGGCAATTAGAGGTTAATAGGAAGAGTGTTTGGGGTTGTAAAATATTTTTAAGTAGGTAGACGGAATAATCTGTAATGTCTTCTTTAGTTCAAGACTCTAAGTCTAGAAACCAGACAAACAGGAATCAGATTCCCATAGCAACAGGGCCATGGTGCTGCGTCAGTACCAGTGAGAGTTCTTTTATACTCAGCGAGACTCTGGATCAACATTCTAAGACTGCACAAACACACCTTCTGTCTGCCCTTTCTCCTTTCCCCAGTATCATATCCCAGTAAGACTGTCAACTCACCTGAGAATCTTTTCAGGGGCTTGCTCTCCTGTCACCAGATCATAACCCCTCTCCAGTGTTGTGTAAGGCCAAGGTCTGAGGAAATAATGCAGAAAAAGGAAGGCAAGAAGACAAGACATGGCATTAGTCAGAAGTCAGTAGGAGCCAAAGTGTTAAACAGAAGCTACACAGTAATATTTCATGGAAGTAACTGATGGAGGTGACTTTCTACATTTTAAAGGAATGACTTAGACACTTTACAGAGGACTCAACACTTTTATTAAGTTCACTTGTCTTTCTGAGTTCATGTTCAAAAACCCAATTTGTCCTCGGCATACTTATCGATTATTTCCTATTTCGGCGTATGAGTAAAGCATCAGTGCTTCATCTCTAGAAGCTTCATCAGTTATGTGCCACTAGTACTGAAGTGTGATTCAGTAGAAGAAATATGTTTCACTCTTCACTGGGATGTATGCAGAGTGGTGTGTGTGTGTGTGTGTGTGTGTGTGTGTGTGTGTGTGTGTGTGCGCGCGTGCGCACGCATGTGCATGTATGAGTATGTGTATAGTATGTACAGTATGCTTTGATTTATATTTAAAATAATATTTTATTAACTATTGAAGAATCTCATATAATGTATTTTGATAATATTTAACTCATCTAATCTCTACTCTCACCTCCCCACCCACCCAACTTCATGTTCTCTCTCTCCCTCTCTCTCACCCTTTCCCAAGCCATCAAGTTTAATTTGTGTTGATCAAATAGTCTTGGGTATGAGACCTGCCTGACAGAGAGATTGATCTACCAAGAGTCATACCTTTTAAGAAAATTATCAGAAGCTTTCTGCATGCAGGCTAATATCTCCTCAGCTGTGGGTGGGACCTCACGCCCACATTTCCCCATTCCATGCTGTTACTTCATCTTGCTTGACCTTGCTCAGGTCCTTTATGTAGTATCAACATTCCTGTGAGCTCATATGGGTACCTATTCTGTTGTGTCTGAAAGTTACCCTTTGTTTGTAGTAATATACTACCTCTGGCTCTCAGACTCTTTCTAGCCCCTCTTCTAGAGCCTATGGGAAGACGTTTAGAAAAGATGATCTCATTTAGGACTGCACACTATGTATTTTCTTATTCTCTGCAGAATCTAGACCAGGATGTAAATGAATATGTGTTTTACTCCCCTGACCAGAGGTCCTGTATCACTCACCCTTCACTTTGACCCCAGTCACTTCGGATACATAGATGTCTGTGGACTGGGTCAGGGGCGTAACCTTCGTGACAACTGCACTCCCCTGGAAGCAAAAAGAAAAATGATTTGATACATTACCTCTACACATATGCTCTTTCTTTCTTCCCCTTGTGTTCCTGGAAAAGTCATCAACTTACTAGTTTGGGAAAGGACTCATGAAAATATTGTTCAGGATCCACTGAGTATTGTGGTTAATACAGAATTATGCATGTGCTCATTTCTTTGTTCAACTACTCATCTGTTCATCCAATTCATTTTGAACACATTCAACCAAAGCTCTCAGCTCTATACTACAGATACAAGGGAAAAAAGGCATTACTCAGTGACTAATGGGGTTTACAGGTTGATAAGGAAAACAGAAAATAGACAAATAGTGACAAAGGGCCCATCTTCAAAATATATGTATATATTCAATTATATATATTGATATGTATATATAGATATATGTATATAATATGATATTATATATGTATTGTACAAGTATAAGTAGAAAATTAAATGTTTTCCAATGCAATGAGCCTGCTTTTTTCCTTTGTGTCTATGGTGCCAACTCATTCAAGAAACTTTTGCTTTTCTCTTTGGAACATGTATTTCACCTATAGTTTACCTCTTTTGTTTGCTTGTTTGTTTACATTTCCTCACCTCTCCTTTTTCTCTTCTTTTTCTTCTGCTCTAATCTTGTCCTTTATCTCTTGTGTGTTTCCTTCTTTGTATCCACCTACTACCCACTACTGTACTCCTTCGTTTTTTTCCCACACCATGTCTGGGTGAACTTGTCTGAGGACCTCCAAACAGTTAACCCTGTGCAAAGTCCCCCCCCCCCCCGTTGGCTAAGTTCATTTTAGCATGCTTTGTCTATTTCCAATGTTCAGACTTCTACAACAGTTTTCAGAAGGTTCCACTAAATACTTATGACGGCTGCTCAGTGCATTTCTGAAGGTGTGAAGTTTTAAAGTTAAATTCGTTATTTTCCACCAAAGGTATACTTCTAAAATGTTGACAGATGTTATGCCAAAAATATATTCTATAAAAAATTTAGGGGATACAGTACTCTCGATGGAGTGATTCTCCATGGAAATGAGGCACACAATTCTCTCCAAACCTAATTTTGAAAAACTTGCATGGCTTGGGATAGAGCTCCATGGTAAAGCACTTGACTTAGGCTCTATTACCCATACTTACATTGAAAAAGAAGGACAATTTGGTAGTCCAACAGTATGTGGAATCATCATTCTGTGACATTCATCTCCGAAAATTTAGAAACTGCCCAGGCTTAGCCTACTGCCTAGAGAAGAATCAGTCCCCGTACTCAATCATAGTAGTCCAATGAGCAATTAACTATTATCTGTGTTTAACAAATTTCCTGGCTATTGATGTTTGACCATTCCCATCTATTGGTGAATCATAGAGATTCTGTTTGTCTTGATCCAAACTTTTCACAGCATGATGAGGGATACGCAAAATTGAACATGGATGATTTAGGGACATTTCAGTTTTAGCCTTTAATTTTTCTTAGCATTTCATATTTTGGGTGTCCTCGAAAATTAAAAAAAAAGGAAAGGAAGAAGAAAAGAAGGAAGGAAGGGAGAGAGGGAGAGGGGAAGAGAGGGAGGGAGAGAGGGAGGGAAGGAGAGAGGAAGGAAGAGGGAGAGGGAGAGGGAGAGGGAGAGGGAGAGGGAGAGGGAGAGGGAGAGGGAGAGGGACAGAGAACAGGTTGGGAGCAAGTAGACACTGAGAAAACATATTTGAGAGGTGAGGATACTGTTAAGATTCCACAAATCAACTCTGGTACACAGGTAGATGTATTTCAATTGGACTTCAGAAAAACAAGTCTTCTAGTCGTCCTTGTTTCATTGAAGGGGATTTCTAACCTCTAAGTAAATATGCTAACAAGCTCAACCTCTATGAAATATAAATTACGAATTAAGTCTTTAATTATTTTTACGTTTGTTTATTTATAGTGGCAGTCACAGAGAAATTGCAGGAATTAGCCAATTCTTTTGTTCAGCTATGGGATTTTGGATATTGAAATCAGGTCACCATGGTTACAGGTAGCTATCTATACCTACCATACATCCTGTAGATTGGTGTGTGTGTGTGTGTGTGTGTGTGTGTGTGTGTGTTTAAATGTTGTGTAAGCCACATAAACATGATTCTATGTAGTAACAGGCTGGAAACTCTTGCCAGAACTACTTGTTTCAGAACGTTTGTTTATCAACTAAGTTTCCTTTTTTCAACAGGGAATGTTATATATTTGACCTTCCATCAAGCATTCTTAGAGGAACAAGCAAACCTTTAACTCTTTCTATGTATTACAACATGTCTCAATCCTTTTGTGGCCAGCATCTTGCAAGCATTTGAAAAACAGTCTGGATTTCATAAATATTTGTCAGGATGAAAAGGTACTAAGAGCGTAGACTGAGTCAGAGAACGGATCAGGGAAATATTCAAAAGATGGTTGAAAGTCAGAGAAACAGAATAGAGATATCCACCTTTTCCTTTTTTGTGAGCATGTGGCAGATCATTCAGGGGTCTTCTTGCAGGCAGTTATGTTTTCTGTAAGCTTCCCGCAGCCATCAGACTCGGGGTGGTCCACTGAGTGCGTGTGTTGTATGTGTGATCTAATAAACTGGTTCTTGCAGGAGGAAAGGAAAATTGACTCAAAGGGCTGAGAGCCTTGAATTTGGAGAGCAGTTATTTACCAGTGGGGGAGGGTAAGGACTTGCTAATGATGTGTTAAAATGCAACAGACCCTTCATGAAATATTCACCACTTTAAACATGTCTAATATTAAAGATTAAAAGTCCCGGGATTTGTCCTCGAGACTCCCAAAACTGATTTATGATCTGCCAAAAGACACAGACCTCGTGATTCATAGCGAGGTAAAACATAGCGTGATTTTAGCGGAGGTAAAACAGTTACTCTTAGCAAAGGGAAAGGGAGTCGTGCTACAGTGAGCAAGGAGAGAGCTCCTTTGGTTTCTCCTAGCCTCTCAGTGATCCTTTGGTAAAGGGCTTTGCTCATTCACCCTGCCCATGTCTACCGGGGAATCATTGTGACAGTGAGAAGTTTGTTCAGTGAAAGGGCACAGCTATATTTTTCTCTTTCCTCCTGGTGTGCTTACTAAACAACTTTTCCTTGATTCAGATGGATCATTAATTACTGTCACTCACTATACAACAAATATGTATCTCGCAAATGAGAAGCAGCCACCCCAGGGGCTTCCATGGAGCTGCCTAGAGAATAGGAAGTAGGCAGAAGGCAAAGCCCCCAGGGTTGGGAGCAGGCAGACAGACCAGATTTTAATGCTGTCTAGTTGTGTGATTAGGGAAGCAGGGTAGTTAGAATTGGCTTTATCTCTTTGGTCTCGGTTTTTTCTCCTATACACTGATAGTGAGATGACGGCAATGCCACTATCTTACAGAACAGATGAAGGTAGCGAAGAATACAGGCTGTAGCGTAGGCAGACAGGAGTCAATGGTCAACCTATTCCTTTCCTCCACTTCAGCTTTAATTCTAAGATGGCTCCTGGTAATGCCCACATAGTTTCTAAAGACACAAGTATTCTCTTCTTACTTTTTCTTCTATGGACAGTTTTTCCAGGTACAAAGTTGAAGGTTGGATTAAATGTTCATTAACTCTGAACACCAAGATTTAGATATTTGCTTTGCCTCTCCAAATCCCTAACCTCTGCTCTCTGGACAATTTGTTTCAGTCTTGGCTATGATCGCTCTTAGCAGTGGGGTGGGTGTCTCTGGCAACATCTCCATCAGTGCCATGGCTATTGGCTTTATTGACTTCCCTTTTCTATTTTGCTGATCCAGCAAATTCTCTTCTGTTTGCAACTAAAGCATTTCCTTCCTGTCAGAGGAAAAGCCTTTGATAGAAGTTAAGGGTTATTTGCTCCTTCCCTTGGTAGGTACTTTTTCCCACTGTGCCTCTGCATGACAGGCTGTCAAGAGTAGTTCTGCTGGGACACAGGTTAGCATGCTGACTGGGAACACCTGTTTACCTTTGCATCCATCATTAGTGTGAACTCCGCTTAACAGACAAAATTCACCTTCTGTTAGGGCTGCATCTCAACACCTACTATGCCACTACACCCTTGGAAGTATTTAATGACCAAATGCTAAATACAATTCATAGGAGGGAGAGTCAATTTTTTATTTGGTTGTTTTTCACATTAAACTTAATGGTTTTTAGATTTTTTCTGTTTTTTTTTTGTAATTGCAGTTTTAAATAATTGCATAATAAAGTAGACCAATAACTGATGTAGGTCAGGTTAACTGCTGAATAAATAGACAGAGGGAAGAAATGAATGAGAGAATAAATAAAGGAAGGAAGGACTAATGACCATATAAATATAATACTCATGGATTCAAGATGATTTTATTTAGAATAGCAGTGTTAAAAAAACGTTCCACTGCTGGCAGGTATTTGCCAGCAAAGCAGTCATTGTGAACTTGAACTTAGGAAATGTCCAAAATAGAATTCTATTATACGTCAGAGCAGACAAAGCCCTTAAAGACCCTTTAGTTCAGATCTTTCCACCTTCATTTTTCAGAAGAGGAAGCCAAGGTTCAGAAACTAAAGAAGTTTTGCCAAATACCTGGACTAGTCCCTGGGGTAGTCAAGGTTAGGACTAAAGGCTTTTGTCTACCAGAACTACCTGAGCACTTTAGATGGCTTGGCAGTATAATTCTTTAGTGCATATTAAAACCATTTTAAGGAAGTTTTTACCCTTTTTACTCCTCTGACATTTCTGAATTTCCTATAATAAGGATATTACATTTCCAAGCAGGTATTATAAAAAAGGTAAAATGAATTTGAAATATCCTTAAGCACATTAAAAACACACATTTGTGTGTGGTTAATAATGCAGACCTAAAAAATGTTTAATCTCTTCATTAAAGTAGTTCCCATAAGGGAATTCAATTAAGCAAATTTCCATCATGCTAGTTACGAGAACTCAGTATTGCCAGCTGCAGACGAGCTGTGTTGGCTGTGATATATTTACTCTTGCTTCTTACTTCTTATTTACAGAGCTCTCACTTCATGTAACATGCATCCTTTCTTCATAAACTCTTTTTTCTTTTTTCTTTTTTTCTTTTCTTTTCTTCTTTTTTTTTTCCTTTTTTTTTTTTTTTTTTTTTTTTGGAGCTGGGGACTGAACCCAGGGCCTTGCGCTTGCTAGGCAAGCGCTCTACCACTGAGCTAAATCCCCAACCCCTCTTCATAAACTCTTATGCAGAAACAACAGAACCCTACTGTTCAGGAACAACTGGACTTTATTTTTAATCTAAAGCATTTCAAAGTGAACAATGCTCTTCCCTTAATTACATATGGCCAATGGGTTGGTGAAGTGTTCGACCCTGGAAGATTCCTGTCCTTGATTCAAATCCTGCCTGTGCTACTAGAAGTGGTATTAACAGTTTTTCTCTCTCTGGGACCTTTTACTTACGTATAATGTGATTGAGACCAAGCATCAGCTGGGAATTTAAAGAGACAGAAGTTTTAAGTCCTTAGCATAGTCTTTGGCACATTTATTGTTGCTGAAACTATTACATATCCTTGAGTTTCTCTTGCTCCTGAGTGGGAGAGACCCATTCGAAATCTTGTTTTAGTAGAAGAAAAACAGACTGAGCACAAAGTATCGCTTTGAAAAGTTAAAGACACCACAGTTTTGTTTGTTTATTTGTTTTTTGTTTCTTAGCTATAGAGTTTGGCATGTCAAAGAGACAATCTCCATGACCCTCTCCCATCTTTCCAGAAGCCTGGTGCCACTTATCTTCCTTGCCTGCAGCATTCCCTGTAAGGAGGTACACACCGACTTGGGGCACAGTGGAAGGCTGCTGTGTTGCCTTAGGAGGATACTGGAGACGTACAATCTTTTTCATCAGCCTGGCTTTCTGACTGCCATCCTCCCTCCTAGTCATCCTCTCAGGATTCCACTTTCACTTGCTCCCAGCTCAGCCATCACTTATCCTCACAGACCAGGGAAGCTGCTGGCTGTTCACTTTCCTGTTTACTCTTTGTGTCCCTGGTACTTAGAAATGTAACTCCCTGGTGTCTCAGAGTATGGAGTAAGTCATGCTTTCCTGATATGACTGCAGCTATTATCTCTTTGCCCTGAGGCTCTGTGATCTATCCCAGAATCAAGTACAGGATCAAGTGGTAAGGAAGCAATGGCATTACTGAGGGCCAGATTGTTGCATAGAGTAATAGAATGCAAGTGACATATGTCATTGCATGCCCCTTTCTTCTGCAGTGTTCCCTGGACCATCAAGGGAGGGAGTGTAATACAGTGTTCCAATTATGGACAAGCCCTCCACTGACACTTGAGGAATGGGGCTATTTGAGGTATACTTGCAAACCTCTTACTATGGTATGTGAGTATATGTTTATGTGTATGTGCAGGTATATTCACATATAGAACTTATAAGAGGGCATTGAGTGTTCTCTTCTATCACTCTACCTATTCCTATGATGCAAGTTTTTTCTTTATTGGGGGGCTCATGTGTTTCTCACATAAGGTGAAAGCCAGCAAGTCCCAAAAAGTTTCCCATCTCTGCTCTTTTGGAGCTTGTGTTACAGATGTGAATGGGATGTTTGTTGTGTTATATTGGTGCTGGGGTCTGGATGCCAGTCCTCATGATTGTGCAGCAAATGCTCTTATTCACTGAGGCATTTCAACATCCCCTGAAGATGACTTAGTCCCAACCCTTGAGAAAAGCACAGCTTGGCTAGTAGAAGGATGAGATCAAAGGAAGGGAAATCAGAGGTTGAGAGAGTGAGAGGCAAAGGAAACTTAGGTGGGAATGTGATTATTTAAAAGGTATGAGATGATTACAGCTGCTTTCAATATAACCATTGTCATTCAAATGCCATTCAAGGATGACATTTAAAGGTGTTGTTCCCTCTGCAAATCATGTTTTCTCCATCTCCTTCAGTCTTCTCATCTGTAAACTGAGAAGGCAGAACTCACAGATCCAAAACACCCTTCGAAACATGGCCAAATTTTGACTCTCTTACACATAATCTGTTTTTGCTTTTAAATGATATAACAATTATAATTAGAGTTAAGGATAACAATGGCTATAGTGACTTCAGCTGTGAGTCTTTACCAAAAGTCTTGGAATCTCATTTTTTTTAACTATAAGTAACTCATTTCTACAGTTATAGAAAGTAGTATAAAATCAGTTCCATTCAGGATGAGCAACAGAAATAATGCAAGAACTTTGATATATGTTCTCTAATAAAGAATTGGTATTCATATCTGAATACATCTACTATGAGACATTGTGAGAGTCCTGTTATACAAATAAATATGAAGGTGATGTCCCAGATGTACTGGAACAGAAATGATTCCTACTATGGGATTTAAAACAGTCTATCTATCTATCTACAACCTATCTACCATCTATCTATCTGTCAATCTATCTATCTATCTATCTATCTATCTATCTATCTATCTATCTGGTTTTGCTTAACGGCAACATCTGCCCTGTTAGTGGGTCAGTAGGGATGACTGAGGTGTTTAGGAATGTGGGCTGGAGTTGATTCACTGAGAAACATGGCAGGATTAAACAGAGTATTGTTAGGTGCTCTCTATAAACTTTCTATTTAGATGTTGGTCAGGCAAATGGCTCTTCTACCTGAGGCAGGTCTCTTATTTCTTGAGATCTAGTTTCTCTATGAATGCAGAGAGCCACCTTACTGATAGATGATCAGCTTTGAACAGGTGTCTTTAACATATGCTCTTTCTTTACAATGTCAACAATATTTCAGTCTTGTTAATTTCAAAATCACTGATGACTACATTGTAAACTTGCATTTTACATGCTGACCCTCCATTTTCATTTATCTGAGGCCTTCTAGGTCATTTTAATTAGTGCTTAGAGGTTATACTAGCATGGGTTGATCTGGTATGATTGATACTGGTTACGTCCTTCCTTTCTTTTTTTACCTTTGTTTTTTCTTTTTTTAAAACATGTATTCAGGTTCAAATACAATTATTCAAGGAACTTCAAAGTGACTTGACTATAATATTGAGAAGCTTGAAGGCCATGACTAAGGGGCAACTATTACCTCCTACTTACTACAGAGGGCCTTTAAGATCCTTTACCAATCCCCCAGTTGTGTTTTGACTGGCAACTTTCATAATAACTGGTGCAAAATATACTTTGATTTATGAATTTGTGCCATCCTTGCACCTGGGCCATAATAATATTCTCTTTATTGTTCTAATATTAGTATATCTGCTTCTGAAATAAGTGCAGAGATTTATTTCATTTATGTGTACATATGCTTGAAACTGTGTATGTACATTCCACACAAGTATCTGCACATGCCAGAAGAGGCTGTAGAAATTCCTGGAGCTATAGCTAAAGTCATGTATGGGTCTCCTGAACTGGATTCTGGGAACCATATTTAAGTACTCTGTGCATAGTTTCTTGACTGCCGGGCTGTCCCTCCAGCAGCAAATTGGTATACTTCTTGGGAAAATGAGCATGCCAAACCAATTTTATTTATCGGAAGTATCATAGACAACACAATAAATATTTGTTATACTGCTGGGAACATAGGCATCCCTCGTAATAGAAATGACGTCATTATCCCTGCTGATAGCACTGAGAGCAACATAAGAGCTATGGACTAGGAGGGGCTACTGAATTTCCTCCATGATTTGATAGCCTTCCATCTCTACGGCTACAACTCCCCTCTTAAACTTCCTGCTATGCTACATGCCATTTTTTCTCCTCCTCACATAGACTTTGTTTTATACCTGTTCCAAAGTTAAAACTTCTTTATTATGCCTGTGGTTGTGATTCTTTTTACTGGTTACCTGAAGCTAGCATGGATGAGATTAGGATTTAATGATGAATCCATTCATTCTTCTATCTTCAAGTGTGGTGTGAGTTAATAAAGGTTGTGCAAAGAATCACAGAAAGGAGCCTAGAAAACTCTCTCTCTCTCTCTCTCTCTCTCTCTCTCTCTCTCTCTCTCTCTCTCATACAAACACACACACACACACACACATCTTCTAGGAGTATTTCTACAAGAATAAGATCATCATAATGGTGGAGGATGGAAAGACAGTGGAAAGGTAGTAGTAGTGTTAGAATCTCTGCATTCTTGTTTCTAGTTCATGCCTACCCTCGAATGACCCTATGAGATAGCTTCTAATGCTATCTTTTTTAAAAATTTCTTTTTTAATTGGATATTTCATTATTTGCATTTCAAATGTTATTCCCTTTCCTGGTTTCCTGTCCAGAAGCCCCCATCCCCTCCCCCACCTCTTCCTCTATAAGGGTGTTCCCCTCCAAATCCACCCCCCCTTCTGCCCCTCAACATTCCCTTATACTGTGGGTCTAACCTTGGTAGGACCAAGGGCTTTTCCTCCCATTGGTGCCCAACTATCTTAAAGACAACAAAACTGATCTTAGAATGGGTTAAGTAAAGGCTTTGTCAGAAGACAAAATGATGCAAGAATGGGGAAGGCACTATTAGATCACTGAAAGCCTGGCTTCAGAGCCTGTGTTACAGTGCTGGGTTGTCCTGTTTTTCCCTTATAAAAAGCATGGGACTTTCATACCAAGCAAAGCAGAGGAAAGTCATGTAACAGAATAAACACTGTTAGTCACATTGTTTTCATGGGTCAGTGGCATACAGTCATGCTAGACTTAATTGATGCTGAGGAATCTTTGATTATTTTGGGAAATATAGGAAGCCAGAACTTTGAAATCTGTATATTCAAAAGCAGTCACATTCACATGCTCAGTGTAGGAGCAGCGAGCAGAGGTAAGGTAAGTTTAAAGAAGCCAGGCACAGGAGAGTAGGGTTTGAACTCAACAGCTTTTTGATTTTGTAAAATCACTTGCCCTGATCCAGATTCAGAGCCATAGTTTCCAAGTTAATCATCCCCACTATATTCATTCATCAAGGTGAAGAATGTTTATTCAATGCACTTCAAATATTGCCTGGACTATCCATGATTTTTGTGAGAGACATTGAGTATACAAACGTCCTTTCATGATCATGGCTTTTAGTCTTTTGATAATAACTTAAAAGAAAAGGTTATAAGATTCCTTTCCAATATCCAAATCATTTTATTGTTATCTTTCAGATATATCTTATGAGCAAGAGTTAATTCTGTTATGATTTTCAGAAGACAGAGGAAATGGAAATCCTTAGGTATTTAACTTGGCCTCAGTTTCCACAGTGAGAATTAACATAGTTAGGACTTCAATTCACATGATTATGGAACAAGAACACCACATCATGATATAAAAGATGAAAAAGATTAACACATGTAAATGATCATGAAAATCCAACATGGTCATCCACTGCACATTTACCGGATCCCAAAGGCTTCGATTGAAGCAATATAGACATCAGTGATATAGGACCCCTGCGCTATTTTCCTGTACACTGCTTGGTGGTCTCCTTCAAGTTATTTCATTCCTCTGAGATTCATTATTTTCCTCTAATAGATGTGAAACAAAAACTCTTTCCTTTCCAATTCATGAGGATACTGTAAGGATAAAATACATACTTAAGCTAGTCAGAACACAGTATGATTAATAATGCAGTTGTTACATGCATGAACAAAAAAACAAAAGAACAAAGTGAAATACACAAAATATATGGAGTTAAGGGTAATCCCTCATTTTGCAAGAAGGTTTGTTCACTTCAAACAGAAGAAAGAGACCTAGGGAGTGAAAGAGACACAGGGACTTACAGATTTATTGATGTATTTTTCCCCAAAGTATCAGCAATCTTAGGAACTGTAGAATCAAATAACATGTATACAGTCAAAGCAAAAAGACTAATTTTTTAGTATAGAATATACCTTATTCAGGTCATGGGGAGGGGAGTTAAGGGAGTAGAGACAGGGAAAGGCAGAGAGAGAGAGAGAGAGAGAGAGAGAGAGAGAGAGAGAGAGAGAGAGAGACAGAGAGAGACAGAGAGAGAGAGACAGAGACAGAGAGAGAGACAGAGAGAGACAGAGAGAGAGACAGAGAGAGAGAGAGAGACAGAGAGAGAGAGAGAGAGAGAGAGAATGAGAGAGAGGGGGGTAGAGTCTGGCCATGAGCATGTGGAGGGGTGGGAAGGGAATGAGGAAAGAGAGGGTAAGGAGCAAGAGGAGAGAGCAAGAGCAGGAGAGCTACTATTGAGTTTTAATAGAATATTTTCTGCAAATCACCATTCCTACATGTCAAGCCCATGTCATTGATGTAACAAGACATGACAGTTGAGAAGCTGGGATCCAAGGGATTCTAAGGAACACACAAGCTTAACATTTAGCTCACCATCACATGAGGTAAATGGAGGAGCTACAGGAAGCTCTGCCGTGTCTCTACTGCCGGAGAACCTCAAAGTAACCTCCATTTCCACTGTAGGCAGATGGCAAGCACATTGTTGACTTTCCAAAGAACCCAGAGCCCTGGCTCGCACAGTCCTCGGCATCTGGAATACTGTATCATTTGACATAATATATGCACTCTGTTGAACCCACTTAATTCTTACATTGCTAATTTCAATTTAGGCTTTATTGGTATTGGGCCTAATGTTCTCTCTTACTTTCTTGTCAAAATTTTATCTCTCATCTTATTTACACCAGTGTTTCATCTCAGACTCCCCTCTGGTATGTATGTATGTATGTATGTATCTCTCTCTCTCTCTCTCTCTCTCTCTCTCTCTCTCTCTCTCTCCTTTTTATGTATTGTCTTTCTTTCTCTTTGGCTGTTTTTAATAGCACACTTGTATGAGATAAACTTGAGATATGAATCAGAGAATTAAACACTTAGAATAATGACCAAATTTTCCTTATCCACAAATAAATTTCAAAAGTCATCTACTTCAGGTGATGGTGCAAAGATTCAATAAGATACTGCACATTGAGCTACCTACAACTAGATATATAGCCACATCATATTAATTCCATATTTTCTTTCTGTGAATCCCAAATTTTCTTCCCTCCCTCACTCTCTCCTTCCCTTCATCCCTCCCTCCCTGTCCTGCACACTTCACCTCCTCTTGCTATTTACCTATTCCTCTCTCTTTACATCCCCCATCTCCCTTAAGCCATGCACATGATAGTCTCTAGCCCATTCCTTTCCTTTAGTGATCTAATTGTGAAGGGTGGCAGCATTCATTACTAGAGCACATATTCCTTCACAAAATGCTTTATGGTATAATTTCTTGTCTATGATGGACAACCATGGTTCAGTAAAATGAAGCAACATGTGTCGATTTACCCCATACTGGACTTTACTAGAATCTGGCTCTCCTATTCTATCCATTTATTGTCAATGAGAGATTGTCATAGGCTGTTCTACTGCACAGAGCAAAGATATCTGGGCTCTCTAACTTGTCTGGGGTACATACTAGTGATTGCTATGTCCTGAACAAAACTCACAGTGAGGTCATCAAAGTTCACACCTTGTCCCCTGTTGTCCAATATAAATTGAAACCCATTTAGGGAAGTTCTTTAAAGAGGCCATTCAACAGCATAACTAATAGGCTGCCACATGCATACATGCGTGCGCGTGCGTGCACACATGCACACACACAGACACACACACACACACGCACACACACACACAACCCTTAATCATTCTATACAAAAGCAGCCTACAGTCAACAGAAAGGGGAGAGGATGATGTGGAGCAATGGGCAGGCTCCCCACAGATAGAATCAAATCCTCAGAAAAGTCTCATGCTATTGCTAAGTGCTGAGGTTTAAGCAGCTTCCAGGGGTTCCCTTATGCTCAGAAATCTGTTATTGTTTCTTTCACTCCATCATGATTAAGTCCTTTGTGGGTTCATCATTGCCAACTCTGGGGAGTCTGTTTTGCCCCTAATTTAATAACTTCTACTTTCTTAATGTGTGTATTTGTCATAGAATGCACCAAGTACTTTCCACTGATTACAATCATCAGAATAATATGGCAAAGGTGAACATTTTTCCTTATTAAAAAGAATAGTCAATTGAGTCCTGGGGAAATCAATTTGCTTGAAAATGTATCTACTAACAGTCAAGGGCTGAGCCAAGTTTTGATCAAGTTCTGCCTGATTTTAATGCACACTCTTCCTATCTTGCCCCTACTGCCTTCCAAAACCAAAACTGTCCACCATTCTCTCAGCCAGATTATCAGTAGTGTCTCTTATGGCCTATGCTTGGTGATTGATAACTTTGGACTCAAGGTTTAAGAAATAATGGCATTCATGAATCTTGGAGGAGATAGTGTGCCTTAAATCCCCTGCATTGAAGTGCTTATCAAGAATGAATGTTGTTGAACACATCCTTGCAAGACTCATCCTCTAAAACATTGACAGAAGCAAGTACTACCTTCCTGAGTTAGAAAAGCAAGATATGCAAACTGGTTGAATTGATACCAGAACTTTATTGTCTTCTATGATTAACAGCTCATAGTGAGTCTATAGTTGGCATAGATTTTCACTGACTAGCCTGTGGCTTCTGAGAGCAGCTTTATTCACCCATTCAAAAATTTGTTCATCCAGTTCTGCCCCCAATGGGTATACTATGTATGAAGTTTCCTTACAGATTGTAGCTGTGGTTATTTATTTGGTGTTGGTTGACCTTACTCACAGGCTTTCATCATTTCCATTTATTTGCCCAAGACCACATATCTGTTCACATGCTATAGAGAAATTCAGTTAAGCCAGAAGCTTTCTCCCCATTGAATACATTTCAGCATATCTAACATTGCTATACAGGCTGGTAGGGGAGCATTTCCTTCAACAGTCATATTCTGCCATAGATCCAATATGCTACTCTATTGACCTGATAGGCGAGATGTGCCCATTGTTGAAATAATTGTAATGGCCACCTGTTGTAATAGCTGTAATAGTTACCTGTCTAGCTTTAAGAAGAGACCAATGATTGTGTAATTGCAAGACCTCATTTTATGCCCTTCCCAACAGTCCTTATTTTTTTCACTCTGCTTCCAACCTTATCTAACCATGGCCAGCACAACTCTCGTCAACCCTTACTTTTTTTTCTTACAGTTATTTTAGTATTTCTCTTTTCATCTTGTCATAGGTCTTTGGTGTCATCTTCTCCTTGGTTTTATCTTCAAACACAGCTTGAAATCTGGGACTACAGCTTTTGCACATATTAGAGTCATAGCAAACAGATTCCCCAATTTTGATGTCAAACCATGAAACCACTTTTGTAGAACCTTCATGGTGCTCCTTCGCTACTTTAGCTTGTTACTTCCATTCCTGAGCAGACTGACTGACTTATTTTTGGTGCTCACTAAACAAAAGAAGCAGTGAAGGAAATGTAGTGTTTGGATTCTGACCACTTCTTTCCTCAATGCTCTTAATACCTAATGGAAGCCACTTTCATCTGTAGCCTGTATCCTCATACTGGGCTTCCCACTGGTCTTTCTACTTCTGCCTCGATTCCTTGAAGCTTTTTCTCTATAGTTGGTAGTTTAATAACCATTTGAAAATATAAACTAGGCAATGTTTTTTCCTCTGCTCAGCATGCTCCCGTGATTCAAGACAGCATTCAGGGTGAAAGCAAGCAAGCTGATGATGCTAAAACTCTTCCTTATGCCTTCATCCTGTCTTCTAACACTTCTTAGTTTCCAGTGCAGAAGAGTAGACTTTTGACTATTTTCCTAGTAAATGTGAAACTCAGTCTCTGCTTGAAACTTTTACACTTGCACATATGTCCACATGAATGATGGTTTCCCTGGATATTTGCAAAGCAATTTTGACTCCCTCAACTATTCCAAATGATACCCACCATAAAAATATGCAACCCCCTTCCATCTTCACAGACACACACACACACACACACACACACACAGAGAGAGAGAGATCTTTCATCATTCCCACCTCCTTCTAGCATTTGATGCACTTTATTATTTGTTTATTTATATGATATGTATATAATATAAAAAATAAACATATATTTTGTCTCATGTCTGCCTCCTTGCACCATAAATTGTGAGCTCTGTGATGCCAGGAATTTTATATTTTGTTTATTTTATCCATGCTTCTATCCTGTTTCCACTAAGGTTCTTTATAAATATCCATTGACTGTTAAATAAACAAATACATGACTGAATAAATAATACCCGATGAGTGATTCACTTTTGCTGTCAAAACACTGAACCAATTCCTTAGAGAGATATGTCATCCTTTTTATCCTCTAGAAATGGGAATATTGAAACTGACTTAGGGTATGCAAGCTATAGGATTGTGATTCTTTATTTTCCCAGTTCAAGTGAGAATTATTCAGCACGGTCATATTTCAATAAAACTTTATTTGTACTAAATATCAGTTAGCCAATGGGATACAGTTTGCAGATTCTGCAATGGTCTATTTCATGTTTTCAACCGGTTTCATGATGAGTTCCATTAAACAATACAGTGCCTCTCATAGAATTGTCACTAAAAAGAAAGTATTTTCAATGAAAGGAAATGTAGAACAAAGGATAAAATAAATCCATTCTTTCACAGCATTAAGTGAACTGGCTGCAGCAATCCCATGCTGTATATCTGAGTTCTACAGCATGGCAGTCACTGGCTACATCTGGCTATGCAACCTTTCAAACATGGCAATGCAGCCAATGGGGATGAAACTTTAATTTTATTTCATTACAATAAATTTGCATGTTAACATAAATGTCATTGGTATCTACTAACTACCATCACACATTGGAACTCTATTATAATCATTCTTCTGACACACCACCATCTTCGTCCTTCTCTTTTAATTCTCTAAAAGCCACCTGTGATAGCCAGAACTCAGGGTAACTGCACTTTGCGTCAGGATCACATAAGGCTTATTTTATTCAGGCCATGGTTTTATCACTACCACAGTTGTAATAATAGTTTGCTTTGGTTTACTTTCAAGGCTCATGTGCTAAGAGATTAATGCACTTTATCTCATTTAATCCTCATAATAACCCTCTGTGGGCTGTTTACCTTATTACTGCTGTTTCATTAGAAAGAAAAACAGGAGTATAGGAAAGGGGTCCAAAACATCCAAGTACTACAGATAAGCATGGGTGGGACTGGGATTTCACTCCTGAACTTGTAGAAGCAGAGTACACATTCGATTTCCAAACAGCTTTATTAAAGGTAGAAACTTGTGCTGGTCCAGTTTCCTGGTATGTGAGTTCCACGATTAGGAGTCCCTAAAGTTCATCTAAAGACAAAGGCCACCCTAACATTTGCTTTCCACTAGAATTTTAATGTACGTAGAATCCTGAAAAGAAAAACTGGCATGTACAATTATATATCATGTGGTATTTGGAAATATGAGTGAATTTCATGAGCTTTGTCTCAAAATCCAGTATTTAATCTGATTTGTATTAATTCTAGCATTCACTATTAAACATAAGGGTGTGATACAGAGCAACATGGGTTTAGGGATAAAGCAGTGAAAGATGATAGAGCTCTGACATTTATACAGCATGCAGTTCCTTAGACAAGTAGTAATTAAATGTGAAATGATACAAATAAATGCATAATTACATGTTGTAATTGCATTTAATAACACGAGCTTGTGGCTCCAAACTTTGGAATAAAATCTAGACTCCACCACTTTATAGATGACTTTGGAAAGAATTAATTACTTGTGATTTAATATCTTCAGCTGTAAAATGATGACAACAATATGCCAATTGTTACCTCAATACAAATGCATACGTTTTCACATCTAATACTGTTACCATGAAGCCTTAGCTGAGGTTACAGTACACTTTGGTGATGGTTCATAGCATTTTCTTAGATGATATAATATTAATAAATTTGTGAAGCTTTTATTTGATTACAGTATGATTGCAAGGTTGGACCTCCATGACATGGTTATTAAGATAGTAACTGAGGTATCTAGGAAGGATGAAGAAGATGCTAAGAGGCATAGTTCCTTACACCTCAGTGTGGACCATTTATAGAGCTTAGGATGAAGGAAAAATAGACTACTAGAGTAAAGAACACAGGAGGAATAGCCTAATCTAGAAGGTGCATCCTTGAGGATGTGGCATTCTACTGAAATGCAAAGGATAATGTTAATTAAGCAACAAAAGAACACATGTGAAAGTGAAGATGGCGGAAGTTAGACAATGCTATGCAGGGAGAACAACACCAGAAGAGCCCCTGTCATGTTACTAAATAGAATTAACTGAGAATGAGCAGATATAGAACACTTTACAGCATAGCTTTCTATCCTATAAGGCATCTATTTCAACTAAGTGTTAACCAGTGTCACCTATTTCCAAAGTTTTGTTAATAAACCCTTTATTGTAAAATTCAACCAATATATTTCGATGACAGGATTTACTCTTTTAAATAGTGGGGCATAAACCAATATCAGTAGCTGAATAAAGTTTTTAGATGTACTTGGATAAAATAAAATAGTATCTAGCTTAAATGTCAACTGTTATATATCTATGATCCTACTTTTAATCACTCCAGAGTGACTGAAAGATATATTGCAGGCCACCTTCTTATTTGATAGTTTGCAATGGGAGATTTAACATCTTTCAAGTTCAGAGGCAACATTGTCTTGACTTTCAGTCATACTGGAAATTTCTCTATAAGGAAAACTTTCCAGTGCCATTTCTTTAGAACTCTGTAACCTTCTTGTTCTCAATTTTTGAACAGTCAAGCTTGTTGCATGCTGTTGTAGCCTCTCTCAAATTTCATGACCTCATCTTTGACCCAGATCACGCTTTCTTAAAAGACCACAATCCTTTTGCACAACATAACATTTCACAACACTTTCAAACCAAATATAGTAAGAGAACCTAGCAGAAATAGAAAATAGTTCTCTAAAATTCATTAATGCATGAACAGACCCATTTCTTTGTTCTGTTTCCTCACTCCCTGCTTGTAATTAATCCAGATGGGTCCTTTTATTTTATTTTTTCAAGTTGCCTTATTTTGTAAGTTCTTTGTCTAAAGGATTCTTGTCTACCTCTGGTATTTCTTTACGAATACCTCCTAGAAAGAAAATTCCATAAATTTCTTTTAGTGCTAAAGGAACTCTCTTGCTGAATACTTTACCAAAAATGGTATTATGTTATTCAGTCTTGGTTCAACTTCCAGTAGTGATACTAGGCAAATATGTATGTCAATCAACCCTTTAAAAACAAAGCTTTGTATATGGTAAGTGAAAGTAATAACTATATGGAAGTATGCTTACAAAAGCAGGATAGTTATCTAAAGTCTCATAATGGTGCTTCACTTACAATACATACATAATAAATTATAAATCCTACCACTATCACTTTAGTATTTGTATATATCTTTATGTCTCATCAAAAACTTATCATTACCTCTCTTAACTGTGTGACTGGTCCCTGTCTATAACCCCCAACTCCTATGCACAGATAATTAAACTACATCAAATGGCTTGCTCTGATGTGAGGAAAGCCTTTGTAACCAATTCACTTCATGAATTGTAAACAGAATTAGTGTGGCTGTCATTTCAATGCTTTTTATTGGAAATGGTTTTAAAAGCTTGTTTCCATTATCTTACATGCCTAAATAAAAGTTAACGATAGTCACTAATTCATACTTTCAACAAATTTTCTTTGAACAAGGATCTAATGAAGCTCAGGGCCAAAGAATGGAGAGTTGGAAAATTATATATTCTGTGGAGCAGAAGGATGCTTCTAGACTAATTCTGACCTAAAGAAAAAGGTTTCATCTATTTGAATTCATGGAAAACTGGCTTAACCCAGCTCATGAAAGGTGATTTTCAGAAGAAAATTAGCTTGATATGTCTCTATTTAGTAAAGGCATGCAAACTTTAGCCAGAACATCTTGAGCAACATTGTACCAAGTGCTATCCTACTAGCTGACACCTAATTCAGTATGCAGCTCATTGACTAAACTATGGTCCATTAACAATAGAAATTGATGTTGCCTATCTATCTATCTATCTATCTATCTATCTATCTATCTATCTATCTATCTGTTATCTACCTATATATGCATCCATCCATCCATACATACATACATACATGCATACATACATACATTCACACATTCATCCATCAGATGATTCATTTTAATATTTAAGACAAAAATACATGTAGGTCTAGGAACTGTTTCATTTTCATACTGCCTTGAATAAGGTGAACAAAAACCAAGTTTCTGTAAAACACATATTTATATTGTAGATTTTTCTTCTCAGTCTGAGTCAAAATTACGACCCATAATTATGTCAGCTTATTTACCTGCATATCACGTACATACTGTCACTCACGATTGTATATGCTACAGCACCTACAAATCTTAATGGTGCCATCTCTTTCAAATCAGGAACATTCCCCATCTTTGAGAATTCTTGGACTTTACAGTGTTATAAAATACTTTTTGGCACTTTGAAGTTTATTAACACAAGGTCCAAAAATAATAAAAGCAATACATAAACATCAGAAATGTTCAGAGCAACCCATGAATGTTATGTGATATAACTACACACACTGTATTTTTATTTCATATCCTATTTCAAATGAAAAGTAGCATTGAAGGCATGAAAATAAGGAGGATATGATGGGTGAATATGAATGAAGTTCATCTCAATTGTGTAAAGAAAATTCCATTTGCCATAAATGCCATTTATAAATCGTTTCAATCAAACTTATGTTCTAAGTTATTAGAGCTTAGAAGGTCATAGAAACATGAATGCCAAGCTAGAAAGTATCTTAGGAATTATTTAGTGTTGTAATTTGTACTGTGCCACTAATTTACTGAGTGACATTGGCAAACTTGCTGGACCTTTGTGTCCCTGATTCTCCTCATTAGATCAGATGACATGATGTCTAGGGACCATTACTGCATTAAAATACATTCTCACTCAACACTTAGCTAAAGACAAAGACTCCCAAGTCTGTAGTGTATAACATGGTCAAGGGCAAGTCACAAATTTGTGTCAAGGCTGGCACTATCATCAGTATGTAATTAAAAATCATACAAGGATCAAGTAAAAGGTGAATCTATAAGAATATCTAGCTTATTTCGCCTCACTCTACTAAAATACATTTAAACTCAAAGGTGTAAGGTACTATTTCCCATTTCCATTTATAATTTAATGCTGTTACACATTGCTTAACTCAATATAAATATTTCATGAAGATACTATAACTAACACTCATTGCAAAAAAATGTAATGAGTGCTTTCATCCATCAGTCACTTCACAACTTCAATGATAAGTTTTGCATTTGTTTTTATTCATATCTTAATAAAGACTGAAAATTAGAAACTGTTCTCATATTTTACAGTTACAATAAAGAAGTCAAGATCTATAACAGATTTTGACTCAGAGTATAAATCTACTCTGGTTTACCAAATGTTTGAACAATGAATATGTCACTAAATAATTACTATTCTGCTATTAATAAATCCTTACATTAAATAATATGGTGGTTTGAATATGATTGAGCTAGAGAGTGGCATTATTGGTAGGTGTGGCATTGTTGGAGTAGGTGTGGCCTTGTTGGAGAAGGTGTGGCCTTGTTGGAGTAGGTGCGGCCTTGTTGGAGAAGGTGTGGCCTTGATGGAGAAAGTGTGTCATTGTGTGGTGTGCTTTCAAACTTTCCTCTTAACCAGTAGTTCTCTTGTTCACCTCTGGTCCAAGATGAAGAACTCACAACTCCTCCAATACTATGTATGCCTGCCTATACACTGCCATCCTTCCTGCTATGATTATAGTGGATTGGACCTCTGAACTATAGGCTATCCCCGATTAAATGTATAAAATCTAACATTTTACATAGAACTTAAGTAACATTGTTTCACCACAAATCATTAGCAAGTGTGATGTTCCTGAGTGCTACAGTCTGGTTACCTCAACTGTTTAGCTGTGGCTTTAGAATAAGAACTCTTTATAGTAAGGAGTATAATGTCAGGCTTAGGTTACCTGCTCAGATCTAGACTAAGACTTTTTTCCTCAGTCCTTTTTCAGTCCATTTGCGTCCCTCAGTGGAATGGGAATAAATGCTTAATAATTGTCTTTCTTAAGAAAATACGTCTCCAATCTGTGATGTTTACCAGCTTTCTTGGCTTAAAAATCCCCAGACTATCAAACTTCCCCACCAACCATGTAATATTGAATAAATAGTTGGTCATAGTGGCTAATGATGAACTCTTATGAGTCCATGTGAGCTGTTTCTAATGCACCAAGGGTCATACTCCAAGTCATTTCTGTAAGTTCTATTAACTTTTGAAATTTCTGGATAAATGCAGCTGATTTGGGCAATGACATACAGGTAAGAAATTATATTCTCTGTAGCATGGTACTTACTTATTCTTCAGGGATAGCATCTTTCTCAATACTTCTGCTCTCTCTTGACACTTAAAAGAAATCCTTCTTAACAAGACTTACATATAAACTCTGAGGCATGATGGCCAAAACTTGCCTCCACGACTTTGCTTAGATCGATATATTGATTCATAGAAGAAAGAGCTTGGTTTGATTTTAAATTATGTCCATTTTATTATTGTTTTTAATTTTTATTGAGATTTTTATACAGAGGCATGATATGCTTTGACCAAATCCAGCCCATTTCCTCCCTTCCAATTTCTTCTCTATTTCTCCTTATTCTTATCCCTCCCAACTTTGGCTCTCTTTCTTACACCTACTGAGTCTACTTAGTTGTGGCTATGTGTACACAGCTTTTTAAAAAGGAAGCTAGGCTACATTTTTTTTCAAATATAAAAGTAGAAGGTACACGAGGCTGGGAGAATGGTTTGATTTTTGCCTAATTACCTCTAATTATCACTCTTGATGGAATGTCATTAATTGAAAAGTAAATCTAGGTTTTTTTTTTACAAAATTAGATATTAGATGTCTCTTAATAGATGGGGCTAAATATGACAGTCCCTTTCCATTTTTTAGTATCCGTTAGCCTTATTAATATGTGGTGATCATTTTCAAAATCTTTCTCTACTTTAGAACAGATAGTACTCAGGGATTCATACATGCTAGGCACATGCTGTACCACTGAGCTACATTCCTAGATAGGATAAGAATTTTTATGAGCCCACTTCATATTATTTTCCCATTCTGTCCCCTGTTACTTTTTTAGTGCCTCATCTCCACTTATATCTGGAGTAATCCGAGATGCTATCCCAACTCTACTTCTCTGTGCTCTCTGAATACATGCATTCGTCTTCTGATTTTGGTTTTGAATTCTTTGCTAAAGCACTGTTCCTACATACACTCCCCACTGATTCTCCAAGGCTAAGCTAAAAGGTCATTTTTCTCTCAATACCAGTAGTTCATCTCCTGAAACTCCCCATCTCCAATCCATTTCTCACTGTTCTACAGGAAGGAAGCACTTGGTTAATGCATTGTTCTTGATTTATGGCACACTACATTCTTTATAATAGCTATATTATCAGATCCTTTTTTATCCTTGTGTGAATGTAAAATCCACAATGAAATGAATACTCCAATTTATCTGTGATTTCCCATAGCTCCTAACACATCGACTTATGAGTGAGGAATTAAGAAAATCTTGCTTGAATTGAATCTAACGAATTGAACTAAATTTTCCAAAGTGGGCTTGAATCAAGCCTCATGAAAATATATTAGGCTCTCATTTTTGACTTCTCACTTGCAGATATTCTTATCAATTTATGCCTTTAGTGGTTTATAAGAGTAAGACTCTTTGCTGAGCATTGGGATGGGAAGAATGTAGAGATAAACTAGAAAAAAGCTCTAAATGTATGAATTTAAGTTCTAGTAGGTTGGACAAAATTTTAAACAGCAACTATGAGTTTTAACCTTATTTTAATAAAAACGAATTCTAATAACTATAGACTAATTCATCCTACTGAGAGAAAACGAGTCTGTTAACTAAGTAGAGTTTAGGAAGGTTGGTGATTTTAGAGTGGAAGATACTTCAACTGAGAAGAGGAACTCTTGTCAACACAAGAGACCTTGTTCGCTGGGATATAGGAGGAAAAACTGTGAGTGCATATTTCAGTTAGAAGAATACAAAGAGATGCTCTTTGGGATGTGATGGCCTGAGAAGAAGAGATGAGATCATCTTGGTTCTTGTGACTGGTTACTGAATAGTTTTTGTTGAGCCAATTTTTCACAACCTTGAAAATACTTAATCTGAATTCTCATGTAGAAAAATGTGGAGGAAGAACTATCATATTTGTGTATGAGTGGTTCTGGAAACATAAGGATGTACTTCCTATTTTCTGTAACTGAATAGCAGGAACAGTACTGAACTTTAATGACAGATGAAGGGAACATACATCTTGATACCCATCTTCATCTTCTCCCAAAGTTTACATACTGCTGATAGATCTGGGCAAAAATGTACAGTATCAATTGTACATTTGGCTTAGTACAGTATCAATGCTATTGAAATTTGAAGGCGTCCATATTTATCACCACTAAAAACAGGACTCTTTCATTGAGTCACAGCAAGAAAGGACAAATGAGGGCACCTGAGAAGGAATACGTTTTGACTAAATGTGAATTAGGAACATGGTACCTATAGTATCCCAGTAAAGGCAGAAAGTTGTTTAAAGTGACCCAAAACAAACAAATAAAAAGCTTGAGAAAATGGAAGTTATAAGGATCTGGTGTGTTCAAGGGACTGAATAAGGATGGGGTGATGTAAGTGAACATGTTTTTTGTTTGTTTGTTTGTTTTCTAAAACCATATTTGATGAATATGGCAGCTGAGACGTTCACTGAATAGGCAGAACATGAAAAGACTATCCAGGGTGAGGAATTATTGTAACCTTGCCATATCTTCGTAGTCCTGATGTGACAAGTCAGAAGCATTAACAACAGCCATCCATAGGCTTGAAATGTAGAATCTGAGGCTTCATTTCTCTTACCTACAAAAGCTTGAAAATAACTAGATTAAGACACAGGACTCTGAATAAATCTTGGCTTTGCCATCAGTTGACCAGGACCTTGATTTTGTCATGTGTCTTTTCTGGCATCAGTACTCACGGCTACATAGCTGAGATGGTCTTAGTGGATTCTATACACATGGGTTCAGCTCAAAGATCCTGTGCGTGTGTGTGCGTGGGTGCGTTCATGCGTGTGTGTGTGTGTGTGTGTGTGTGTGTGTGTGTGTGTGTGTGTGTGCGTGTGTGTGAGACAAGGAAGGGGAAAACTCATTTGTATGATGGTAACTTACAACTTATTGATACTATTTATTTTCACAAATTTAACCATTTATTGTTGAAAAATTTATGTGTGGATATAACAAGTCTTTGTCAAATTTAACTGCACTCCCTCATTTTGACTCTTGGGATATTTCCTACCACTTTCCAACTTCACGTGCTCTCTTTTAAAAACTCTGAGTCCACTTAGTATTTCCAGGAGTGCACGGGAACCAAGCAATGCACTGCAGCATCAGGAGTTACAGCCAAAGAAAACCAACTCTCTATCCAGTTTCAACAATCTGAACAGGTGGGGTAAGAACTGCATCGATCGTCCAAAAGTGCCCCCAGTAGAACTATCGGAAGGCTGTGAAAGGGGTATCAATATGCTGTTGACTAGAACAACAAGATTAAAGAACAAGATTTGAAACTAGATCCTCACCATACCCTAAAGAGATTCGGGGTTGGGGATTTAGCTCAGTGGTAGAGCGCTTGCCTAGGAAGCGCAAGGCCCTGGGTTTGGTCCCCAGCTCCGAAAAAAAAGAACCAAAAAAAAAAAGAGATTCAATAGTTATCTGGCTTAAAGTTTCTCCTTAGTTCCTAGCTTTGCCCTCTTGAGAAATGGAGCTTCTCAGACTGTGGTTACTGTGCAGAGCAGAGGCCTCTGTCTTCTAGACAGCATTAAGCACCATGACATCTGTACAAAGTGAGTTTTCCATAAAGGCAGGTCAGACTATACCAGAGACTGGTATAGTTTCAAAGTAAAAGTGCTAACACAAACAGTGAGAATGAAGAGACCTTAGTCATAGGTGAGTTTCTAGAGTCCTTTGTGACATTGCCAAGTCCTTCAATTTAAATGTTTTTTGTTTCTGTATTTGTAGATGACAGGAACTATCATGAACTGATTAACATTTGTAAACGGTGTATTGTTCATGTTTTAAGTATTCATTTTGAGTAAGATAGCATTCTTTTGGTTTGGGTTACAGTATAGATAGCACAAAATACCAATTTCTATATCTGTTCAAGACTCCTCTTTGAATCATGGACCTTTAGTGAATTCTTATTCTGTTGTTTTGTCTTCTGCTTTAAATGTTATACACACACACACACACACACACACACACAAGATTCAAGATTCACTAATTTGACACAGTTTGTAGCTGTCAGTCTTCTATTCACTCAATATGATTGATTCAGACATCTGACAGATGCCCGGATATCAGGAAATATCTGGCAAAGGTGAATGCTTAGCTATTAAAAATAGAATGATGCACACATATGCCTCAGTAGAGTGAGGAGAGATAAGAACCTGGAGGCACCTTCTCCACTAACAGACTGAGATCTCTGTCTGTCTTCTTGCCAGTAGCTATAAACAGTTCAAATATTTAATGATAAATTTAACATACCAAAAAATCATCCATGAATATATACTGCTAATTGCCAAATCCTCACATCTCTGCATTCTGTTTGTAATGATGGACCAGAGGGCAACTACTCTTCTGACACATTACATCCTCCCTTCTCATAATTCCTGTACAGTAAGCCTTTAAATTTTCTTCCTGTTTGGTTGGCATAAAGAATGTGTGACTTTCACCTGAACAAGCTCTAGCAATCATAAGCTGGGTGTTCCTTAAGGTTTGGGGAAAGTAAAAGACTGCAAGCAATAGTTAGGTGGGTAAGCAGGATTTAAACATGCATCAGGCAGGAGCTACGTGGGGGATTCTGCCATTATGAATATGATTTTGTATGAGCTATCTCAACATCTTTCTATCTAGTAGGTTGTGTGGAAGGCACACTGCAGAAGGTCCGCCATCTTTCTTTCTTTTATCTGCAGGGCAGGACTTCTAACTGTTACAGTATTAGAGCACCAACACAGATCTCAGGAGCAAAACCAAGTGTTCATTCTCCACTTCTGTGTATTAGGCAGTAGTTTTCTTAAACTGATATTCACAACTCTGCTCCTTTTACCTCTCACCCAAATCTGACCCTCCCTGGCATGCCTGACTCGTGATGACTTGAGGAAATGATAACTTGAGGAAATGATGACTTGATTTTTCTCACCAGTTAGACTGGAAAATTCGCAATCATCTTTGACTGCACTCCATTTCTCACATCCCATGTCTAATAACAAATGCTGTCAAGCCTATGCTAGAGTTATCCAGAATCTGTTAAAATCTCAGCATTTTCTTGCCTTCCTTTCATGATCTAAGCCATTATCAACTCATGCCTAGATTATATTAATAGTATGTTTTGACATCTCAGAAAGGATTTATCACACAGCAGCCAGAGTAGATCAGTTAAAATATTGGTCAGAACTCATGCTCACATGTTGCTTTGCTCAAAAACATCCAGTGACTTTCCATTTCACTAAAGGCTCTCATCATCCTATCAAAGGTCTGAGCCACATTTCTCTCCCAAATATACACTTGTATTGTACTTTGTACTCCTTGCTTCTACTCTAGGCATCTTGGAACACCTGACAGTGCCCAGTAAATGATCCACTTATTCGTTTCTGCTCTAAAGGATTGATGTGTGCAGGGCCTTCTATTTCTGAAAAGTATCAGAGTGACATTGTTTTATCTGTTCCTATTGTGAGACTAACTGACATAACACCTTCCCAGAGAGCCTTTCTGTCTATGTTCTCCCCTATTCCAAGGTTAATGTCTGTCTGTCTGTCTGTCTGTCTGTCTGTCTGTCTATCTATCTATCTGTCTGTCTATCTTCATTGTCATCATCATCATCTATTACTTATATATTTCTATATCTTTGTCTCCATATATCTACACATACATGTATAGTTTTGTCTAGTACCATTGTCTGTTACAACTTTCTAATTTTTTTTATGTCTTGGTTCTACAAGAAGGTAGTCAGTCACAGAGTCATGAAGTACTTGGAATTTGGCTAATATGAATGAGTTTATGAATATTTAATGTTATTTCATTTAAAAAAGTTTAAAATAAACAGGCATATATGGGTTTGGGCTACCATATGAGACTGCAGAATTTTTGTTCCTTTCCATAGACACTCATATGTAGATTACAGGAGGCAAAAATTTTGCCTAAAAATATGCCTGGCTGCATCAAATTCTTTTCCGTTGGATGTGCAAATGAATACATGGAGAAAATTCTGTATACTGTCTCACTTATTTAAAATTAATTTTTTATTGTATAAACAATCATACGCTGGCATTTTCATACCCATGTCATTTCACTTCATTTTTATTCATCCCCTATGCTCACTTGTACTGTTTCCTTTCTTCCCCCATCCTTATATATTTCCCTCTTCTGCTTTCTTGCCATTTGATAGTCTATTATTTTTTATCAATTCCTTTAAGCCCAACAGAAAGATCGTGTGTTAGGTACTTTTTTCTTTTGTTAGTAATGAATGATACACACTATCTTTTTGAAAAATATGGATATGCATCCAGTGGTGTCTGATGACATTCAGACACTCGGTCTTGCTGAGGTTGACCTTAATGTCCTCTGTGGCCTTTTCTACCTCTGAGCTTCCGTGGTTTTCTAAGAATTTCCTCCCTTACCAGAGAATGGAAGCACATGGATTAATTGATTGGACTGACAGACCTTTCTATCAAGTCCCTCGTCAGTGGATCAGCTATCTCTGATTATTTAAGTGAAAAAATGGACTATTTTTCTATGCATAAGACCCACATCTCAAGTTCCACACCGCATGACTCACCAGTTTCTGGGTCACAAAGCTGTTCACAGGCATCTGTCGTCCTCTGTCCACAGAGGTCTCTCACCCATGGTGAGGTGGCATTGATCTGGTAGTACAAGGACAGCTTGGCAGGGTTTAGCCAGTCAGAGATATCCAGGTAGCTTCCTTCACTCACCACAAAGCTGCTTCCTGTGGGTGAACAGAGAGCAACAGCTAATTTCTCCCCAATGTCAGAATCATTACTGGTAATCTAGGAACAAAAGTGCAAATAATGCAGCCACAATCGTTACATCTCACTTAGCTAAGAACATTAGAAGAACTATTATTCCATGTCATTATATTGTCAAAGACAACAAGAACTAGTGGAGAAGACTGTGTCCTAAGGACTGGGTTCAGATCCAGACTTCCCTTACAGACCACTGACTCCTGTGGAAGTCATTTAGTTACTTTGACCTTGGCTGCTTCATCTGTAAATGAAAATATTAAGGAGCACGACCTCAAATGTGAGAATGAAATGGATTAATGTAAGGTGTGTAGGCAGTGGCTAACTGCTTCTAGTAAAAAATGATTAAATTTCAAAAGAAAAATTGTCCGTCCCTGTTAGCCCTGCATCCCTTTGGGAAAGAGTGTACTAATGCCCACCGCAGCTCAGCGGATGATATCTGCATCCAAAATAAGAAACATGGAATCATGGCCTAGTTCCTATATTTTTTGTAGTTGTTGTTTGTGCAGTGCTGTTGTTCACAGCTAGGGACTGAGACATATAGTAGGTGAGTACAGTAACACTGAGCTTGACTCTCAATACCATTTATTTAATTCTGAAGGAGATAATGAAATAGAAATGTAGATTTTGGTAGACAGAGACAGGACTTTTCAAGAAAATTCCTAGACCCTCTAAGGAAAGATACTACACATGCATACATGCATGTATGCATACATGCATGTACACATACATGTGTACACACACACACACACATGCAGAGACACACCCATCTTGATACAGAGTTTGGTGGCATAGGCCTATAGTCCTGGGACCCAGCCGATGAACGTAGTAGTAACTTCAAAGCCAGAAAGATCTACAAAATGAGCTTCAGTTCATCCAGAGACGCAGAGGGAGGCTGTGTTCAAAAACTAAGCAAGCAAACAAATAAATGAGCTTGATTCTCAGAGTTTGGGAAATACAGGAAGAGAAGCAAGCATGGGATGGGGTCAAAGGGTCACATCCAGCTCTACTTGAATAGCAGCTATGAATCACTTCCAGACAGATCTTAACACATAGGCCTAAATGCCAGGAGAGGCTGAGATGTAAAGGTTTTTGGCTTTTTTGTTTGTTTATTTTCTAATAATTAACCTGTTCTCCAAAGAAGGCTTAAATATGTTCCTAGAACTTACATAGATCAAAAAGCCTCTAGCTTCCTAATGTCTGAATGGAAATATTCCTCATTAATTCATGAGATATAATATGTATGCATGCATGCATATGCTATACATTATCCTTTCCAATGTAACTACTGTGTAATTATACAGTGTTTACATATACAACTATGTATCCTATACAAAGTCACATATGCTCATATGTACACCCAGTTTGGAGGAGGCAAAAAGCTCCTTCAGATTGGCCATAATTATATTGTAAATAATGAACACATGCATGCAGCAATCATGCAAATCTATGGCTAAGCTTCACGGAGTGAAAAAAGATGAATTTGAATAAGACTAAAAAAGACTTAGAGTGTTTCTAGACTTGTGCTAAATGCATCAGCTTGTTTTATGCAGAATAAAAGATTGTGTCCTAAAATTAATATAACCAAGCTTCCTACCCTATTTACTTCTCTTCCTCATACCAGGAAACAATAAAAACAATGCCCTAGTTTTTCCTGGTAAGACATTCAAGTTTTCCAAAGAGTGCCTCTGCTTTTAAGCATCCTTTACATTTAACAAGGGATTCTCTGTCAGATCATATTAAACACTGCTCTTGCCCTATGATTGGACTCATCTTGGATCAGATCTGCTATAGTGCAATGAAAGATGGTTTGGGAGGTGAGGTCAAATTAAACCATGTCTGGCTATTCAAGTATTTGAGAAGAAGGGCTAAAGCTTACATTCTTTAACTCATATGGATATACAATGTCGATTATTTTATAGAAGTTCCCATATAAGAGCACAGGATACAGCATGATTGTCAGTGTGAATGCCAGAAGCATCTAAGTGAGGTGGCAGGAGTAATGGGTGACATCACACTGAAAAAAGGAAATGACCTCTTTAGAAGTTGGCCCTAAAGTCTTTGGCAGCTAAATGGAAATAGAAAAAAAAAAGAAAGAAATGAGTCTATAGGATTCTGTATTTCAAACTTCTGGCAAGGAAAGCTATGTAAATCTATCTGCAAAGCCACGTTTCCCCCACTGGAACAAAGCCCGAAGAGAAATATGTCACATGGGTCCTTGAGCAAGGCACTACACATCAGTATCAACTGCAGATTTTTCTTTTAAAAAGCACAGTCATGCTGTTTAAACGGATAACTCTTGTATTTATTCTCACCAAAGACTGAGGGATGGATATTGAATTGTGTCCCAGGGCTGAGTTTGGTTAATCCTGCTGCTTTAGAAAAGCTACACAGTGCTGTGATAAAGAGAACAGCCAGCAAGATATGAGTTCAGATCCTCATGGTGTTACTTAATAGCCATACAAACTTCAGCAAGAAAACAATCCTCCAGTTGCTACATATAAATAGCATGGGTAGAGAATGTCCCTTTTCCAGGTGCTGATCTCAAGATTTCCTAAGACAATGCATTTGCCTTAGATCACCATTGCCTGCATGAAGACTCAAAGGCAGAGATTGGCATAGGAGTATTCCACTAGGATGGTCTCGTAAGAAGTGGCCAAAGTAACATGGCATGGTAGGAGAAGTTGAATTGCCATGGTGATGCAGAAAAACCATCCACTGACTGTACTCGACACTCTGGCTGTGGGTGCACCTTTGCATTTGTTTCAAATCAATACATTTATACCTTTGCATTGTCCAGTCGGGAATTATAAGCTATCTCTAGGAAAGGAATATAACCTTGGGTGAAACAACCCTTCACAATGGAGGGATGCTTATTCAATAAATGTTCAGCTGAGGGGCCAACCACTAATATACCTTGCAATTAGGAGAGCTAGTGTTGTAGCACTTAATGGAGATAGGGATACAGCAACGCAAATCCACTAAAGGAGATGAAGCCCTGGGTGCCCTATGAAACTGACTAATGGGAGCAATTTTCATTATTATTTGTATTTCTTATGAACTTCAAAGCTCTATATACAATATCCACAGATTTCAAATATGAGAAACGTGAATGAGAAATATTGGGCTGAAAAGCGGGTGTTATAGACTGTATGTCTTTGAGTATTTTAGAGATAACTGGGTCATAAATACAGAATTCTTAAAAATATGTATTAGTGTACTGATAAGGACTTCAGAAAGGTGTCACCTATGAAAGCTCTACAATGAAGCAGAAGGCTGACTATTACCAGAAAGCACACCTGACATCCTGATCTTGGACTCTTCAGACCCTAGAACTTTCTGGAATATAATTCTGTTTTTAATAAGTTATTACGACTCTGGTATTGGGTTTCAACTTCATAAATGGCCTAATCAGCATGGTTTTCTTTAACTTGAATATCTTTTGAAACAAGATTTGGAAGAGACATTCAAATGTTTTGATGGCAGAGGGTGGCTATATCCTTTGAGTGTTATGTTTGTTGTTTCTTGAGATAAACATGTTACATATTTTGCTTATTTCCAACAGTCTATTGGGATTAGTTACTTTCTTCTCTCACAGAAGAATGCATGAGATTCAGAGAAAAATTGATCAGACCACTATGCATAATTAATCATGGTTGGGAGTAAAAGTTGAAAGAAGAGTTTTCAGTTTCCAAAGCTGTGATCTTCCCCACTATTTCAGGCGATATTGAGAAGTAGGGACTCTGGTAGGGAATCCTTTCTGTCGTCTTATCACTCCTCCTCCAGCAAGTTGGACATTTACTTTGGTGACTGCAGTGTACATAGTGCTGGAGGTGCTTTCTCTTCTCCAATGGGCCATGGCTTCTTATAAGGAATATGTGGTGACTCATGAATCCTTATCAATCCTTCCCTCAGCAAAATACTTGTCACATGCTAGAGACATAGTGAATGCTAAAGTGAATTAATGAAATCAAGTTCCATGTCTGATGATAGACATCTTCAATTCACTTCTTCCTGGGATTGTGAAGGAGAAAGGCCATCTCACTGGTCCAGGTTAATTATATTTGCAATACATAAAACTCAACAATGAGGCCAGCCCTTTCAGAGTCTCACAGTGTTCAAACTAATCAACTGAACATCACATTCAGGGCTCTGGAGAGAGGTGAATCACCTTCAAGGGCTTGACATGTGGATGAGTAAAATATAGACCTGAATAAAGGGGGCCTCTGTGAAAAGGAGCAAGGAGATGAAAAAATCACATTTTATCAGAAAGATGGCAAAAGAGACTCCTGAACTAAGTTTAATGTGTTCATTGTCCAGCACTTAGTAAAGTCCTCTCCATATAAGACATTTTCTCAGAGTTGGGAAAATGAGCTAGGGCGATTAAGAATATAATGAACTAAATAATATAGATCAAATATATGCAGAAATATGTACTAGACAAACTGGAGTGTTGTGAGGATTATCCGAGGCGCTGGGTTTCCCCACTGTGGAAGAACTCTTATTCTCAGGAAGCAGACCTTGCAAATTGGCCTTTAACTTAAACTTATATATAGACAGATCACTCCGTAGGTTAAAGTGGGAAAGCATCAAGAGCTAGGAGCCTTGATAATACACAGCAGATTTACCCAGTAGACCAGCATCTCTCAATTTTTGCCATATTTATGAGGGAGTTTCATCCAGTATGCACTTAAATACACCATGCTAACAATTCATTCAGCTGCGTCTTTGTATACAAACTAACCAGCCAGCCTATACCTGATTCTAGTTCAATAAAATACCGTGCTTGACAATACCAGGGATGCAGATCAGACATGCAACTCTGAGGCAAAACCTCTGTGCTTAGCCCTTGCTCTTTACCCATTATTCCGTCTGGATTCTTCATTTCTTGATGGCAAGGACCATGCACTGCTCAAGTCATGATCAGCATAGTTCTTAGTGTGGGGTGGAGGTTCAGAAGACATTTGGGTTTGGGGAGGGAATGAAAGAAAAGAAACACATGGTAGCGTTAGGAAGGAGGGGGCACTAGTAAGTTAAATGAGTGTCAAACAGCTCTCTGAATAAATTGCCACATTTTTATGGGAATGAAAACTACCTCGCAAGGAAATAAAAAATGTGTTATCTCTTATGTCTCATGTTTCCCTTATTTTCGTCTGGATGTCTGTCTTATTTTCTTGGCTTTAGATTGCAAGCCCTCCCTCCCTTATTGGGCAATGTAAGATTCCTCTCTGAGATACTCATTTAGATCCTCCCAGAGAGCAATGACTCTTAAGTGAATCTCTGCCAAAATCTCAACTTCAAAATGTCACGCTTCCTTATTTTAAATATATTTATATATACATATATACATATATATCCATTTTTCTCTCACTGCCTTGTGGGAATATACATCATCTAATTAGCCAAATGGATTTTCAGTTCAGCCCAATCATTTCCTTATCTAGAATCTGAAGCCAGTGTTGCTCAGGGGACTGTGCGGGCACCGAGGTCCTCATTAACTCTGATCTTCAATTACATTGATTATAAGCCTGCTTCAGTAATTGTGCAGAATAGATCAGGGGTGAGCCGGGAAGCTCAGGCCACTCCATAACGTTCTCTGAAAAGCCAGAGGCACAGCATCCCCCAAAAGAAACAGGATGCTACAGATGAGAACTAAAAATATCACGGAAGTAGGTATCACCAAACAAAAACTGCCTGGCGAGACAGGCAGCAGCTGCAAATGTCCTTTCATTTCACTGTGTGCCATGAGCCAGGCCAATGAGAGTCATGAGTAAAAGACTTCAAAACAAGGCTGGGTCACACTGGTAAATGCCCAGTAGATGCTTTCCATAAATAAAGCGGAAGAAGAATCTTGGCCCCAAGGACTCAGTCCCTTTGGTCTGGAAATGATGAGAGGCACTCTCCCTTTGGTCACATCACAGAACCTATCTCTGTTGGACTCTCAGAGCTATGTGAAACATCCCTCCTGGAGGTATGACGATGTACAAACTCAGAAGCAGAAATGTGGAACACATATATTATCAGCCCAGCAGGAATGTGAAGCATGTGTTCACTCTGGCCTGTGTCCCAATTTACAGAGCCATAAGTTAATATTGGCTACATTCCACTACCTACTATCCATTGAACAGTGGATATATGAAGTTGGGGGATCAAACAAAGTGGTGAGGGCTTTGTAAGAGAAATCAAAGCCAACCTAGGTGGTTGGGAGTTACTGGTCTTTGGGAGCTGTAAGATTATTGGGGGTCAGTTTTCAAACAAGGCTCTCAGCAACTTACTCTGTATCTTTTTTCCTTATTTCTGATATTTTTAAAATCTTATCTCCTACTTAATTTCTCTTTACTTTGGGTCAAATGTAACCTTCTTACCATCACCTACATGTTATCTCTCTGTTATGGGATGGATTGTATCTTCTTCTAGTTTACTTGATGAAGATCTGACAGGCATTGATTGACAATGACTGCATTTGAAGCAGGATCTTATTTTTTTATTTTATGTTCTTTTTACTTGTTCACTTTAAATCCCACTCACTCCTCCTTTCAGTCACCCCCTCCAACAATTCTTCCCCTATCTCTCATCCCCATCTCCTCTGAATTGATGTGTGCCTCCTGAATATCCCCACCCCCCAACACACACTGGCACTTTGAGTCTCTGTGAGTCTAGGTGCTTCCTCTCCCACTGAGGCCAGACAAGGCAGCCTATCTAGAAAATCCTATCTTATGGACAGGCGACAGCTTTTGGGACAGCACCCAGTCAAGTTGTTCGGGACCCACCTGAAGTCCAAAGTACACACCTGCTACATATGTGCGGCAGGCCTAGGTTCAGCTCCTTTACATTAGATAGTGGTACAGACTTTGAGAGCCCCAAGGGTCAAGGTTAGTTGACTCTGTTGGTCTTCCTGTGTAGTTCCTTAGGGGCCTCAATCCTTCCTAATATACTTCCATAAGAGTCCCCAAGTTCCATTCACTGTTTGGCTGTAGGTGTCTGTATCTAAGTCACCTGCTGGGTGGAGCCTCTCAACATGCTCCTGTCTACAAGCGTTACAGAATATCATTAAAAGTGTTAGGGATTGGTGTTTGCCCATGGGATGGGTCTCAATTTAGGCTAGTTATTTGTTGGCCATTCCCCTAGTCTCTGCTCACCTCACCCATACCTGCATTTCTTTGTAGATAGGATAAATTTTAGTTTGAAAGTTTTGTGGGTGAGTTGGTGTATCTATTGTTCCACTAGCATTCTTGCTTGCCCAAAGGAGGTAGCCTTTTTAGGTTCCATATCCACAATGTTTTGCATCACAGTTAAGGTCACCCCCATTGATTCTGGTGTGCCTCCCTTATCCCAGGTCTCCATCTTGTCCTGGAGATGCCCCATAACCTCCCTGCCCCCATCAGTTGCAGATTTCCATTCATTTTCAAGGTTGTCTAGGCATTTCTCCTATCCTTCCCCACACATGATACCTAACCCCCCATTTCCCTATCCATTCCCGTCATAGGCAGGGTCTTTAAAGAGCTAAAGTTCAAAGGGGAGCCTTTATCCAGCACAACTCATGTACTTATAAGAAGACATTAATCACATATGTACATGGAAGAGAGAGTACATGAAGATGAGAAAAGATGAAAGTCATCTATCAGCCATGGGCGGAAACAGCAGAAGAAATCAATCCTGTTGACCCCTTGAACTTTGAGAGCTAACTTCATAACTATGAGAAAACACACTCCTGACATTTCAGCCACTCTATCAAGGGTACTTTATTATAGCAATATTAACAAACTAACACAGCACTTGCATCTTACTGGACAAATACTAATTAGGTTTTTCTGATTACTAGCCTTTATTTACTATCAAGGAACCCTACAGATTACTTGTCTGAATAAAGTTTGAAATGTATACAATTGAAAAGCATAAAATGAGAAAGCCAATAGTTGAAATTCAATTCTATACAGGTACTTCTTGGAGATGCATAGAGCTCTAAATATAAAGCTTAGCTTGAACTAAGCTGTTTCACTGATTCCCCATGAGCCCACACTGATTCTAGATAATCCAATATCGCTGGATAGACAGAAGAATGTCTATTCAGTAATGTCTAGGTTATAATATATACATATATTATGTAAATAAGATGCAAATGTTAAGGAGATGGAAGGGAAGAAGAAAATGAAAATGCCCAGGGATTATTTTAAAGAAGGTCATTTTACATAAAACACTGTATTGGTAGGCTCCTCAGAAAAGAAAATCTTGGTTAAAATATGAAAACTCTTCTTGGAAGTTATATAACAGGTGAGAACTTTAGGATGTTATGAGAGCCATATATGATATGGAAAAGAAGTTCCCAAACCCTTCTCTTTATTATTCCCTAAGTTTGTTTATCTTTTCCTTCCAAACTATGTTTTACCTGTGACATTTTAGCACCACTGATACATTGTGTATCTACCATTGCACACTCTTTATGGTTTACATTTACAATGCACAAAGGGAGCAAATCTTATTACCCCCAAACCTAATTTTCATCTATTGGGTATAAGATAATCCTCACTAAAGATGAACACTATAGTCAAACCTTCTTCTTTAATAGATAACGAACCCTAGGACAAAAGGCAGGAAAAAGATATGCTTTAAGATCCTGCAAAGGATTTGCCAAGTACCGCTGTGTGCTATATAAAGAGCAACAAGAAACCTCATATGTAACAGTGGTCACTGAAATTGTAAGGAAGCTGACAATTCTTGTTGCCTATTGACATAGCTATTGTACTTCAGGAGATGCATGACTTATGTGTCTGTGGTCATATTAGTGATCATGTAAAGTATAGAATATACAACTATATGTGATACATACTGCTTATATTTATTAATACTTATAATACTTAAGAAAGTAACTAAGCATACATGTTACTGTATTATATATTTATGATCCTACAATTGTATTTTTGTCATTTTTAGGGTATCATCTACTGAAGTTTTAAAGGGAAATTTCCTATAAAACATTGTATTGATTACATAACAGCAGTCTATGCATACATCTCGTCCTTATTAAATCTTTTGATCATATTGTTTTCTCATAAGCTTCATTTAATTTTCCGGTGTTATGTTTACCACAACCATATGAGCAACAATATACATCATACAAGCAGCCCAAGTATGTAGGAAGTGAAGCCACGCAGCTTTGCATATTTATACATTTCGATATTTGCACTGTGACTTAGCATGAATCACCATTATTAATAAATGCATGACCAAAACTACCCCTAGAACTTTCTGTACAACTTGCATTCCAAAGGCCATACCACTGGAGTACATCAGAGTTAGAACAGAGTCTAAGTAGTGTGACATCAAAATTACAGTTGGTTGGAGTAATTAACATCATCCCGCACAAGCAACTCATATGTAGCCGAGTAAAGCACCACAAAGCTACAACTCCCTTCTATTGAGGAAAGGTCCACATCATAAGAGAATCATCTAAGAGCTTATCACTAGGTGCATAGAGAAAAATAAACATAGAGACAGGGAGGCCAATGGGGATGTAGTGTTCTGCATAAGAAAAACGGTTGTTTCTGAGTAGTTTTATTACTTTTCCAATACCCACTAAACATACGTTTCTCTGAAGTGCCATGTGGAATTTCCTGTGGGCATTGGCAATGTTTTTTTTTAAAAAAAACATTTTCTGTATTCCCCATCTCAAACTGTGATCAAAGTCTGCTAAAAACAGATTGTCACAGAATTCTACATGCTTTTATATGCCCTTGGTCTTTCTTCAAGTTGCTTTAGGGATGTTTGGGGGCTGGACAAAAGCTATTTGAAGTTTCATTATTTCAAAAGAGCATTTTCCCTAAGGTGCATGGCAATTTGGGTACCAAGCAAGGTAATGGAAAAGAACAAAGTCATAAAATGCTTCTTCTGTCTTTTAAATTCATTTAAATTTCTAAGGAAATAATTTTGATGCAATTACAAAGTAGCTTTACTCTCAAGTTCTTTCTTTCTTCATTTCTTCCTTCCCTTTTTCTTTCCCCACTCAAGGTTTCCATTAATACTTAACTGAGAATTTATGAGTCAGATCCAACCTATGTATTGTACTTATTTTGACCTTAAATTAGTGGTTCCTTTTTTTAAATTGGTGATTCTTAATTTTTAATCTCTATCTATCTATCTATCTATCTATCCATCCATCCATCATCTGTCTATCTATTTTGGGGGTTAAGGGGACCTACGTGCAAATAGAAGGCTGGGAAATCTTGCAAGAGTGGGTTTTCTCTTTCCAAAATGTGAGAGGGAGGATAAAACTTGGGGTCTCAGCCTCAATGGCAAGTGTATTTACCCACTGACCTGTTCCATTTGTCCTAGATTATTGGTTCTGGAAGGAATATAGTAGGTATTGGCTCCTGATCCGAGAAGCCCCTTTTCTGATGTTATAACAGGAAAGATCTTTGCCTTTGTGTACGCTCCAAACATAAGACATGGGCTTAAAAATGAAGTTGGGTGGGAGCTCTGTCAGAAACTAAGGAGGGGCAGATCAGGACCTGGTCTAGCCCCTTGTTTCTGATTATTGCAAAAAGAATCAATCCTGTAAGCTTACTCATTTCTTTGTCTGCATTTTGTGAATAAAGTTCATAGACTTCCCAATGTAAATTAAGTAAATTTCAGGTGAATTACTTAGGAATAGTACAGTCTCTGGGTAGTTATTTACAGTGCACTATTCTTAGAAAATCCACACAGTAAGCAATGTTTTTCTGTGTGTAATTAAATTTCTACCCATACATATAATGTATATGATTACACATTACAAACACATACACACACAAACTATAAAAACATAATTGACTATTTATCTGTCCTGGAATATTTGCATATTTATGTGCCCAGACAATTCTATGAATAATTGTATTTTGTGTAGACAATGACTCCTAGTCGGGCTCGGGAAACTACAAAACATTAATTTCATGTTTTAAAAATCACCTTGCTCTCACCTACTTTCTCATTTCCCCTGGGCTGACATATGCCACATCCCAGTAACTAGTCCTCTTACACAATAATAGTTCACAGTATTATCTAAGGTGACTTAGAGTCACCAAGGAGTGAAGGCTGTAGAAGTGACAGCAGATCTCAAGAAGGATACCTGGTAAAAATTAGGATCAGCACATTTGGAAGGAAAACAGTCCAAAAAAATGTGTGGTTGAGATGTAAAGCCAGTAAGATCCTAGTGTATAGCCTTGAACCACTCTGTGTTTGCCAAGTTAGTAATGTTCCCTGTCCTTTTCCTCTTCTTTGTTTCTGTCCTCATCTTGTGAGACACGCTTCTCTGCTCCTCCCAAGGAGCCTGCATGCATGTCAACGGCTGTTGGCAAAGGCAGCCCACTTCTGCGAGCACTAAGAATAACCATATTAGCAATTCCTCCCAGATGTGTTTCATTACTACACCACGGGTTCAAGCCAACCAACCTAATTAGACCCGGGAACCTGTACATGGTTTTTTTTTTCTCACTGTGTGTGTGTGTGTGTGTATGTGTGTGTGTTGTGTGTGTGTGTGTGTGTGTGTGTGTGTGTCTGTGTCTGTGTCTGTGTCTGTGTGTGAGTGCATGCGTGTGGCCAGGTACATGTATATTGCTTTTTTTTCTAGAGTTCTTGCCATCTATATTCTTCTATCATCTGGAAAGAGTTTCAGAGAAAAAAAAAACACAGATGTTGAAATCAGCAGAGTTAGATCCAAATGGGGTCCCTTCAACTCAGCATTTGAGTGGCTTTGGAAAATGATTCATATTTCTTTTCCCAGCCTCTTCCTCCAAAAGAAAGTGAAGGGCATTTCCCGTGCAGCATTTGCACGCATGCTATAGGGCTGTGTGTTCCCGACTTACTGAATGCATTTGTCAGATGGAAATTCATAGTGCTACTGATGCCCGTCTTTAAATGACCTTAGAACTATCACTAGAGAGGAGAATATTCTTTTTATTCTCATTCTACAGACAATGAAACCAAGGCTTCAGGACTCCACATGTATATATCCTGAAACCCACAGGTACATTGCTGGAGATTGAAAATTACAGTGCACACTGTAATAACAATAGCATTGTTCAAGACTATTAGGGTACCCTCACTCTTCTCACTTCAAGAAAAAATATCTGTCTACACACTACAAGAAATTTTCTGTTCTGTTTTAACTTGCTTATGTCAATTCTCCAACCACTGTACTTCTGAAGATGATGATGGAAACATAAACCATACTCTGCTGGAATGAGTGCAAAGGGGGGGGGCAGGTGACATAACATTGTAATTGGTACTTAATAACTCCAAAGACATGTAATATTTCCAAGAGATACTTTCTGGAAACTGGACAATAATTCAAATTAATGCTGAGCCTTAATCTAATTGTTTTATGATACTACAAAAGATTACATGAGGTAAAGCTTCCAAAAAAATCAGAGGCTTCAACAATCATGTTGATGGAACAGCTTTTACTGTCTGGCACAGATGAGAACAGCTGCCTAAAGATGTAATATTGGTACTTGGGGTAGCATAATAAAAGAATTTTGAAGTTTATCCATTCTGTAGGACCCTCAGCAATCAGAAACCTGCTAATTCTGCTATGAAGTCTTGAAATATTAAGGAGACAAAGGATAAAATTTGCAGATCAAATAGAAGACTCTAGGGCTCAAGTAGGACTTCTTGTGGCTGAAATCTTTGTTTCTAGTATATCATGCATACAGAATGAACTCATTCCTTATGTTCTCAGAAAGACTTGGTAAGGGACAGATTGAGAGCATCCAGCCCTGTAACCAGCAAGAACAATGGTTTTTCAGCCCTGCCATTCTCCATTTGTTTTCCTTCATGACTACTGCGTGACTTTGTAAATCTTGGGGCTCTTGTACTGCAAATGGGACAGTAACAAGTATCACATATCTCTGTGCAGGACATGATACTGGGATGATTGTGATTCATAAGAAAGATCAGTGCCCAACAATACTTAGCATCTTGTCTCAGTATTGAAACGTTTACAATAAAATATAAATTTATAATATATGCATAGGTATTCAGGAAAAATTCCAAAATCATGCATACATCAAAGTGTCATCAAGTGATCAGACAGGATGTGGAAATGAAAGAGGATGTGTTCATATGTATCTGTTGCTAATATTTATCTCACTGTTTTATAATAATACTGATAGCGAGTAACATTGTCCTATGTGAACAGCTGGGGAGGAATAAAAGCAGAGTTGAGATAACGTTGTAGTATTGCGTACATGGTTAAGTGGCCAAGTGATCATTCTCTTTTTTAGTTGCCGGAAGTATATCCCCAAACTGCTGTTATAATGATGGGAAGGGATCCCAATCAGGCCTCAGGGAATAATGGCAAATTTTCTTCCTCATACGGGTAAATTTTCAGATTCTCACCTCCTTGTCTCTGTTCACATATTCTGAAACATTCAGAGCAATGAAGTATGGTATTGGATATGAAGGAACCCTCTCTATTTTCACTGGGCTATCGAAGGGCAAATTCTGCCTTTAACCTACAAGTGATCCATTGTGATAGCTAATATTGCTTATCGATTTCATAGGATCCTCTAACAAAGAGAAAAGCCTCTGAGTATGTCTGTGGAAGAATTGCTTCATTATGCTCATTAGGGTGAGGAGATGCATTCTTGGCTGGTGGTAATGGACTGATCAGAAAAGAGAAATTATAAACAATTTTTGTTCTGTTTCCTCATGATGACTACAATGTGACCAACAGTTGCTTCAAGCACCTGTCCCCATGCCTTCTCTGCTATGATGGGACACACATACCCTCAACCAGTGAGGCCAAATAAACTCTTCTTTGCTGAATGTGCTTTTGGCACAGCAACAAAACAAGTAATTTAATTTATCTGGTATCTCCCCCGATGGCCCAGAAGAGGCACCTTTCACCTTACCACAGTGTCATTTCTAAAGACTCTGAATTCAGGACATGTACACTGAGTATGCCCTGTGAGATAAGATGTGAGCTCACTCGGTGCTTCTTCCATATGCAGAACCATACCCAACACATCTTTGACAGAACAACTTTTATAATAGTGTTTAGCACTTGGCAGACAATAATTAAAACATTTTGAATGAATATATGACTGACAAATGGTGCCTCCAGCCCACTGTCTGAAAAGTACTGCCTTAGATGTTATCAAATGGGAGTTAAAGAGGCAAATTGCAAAGTTGCCAACACACATTCTCTCGTGGGCTTCAGTATTAACACATACATGTTCTTTAATATCTAATACCATATTTCATTCTGCAGAAATAGCTATTCAAGGTTCTGAAATCATCCACAACTCTTTGATATCTGCATGAGTTTATTGCCCACTCTGTTTCCACATACTCTGAAAATTGTGAGGAAATCAATGCTTCCCTTTTCTAGAAGTATTTTCAGTAAGAATCATGTAAATGTGTGGAATGTTTTTAAGAGCAGGTGGTACTCACTTCTATTATGCCTTCATGTATGTACATTTTCACTCCTGTATCATAGAAGAACTAGTTAAAGATAATAAACAAGGGCCTTTGCCTGGCTTCTCCAAGGTATGGCGTTTTGAAACTAGAATCATGAGTTCCACACTCCAGGTTATCTACTTTATGTCTTGTGCTTTTTAGAAGATAGCACAGTGTTGGGTTTAAGTAATACACATGCTTGTTCCGATGGTGGACAAATTTAGGGACCACCACTTATGTGTCAGTCCTAGAGGTCATCAAGTAACAGGAAGACAGGATGTTTATCTACAGCAAATATGCAGTGTTATGTAGACGAGCACGATAAAAGTAGTTTCACCAACAATTAAAGGAATCCAACTATGAACAATGCTCTGGAGGATGATAGAAGCTGTTGTGGGTAGTGAGCAAGATTTGTGTGTGTGTGTGTGTGTGTGTGTGTGTGTAAATGTATACATGTGTACATATATATGTGTATAAGTGGATGTCTCTTGCAAAGAATATGTGTAAGCAAAGCTTTTGAAATACAAAATAAACTAAGGTGTTTTCATTAAGAACTAATACTCTAGCAAAGGATTTTAACTAAACTAGCAGATACCCAGGGCATTGGGTATATATTTTTGCTTCTGCTTTCGAGTTTAACTTGGGTTAAACTTGAAGTTTTGGGTTGTTAGGAGTCTTTGGTTAACCAAGTTTTGCATTGTTAGGAGGCTGAAAGAATACATAGTTCTGTAGCCAGGCTATGATTCTGTGTCTCCATATCAAACCCTAAGGTGCATACATGATTTTCATAACAGGAATGGGCACCATACAGGTCACATGAAAGAACAAATATAGTTCAGTCAATTTCACTTGTGTCAAGAACCAGTGGATGAGTTATTTTTCTCACTGTAAAATGATAAGTGCATTTAGATGATGAAGCCCTACTGTGTGTTTAGAGTGAGATAGCAAATCCAAGGCAGCATTGAAGAGCAGAAATATGGAACCAGGCAGCCAATACTCATGTTCTGGCCCTGCCCTTAACTAGCAAAATGATAACTATCCAGTAAAATGGGCTTTGGTTACACACCTATAAAAATGTGGATAATGATCTCATAGGAATGTGGGAGGTAATATATGTAAATTAAATTTCTGTGTTTCAAATTACTCACATTTAATGTAAATGAGGCAATATATGCAAAGTGCTTAAAACACTACCTGACACATAATAAGTGCTTAATAAATGTTAGTGTTCTCAGTACTGCTACTGCCTACATATATTTGATAATCCTATCAAGAAATAAAAAAGAATGTAGCCTTGTTCAAATACAATTCGGCAAAAACAAATACAATAACCAAACCTCTTGCTTAAGCAACTTATTAGCTCAAGGTATTACAGCACAAACAAAAGCCCATTCTGTGACTCATTTCTACTTTGCTAATTACCTGGTCCTGTTCTGGGCCTCAGCCAGGAGTAAGTCTTTAGCCTTGCCATGGATATAGTCACATCAGTTCATGTGTGTGTGTAAGCACGAGTGCACAGCACTTGCCATCTCTAAGGACTGCAAAGAAATAGCATTAAACGTGAGTGATTTGAAACAACTGAAATTTAATTAAAAACAAAATTAAAAGTTGTTCCAAGCCTGGCGCTTCAGCCAGCAAGACTCAGAGGAAATTGGTAAGTGCTGCTAATAGCTGGATCCAATTCACAAGCCTCCACAAAGAGTCAGAGCGAGCAGAGAAGATGCATACCTTTTAGATGAAACAATTAAAAATCACTTCTGAGAAATAATCACAAACAGTATCCCAGGGTAAAAGGGCTCATTAGTGGATGGTGTGTTTCTCTTGGATATCCTCATTTCCATTATGGGAAAGGGCACTGAGATTTCTAGTAGCATCCTCCGTGGCAACACAGAAGGAGAGGGACTTTTAAAAACAGAATTGAGTAAGTTAGAGGTGGTTGAATTCCTTTAAAGAGTTATTTGGCTCACTCTGTCTAAAATTCCACCTGACCAAGTTATTCAACCTTTGAAGTTCTAGATATTCATGTGGCTTAGTATAATCAATTATCTTCAAGGAATGCATCTATGAGGACCAAGGTCTGCTGGAGGGTGGCCACTACGAAGGTTAAATGCACTTGGCACTGGAATGAGATGGGTGGCAGTCTAAGGGACTTCACATTTGATCTGATCTCTCAGGATCTAGGAAATTCCTGACTCTGAGGGAAGCATGGAGTTAGCTGGAGAATCTGAGCTATTGCCTGCAGGAAGGAAGATGCAGGGAATGATCAGAGGCAATAAGTAAGAGGAGAGGGGAGAAATCAGGAGCATATGACCAGAACTAGGATAAGTAAGCTTCACAGGAGTTCAAAGGAGACTGGTGTAGCTGAACTTATGTATACAATCAAAACAGATGGTAAGTGTCCCTGACAATACACTGATCTCTATCTCTCACCCTCAATTCTCTGGATCAGTTGCCTACATGGATTTGATCAGGGAATAAACACAGGATATCAGGAAAAAATGTGGTCCTGAAAATGGATGCAACAGGTGAGTTGAGGAGAGGCTGAAGGTAATTTGCTTTTGCTCAAATCATTTTCATCTAATCCTTAGGTTCTTTCAGAGAGAAGCTTTTGTGCTTAGTTCATACTCTACATTGTCTAAGAGGCTTTTCAAAGGAACCTCTTTAGCTATCTCCTATCTCGATCCTTACAGAGCTTTCAAACCATGAATCTCATGTTTACTTTTCTTGCTAATATTTGGGGTTTAAAAATAAAGTTGCAATAGTGACTGCAATTACAGTGGTGCTCCTGAGAATTTCAGACTTAACTTATAGGTTTATGTATTATCTGGAATGGTGAATGGATGTATGCATACAACTACCATTCCATCTACGACAAAAAGTGGTAGTTATAAAATGAGAAGAAAAACAATATGGGCTTGAAGGTAGTGCACTTTCAGTATGAGAACATTTTGTAAGAGAACATCATCAGCCTTGAAATTTAAATACATAGGAGTCTTTGGGGGGCACAGATCAAACGTGTGCACTTTGATCTGGGCACTACAGAGAGTTGTCTACAGAAGTCCCAGATGAGCTGCATGTGGAAGATGGTGTCTAGGTGGAGTGTAAGGGTTAGCAGATTGATGCAGGAGAAAAGTACTATTTGCAAAGGAGAGAACCCAAGCTTTCAGGAAATATCCATTGTATGCAGCTGGAGTGTATGAAGCAAAGCATTATGTGTGGAATAATCACAGAAGAGACTGAAGATAACTTCCTGTTCTAATAGTCTATAATTTAGAAAATTGCCAAGCTAGTTTCTTGGCGGTATGCCGGCCATGTGCCTTCACACCTGTGCCCATCTGCTCCCTTTTAAGGTGGTAGAAGCTTAATTTTTTAATTGATTCCATATGTCAAATGTGACATCAGATCCCTAGGTCTCCTCTTAGGCTTCTGATTCTAAGACAATACCAGTGTCCAGCCCACTAGTGCTGTACTTAAGTCTCTTCTGGAAGTAGCCATCTCTGGAGGCTTCATGTCCATATGATAGGTCAGCACCTGTGCAGGTTCTGAGGACTGACACTCTCTCCATCCTCCACCCTGGCCCAAATACCGTGGTAAGATAATATTCCAACCATTCAAATATTCAGCACAACAGCCTTCAAATATCTCACAAATTAATTTTGCTCACACAGTGCCTTGACATCTTTCACTAATAATTTTCAGCTAGTGAGGGCTTTATAGGTCCTAGTGCTATGCGTTCTTCATAGTCGCTTACATTTTCGTTTTGTCTTGCTTTCACTCATTTCCTTCTAATATGTTCAAGGGGTTGGCATCTGATTCTTGTATATGGAAGATGGTACCTGAATGGAATCAATAAGAGCAGATGCTCGACTCTGTCCCTCCAATGGCCTGGCTCTTGCCCCTAGTGACCATGCATTCTTGATAATTACACTGAATTGGTACATTTGGATCCTTATATTCCCTGAGGACAAGGCTGGAGATAGGATTTGAGGCCACAAACTCTGGCATTTGTGCTTTAATTTTGACTACCAATTTAATAGCAGGCAATAGGGAAGTTATTCAATCTGCCTTCCTCTTCAATTGGACATGAATTTGCAGCGATGGGGGGAGAATCTAAGGCTTTCTACATGCTAGGCAATGATATTACCTCCAATGTATATTTCAAGACTTCCCGTGGGATACACTGATAACTGGCTCTCAAGGATCAAGGCGTGTGCCATATCTTCTGTGGCTCTTGTACCTCTGGTCCCTTAAATGCAACCAGTTTGCTGTTTCCTTGTTCTAGCTCTAGCTGGATAGCACTCCCTCATTTTTATTCTAGGCTCTGATGCCCCTGTTCAGACATTATATGGAGCAATTACAGCAACACCCTGCCAGCAGAACTGCTAGCTTCAAATTTTAGAGTCTCAAGTTCCTTTTACACCATGGCCAGTTACTCCACTAACCTTAGGAATTTGGTACAAAACAAGCCATCTCTCTACCTTTAGAGGAGCATTGTTAGAAACAATATATATCCCAAATGATAGTGTTTCTTGGAGTGGTATATTATGTCTGTCTCCATTTCACAGATGAAGATAATCCTGAAGCAATTAAATTGGTACTTGAAAGCTATATAGTTATAAACATTCATACCCACTAAATGTAGGGAATGTTATTCTGTAGCTTAGACTTAGCCAAGTTAGATAATGAGTAAATAACTGTTGAATAGAAAACGAAATTCAGATCACTTAACAAAGGAAATCAACTTAAAGTAGGGGAGTGGTGATGATGGCGATACTAATAAAAAGTAATACTGTCAGTGCTTCCTGCTTGCAGAACATTGTACTAACTCCTTTCTTGCTATCTCATTTAATTCTTAGAATTCTACAGATTAAGAAATGAGCTATGAGTGTAAGTATCATTGGCTACATCCTACTGCTGACATTTGAATCAAGATATATCCTAACACTAGAGCTTGAACTCTGAATTACCTGTGGGGTGTGTGTGTGTGTGTGTGTGTGTGTGTGTGTGTGTGTGTGTGTGTGTGTGTGTTTGGTATGTGTTGTTTGAGTAAATGATTGCCTGAATTTATGTCTATGTACCTTTTGTGTGCCTGGTACCAATGAAGCCAAACAGGGTGTCAGATCCCCTAGACCTGGATTGTTGGGAGTCATCATGTGGGTTTTGGAAATTGAACTTTAGTCCTCTGAAGAGGAGCCAGTATTTTTAACAACAGATCTGTCTCCTCATCTCCTGATCTCTCTATCTCTCTCTCTGTCTGTCTCTGTCTCTCTGTCTCTGCCTCTGTGTGTGTGTGTGTGTACATATGTGTGTTTGTGTAAGTGTGTAAGTATAATGTATATCTGTGTATATTGTTTTCATCCAGGAATTCATGGATGTGTTTGCAAGCCAGAGGCTGCTGTCAGGTATTGCCTTCTAGCATATTTTACTTTATTTTTCTAAGAGAATCTCTCACTGAGTTCATTGATTTTGCTAAGCCAGCTAGCTCCAGAAATCTGTCTCTGCCCCTCCCTCAACTCATATCACAAATGCAAATAACCATGCTTGGTTTTTGTATGGGAGTGTTAGGGATCCAAATTCAGATCCTCATGGTTAATTTCCAATTACTTTATCCACTATGTCATCATCTTCCAAGTTATTCCTTTTAAAAAGTATTTCATCATACATAAATTGTCCACAGTAATGGGCTTCATTACGACAGTTTCACGCCTGCACACACTCCTTTACACACTCCTTTTGTGTTGCTCTCACTTTTTTTCTGTCCTGCTATATCATACTTTAAAAAAATGGCTTGTGCCTCTATCATAGCCATATTTTAGGCTAAAAGTTGAATACTGTGCCTGTATGTTGCCTCTAGTTATCAAATACACGACTAACATGAGATAGGCCTTAGATTTGAGCTCCAGAACTATAAATATGGGGCTTCTCTTTCATGCTGGCCCTATCCTGAATTCCCATTCATGCTCACATGGGTCCCAGCCTCCATACATTATTTTAAACCTTGACTTACCACACTTTCCTGTATGTCACCCCGTTTAGCTGGATGACCATTTATCTCATCCTTACTCTTCCCATCTCATTCCTGAAAGGAATACAGGTCTTTTCTCTAAGCCCCTATCTATCCTACTTCAGTTAATAGTATAAAACTCAAGTCCCTCTAAGGGTAAATACCCACTCTTCCAAGTCCCTCTGTTCAACGGTGAATGTCCACTCTTTTCTGGCAACCTTACTGAATCTGGTTTTGTGCCCCACTGGATTCAGGTTAGTTAAATGCTATAGTCCTTAAATATATGACTTTCCAATCAAAAGGGGGATGTCATTGAGAGTTGGATTAACATTTACTGACCTAGGATTTTTGAGAATTTTTATGCATTTCCCTAGTTTATTTTCATCACGTCCCTGTAACGGAGGAAACCATAGTTTTACTATCACAGACAACATGAGTGGTGACTAGAAGTACCAAGACTCATTCAAGACCCATGTTTAGTAAGTGGAAGGGTATAGATTTGAATCCTATAGATAGATGTTTACCCTATAGTTCATGTTCTCTTTACCATGTTTGCTACATTTGAAATTTTCCTAGAATTTGATTCCCTATCTTGATCTCAGCAAATGTCAGATTCGCATGTGAAAGTACCAATTTACTAAAAAAAAAAAAGTTCAAATATGAAACAGACTTAAAATAAAGGAAAACATAGCCAGGAGCATCATGGGTAGCCGTGACCAAGAGGCAAGTCTGGCGATCAGATGCCCAGGGCATTAGTAGAGATTCGAGAAGTTACCCACAGCTTCGGGGAATGCTAAGGTTGAGCAGCTGAAGATATATTTGCTTTAGACAACCCAAAGGAGTCAGCTGAGGAAGAAAACAAAATAGCAAGGCTTTGCTGGGTATTGAGAGCTGGGTGGGGGATGCACAGGTTGTAATTATTCCTCTCATCTCGTAATCTCCCTTTGGAAAACATTTCATGCTTCCGCCTCTCATACTCTCACTGGCACTGAGGATGCTGAAGGTCCCTTGGCATCTGGAGCTGAGAGCTAGAGATGGGTATATATCTTCCCCACCACAGTCACTTCCCACAACTTTCTTTTTCATCCAGACAGCCTTGGGAGCTTGAAGTCCCCAGAGAAAATTGGCCGTGATCCTTCTAAGCTTTCTTCAAATGGCAACTTGTGGGCTGTGGGAAGTTTGTTCAGCTGCCTCTGCTCTCGGCATCTACACCAGGGACTGTCTGGCTACACGGATTGACTTGAACCTTCTTGAAGAGACAAGACTAGGAACACAAGCATGATACTAGTAGATATTACTCTTATATCATAAATGATTATTTTTAAGTTGACGCAGAAATGTACATATGTATGGAGTAGAGTGTAAAACCTTAACACATGTAAGTACTGTATATTGATTGATTCAGGAACGTTATTACATCAGATCACTTACAAAAAACATTTATCATTTCATTTGATTTAAAAATAGCCAACATCTTTTCTTTTAATCATTCTGAGAATGGAATAAATTATTGCTATGTTAGTACAGGATGCTATAGGAAATAACAACACAATCCTCCTTGTTAATGACATATTTATAAGTAACGAACAACTATTTCTTATCCTTCTGTCCTGTTTCATCTCCAGACTCAGTACCCAGTGCTCTACTCTTCTCCGTGAGATCATATATTTTTAGCTTCTATATGAGTGGGAAGATGTGTTGTTTGTCTTTCTGTGCCTAGCTTATTTTACATTTTGTAACATCCTGTAGGTTTTAAATCTAGTGTTTCTCCTACTTTCAAAATGACTAACAGATAGTGGATTCTTGGATTTCTCCCATAATTTACAATGAAGATATGACGTGTGGAAAGTAGACATTTGAACAAAGTCATGAAGTACCCATGGAAGTCCAGAGTTGATCATGGTTGACCTTATCTTAGTCACTGCCTGATGCTTCCTGGAGTTTGGGATGCTGTTATAATATATCTGAGGTCTCAAAGGAAGGAGGCAGCCTTCGGTTTAGGTCCCACCTCTTCCCAGGTTAAATAAATACTTGACCTTGCTATGTATTCCTTTATTTTGTTATTCAGTAGTTCATTCCTGCATCATTTGCAAACCCAAACTACTAATTGTACCTTCTACCCAGAGGGACTTGATTTCCATCTCATGAGAGCTCCCAACCAACCTTCTATCTTTGCAGTCTAAAAGGAAATGGAGCCTTAGGTTTAAAACAACAAGTTAGAATGATTATGCGATAAAATTGAATTTTACTATCCTTTGCAACCACCCTCTGTCCCCCATTTCCTGGGAGGATTTTTTTTAACTCCGTCTACTATCAAAACACAGAAATTAGTCTCTAATTGTGGATGTCAAACACAGTTTTATCCTTTGTAAGGAAGGAAATTAGTAACAATTCATTCTGGTTGGAAGCCAAGCTAACATCTTAGCATAGAGTGTCATTAAAATTCTCCATCCCACTGGCTGTTGTGATAGCTATGAAGGCTTGAACATGTTCAGCTGCTTAGAATGGTTTTCCTAGATCTGTTCTTCCCCAGGCCCCTTTGTCACATTTAACCTGAAGATCAGTTACTATTTAAGGAAGACATAACTGTAAGCATAATTTTTCCTTCTATGGTTTAGAAAGTTTAGACTTTCTCAGTGAAGATGTTTGAAAAAAAAAAGTCCACTCTAGGGGGCATCCAGAGCTTCCAGCATCAGTGCCAAGCCACAGCTGAGGAAGTTGCCTGTTAATGTAAGAATAAGAAAGAGGAAAAAAAAGCTTTCACAGTTTATAATTGTATTACCAGTTTCATTACAGATCCCATTTTAATTCTGTCTGAAACCTAGCCTTGCCTTCTTCCTGTACATGCTCACGTATAGTTATTAAGTCTGGGTTGGAGTTCAACTTCTTATGCTTGGTTTCAGCATATTAATATGGTTTATTGGTATTTCATTGCCTCCTCCCCCGTGGGCATACTGAATCTCAGCTCAATTTATATTTTTACTTCTTTCCGGACTCTGAGATAAACCTTGCTTCATTTTGGTGTCAGGGTTGAGGTGTGAGTTTGATTGGAGTTGCTTATCTTTGGAGACAAGTAGAGAAACTGTGGAGGGGGAAGTCAATCACAGAAGAGGCAACCTTAAATTTCTGGCACTTAGATTCTTGGGGTTGTAACATCTTAGGGCAGCAGGATCTACCTGCCACTCATGTAAGGTCTATTACATATTTACTATGTCAGAGTATCCACTAGCCATGATAATATATTTTGGACATGTATACCCTTGTCTCCCTTTCTCTGGGGATAATTTAAGTCTATTCATTATAATCACTTCATTTTTTCACTAAGCACATGTTTCATAGTAAGAGACAACTGTTCGGCAGAGAGCCCCTGGGCAACACCCCACGAGCGAACTTGAGCCTCGGGACCACAGGTAAGACCAAATTTTCTGCTGCAAGAAAGCTGCCTGGTGAGCTTGGGACACACGGAAGCAGAATTTCTCTAGAACCGGGCACGTTCTGTGTTTACCGGAAGTCCCACACCCGCGGATCCCGGCCCGCAGCAGCTCTCTGCTCCCAGACCCGGTGAGAGAGAGACCCAACCGCCTGGTCAGGTGGGCACTCCTGAGGCTGCAGAGCGGAAGAGACCACCAACACTGCTCACCCCTGCCCACATCCCTGGCCCAAGAGGAAACTGTATAAGGCCTCTGGGCTCCCGTGGGTGAGGGCCCAGGAGCGGCAGGACCCTGCCGGAGACACCGCCGGACCCTGAAGGAAACAGACCGGATAAACAGTTCTCTGCACCCAAATCCCGTGGGAGGGAGAGCTAAACCTTCAGAGAGGCAGACAGGCCTGGGAAACCAGAAGAGACTGCTCCCTGCACACACATCTCGGACGCCAGAGGAAAAAGCCAAAGACCATCTGGAACCCTGGTGCACTGAAGCTCCCGGAAGGGGCGGCACAGGTCTTCCTGGTTGCTGCCGCTGCAGAGAGCCCCTGGACAGCACCCCACGAGCAAACCTGAGCCTCGGGACCACAGGTAAGACCAAATTTTCTGCTGCAAGAAAGCTGCCTGGTGAACTCAAGACACAGGCCCACAGGAACAGCTGAAGACCTGTAGAGAGGAAAAACTACACGCCCGAAAGCAGAACACTCTGTCCCCATAACTGACTGAAAGAGAGGAAAACAGGTCTACAGCACTCCTGACACACAGGCTTATAGGACAGTCTAGCCACTGTCAGAAATAGCAGAACAAAGTAACACTAGAGATAATCTGATGGCGAGAGGCAAGCGCAGGAACCCAAGCAACAGAAACCAAGACTACATGCCATCATCGGAGCCCAATTCTCCCACCAAAACAAACATGGAATATCCAAACACACCAGAAAAGCAAGATCTAGTTTCAAAATCATATTTGATCATGATGCTGGAGGACTTCAAGAAAGACGTGAAGAACTCCCTTAGAGAACAAGTAGAAGCCTACAGAGAGGAATCGCAAAAATGCCTGAAAGAATTCCAGGAAAACATAAATAAACAAGTAGAAGCCCACAGAGAGGAGACACAAAAATCCCTGAAAGAATTCCAGGAAAACACAATCAAACAGTTGAAGGAATTAAAAATGGAAATAGAAGCAATCAAGAAAGAACACATGGAAACAACCCTGGATATAGAAAACCAAAAGAAGAGACAAGGAGCTGTAGATACAAGCTTCACCAACAGAATACAAGAGATGGAAGAGAGAATCTCAGGAGCAGAAGATTCCATAGAAATCATTGACTCAACTGTCAAAGATAATGTAAAGCGGAAAAAGCTACTGGCCCAAAACATACAGGAAATCCAGGACTCAATGAGAAGATCAAACCTAAGGATAATAGGTATAGAAGAGAGTGAAGACTCCCAGCTCAAAGGACCAGTAAATATCTTCAACAAAATCATAGAAGAAAACTTCCCTAACCTAAAATAGAGATACCCATAGACATACAGGAAGCCTACAGAACTCCAAATAGATTGGACCAGAAAAGAAACACCTCCCGTCACATAATTGTCAAAACACCAAACGCACAAAATAAAGAAAGAATATTAAAAGCAGTAAGGGAAAAAGGTCAAGTAACATATAAAGGGAGACCTATCAGAATCACACCAGACTTCTCGCCAGAAACTATGAAGGCCAGAAGATCCTGGACTGATGTTATACAGACCCTAAGAGAACACAAATGCCAGCCCAGATTACTGTATCCAGCAAAACTCTCAATTAACATTGATGTAGAAACCAAGATATTCCATGACAAAACCAAATTTACACAATATCTTTCTACAAATTCAGCACTACAAAGGATAATAAATGGTAAAGCCCAACATAAGGAGGCAAGCTATACCCTAGAAGAAGCAAGAAACTAATCGTCTTGGCAACAAAACAAAGAGAATGAAAGCACACAAACATAACCTCACATCAAATATGAATATAACGGGAAGCAATAATCACTATTCCTTAATATCTCTCAATATCAATGGCCTCAACTCCCCAATAAAAAGACATAGATTAACAAACTGGATACGCAACGAGGACCCTGCATTCTGCTGCCTACAGGAAACACACCTCAGAGACAAAGACAGACACTACCTCAGAGTGAAAGGCTGGAAAACAACTTTCCAAGCAAATGGTCAGAAGAAGCAAGCTGGAGTAGCCATTCTAATATCAAATAAAATCAATTTCCAACTAAAAGTCATCAAAAAAGATAAGGAAGGACACTTCATATTCATCAAAGGAAAAATCAACCAAGATGAACTCTCAATCCTAAATATCTATGCCCCAAATACAAGGGCACCTACATATGTAAAAGAAACCTTACTAAAGCTCAAAACACACATTGAACCTCACACAATAATAGTGGGAGATTTCAACACCCCACTCTCATCAATGGACAGATCATGGAAACAGAAATTAAACAGTGATGTAGACAGACTAAGAGAAGTCATGAGCCAAATGGACTTAACGGATATTTATAGAACATTCTATCCTAAAGCAAAAGGATATACCTTCTTCTCAGCTCCTCATGGTACTTTCTCCAAAATTGACCATATAATTGGTCAAAAAACGGGCCTCAACAGGTACAGAAAGATAGAAATAATCCCATGCGTGCTATCGGACCACCACGGCCTAAAACTGGTCTTCAATAACAATAAGGGAAGAATGCCCACATATACGTGGAAATTGAACAATGCTCTACTCAATGATAACCTGGTCAAGGAAGAAATAAAGAAAGAAATTAAAAACTTTTTAGAATTTAATGAAAATGAAGATACAACATACTCAAACTTATGGGACACAATGAAAGCTGTGCTAAGAGGAAAACTCATAGCGCTGAGTGCCTGCAGAAAGAAACAGGAAAGAGCATATGTCAGCAGCTTGACAGCACACCTAAAAGCTCTAGAACAAAAAGAAGCAAATACACCCAGGAGGAGTAGAAGGCAGGAAATAATCAAACTCAGAGCTGAAATCAACCAAGTAGAAACAAAAAGGACCATAGAAAGAATCAACAGAACCAAAAGTTGGTTCTTTGAGAAAATCAACAAGATAGATAAACCCTTAGCCAGACTAACGAGAGGACACAGAGAGTGTGTCCAAATTAACAAAATCAGAAAAGAAAAGGGAGACATAACTACAGATTCGGAGGAAATTCAAAAAATCATCAGACCTTACTATAAAAACCTATATTCAACAAAATTTGAAAATCTTCAGGAAATGGACAATTTCCTAGACAGATACCAGGTATCGAAGTTAAATCAGGAACAGATAAACCAGTTAAACAACCCCATAACTCCTAAGGAAATAGAAGCAGTCATTAAAGGTCTCCCAACCAAAAAGAGCCCAGGTCCAGACGGGTTTAGTGCAGAATTCTATCAAACCTTCATAGAAGACCTCATACCAATATTATCCAAACTATTCCACAAAATTGAAACAGATGGAGCCCTACCGAATTCCTTCTATGAAGCCACAATTACTCTTATACCTAAACCACACAAAGACACAACAAAGAAAGAGAACTTCAGACCAATTTCCCTTATGAATATCGACGCAAAAATACTCAATAAAATTCTGGCAAACCGAATTCAAGAGCACATCAAAACAATCATCCACCATGATCAAGTAGGCTTCATCCCAGGCATGCAGGGATGGTTTAATATACGGAAAACCATCAACGTGATCCATTATATAAACAAACTGAAAGAACAGAACCACATGATCATTTCATTAGATGCTGAGAAAGCATTTGACAAAATTCAACACCCCTTCATGATAAAAGTCCTGGAAAGAATAGGAATTCAAGGCCCATACCTAAACATAGTAAAAGCCATATACAGCAAACCAGTTGCTAACATTAAACTAAATGGAGAGAAACTTGAAGCAATCCCACTAAAATCAGGGACTAGACAAGGCTGCCCACTCTCTCCCTACTTATTCAATATAGTTCTTGAAGTTCTAGCCAGAGCAATCAGACAACAAAAGGAGATCAAAGGGATACAGATCGGAAAAGAAGAGGTCAAAATATCACTATTTGCAGATGACATGATAGTATATTTAAGTGATCCCAAAAGTTCCACCAGAGAACTACTAAAGCTGATAAACAACTTCAGCAAAGTGGCTGGGTATAAAATTAACTCAAATAAATCAGTTGCCTTCCTCTATACAAAAGAGAAACAAGCCGAGAAAGAAATTAGGGAAACGACACCCTTCATAATAGACCCAAATAATATACAGTACCTCGGTGTGACTTTAACCAAGCAAGTAAAAGATCTGTACAATAAGAACTTCAAGACACTGAGGAAAGAAATTGAAGAAGACCTCAGAAGATGGAAAGATCTCCCATGCTCATGGATTGGCAGGATTAATATGGTAAAAATGGCCATTTTACCAAAAGCAATCTACAGATTCAATGCAATCCCCATCAAAATACCAATCCAATTCTTCAAAGAGTTAGACAGAACAATTTGCAAATTCTTCTGGAATAACAAAAAACACAGGATAGCTAAAGCTATCCTCAACAATAAAAGGACTTCAGGGGGAATCACTATCCCTGAACTCAAGCAGTATTACAGAGCAATAGTGATAAAAACTGCATGGTATTGGTACAGAGACAGACAGATAGACCAATGGAATAGAATTGAAGACCCAGAAATGAACCCACACACCTATGGTCACTTGATTTTTGACAAAGGAGCCAAAACCATCCAATGGAAAAAAGATAGTATTTTCAGCAAATGGTGCTGGTTCAACTGGAGGGCAACATGTAGAAGAATGCAGATCGATCCATCCTTATCACCCTGTACAAAGCTTAAGTCCAAGTGGATCAAGGACCTCCACATCAAACCAGACACACTCAAACTAATAGAAGAAAAACTAGGGGAGCATCTGGAACACATGGGCACTGGAAAAAATTTCCTGAACAAAACACCAATGGCTTATGCTCTAAGATCAAGAATCGACAAATGGGATCTCATAAAACTGCAAAGCTTCTGTAAGGCAAAGGACACTGTGGTTAGGACAAAACGGCAACCAACAGATTGGGAAAAGATCTTTACCAATCCTACAACAGATAGAGGCCTTATTTCCAAAATATACAAAGAACTCAAGAAGTTAGACCGCAGGGAAACAAATAACCCTATTAAAAAATGGGGTTCAGAGCTAAACAAAGAATTCACAGCTGAGGAATGCCGAATGGCTGAGAAACACCTAAAGAAATGTTCAACATCTTTAGTCATAAGGGAAATGCAAATCAAAACAACCCTGAGATTTCACCTCACACCAGTGAGAATGGCTAAGATCAAAAACTCAGGTGACAGCAGATGCTGGCGAGGATGTGGAGAAAGAGGAACACTCCTCCATTGTTGGTGGGATTGCAGACTGGTAAAACCATTCTGGAAATCAGTCTGGAGGTTCCTCAGAAAATTGGACATTGAACTGCCTGATGATCCAGCTATACCTCTCTTGGGCATATACCCAAAAAATGCCTCAACATATAAAAGAGACACGTGCTCCACTATGTTCATCGCAGCCTTATTTATAATAGCCAGAAGCTGGAAAGAACCCAGATGCCCTTCAACAGAGGAATGGATACAGAAAATGTGGTACATCTACACAATGGAATATTACTCAGCTATCAAAAACAACGAGTTTATGAAATTCGTAGGCAAATGGTTGGAACTGGAAAATATCATCCTGAGTGAGCTAACCCAATCACAGAAAGACATACATGGTATGCACTCATTGATAAGTGGCTATTAGCCCAAATGCTTGAATTACCCTAGATCCCTAGAACAAACGAAACTCAAGACGGATGATCAAAATGTGAATGCTTCACTCCTTCTTTAAATGAGGAAAAAGAATACCCTTGGCAGGGAAGGGAGAGGCAAAGATTAAAACAGAGACTGAAGGAACACCCATTCAGAGCCTGCCCCACATGTGGCCCATACATATACAGCCACCCAATTAGACAAGATGGATGAAGCAAAGAAGTGCAGACCGACAGGAGCCGGATGTAGATCGCTCCTGAGAGACACAGCCAGAATACAGCAAATATAGAGGCGAATGCCAGCAGCAAACCACTGAACTGAGAATAGGTCCCCTATGGAAGGAATCAGAGAAAGAACTGGAAGAGCTTGAAGGGGCTCAAGACCCCAAAAGTACAACAATGCCAAGCAACCAGAGCTTCCAGGGACTAAGCCACTACCTAAAGACTATACATGGACTGACCCTGGACTCTGACCCCATAGGTAGCAATGAATATCCTAGTAAGAGCACCAGTGGAAGGGGAAGCCCTGGGTCCTGCTAAGACTGAACCCACAGTGAACTAGTCTATGGGGGGAGGGCGGCAATGGGGGGAGGGTTGGGAGGGGAACACCCATAAGGAAGGGGAGGGGGGAGGGGGATGTTTGCCCGGAAACCGGGAAAGGGAATAACACTCGAAATGTATATAAGAAATACTCAAGTTAATAAAAAAAAAAAAAAAAAAAAAAAAAAAAAAAAAAAGAGACAACTGTTCAAGGTACAGTTGTGGTGCTGAACACAATGTATAAAACAAATATTTTATGGAGCAGACTGAAATTAAGCAAATAACTGTACAATCACAAATAGAAATACTTTTAATAAAGGATAAAAGGATTGAAGGAGAGCAATTAGCAAAGAATATATAGCAGGCTGGGCTGGAAAGGGAAGTTAATTTACAGTTCAGCAAATGTGATACACTGGGGCAAGTAGACACAGAGACATATGCAATGGCCCCGAGATAAGTACCAAGGATTACTTGAGGATTTGGCCTCAGAGGGCCAGAAAGAGCATGTTCAGTCTTGCTGACAAAGGACAATGGAAGCTGTTGAATTATTTTGTGGGAAGCATTATTTATAGAGATTTGTCTTCCTAAAATGTAACAGTAATAGTTTTGAGTTTTAAAAACTGGAGTTTTGAGTCTGGTTTTAATGCAATAGACAAGTTTTGAGGGTAACACAGCCATTTCAGTGACACACAGGCAGCAGTTTGGAGAGAGACTGTGATGACTTTAGAAAGGCAAAAATAATACTGGTGCATGGAATGCTCATTGATGTTAAGAGTATCTTACACGTATATAATGAAGGTGATGTTATAGAGGAATGAAAGTCATTTGGGCTTTGAAATGAGAGGAGTGCATATCACTGAAGGGAGAAGCATTGTTTCTCACATAGAATAATTAAGAGGCCAAGGTTTGGAGAGCAGCAGACAGAAACAAGACAGTCCACTTGTCTTAATAACATTAAGTCTGTGCAGATGAGTTAAGAATGAAAAAGGCAGGGGCCATATTGTGCAGCACTTACACCAATTAACCTGCACCATGATGTGCCTTTGAACATCTGTGATTAACACTGAACATTTTAAAACAACGCCTGGGATGGATCCAGAGAGCAAGGTGCCCGAGGAACTACTTTCTAAAATAAATTGCTAGGCAGCTGTGGCTACGCAGTGACTTTCAGTGTGGTGTAATTTTCCCTTCCATGGACTGTAAATACTCCTCCCATGTATTCAAATCACAGTAAACCAGCTCTACAGCCAATTATGAACCTTGTCTTTTATTGAAGTCATGAAGCTGTGCATTACCTTACTCTCTTGAGTTGAAAGACAAGACAAAGTGGGGGCAGGAAAATGCAGAGAGAATTCATTGTAAACCAATGTGTGTTCAAAACCACCCTCAGTGAGGCATATCAATAAACCACAGCATCCTACATGTGGGCATTTAGACTTGATTTACCAGGTTCAGAATGAACACTCTGACTTTAAATAACTCAGTCACAAGGAACAGAGGAGACTTGACAACTATCTTGCTTTATCCAACAAGATGAGGCTAATAGTTTAAACTGAACTGGATAAAAAGCACATTTTGACATATGTACATTTCTATAATATTCATATTTGTATGAATTGTAGTCTTATTCAATTCTCTCTCATGTGTGTATGTGTGTGTTTGTGTGTGTGTGTGTTTGTGTGTGTGTGAGAGAGAGAGAGAAAGAGAGAGAGAGAGAGAGAGAGAGAGAGAGAGAGAGGGAGAGCTAAATATTCTAGAGACACTCTTCCTCCCTAACACCATACATCAAAGTCTTTCATTATTTCTGAGACTCATCAAAGAATGGGTGACAATCAGAGATGAAATATTAAAGACAAAATAAGTATATTGCAAAAAATCTTCAAAAATGAAGTGGTTTGAAAATTTAGGTTTTGATAAAATGGTTTCTAATGAAACAGAATATATGTTTAACCCAACTCATGCCTTCTCCTCACTTCTATGACTTCATGGAATGGGGTCATCTGTTCTCTCAGGTTCTCTGTTATGGGGACTCATTACCTTGCAATGAACCTCTTCTCATATTAAGAAAACATTGTTACAACTATTAGCATTTATATGACTTATTGAGCCATTACTAGGTATTAAGTATTCAGCTAAGGGCTTCATGGGCATTATTTCATTTATTCTACACAATAATTTCAGGTGATAAATATGCAACTATCCCCAACTCATAGGCAATGTAACTTAGCTTAAGAACTTTAGGAAGTGGGCACAAGGTCACACAGTCAATAGCAGAGGAAGACATTACAAAGCCAAGGCTCCACTTTCCACACTCAGAATTCTAGTTTTGCCTTCTGAGATCTTCAAGTGCTGGCCCTTTCGTTCTTTTTTTTTTTCTTTCCCTTTTTAAATGTTGAGTGCCTTTTAAAAATTTTATTGGCTATTTTATTTATTTACATTTGAAATGTTATCCCCCTTCCCAGTTAAAGTCTTTATCCCCTCCCCCTTCCTCCCTGCCTCTATGAGGGTGTTCTCCCACCCACTCACTCCAGCCTCAGTGTCCTAGCATTCCCCTCCACTGAGTCATTGAGCCTCCATAGGACCAAGGGGCTCCTCTCCCATTGAAGCCATGTCCCTCCATGTGTACTCTATGGTTAGTGGTTTAGTCCCTGTAAGCCTTGGGGGATCTGGTTTGGTGATATTGTTGTTGTTCTTGTGGGGTTGCTAACCCCTTCAGCTCCTGCAGTTCTTCCCCAAACTCCTCCATGGGGGTCTCTGCTTAGTTAAATGGTTGACTGCCTGCATCCTAATCTGTATTGGACAAGCTCTGGTACAACCTCTCAGGAGACAGCTATACCAGGCTGCTGTCAGTCAATGCTTCTTGGCATAAGCAATAGCATCTGGACTTGGTGACGGCAGATGAGATGGATCCCTAGGTGGGGCAGTCTCTAAAGGGTCTTTCTTTCAATCTCTGCTCCACTTTTTGTACCTAAAAAAGTGATTTCTTTACTGGAAGTTTGGTGGATGGTAGGGCATGGAACTGTGATAAAAGAAAAATTAAGCTTTTATATTTTCCCCTTCTATATGATATTTCTTCACTCTTTTTCTTATTCTTCTAGATATACAAAATGAAGATGATAAATTCTGCCTCATGATTTTGGTCCAAGAATGGAATACAGTCATCTCAGTAAATTGATCTGTACACAAATAAGACATATTTGGTAATTTTAACTTCCCTTCCAATATATACTTAATCCCCAATAAGGGAACCTACACTAGAGTGGATTTTCCTTACATAATTAATCTAAATATATTATCCATTCATATGTAGTCTTTTTTAAGTGGGTTCCATATTGAATGCAAAACAATAAAAGTTTTGATGGAATCAAATGACCTATAACTACAGTATATTCAGGTGGCATTATTTGGAAGTCAAATATTGTTGGAGTAAATAAGGCAATGCAAAGGGAGGGGACCATTTCAGGATGAATATTTCCCCTTTTGTCTTTGTGTGCTTCCTAGTTGTCATAAAACAAGCAGTTTGGATCTACCACACCTTTGTACCATGATGTCACTGTTTTGCTAGACGTATGAAGCAACAAAGTCAAGTGTTCCTGAGTGGACATCACAAAACCATTAGCCACAAAATATTTCTCATCCTTTATCTTATTCCCTTAGACACTGGTTATGATCATGAGAAAAATAAACATACAACATATCTCTAAAAGTTCCAGTAAGAATCTCTTAATTTTCACAAATAATACTACCCAGGCTACACCTCCAAAGTCTGGTTGTGCAGATATCTTATAAGCAGCACATGGAGAACGTGCTGAATTAGTTAAACTAATGTACAGATATGTTATGTTTCTTCAGTGTGTGTTAGTGGACAAAAGTCACTTGTGGCCTTGAAGAAGTCCAGGGGAGAAAATGGGGTGAGATTATTAAAGGCTTGGGTAGAAACTATGTCAGTATCAACTGCTCTTGCCAACTGGACTCTGGACAAGTGCTATGTCGTCTTGACCTTTTTGTCATAATGGGTACTAAGCATCAAGTATAACTATACAGGAACACAGGGTCAGAATTCATTTTCTTCTGAAGACGGGACATATTACTCAGTCCCGACTAATGTTTCAGCACCACAGACAGCTCAATGGATAAGGTTGGCTGAGAGCTCTCCCTGATGAGAAAGGGCCAGCACCTTGGCAGTTTAGAGTCCTGGAGGACAGTAAAAAAAAGGATGAAAGCTGCCATCGGAATATGGTCTTTAGGAGACCTGGTTTAAACTGGAGCTTCTTAGAGTTGACATGAGCTGTTCTCTTGACAAGCTTCATAGTGATTTTACCTTCATGTATGTAGCCATTTTATGGAATGGCTACAGATAATCTAGTTGTATGAACAAATGTAAAATATCATTAAACTGTACCTGTTGCCTGTATTTATGTAGTTATGATAGATCACTGTGCACTTAAGGCTATTAATTCTAGATGATGACACTAGTCCAGGAAAATAGATATTGTCACTGCTTCTTACTCCTTTTCCTGCTATTTAACAGCCTGTTTTCTCTGGGCACTGCAGTTACTACCCAGTTGTACTTCACAGCACATAGAAAATTTATCTTCCCTCTTCTCTAATCCAGAAAAGACTGACTTTTACTTATCAATGTGCTCCTGTCTCTTATCTGTTATCTGTGATTGGTAAGGAACTTGCTGGACTATTACTAAAAAGATATGATAAGAAACACATGGAGAGATACTGAGATAGAAAGACTGGAGACCAACCTTGGAGAAAGAAACACAAAGTTATCCTTGCACTGTATGAACTTAGTATTCAGTTCCGTCTGGTAGGGGAACAAGTTCCAGTCTGACTCATCTTTAATTTTTCCCTATAGGGGGCAGTGTTGTATTTTGGTTTCCGAACTTCTATGTATGTTTCTAGGTGCTGCCCCCTTTACTTTTTTGATTCCCCAAATGCATGCTGTCTGAGAATTTGGTAACCATAAAGAAGAAGAAGGAGGTATCATGCTCACAGTATACCTATAAGTCAAATAGAACTATCATCCCAAATTTTTATATACAAAGACCCAGTCAATGAAAGGCAAAGTAGATGAAATAATAAACATTCAAAGTAAGTATTGTACCATCTCTAAGCCTGGGTAAATTGCCATCGAACTGTTTCACCCTAGTGTTGAGTAATTTATCTTCTTTTCTACACATGTATAAACCAATAACTAAAGCTTATCTCTACCTCCTACAGTATGATAGCTAATGAGTGTGACAGGTGAGTGGTGGTGAGAGTTTGTCTGGGTTGGGAACAGGCCATTCACAGTGATTTTACCCAGGTCACATTTGTCATTTTTTTTCATTCTACCTTAATTTTGCAGCCACCCATGGACTCTGGTAAATTCATTTAGCCCTGAGCTTCATGAAATCAATTCTTAAATTCTGTTTCTCTTTCACACTCTCTCTCTGCCTCTGTCTCTCTCTCTGTCTCTCTGTCTCTGTCTCTGTCTCTGTCTCTCTCTCTTTGTCTCTCTCTCTCTCTGTCTCTCACTTACACACACACACACACACATACACACACAGTCTTAAATGTACATATAATTCAATAGGGACAAAGCAGGAGATTTTTTTGTAGATTTGAAAAATAACTGACACATATAAAATGTGTAGAATGTCTTTCACAAGTATATTTTATCGTCAATGTAATTCAGTTTGTATACATGTTAAAAGTGTAACAGAGGAGGGGAGAGGTCACAAGGCAGTCTCCGTGTCCTGCAGAGGCTCTGCACAAAGGGATTCTGGACAAAAGGAAACATTGCCTTCAGTTTATGTGCACAATGTTGAGCCCACAAAGCTCCAGTGGATTATCCTAAACCCATGGTCATTAATATGTTCTTGGTTGAACTCAGTGGGCCGCAAAGAAAAAAAAAAGACATGAACAGGAAAAAAACTTGTAGGAAGGAATGAATTTGTCAGTGGTGGGAAATGAGAATAAATAGACTACATCTTATATATGATAAAAAAATCAAAGAATATATTTAACTATTGAGAACTAAAGTAGAAATTAAGTAAAGCTGCATAGTCCAGAATACCGTTTAAAACCACTCATGTTAAACTTTAGCACACTAACAATATTAAGGTGAAGAGAAAGGTTTGGGGATTAGGGTCCCGCACACCTCATTGGAGGAAACAAACTACATTGATGTTTTTAGAGGGCACTTTAGCAATAGACATCAAGTATCTTAATCAGTTCTTTGGACATACTTTGCTAATGACCGTGGTGACTACAGTGTCTCATTAATTCAATTTAATTGGCTGAAGAATAAATGGTAGAATTTTCCAAGACATTTGTAAAGCACAGTTATAGGGAAAAAGACATGAATATTCCCTAGACCATTCAAAAATTCTAGAAAATTCATAGGGATTTTTTGTCATATGCTTTTAAGTATGTCATACTCTTTGTAGAGTATTTTTAGTTTGAAACAGGATTGAGAATCTTGATCAAGCTCTTAGATAATTTTTGAAGGAGCCCAGTCCTTCTTTAGTAATTTTTGAAATCTTGCTTTAGTTAACAAACCTTATCCATATACATGTAATAAAAGCAGCCTTTAATTTAATTCTAGTAATCAGGCATTTACAGTAATAAGTGCTTCTTCTAGAGCCCTGGGAGGGCCTTTTTTTCCTGTACTTTACATTAAAGAATTCTGAAGTTATGCCATGCCTGGCAATATAGATCATTGGGTTACAAGGTGACAAGGAATTGTGGGTTATTGTTAAGACTGGGCTCTTACCATCTGCAATGAAGTGCTCCGGCACATGCAAAGTCACCTTCACAGTAAGTGGACAGGACATCTGGTTGCCACACACCATGGCCAAAATGCAGGAGCTGACAGCAATCAGTGTTAAGGCTGTCTTGTTCACAGGGCTTTTCAGTAAACCTGGAAAACAAATACATAAAGGGTATAATTCTGTCAGGTGAGGATATGTGGATGAAATGGACACAGTGGATTCTATAGTTCCTTAGTGTGAATATTAGCCAAGAAGAAAAGAAAAAAGGGAAGAAGGGAAGGAAGGAAAAGAGGATATTAAATTGTGTTGGGACTGTTGTTGGGTATTTGAGAAGATTTGGGGGAAAAACCGGGGTGGACATGATTATGTTTCTTTGTACAAGTGTGTAAAGTTCTCAAGGACAGAGAGTAAAAAAGCAAATAAAATAAAAATTACATTTTTGACAGAGTGTTGGGGACAAACACTATTTTCCAACCTCTTATTAGGTTTTGTCTTAAGCAAAATAGGGTTGATGTTTCCTTTGGTAAATTAAAGAAAAAATGTAAAAGAAAGAAAGACAGAAAAAGAAAAAGAAAGGAAGAAAGCAAGAAAGCAAGGAAGGAAGGAAGGAAGGAAGGAAGGAAAGAAGAAAGAAGTCTACTTCTAAAACTTGGCAATCGCCCCATTCCAGTTTAAATGGCCACTCTTGATAATAATGTTATAGTGTTAAACTTCCTTTACAAAGTAAATGAAAAAAAATCATGTAGTTTTACTTACTATGAGGTAGCAGAACAAGTCTGTTGTTTGAGGACTATTCTAGATTCAAATTTCATTCTAATCCATTCTTATGTCTTAGATTTAGAATGTTAACCAAAGGCCCATATAATGGAAACTTCATTTTCCAATGCATCTAGGTTCCAAAGTGAAATTAAAAATAAATGATAAGTAGTCTGTTCCCATTAATCGATAAATGATGTTATTTATGAGGTCATGGTTGGAGGAACTGCTAGGGTAGAGGTGAGGGCCCAGGTAGAGAAAATAGATCATGCAGTTGAAATGTGCTGGAAGGATGTTTCTTGTCTTTGGCCCCTTCTTCCCACTTTACTGTTCTCTTTGAGTCTCAGCCAAAATGAGATCAGAAACAATGGAACTAAAGTAGTATCAACCAAAGCCCTCAAACCAGAGTCTTACAAACCCAAATGAATACCCCCGTATTTGCCACTGTGAAGTAAAGCTGATTAACACATCCCTTACTGGATGTTGGACATGATTCATTCTCCAAACCTCTATTCCTAGGGGTTCTGATAGTTTATGTCTACGTAACACAATCAAAAGTCACCTTGGAAGACGAATTCTCAATTAAAGTGATCCTCCATCAGATCATACTTAGATCTTTCTTAGGGATATTTTCTTGGTTGTTTATTAATAGAGAAAGGCTTAGCTCACTATAAGCTGTGCCACACAAGGATTGGTAGTTTTGAATTGTATGAGGAATACAGCTGAGCAAGTTAGAGAAAGCAAACCTGCAAAGAGAATACCCCTGTGGGCTCTGTTTCAGGTCTAGCTTCCAGATTCCTACCTTGAGTTTCCCTGATTTCCACTCATGATGGACTATAGCTTATGAACAGAACTAAACTCTTTCCTTCACAAGTTGTTTTTGTTCATGGTTTTATCACAGCGATAAAAGCTATCTGGGATACTTGGCATAATACATCCTGAGAATAGGATCAAGTATCTCATAGGATTGCCATAATGATTACATGATCATGCATGCATAAAACCTGTCATAGAGGAATATTTCATTTTCAGAAACAGTTTAACGTTTTCACCAGAATGACTGAAAACTTAATTTGTGAAATAAACACGTCACAGAATAAGAACAGCCCCTATTCATGACCTTGGATATGGCCAGGACAGAAAGTTTCTTGCTCTGAGCACAAAGACATGAGCTTAACCTCCAGAGGACACATTTTTAAGAGCCAGCATGGCAGTATGTAATTGTGTTCCCAGGTATGGGGAGAAAGAAGGCAGATTCCTAGAGCTCACTGACCAACAACTTGCCTACAGGGCAAATTCTAGAACAATGAGAGATCACATCTCAAAAATCAAGGTTGAGAGCCTGTGAGGAAAACTTTAGTTGACTTCTGGCCTTCATATTCATAAGCACAAGAGTATATGCCCATGCAGACCCAAGTTCACATGTACACATAAAATCATGTACTTACAATCCCCACTCTACACTATCCACGACTCCTGAGGAGTTTACTTGGAGGTTCTCAGAAAACTCCAGACTTGTGTTTCTCTAATTAGATTCCTAAACATACTGTGAAAAGCCTAAACAAGAGGGCAGAGTGTGTGAAGGAGAATTTTGCATGGATAAACTAAAGTAATTTTTATTAAAATAGTGGAATAAGTAGATTAGATCTGCATCACCAGGAGTGCTCTAGGGCTGGTATACTGTATATAAAGGGGTCTGCCCTGAGGCTCCTTTGATCCTTATTCTTGGAGCTTTTCTTCTTTGCCTCTACTTTTTAGGTTTAGCTTATTGGCTTTTACACTGTATTTTAAATTTTTTCTTTACCTTTTCACTTGGTAACCTGCACATATGTCTGAGGGCATCCTACAGGCATGCCAAATACAACCCATTAAAAAATAACATATCTTCTCAAATTTCCCTCTGTTCCAGACATCCTCAACCATCAAAATCATTACCATTTAGATGACTAGATACCCAAATATCTTTTGGTCCTGTATCTTCTCTCTAAAAATAAATATAGTCATACAATCTCATTTTTTAAAGTTGTGAAATATTTTAATACATTATTTACAGTTGTAAAATGACACAAGTTTTAATAAAATATCACTGTTATTTATCAGAAAAATATTGGGAAAAGATTCAACATATTGATGGAGTAGAATAGTTTCAAAGAGATTCTTTAATAGATTGTACAGAAATGTTACTATGACTGGACTGTCTGAGTTTTCAAGGAATGGAGTACCAAGCTCTGATTGTATGGAAGCTGAACTCTAATTGTGACTTTCCTTGGAATGAATGTTGAATTTATATGTAGGCAAGTAGCTTAAATGAATTTATTTAGGGGAGGTGCACTGTTCTAGTCTGTTTTTCCGTTGCTGTGATAAAACATTAAACAGAGCCAATTTTTGGTAAGGAAGGGTTTAATGTAGCTTATATTTCCTGATTAAAGCCCATAACTGCAGGAAGTTACTCTCCCACTTTTTCTATGAAGTTGGTATTTTCAGCTACCCTCCGCTCCCACTGCTTCTGTTGCCTGCTTGTAGGATAAGAAAGGTATTGGCACATAAGCTAACTCACTCTGCTGAAACCCCTTGAGATATTTTATAGCATCTGTTCACACTATGTGGTCCACATTCATGAGCCTGGCATCTAAAAACTATCATATATTCAGACTTCATGGGATTTCTACTACCTGGCCCAGGTACTAGCAAGGCTGAATTGCTGAAATACACCCATAGTAAGCATAGTAAGCAACATCATCATACTGTCCATGATATGTGTTGTTCCTTAGATACTACTCCAACTTTCTCTTATCCCTATCACTTTCCATCACTGTTTAAGATTCACAGAAAAAATGGAATTTTTTAATATTCCTCTTAGATAAGCATACTTAATGCTTTCCTCAATATCCTGTTATAAGGCTCATATATTTGAATGCTTAGTCCTCAGTTGGTAATACTGTTTGGAAAAGATTAGGAGGTATGTCCTAGTTTTAGATGTGTCACTGGGAGGTAAGTATAAAGGCTTCAATAAGAAGTATGCACCAGACGAGAGTCTAGTATAGACACAATAAAACTCCTTGCATAGTACCTAAGTGCCTAACACAATGTCTGAAACATGGTGGCATTTCAGAACATGCATAATCCCTTCCAGGAGTACAGTGATATTTTCAATCAATGTAATATGGGCACTGATCATTAAAAAGAATCCCAATTAGCATAGCTATCCCTCTTGACTCCAGAGTAAGAAGCAATCTAAGGGCATCCAAATTTAGGATGTTAAAAATATTTATTTTCTATTAACATACAGTGAGATGCTTGAGGGGAAAATCACATAGCTTCCATTTGGGTGTGTCTTCTATACACAGCTCATGCCTAGGACCTACAGGTTGCTTTGTTAAGAAAAGGATCATTTGGGAATATGCCCAGAAGTAGTATAGCTGGGTCCTCAGGTAGTACTATGTTCAATTTTCAGAGGAAATTCCAGACTGATTTCCAGAGTGGTTGTATCAGCTTTCAATCCCACCGACAATGGAGAAGTGTCCTTCTTTCTCACATCCTCACCAGCATCTGGTGTCATCTGAGGTTTTGACCTTAGCCATTCTGATTGGTGTGAGGTGGAATTTCCAGGTCATTTTGATTTTCATTTCCCTGACAACTAAGGATGTTGAACATTTCTTTAGGTGCTTCTCAGCCATTTGGTATTCCTCAGTTGAGAATTCTTTGTTTAGCTCTGTACCCCATTTTTTCTTTATCTTTTTTTATTGGATATTTTGTGAATTTACATTTCAAATGCTATCCCCTTTCTCAGTTTCTTCTCTGGAATACCCATCCCATCACCCTTCCCTCTGCTTCTGTGAGGGTGCTCTCATACCCAGCAATCTACTCTCCACCTCACAGTCCTGGCATTTTCCTACACTGGGAAATCAAGCCTTCACAGGGCCAAAGGCCTCTACTTCCATTGGTGTGAGACAATACCATCCTTCTGTACATATGCAGCTGGAGCCATGGGTCTCTCTATGTGTACTCTTTGGTTGGAGGTTTAGTCCCTGGGAACTCTGGGGTTATTTTGTTCTCTGGAGTCTAACTTCTTGAGTTCTTTTTAGTCATTAGTCCTCTATCAGATGGAGGATTCGTAAAGATCTTTTCCCAATCTGTTGCGTGCTATTTTGTCCTACTGAGAGTATCCTTTGTGTTATAGAAGATTTACCACTCCTGTGTATATACCCAAAAGATACTCCAACCTAAAACAAGGACATATGCTCCGCTATGTTCACATCAACCTTATCTGTAATAGCTGAAAGTTAGAAAGAACCCAGATGTCCCTCGGCAGAGAAATAGTTACAGAAAATGTGGTACATTTACACAATGGAGTACTACTCAGCTTTAAAAAAAAAATGACTCCATGAAGTTCTTAGGGCAAATGGATGGAACTAGAAAATATCATCCTGAATGAGGTAACCCAATCACAAAAGAGTACACATGGTATGTACTTACTGCTAAGTGAATGTTAGGCAAAAAGCTCAGAATACCCATGATACAGCTCACAGACCACAGGAAGCTCAAGAAGGAAGACCAAAATGTGGATGCTTCAGTCCTTCTTAGAAGGTGAAATAAAATACTCACAGGAGGTAGAGGATGGGAGGGACTTGGGAGGAAAAGACAAGAAATAGGGGGAGGGGGAGGCAGAATCAGGTATGGGAGGAGACAGGGAAGGTATACAGAGGGTCAGGAAATTGAACAGAGGTGTGTAGCAATGGGGGTCAGAGACCTTGGGATACCCACCAGAAAGTCCCAGTTGCCAAGAAAGCAAGAGGTTCCCAGGACCCAGTGAGGATGAGATTACCTGAAATGCCCCCAAAATGGGAGGGAACACCTGTAGAGTTTAGGCAAGGCACCCTGTTGGAGGATGGGGTCACCCACTCGTCTCCAGAATTGCTCCTGTCTAAAGGAAATAGGTAAACAAAGTGTGGAGCAGATACTGAAGGAAAGGTATCCAGAGACTGCCACAGCTGTGAATTCATCCCACATACAGACACCAAAGGCAGACCTATTGCAGATTCCAAGAAGTGCTTGCTGACAGGAGCCTGATATAGCTGTCTCCTGAGGGATTCTGCCAGAGAATGGCAAATACAGATGTGGATGTTGGTAACCAACCACCGGATTGAGCATGGGACCCCAATGGAAGAGTTAGGGAAGGAGCTGAAGGGATTTGCACGACTCCAGCTGCATATGTAACGGAGGATGGCCTTTATCTGGTATCAATAAAGGAGAAACCCTTAGTCCGGTGAAGGCCTGATGTAGGAGAATGCTGGGGTGGTGAGGTGGGAGTGGGTATGTGGGTGGTGGGTGCATCCTCAAAGAAGCAGGGGGAGAGGATAGGATAGGGGGTTTTGGAGGGGAAACCAGGAAAGGGGAAAATATTTGGAATGCCAAGGCAGGGAGGCAGGAGGAAGTAGGTGGCTGGGGGAACACCCTCATGGAGACCGGGAGTAGAGAGATGAGATGAGGGTTTCAGGAGGGGAAACAGGGAAGGGGATCACATTTGAAATGTAGATAAAGAAAATAGAAAAAGAAAAGGATTCCTGTCTTTCTTTCCATTTCTAAGTCTATTTGTCATACAGGAGGAACATTTACAGTTGTTACAGGTGTGGGACAAAGGTTGAATGAAAGAATAAATTAAATTATACCTTGTTCGGGGTAAAATTATGAAATATCCCTAAAACTTAAAATAACCACAGGGTAAAAAGAAAGAGCAAATTTTATTTATTATCTGCCTGTCCCAAATGGTTAGGGTATCAATATTTTAGTAGCTCTACAGCATATATAAGCCAACACAAATGTGATCTAAGAGAAAAAATGTCCACGAGAAGCTAGAGCTGTGAATGGATGTTTCCTTAAATAGCTATCATACCACTTAGTACTTCACACATAACAATTAGCAGTGGAAGTTTCTATTCAAGAGTGTATGAATGCAACTCTTCAGTAAGGGGCATATAAGGAGAAGTTTAGCACGAAAAGTTCTTAGAAAGATGAATAGAGTCTGAATGATGGGTTACAAGTGGTGTTTGGAGCTGGTGGCTTGGGGCGAGAATGTCAGTGGTGGTCTGAATGAGAGTGGTCTCTATTGGCAAGTATGTTTGCATACTTGGTCCTCAGTTGCTGGAACTGTTTGGGAAGGATTAGGAGGTGAGGTCTTATCAGACAAAACATGTTACCAGGAAGGAGATTTCAAAAGACCTGTGCCATTCTCAGCTCTTTTTCTCATGTGGTTGTGTCTCGAGATGTGAGTTACTGTTTCGTGTCAGGCCTTCCTGCCTGATTACTGCAATGATGGCCTTTCACTCTAATTTTCTAAAATTGTAAGGCCCCAATTAAATGCTTTTAAAAATAAGTTGCCTTGGTCACCATGTTTTATAACAACCGTGTGAAAGAAACTAAGGTGATGTCCTATTCAGTGAACTATATAAAACAAAACCTTCAACTCTGAGAAGTAGTTTTCTCCCTTGTTCATGCAGCGATAGATATGGATGGGACAAAAACTGTTTTTTTTTCACTTTCAGGATTACTTCCTCCAACAAAAAGCTGAGCCCTAGGATGAGGAAGATGACTAAGGGCCAGAATAGAGACTGTTTATTCTCTTTCAATGAGCCACCACTCAACAAATGATATCCCTCATTGTCATAGAATCCATCAACACAACCCAAGATCTTTAGAGATGATCAAGAGAAGTGGAGGTATATAGCTTATTGACTGGTTTTTCCTAAAAATTAATGTTTAGATGGCCTATACTTTGAGAATGTTGAAGGAACTGATGGTGGCAGATGCTATCAAATGCTTTACACTTGCTGCGGCACACAGTAGGCTTAACAAATCAACAATTTCTAGGACAGATACAAAAATCTATCTGCTGTGGTGTCTGTACTTATTTACCTCCCTGTCAAATGGATTCGTAGAACATATTAAAAATTGAAGGTTTCTTTGCAGAAACAGAATACAAACATGAGATAGTAAATGGAATTTATACAATAAGGGATAAAATGGTAGGAAAAATGAGACTGAACAGCATTATGATACAATGATTTGCTAAAAAAAAACTGTCTGAACTACTTTAAGAGTCATTAAAAACCAAGAGGAAGGAAGGATATACATAGGTCAAGACTGCACTAAGGTCAGTTGCTGATAAGCAGACTCTAGGGCTTGGGGAGTTTCCATGGAAACAAAATTTGACAAAGGGACAAAAGCAAATGTGACTTCTTTAGAGTTTTTGGCCAAAGGGACTGATCATAAGCACTTACATTAGGGTAGGCTGTACAGAGAGCATTAAGCTAAAAAACATTTATCCTATAATATCCTCCCCCATGAAAGCTATTAAATTGCCCTGCAAGAAGCAGAGAGGACATAAAAATCTCCTGTTTTTTTTTTTTCAGTGCTTACAATGATATAGCCACTGTATCCATATATGTGTTTATATACATTCTGTCCATTCATCATCCATCCATCCATCCATCCATCTATCCATACAATGTAGTTATACTGAATCTTACAGTTTTCAAGGCACTGTTTAATATTAAGTTTTGGTTTGCATCCCCATTCACAAGGGAAGGTGCTATGCTGCAGAAATAAGATTCCACTGGGATGTATTGACTGCTACAGCAGAAAGCTAATAATCGAATTTCCCTTTCATTTCTTCCCCTAGTACCCCTCACCCTCTCTCATGGTTGACCAGAATGGCATAAAATGCATTGCTTGAGAAATTCAACCAGAAATACCTTGGCATTGTTGATTCACACACTGTCTATAATTGGGGGTTTGATTGATTCTTAGTTTGGAAATGCCAAGTTGAGAGAAGAAAATCAAATTTAAGTTGAATTTGGAGTTGAATCAATCACATTTTACAATGGAGAAAATAGATTTAACACTATCAGACCTTTGTGTGTGCAAAACTTAAAGTTGATATATCCCATGACTTCTGTCCTCAGAGCCCCTAAAGATAAAAGTCTAGATCTCATGTCAGGGGTCAATTTATTGAAGTTGCAAAGGACATATTGCACTGGGGCAGAGCATATGGATACCAGTGGAGGACATTAGGCAGAGGAGCCCAAGGGATAGAAAAATCATGAGGACGAGTAGAAAGAAACTGATTTTTTATTCTAAATATGGAAGTTTAGATGGAAACTATCAAATTTAACAAGTGTCTAGCTTTCAACAAGGAAATTAAATAGTTTTCTTTTTTCTTTTATGTATGTGTTTGTGTGTATGCGTGAATATACCATGCTAATGCTCACAGAGGCCATGAGAGACTTTTGGATACCCTGATTTGGAGTCACCTGATTTGGATGCTGGGACGCAAATATAAGCTCTCTGGAAGTGTTGTAAGCGTCCTGAACCACTGAGCCATATCTTTAGCCCTACAAAATTCTTAACACCATACTTTTATAATCTACAAAATGGCATTGATAATTTCTAAATAGGAGAATGAAGTGGGACATCAGAGTGACAGTAGAAAGTACAATTCCAGGCATATATTCTGGGCTCTGTAAACTCTCATTGCCTTTCCCCTCAGCTCACCTCCTTAAATACTCCCAGTCCTACCTGAGCAACAAAGAAGTGGTAGTTTTGCCTATGCTGCAGTTCTTGGTTTTATATTTAGCTTCTGACCCCTGTGAATCAATTTTACCTTATGAGATGTGAGGTTCTTATTAGATAATTAATTCATTCAGTAAACAATTGTTGGTAGTGTGTGTGTGTTTCTGGCATTAAGTTTACTTGTGCACTGTGGTTAGAGGATAAACTTAGCATCAATCCTCAGGAACTGTCCATTTTATTGTTAAAGACAGGATTTCTTGCCAACTCTGGGACTCCTGATTCAGCTAGTTTGACTTGACAACCAGCTCCAAGGATCTACCTGTCTTCTCTCCTACAAATCAGGTGCTAAGTTCAGCAAAAGAAGCAATTTATCCGTATATTCAGTCCCATAAAACAGTCATTTAATGTGCATCTAGTTTATGCTATGGTTCATATTCCATATCATTCTAAGTTTTTCTATCTCTACAGCATAGTTGATTGTAGTAGGTGCTTAATGAATATCTAGTGAATAGGACATCTGAGCACAAGTGAATGTTCAATTGTTGTTTCTCCTACCACCAAGAGATGTCACCATCAGAATATTGTTGCACTTATCCTAGCCAAATGTGATCCCTCACTATCTTTTGTAAGTGCTGTGCTCTATCTGCTCAGAAATCATTCCAAAAGGCTATGAGGAGGCTCCAATCTGCCTGCAGATCAGGGGTGACTAGCCCAGATCATAGAACAATCTCATTAACCTCGCAGAGTGCCCCATGGGATTCCTGTAGCTCCTGAGCTCCTGAGATTCTGTGTCAATATGCTATATTTTTGGAAACTGAAATTGGGACACACCGTCTGACAATTCCAAGTGCCATGCCAGAGGCAGGAAGAAAAACGTGAAACTGGAGCTTTCTCAGAAACTTTGGAGTGGGTGCTCATGTTCCACTTCCTTTCTTCTGTCTGAATCCTTCATGAACTACAGTGTTACATCCCTCAATGTGGCTATATCATACTGAATCTCACCCACTTAGATCCAGGCATGTCCTTCACTGTCCCCTTTATTCTAATCTGAATCTAATTCTCAAACCCTTATCCTCTCAAATCCATGTTCTCTTTCGAGTGACACGTGATTCCTAGAATCTCTCATCTTCCATAGATTTGTCTTCAAAAGCTCTGTGTGGATATTTATTTGGATCTTCCTGAAATAGTAAGCTCAATGTTTACCAAGGAACTTGGTTTATTCTTTGCTCTCAGCTGATTAACATCTGAAAGTCCCAGGATCTCATCCTATGAACCAACTTCTGCTGTCCAAACTAAATAGAATGGATCTATTAATTCCTCTTTGAACCACTTAGCTAAAGTTGTAATTACATTGCGGTAAGCTTACTGTTATTCAAGTTAAATACTGTTACTAAGTTTGATTTTATTTCTCTAAGGTCACAATTTGAATATCTTTGGAATACTTTTTTAAATTGGCTTTTATTATGAAGCCTTTCCCAATGAGTGTTACCACTGTTATGATCACCTCATGACGATTACCACGACCCTTTATATATCTACATACCAGATATCATAACTAAATTCTTGCATTACTATCTCATTTAATCATCACAGAAACTTTATAAGATTGCTCCTCTCTTCACTGCCTGTTGCATACGAGATGTTTACAATTATAGTTACATTTTGCCAAAGGCTGTGCACTCAAAAGCAATGAAACTGAATTAGAAAATCATTTGGTTTCCAAGCTCAGTTTCATATCAAATGCCCTGCCTCCCCACTAATGTTAATGGTGCCAATTAGTTGCAGCCACCATAATTGTTGAGCTACCTACAGACTTCAGTGTGTCATTCATTTTGGAATGATTCTGAGTCAACTCATTGTGTTCTTACTGTTTTACCTGATTCTAATAACAAGTCTTCCAAGTACCTTTCTATATTACTAGAAGGGAACATCGAAAAGATGAGAAACTGAGAGAGAGGCAAGCTAGATGCCCATTTCCAACCCATCTATAACCCTAAAATATATTACAGCCTTGGAGACACAATCTCAAAGCAAACTTTCCATTTCTCAGGAGGTTACAATCTTTCAACTCATTCTTCTTCTCCAATGTGCAGGAGCTACAGACATGAAATCCCACAAACATACCTGCCCAAATGACTTGACGAAAGATGCCACCAATAGACATGCAAACATGTAAAGGGAAAACTCATGAAGCTACAACTCTAGTCAGAAAACTACAGGCAACTAAGGAGTGCTGTTAACAGGAGAAATGCTCTTCCTCAGGGAAGAACAAACCAATTGCTTATCTAGTAGCAAATGATCAGGCCTGAAAACACACACACACACACACACACACACACACACACACACACACACACACAAACACACACACGCACACCACTATATGGATTGAGCACCTTGTATTTATATATTTAACAGTACATATATCACTAATTAAGGAAAAGTGGTCATGAATTTGCAAGAGTAAAAAGGGTACATGAGAGGGGTTAGAATGAAAAAAGGGGAAGGAGAAAATGATGTAATTTTATTATAATTTCCAAAATTTATAATTAAAAAATATTCCACCCTCTCTGTGGTCTTCGGAGTCTAAGCATTATCTGTGAGGGCACTGTGGGCTAGTCATTGGTAGTTAGCTCTGTATTCATGAGAGGGTCTACAGTTCAGGAGTGAGTCGTGGTTCCCTGTTCAACATAGAGCCATTAGCAGAGATACTGAGAGGAACTACAAAAAGCTATCTGCTTTTTTTCTAGATCAAGCTATGCCTACAATTTAAAGGTAATTTCAAAGCCTTGAATTAGTCATGTTTTGACAAGAATATTGGTGATGAAGACACCACATATTTTACCAGTTTTATGAATTATTCTAAAAGATTTCATTAGTTCTTTACCAAAATTCCAAAAATGAGCACTGTTTGCCATTGCTGGCATGGAAAAAAATGAAGGGAGTTCATGGTGAAAGGATGGTCAATGGCAACTCCACATTAGGTTTTGGAGCTAAATTTCCTGACTGGTGGCAAGCACTCTTTCTGTAATACTATACTGTGAGGGAGATCCTAGTTCAGGTGTTGCCAGCTGGATGAGACAGAAGGATTTGAATCTGTGCTCTTTGATCCTGGCTCTACTACTCCATAGTGCGTCTTAACTCAGAAAGCCAGCAAAATGTTCCCTGTGTAAGATGTGGCTTAAAGATCTGTCTTAAACTTTCCATTGATGCTACAAAACAACATGCCCAAAAAGCTAGTTGGAGATATAGGATTTATTCAGCTTCTATATCCATGATGCTGTTAAACCCTAAAGGAAGCCATGACAGGAATTCAAACAGGGCAAGATCATGGAGATGGGAGCTGATGTGGAAGCCATGAAGGGGTGCTGCTTATTGGCTTACTTCCTTCCCCTTACTTGCTTAGCCTGCTTTCTTATAGAACCCAGGACAGTCAGCCCAGGGATGGCACCACCCATAATGGAATAGGCACTCTCCCATTGATCACTGATTGTGAAAAGGCATTACAGGTAGATCATATGGAGACATTTTCTCCATTGAGGTTTCCTCCTTTCAAATAACTCTAGTTTGTGTACCAAGCTGACATGAGACTTTACAGCACACAGATCTTTTTCCCATGTTCAAATATTCTACATTCTACATACTCAAAAATGTTACATTCTCTGCTTCCTTTATAGTGCTAAAATGTATTTTGGTACTAAAATCCCTAGACACCACTGTGTTAAATTGTACATAATCTATCCTACTTTTTTCATCCAGAGTCATAACCTTATGAAACAAAGAAGGAAAACTATGTGTTAGTTTAGTTACTTAAAACAAGGGTTGTTAGTAATATTTGCATATTCCTATAATGAATGGCTGTTCCTATGCAAGACAGTGTCTTGAATGTAAATGTACATTATTCTTTTCAATATTTTATATTTTTAGCCAGGATAGTGCCACATAGTCCAGAGTGTTCTTGAGCTTACTTCATGATGTGCCTGCCTCAAGCGCCTCACAGGGATCACTGGGATTACAGATGTGAACCACTACATCAAACCTCTAACTGAAATTTGGAATACCCTAGAAAGGTATGACTGGCTATCTCCATTGAAAGTGGAGGGAAAAAAATCAAGACTTACTAGATAATAGGGAAATCTTGGCAAAAGTCTCCTGATCAGCCTTGTCTAATCCTAATATATTTACTATTCTGATTTCCAAGGGCTAAAAGAAAATAGTTTTGAATTCATGAGAAAAGACATGCAAAGAAGGAAAAGGGACAGGCACAAAAGAACAGTTCAAGAGGTTCAAGAAAAAAATGCCACACCCAATTGATGAAATTACTCTGGACAGATACAAATGGTAGAGAATATGACTTAGAAGGGTAAACACTGTAGAAGGGCTCAGATTTAAATGAGAAGTGGGGAAGGTAAGAGAGAAACCTGGTTTCATTTCATTAGTGATAGATAGGTGGTGCTAACAAAAGATTACCTTTTAAGATAGTTGTGGTTTTTCATAGGTTAACCCTAGATTACAGGCTCATTAAATGTTTTATCACATTGGACCCACATTAGTGGTGGACAGAGAACTACAAAGCAGAGGTAAGGACTGGTATGACTAAGGGTCAAATCAAAAGAATACCCACCTGTGTCTTTATTGTCAAAAGGGGTAGGCAGTAGCCATCACTCACTTCTACCAAAGGTATATTTGTAGAACATCTAGCATGTTCACAATCATGCTAGAAGTGATGCTGTAAATTATGCTAGATAAAGCCAATGAACTTTACTCCAAAGTCTATGAAAATAGGGGCAGAGAAATAATATCTGGTATCCATTTTGTATGGAAGATGCCATTTGTATGTCCTTTACATGCAGAATCTACTAAATGCAGTATATTCATAGCATGCTTTGGGTACCACAGTGGAGAAAGTAGAGAATTTAAATGATTTGCTCATAGACTAATGACCACTAAGAGACAAGGATAGTATATGGACCAAAATCTACTAACCTCCAGTTTCAATGTTTGAGCCAAATTACTTCTATTTGCCTTGATCTCGCAGGTACACAGTGACCGTGGATTGCAGTGCTGCTTCTAAAAATATGGAACTCCCTTACACTTCTATATTGCCTTCTTCTTACATCTTTTTACAGATAACATCAAATAATAATGCAAACTTGGTCCTTTTTGATGATCTTTTATTACAATATTTTTCTATTTTTCTACTTTTCTATTTTTCTATTTTACTTGTAATAATGCAGATTGTCTGCCCTTATTCTTTCAAATGCCCACCTAAGACTTCAATCCCTACACTGGCTTTTCTATTGTTCTCAGTATGTCTAAAGTAGGACATTGATTGAAGATCCAAGAGAACTCTTCTCTCCAAGAGTTTGCATTTTTCATTGCAGTAACAGGAATACACCAGGAGCACACAGGAATAACCAATGAGCACTCTTACAATATTTGCTCTTACTTGATTCAATGATCTCACAATGACGGGGAAATCTTAGATTGAACATTTCATACAGTACAGGTGATTTCCATCAATGCTTCCTTGTTGTTATTCAGTATATTTGAATATCACCCAAGCTTGGAAGCTGTTAACTCAAAACATGAACATATCAATGTTACTAACAAAGCTAGTGCTAATGACCCTTTCTTAGTACTTTATATATTTGAAATATTATGCTAAGTAGTTTATAAATCTTTCATTGTTTCATCAATTAAAAGTATTTGTTATCTGTTCACATGCAGAAACTAAGTTTTGCATAATTTACATTCATCACTATATTTAGCTGAATCTGGTGTTTAAATGGAAAATTGAAAAGAAGAACAGAAGGCCAAGTGATGCTTGAGGGGCAGAATCAAAGAGTAACTTCTGAGGGCAAAGACAGGGTTCACTACAACATTAAGAGTGAGGCCATAATCTTTCTTCCCTAGCACCTTCCATGTTTGAATTTTTATAGATGATTAGTGGGAATCTAATCCTACAACAGCCAGTTGAACACACTGATGGGCTCGAAATCCCACAGACTTGTCCCCACTCCAAGATAATCTGTTTCTATATAAAACTGGAATGTACATTCCCCATCCTTTTATTTGAAACATAGAAATTGTCAGTTGTTTTCACAGGAGAGACATGATCATGAATCCAGGTTAAGCATATCTGGGCGATTCGAACTTAAAATGATACACGTTCAGAGGAAAGAGAACATCTAGGAGCCACAGTTAGATCCTATCAATCCCATTCAAATCATTATATAATCTGACTCATCATCACTAGAGTGAGCTGCTATCTCTTCCTTGCCAGCCAACTACTTGCCAGCCAAGTAGTTGGGAAATCTAGCTTTAAAATAAGACATTCCTAGCCAAAAGGTTTTAGGAAAAAAAACCCATACCACAAGATAGTTAAGTACAAAAAAGGGAAAAGAAGCAAATATTTTACGCACATGCACGTATCATGAACAAAATGACGAGGCTTAAATGCTAAGCATGCATTGTTTGGCTCGTGCCTTAAGACAGGTTACCAAGAGGAATACCATTACTCCAATTTTATGAAGGAAGTAAAAAACAAAACTCTGGGAGATCAGATATTTGTTCAAAGTTACAAGGCAATTACAGGGACTGAGACTCATACGGTAGAATTAGATTTCACATCATAATCAATAGAGTCCACACAAGGAAGGCACCAGCAAAATTCTTGTTCTGCTTAGTTCTCTGCAGGCTTGTTTACCATTAGAGCCCCTCATAGGGACAAAGAACTACAAGGATCTGTGGCCTGAGGCACAGCTCCTGGGTTTGCTTTAGCAGTCACACTTGGACTGTTTGGCAACGGACAGCATCTCTGCAGGTGAGGGTATCCTTTCAGGTCAGGGATTTCAGCTGCAAGGAAGGGAGACATTATTAAGATGAACATTCTTGTCCCTTACTCTTTTAAGTTAAAAGGAAAAAAAAGCATATTCTGTGGTCCTCCAATCCATTCTTCATTCTTTAGAGTACTAACATTTCCATAAAAGCACACAGGCATTATGTTTAAACAGCCATCTGGAGGTAAACAACTATGCCTTTAGACTTTAGCCAGGGAACAATAAAAGAAGATTGAAAATTAAAAACTGGGGGAAAAAAAGCAATCTTTTTCTGCCCAAAGGCACCCTCACACAGTGGTCTCCACCCATTTCAGACTGACATTTTGGACCTAAACCTTTCAAGTCTACCTCGTAAATATGCCATGTCCTTCAATAGCAGTCTTAGTGCAAGGGACACTCCAGCCATTCACATTCTATTCTGCTTGCTAGTGTCATGGTAGTGACAAAGGACTTGGAGAATAAAGAAAAACCAAACTGGCTAGAAGTCCAGAACACCATTTAAAAACAGGTTCAACAATTACTGTCTAGAAAACCATGACCAAGCCCTTTCCTCTGCAGAAATCTTGCCTCTTTATCCTTACCAGGATAAAACACATAATTCAACAAATACTGCAAGTCCATATGGCACTGTGCACTGTAATGTGGGTATGGGAATGTGGAAATCAGATTCATCAAGGTCCCAATGTCCTGCAGGGTAGCAGGCCTCAGAACAGAGGATCAGAGGTTAGTTCAGAAGAGTAAATACTTAATCCTTGTTTGAGGCTCAGATGGTGATTACCAAGGGCTGATCATGGTCATGCACACATAAGGTAACAGCAGAAAACAGATAGTGTGTGTTTTAGGAGATGATGGGGCAGAAGATCACTGTGCATAAAGTATAATGATAGGAATAGTTAGTATATGGGATGCAGTGTGGGCAGAAGTGACCAGACAGAGAGGTATGACAGAGATCTCAAAAAAAAAAAAAAAGAAAAGAAAAACAAAAGAAGCTCTAGTCTCTTCCCAGGTGATAAGGTTTTTGAGATGGTATCTCAAGGCCTTTTAGGAGACGGCTTTCTCAGCACTTTGCAATCTCGAATCATCCTCATTCAATCACACTGTCAGCAAAAATGTGGTTAAGTATTATGATGACTGCTGGGGACACAGCAGGGACTTCATAATCCCAAAGCTGTCAGGACATGAGGACCTTGTGGAAAAGAGATTGAAATACACCTTTTAAGGGGGTATGGGTAGAGACACTTGGGGGAGAAGAAGGAGGCTTAGCCGTAAGGCCAGGCTATAAAAGTACTGGAAAGCCTTTCATTAGACAAGTCTGGAGATGTCCTGGATAGATTTATAGCCCATGAGGCTATGCTAAGCCATTGTTCAAGTATATAGATAGATAGAGATAAGCATATGCCACCCAAAATGAAAGGCAGACATGACTTGAAGAAAAGAGAACAAGGATCGAGAAAGGTGAGTTATCAAAGGTACCCTTAACGTTATCACACTACTTTCCAAGTCTCTAATAACTTAATTCTCTCATGGAACTCACTAAGAGTTTCAGGATCTTATACACTATGTTGGCCCTCAAAAGACCAATTTTCAGTTTGCTTTCCTTGCCTCTAGATCTTCTCATTTACTTCCTCTGGTCAAGTCAGACATGATCATGTCTCTCTGTTATGGAGCAGTGTGGTCTACTGGCCAAGGTGCTGAGTGTGGACTTCAACAACTACCAATTGAGGACTGGTATCCTGTTAATAAACACAGGAGTAAGCTGGGAATCAGAGCCACCCTCAGCACCAGGATGATGCCAGCCTGGATTCACAGCTTCATAAAACCCCAAGGAAAATAAATCATTAACATGTGGAACTGTGACTTGTTCACCCCCTGACCATGGATCAGGGAGCATTGCAGAAGAGGAAGAATAAAAAATGTAAGAGCAGGAACATGTAGAGGAGTGCTGGGATACAATGTCTTCTGGACAAGATATGGGTATCACAGTCATGAACTCATAGAAGCTATGGTTACTTGCAAAAGACCAGCACAAAACCAAGCCAGCCAAAATCTCAGCATGAATGGGTAGGAAATTTCCAGGTCCCACACGTTATTGAAATGTTATTGTCAATGAGTAGCTTCTGGGGAAGAATAATTTCCTTCCGATGAAGTAACCACTGATAGGATTCCTATGTTTCAGTGGATGGCATCACATCCTTGCAAATATGAGCAGCATTAACTGGACATCTTCAGATATTGGGAAAAAAGTCATGTAGTTGGTTGGGAGATATGACGGGAGGAACCATAAATAAAATGGGGATAGGTAGGGAGTTTATATGATCATAGTTCATTGAATAGATGTAAAAAATTCTTAAGAATAATGAAAAATACAACTGGGAGATGATAAATATTCATTATCTTAAGCTGGTAATTTTCAGGAGCCTTCTTATACAGTAATAGATAACATATCATGATCTATATAAGATGCTAAAAAGTTCCCATCTATAGCTGGAAGCTCACAGACCCTCAAATTTAGAAGATGTTTTTGAAAAACTGCAAGACCCATGTCAAATCTTGGGTGAGTCACAAGACTGTGAGACGTGGACAACGTGGACAACACTGTTCAGAGATTTTACACTTGTAAGAGTTAAGGGGAAGCAGCCACTGGAATTTGCTTAACAAAACCGGGACTCACTTCACAGAGGCAAAAATGAGTTAGTTGCTCCCTTTTATCTCTACAAAGCCTTTCCCATCTCCCTGTGGTTAGGCTCTCTATTCACACATGAGTCTTAGAAGTGAAGCCGGTGAAACAGAAGAACTGTGCGTTCTGTAATCAGGGAAGTTATGTTTGAAATTCAACTCAATAATTTCTTAACACTGTGAACTTAGGGAGTCAATAAAGAAGAACAAAGAACATGGACCTTAGAGTCCCATGGGTCTGGGATCAAGCACAGGCAGTGCTCATTACTCGTTGAGGATGCTGGTACAAGTAGTCTTATCTTTCAAAGCTTCACTGTTCTCATTTGTAAAACGGAAATAATTAAAATACTCACTTTGCAAGATTACTTGTGTTAAATCAAGAAGTTTTTCAGCACAATGGCTTGTGATAAGGAAAGCTTGATAACTGTCAGCTAATAGCCCTTGAACGTAACTTCTTCATATCTTAATGTAAGAAGGCCTCAGTACATGTTTGATATATGCTTAGAATGCAGCGACCAGTAGTCACTTATTCCTTGCCATTATGTAGGACTTATTATACACTTAGAATTATTGGCAGATAATATTTATTGCTCTGAGAACAGGCCCTAGACCATGTAAAGTCAGTTTCTCCTAGATGAAGGAGTGTACACCAGTAATGCATATGTCACGTATCTTTGTGCAGTTATAAAAATATCCCTCACTCATCTACATAGACTCTTGTTACTTGTGCAGGGGTGGAGGAGCACAGCTGATAGCTTCTGCAGTAGGAGCTGTGCAAAGGCATCATTAATGTAGATATGCCAACAACAAGGCAGTGGTGGTTCCCTAAGTAACTATAATTCAGGTGCTGTACACACCTGGAGCTTCCTGCATGTGCAGTTAAAGTTATGGGAAAGCAATAATAGTAACAGCATTACCACATATTTATTTATAAAAATGCCCACACCTGAACAGTCTAAAGAGCTAAAATAGAAGCCTCACTAAATTTTATAGAAATCTATGTATATATGTGAAGATGTGACCATATGTGCAGATGTATTAGAATTGAAAACAGGGTATAGATATGCTTACAGTAGAGTAACAACAGCCTGGGGAAACATAACTATATGTTTCTTCTTCCATTTCAATCGTCAACCAGGACCAAGGCCAGCATCATTAGGAATTCTACTGCATTTTTTGGGTTTCCTATAGTCAGCAGCTCACAGAATAGAAACTGCGCTTGCAAAACTCAGGAGGACTTATATTCCCAGATTCACTAGTTGCTGGAGGCGTTACCTTAGACTTGTCATTTTTGACTCTGCAAGTGATAAAACAGTATAGTCAAGCTAATAGTGGAAGATAGACCTTCTTTTGTCCCTTTTCTCTCCACTGCTAAACATGAGGGCATAACATCTCGAAACACATAGTTTTTGTTGAATATTAACTTAGTGAAATGATATAAACATGCTTTTCATTCTTCACATTCTCCGTGTGATTCCATGATTTTCAAGGGGAGGGTCTTGCTATGTACTTTCTCTGGCACAGAACTTAGCATTGCACATCAGGTACTGTAATATTGGTTACTAAGGAAATTGGTGAATGAAGGAGTAGGTAAAATGACAGAGACCCAGACTTGTCCTTTTTAGAGAGAACAGATTTCTTGGAGGAGTAAAGTCCTCCAAGTTGCCTCCTTGTTACAGAGAATGAGGCTGACACAGTTTTCCGCAGGGGTACCATTTTGTCTCATGTTGTTAAAAGAGAGTTACCACACTTAAGTACTTACCCTGCATTAAGGACACTGTAGCTATTCTAGAGAAGATAAAATTAAGTCAATATAAATGAAATTTCATGTGTAAGATCACAAAACTCATAAAAATTTGAACTCAAGTTGCCTGACCCTAGGTCAGAGCCACTGAAATATTCTGGCACACTACATTCTGTGAGGTAGCTTTCTGGCTTATGACAGAAAATCTCCAGACAAAGCAGAGGATAAAACCAATACTTCCAGTCAGGGAAGTCAAGCAAAGGGTTGAATTTCTCGTCTTCAAGTTGTTTCCAGTCTGACAAGGGTGGAATCTATAAACCTTAAGTATCATTTCTAGTCTGAGGAACACTAAGACAAACCAATTTTTAAGTAAGCTGTTTTTTAAATGGAGATGAGGGTGCATAGTCCTAGTCCTGATGATAGGAACAAAGGACACTCAAGCAGTGGGATGGATACTCCAGGTCTATAAAATATAGTGAAAATGAGAGTGAATGACACTGGATGAAGCCAGAGGAAAGAACAGGAATAGGCAAGGCTTCCAGGTTAAGTTATGACATTTGACCACAAGTCTAAGAAAACAGGGAAAAATACTGAGGTATACTGAGATAGAAAGTGGCATAATATTACTGTGTACTAGGCTCACTCTGTGTGAGGAGGGAACTGCCCAATTATCAGAACAGTGACAGAATGGTGAACAGAAAGGGTTCATACCTTTATTGTGGTAATGACACTGGGGATAAGGAGATGTCAACTGGTCTATAACAAATTGTAGAGTCTCTGAATCACATCTAAGATTTAGAAATGAGGAATAAGTGATGCTTTGATGTGATAACTGAACTCACAGGTTTGTTAGCAGTTCATCTCAGGGTCATGTCAAAATGCACAGAACTACACAAAAGTCCCTAATCAAAGAACTCTTTTACAGGAAGGATGGTTATTTGGGATGGGTTAGATTTGGTGATGCATGACATTAAGCCCAGCACTCAGAAAACTGACAAGTGAGATGGCTTGTGTTTAGGCCATTCTAATATATATTATTACGTCCATTCTAAGCTAAGATACACACACACACACACACACACACACACACACACACACACACACACACACGTTTCAGACCATCCAGGACTACATAGCAGGAGTCTGCCTCTAAAATTAAAACCAATAAAATAAACAAAATAATTGCAAAACATATAGGACATTTGCCTGAAAATCTTTTTAGAATGCGACATTGGATCTGATAAAATTTGTAGAATAGAAACTTGTAAATGCCACAAATCAGAATTTGTGGTTGTTTGTTTTGTTTTACTTTATTTGCTGGATGATTTTGCTGAAGGCAAACTTTTTGGTTTTGTCACGGGACTGACTGTATAGTGGTTTCCCTCCCAAGCTCAAGAAGATAGGCCGGCGTATAGAAACACAGGGCACAATTACAAATGATCCCGAGCTCCTTCTGTCAAGCATTTCTTCAATTTGAAGATCATAAACACTGGGCTCAGCAGACCTGAGTTTTTATCTTTCAGATAAAACTAACTAATGACTTGGATTAGTCAACTTCTCAACTTAATAGATATATACTTGTCCTTAAAATGGAGATAATATAAAATTTAAGATATAGTAAGAATTCTGGAATTTTGGTTTCCTTAAGAAACACAGAAATATTAAGTGACTATGTTTTAATTTTATTCCCAGGTGTGGCTACATAGGGCTGCTTCACAGCAGGTGACTATGATTTGCCTCCAGCTCTAGCAGAAGCATAGTTTTGTCAGCTGTAGATAGTTTCTGCGATTGTGTGACATTTAGAATTCTGGGTATTTCTCAGAGGGTATAAAAAGGTTAGGACCCCAAGAGGGCAGGTTGGTTGCTGTTTGTCTGTAGTCATGTCCAAAGAAGAAATGAGAAGAGAGAAATTAGATTGAACATCTCCCGTTCTCTATTTCCTTTCTAACCTTTCTCTCCTATCAAGTGATGGGAGGGGAAACCAGGGAGATAAAGTATGGCCAAAGGAAGAACTCAGAAAGTAGCAAAGCCCAACTCCATTAAGATAACAGTTTTCAGAGGCCAGACCCTTAAACACTTAATGCACTCGTCCCTCATTATTTTCTAGTCTATCCTTTTATCTCATTTCACTCTTAAATGTCTTTAGCTGCACTGAATTCTCATGACACTTTGCCTTAGAATGGGGTTTTCTCAAATTTCAGAGCAATATTCCATCCCAGCAGTGAGCTCTAGCTATCCGAAGATCTTTAGTAATGGATTGAAAATACACATTTCTACATCTGCCCTATTAAATTGCTTATGTGTATGGTGTTTGCTACATATACATTAAGCTGCTTAAGAACAATTAACAGTACACTATACATTATGTCCATTCTGCTGACAGCCTTGAAGGAAAGCATTGGTCTAGGTCACAAAAGGTCAAGGCTAGAATTTAATCTCTACATTTTGTAAGTATCATGATAGATTTTAGCCAAATATTAAATTTATGGATATACTTCATGCTTAGAATATTATTCTAAAATGTGAACTACAAACACTGGATGACACAAAATGAGTAATATTGTCTTGAAGTACTCAACCATGCCTTGCAGCAACTGAGTATAGGGGATAGAAAAATGAGAAATAGGGAAGGAGAAATGGCCTAATGGATTCAACATCTGCTGCAAATGTGTAAGGACCAGACTTGGAATTCCCAGAACCCACTAAGTAGCCCTAGGTGGTGGCATGTGTCTGCAATAACAGTTCTGCCAAGATGGGTGATTGAGATTAGAGAATCCCTGAAGCTAATGGACCATTCACAGAAATGAACAACAGGAAACTGTCTAAAACAAAGTAGAAGTCAAAGACTGACACTCAAGTTTCATGCCATCATACATATATGTACAAAATCACACACACACACACACACACACACACACACACACACACACACACACACAACCCAGGACCACCACCAGCCCAGGAATGATATCACCCATAGTGAGCTGGGCCGTCTTCTATCAATCACTAATTAAGAAAATTCTTTTTTTTTTTAACCTTCAAATTTTCTAACCTAGATTCTTTATTCTCTATTAGAGATGTGGAATATCCAATAAGCAAGACAATTAATACATGAATAGATATAATTTAAAATTACTTTGGAGGAGCATCAGTTTAGACTGAAGCTTCTTTTTTTTATTAACTTGAGTATTTCTTATATACATTTCGAGTGTTATTCCCTTTCCCGGTTTCCGGGCAAACATCCCCCTCCCCCCTCCCCTTCCCTATGGGTGTTCCCCTCCCAACCCTCCCCCAATTGCCGCCCTCCCCCCAACATTTTAGTTCACTGGGGGTTCAGTCTTAGCAGGACCCAGGGCTTCCCCTTCCACTGGTGCTCTTACTAGGATATTCATTGCTACCTATGAGGTCAGAGTCCAGGGTCAGTCCATGTATAGTCTTTAGGTAGTGGCTTAGTCCCTGGAAGCTCTGGTTGCTTGGCATTGTTGTACATATGGGGTCTCGAGCCCTTTCAAGCTCTTCCAGTTCTTTCTCTGATTCCTTCAACAGGGGTCCTATTCTCAGTTCAGTGGTTTGCTGCTGGCATTCGCCTCTGTATTTGCTGTATTCTGGCTGTGTCTCTCAGGAGCGATCTACATCTGGCTCTTGTCGGTCTGCACTTCTTTGCTTCATCCATCTTGTCTAATTGGGTGGCTGTATATGTATGGGCCACATGTGGGGCAGGCTCTGAATGGGTGTTCCTTCAGTCTCTGTTTTATTCTTTGCCTCTCTATTCCCTGCCAAGGGTATTCTTGTTCCCCTTTTAAAGAAGGAGTGAAGCATTCACATTTTGATCATCCGTCTTGAGTTTCATTTGTTCTAGGCATCTAGGGTAATTCAAGCATTTGGGCTAATAGCCACTTATCAATGAGTGCATACCATGTATGTCTTTCTGTGATTGGGTTAGCTCACTCAGGATGATATTTTCCAGTTCCAACCATTTGCCTACGAATTTCATAAAGTCGTCGTTTTTGATAGCTGAGTAATATTCCATTGTGTAGATGTACCACATTTTCTGTATCCATTCCTCTGTTGAAGGGCATCTGGGTTCTTTCCAGTTTCTGGCTATTATAAATAAGGCTGCGATGAACATAGTGGAGCACGTGTCTTTTTTATATGTTGGGGCATCTTTGGGTATATGCCCAAGAGAGGTATAGCTGGATCCTCAGGCAGTTCAGTGTCCAATTTTCTGAGGAACCGCCAGACTGATTTCCAGAATGGTTGTACCAGTCTGCAATCCCACCAACAATGGAGGAGTCTTCCTCTTTCTCCGCATCCTCGCCAGCATCTGCTGTCACCTGAGTTTTTGATCTTAGCCATTCTCACTGGTGTAAGGTGAAATCTCAGGGTTGTTTTGATTTGCATTTCCCTTATGACTAAAGATGTTGAACATTTCTTTAGGTGTTCTTTATACACTTTTATACACTTTATATACTTTATACACACTTTTTAAAATACCACTAATAAACAAGAATGAATGCAGCAGTAGCATGTGCTATCTTCAGATGGAGGGTGTTCAGGCTTAAGACTCAAAGCCATCTGCTGAAAAGGATCAACTCTTTCTGTTCTTGCCTATATGAATTACCAAATTCCAAATCTCAGGGTAACTGTGAACCTCACCATTAGAACTTCTTTTACCTGATTCTTCAGCTAGAAGATAAATATTGCACCTACCTGATTGGTGGCCAGAGGGACTCACAAAATAGTATGAGTATCTGAAAAGGGTCTCATGCATGGTGAGTATGCTTGACTGTTTTTTGTTAACTTTACACCATCTAAAGTCATCTGAGAGGAGGGAACCTGAATTAAGAAAATGCTTCCATAAGATCAGGTTGTGGGCAGGGCTATAAAGAATTTTCTTAATTAGTGATTGATAGAAGAGGGCCCAGCTCACTGTGAGTGGTGACATTCCTGGGCTAATGGTCCTGGGTTCTATAAGAAAGCAGGCTGAGCAAGCCCTGAGAAGTAATCTAGGCAGTAGCAACTCTCCATGACAACCGCATCAGCTCCTGCCTCCAGGTTCCTGCCCTGTTTGAAATCCTGTCCTGACTTCTTCCATGAATAATGATATAGAAATATAATCTGAATAAGCCCTTTCCTCCCAACTTACTTAGCAAAAGCAATCCTAAATTAGACAGTGAGTGTTCAGGGTAAGTGTCTTGCCTTGAGAGTATATAAAGGAGACTTTCTAAGTCATCCTCAGAAGACCTGTCTCTGTTGTAGGGTAGCATAGAAACTGACAAGTTTTTTTTTTAATGCTACCCTTCTGAACTATATCCTCCCCATAGCAAAGTACGAGTTGCCTCTAAAATTCAGTTACATTCCTGTTCTAGTTCTACCTTTCTGTTTATAGAAATACAGTCTCCGCCAGAACTGCTTAGCTCTTGTGCCAATGGGGTTTATTATCTCATGCATCTGCATTAAATCTCCAAGGAGAAGACCTCTGTGTTCTTAGATGCTCTGTTTGTACACAGATGACGCAGATGTGACTGAAGCACCTAATTTAGCCCTTGACATGTAGGAGGAAGTCAAGTGGGTAAACTCTGGAGTTAGTGGGAAGTTGTAAATCATTTATTACAAATGCACATTATGTGACTTGTCATATAAATTATTAATGGCAGTCCAGGCTAAGGCTTGTTTATATTCTTTGAACAAGGAAATAAACACTGTCATCCTTGATCTTTCAGTGGGTAAATGGGAAGGGAGAAACAGCCCCCAATTCATCGTTCACTAAAGACTTTTTTACCAGTGCACAGAGACAAAAAGGAAGAAAAGTGGTGTGCTTAAGGAAAAGATGGAAAGGAAGCAATATTTGGAAAACTATTATATGTCATAGAGTGATTTCTTTGCCTGCATGGTTTCTTATTAATCCTCTTTAAAGCATAGATTATTTTCCTAGTGAGAAGGACAAGGAATGCAGGGAAAACAGCCTGGCTTATCCGAGACCATCTTGATTGTAGAAGGTGGAGTTCAATGAGAAGCATTACATCACTGGGAAGCAGTTCCTGCTATACCTATACTCAATGCCATGCTTTAGATTGACCAAGATGCCTACTGCTCTGATCTAGATGCCATTGGATCATCCCCCTCCCCCAGAGTAGAATATTAACCCCATCACTGCTGGACTATATCATTTAAACTGTATACATCACTTAAAAGGAAGTTCTTTTCTAATAGCTCCTTGATTTCATTAGGTTGACAACACCTTAAATTGCTCTCTGGTCCAGAAGCTTCTGTAGAGTTTGTTAAAAATATTTTAAACCCTACCTATATTTTATAAAATAAGAATTATGAGATAGGGTTGAGAAGAATGACTTAAAAGCAAAATTTCTCTTACCATAGAATTGTTAACTTCTGTTCCTACAGAGGGATAATCAGAGAAATGTCTAAAAAGCAGAGTGACTCAAAGTGTAAGGAAAAATGATGGTTGAGTGATCACCTAAATAGTCTTAGTACACTCTCCAAGGCCAGGCCCAGAAAACATTATGGAAAAGGCTCTGAAAGAATATATGAGTCAGGAAACCTGAAAAAGAACTGCAAAATATTACCTCCAGTCATTGCAAACATGGTCTCACAGCAAACAGTGTTACCCACACTGGGTCTGAATAAGACTGGACCTACCAGCAGTTTGTCTTGGATCAGTGAAAAAGTCGTTACACTCTACCTCTCCATGTTGCAGTATCGATACAGCCTACGAGAGGGATATTTATTATCTTCAATCAGCATCCAAAGGTAAGCAAGCCAGGGTCCAACATAGCTCTGAATGCATGGCTATGCACAGACTCTAGTAAAGTCAGTGAATCAGAATAGAGAGGAAAATACATGAATGTGTGAAGGGGCAGAAAAGGAAAGGTGGAGTGACAGTTAAGAGAATGTATTATATATGTATAAAGTTGTGAAAAAATAACCGATCAAAAAATCAGAGTTGGGACTGAGGAAATTGCTCAGTGCCTGCTTGTTGCACAAGCATGATGACCTGAATTTGGATTACCAGCATCTAATTTTAAACACTAAAGTCAGATGCTGCAGCATACTCCAGTAACCTCAATATTCTGTGGAGACAGGAACTTTGAGGAGGCCTGTTGGCCAGCCAATCTAACCAGCTGGAGATCTTCAGGTACATTGAGAGTCTGTGTTTCAACAAATAACATGGAGAGGTATAGAGGAGGATATTGAACATCAGTCTTTAACATCTACATGTATAGGCAGATGTACTTCAGATAAACATACATGCACATGTGTGCACACACATGCACACACACATATATACCTCCATCTACAAATAAAAGCACAATGGCAAAGCCCCATACCTACTGGAATCTGTGATTATGACTCCAGTCACTTGTAAGATACATTTTTTTACATTTTCTTAAAATTAACCCAATGGAGGCAGTAGTAGTCACAGTTTTTACACATAGCCCCTTAACTAGGACTGTGGATAAAACCAGAAACTTAATCTTTAGTCACATCTTTATCACTTTTCGGGAAGGCCATAGATGCATGAAAAGGAGGGGCTGAGCTTTCCCCAAACCATCACTTTTACTACCGTCATGCAGCAGACACACCAAAGTGGAAGTTAGCAAGGATGTCTGCTCGCCTCAGAAGGGAACCAACCCTTCTGTACTCTTTGAGATTAAGTACAAGCTTTACAGCATAGCATTAAAACCCAACCAAATAAATTTATGTAGATCTTCATTATGCACTGACTATGTCAACTATAATTCTGATTCAAATATATCACACTGTAAAGCATTGGCTGAGGCTATCCTTTAAAAAAAAAACTGGTTCGTAATTTTGTCAGTCTTGTCGTAATTTTAGGTAGTCTTTGTCAAGCTACAAATCCACTTGGGTCTCATCTGAGCATCTGATTATCCAAGAATAAGGTTGCAATGCGTTTGATTCACCATAAAACATGAATTGTTATAGGCTAGCCTGGGAACATCACACCCCTTCCCATGTATACTACATGCTTGTCTTTGTGAGAAAGCACCCCAAGTGTGCCAAAGGCTCTTACAGATAAATTGCTGGCAATACAGTGTGCTCCTAGGTTGGGGTCCTAGGGGTTGTAGAACAAACTTACTAGAGATCTGGGAATCCACAGGACTATATGAGCCGGACAAAAGCCGAGCCAGCTGAGAGCTATAAATAGCATGCCAAGTCACCATAACAAGCTTCCTATCCACTGGGGCCTCTCCAACAGCTTTCTCTTTTGGAAACATGAAAGCAGCTGAAAGGATTGTTTTCCCGAGAGCTTTTTGGCTGCCCTGAGCATGTCAGGGGACTTTGCTGTTTCTAATTATCTCCCTTTATGTTCAGGCCGAGACTTGTTAATACAATAAAGTGGCGTTTCCAGGACACACTCACAATGCTGAAACATTTCAAGGTGTTTTACAAGCAGAAGATCATGTTAAATCAAATCAAATAGCAATTAAAGATTAATACTGGTGTTAGAGAGCTGTTATCATGGTCCAGCAGGGGCCTCTGGGATAGATGAGGTTTCCTCCAAGCTGTTGCACTTTAGCTCCCATCCAGACTGCTTTGTGAGGGTGGGATAGAGTTAGAAGCCTTGGCCTGAGCCTTGGGGTTCCAGAAAAGATATTAAGGGAAATTACAGATTCTTTCTGATATTACGTTTGGAGAAATCCCTGTAGGGAAAGGGTGACCTTTCATCACCTCAATTAAAAAGTATAAGGTAATAAATAGAACAATTAAAAGATAATGCACAGAATGAAAGGGTATAAGCTACTTGGTGTGTTAACAAAAATGTCGCAGATCAAGGTGTCTAGTTGCTGTCAAATTTCTTTGAACTTCATCTCTGTTTCTCATGAAATGAAGTAAGTCTTTCAATGGAACTGTGTATTATGAATGTATTTTAAAAGAGGGTCTTGTAGATGAATATAAGTTCACTATCAGAAGCGGAGGTCATCCAGTATTTAGAATAAGCCATAAATCTAATGTCTAGGTCCAGGATTGAGATGGTATTTTGATGAAGACTAAAACATTGAGTTTGGGGTCAAATACATCTGGGTAAAAGTTCTAATCTTCTCACTGTATAGTGTTTAAATGTCTCAGAATTTCAGTGTCCTCTTCTTTTGCATGTGATTTCCAAGATTAAATTTGGGCCTGCAGAGACTGTTTTTTAAGTGCACTTATTGGTCTTCCAGAGAACCTTCACATTGTTCCCAGCGCCATCATAGAGTGGCCTATAACCACCTCTAACTCCAGTTCCTGGGGCCATGATGACCTCTGCTGACCTCAGAGGCATCCTCAGATGGCAGATAGTCACATCATCAGATACTCATAGAAATAAATTAAACCAATAAAATGACTTTCATCAAAAATGATTGAACAAATCTATATGTGTATATGGCACAAGTACTCCGTTTTACCACATCTGTATTCCTATTTAACAAATAAGGAGCTGGAAGTGAAGGAAAGAGAAGTGTTGGAGCGGTGCCAGCAGTGTCATTGCTGATTTAGGTATTTCCAAGCATCTGCTCACCAACACCTCATTCTTTCCCAAGTCTCATTGCCACACTAGCAGGATTTCGCCAAAACTGTTTGCTGAGTAAATGACAGAAAAATAATTTTACTCTTTTCAAGAATGAAGCCTCTTCAGAGTAGCACATACCTTTGAATTTGTCTTCTTGAGCTTGAAGACTTCTTGGGAGATCTCTAAATCCACATCTAATATAGACTCCTCAATCTCAGCTGGTTTGAGGCCCTGTGTGTCTCAGGGCTATGAGTATGAAAACAAATGTCTTCTGCCTAAACCGTCATCTTTCAATAACAGATCACTCTCACCATTTGGAAGCACTATCATTTAGATGTAAACATTTTTGCTACCTGGTGGTGGGTAGAGCAGAAGGAAAAGGCACTGGGAGAGAGGATGTGGGAATTCCAAGATATGTGGGAAGATTAAGTCAGAGATAGGGTAAAGAAAAAGACAATGGAAACATGAAATAGAATACACACTGTACATCTAGTTCAAGTCCCTTAATTAAAGCATAATTCTAGAGGTTCTGGCCCTATGGACATATGAATCAGAACCTAAGGCATCGAATGGTGATTGCTAAACTTGTGAAATAAGGTAAAGGGAATTTGATGCAAATATTTAGTACAGATGAAAGTAAGGCACATGCATCCATCAGTCACACATTGGGAAAACATTCTCTTCTTTACTCTGTGCTGGAGACAGGAGATAAATCAAAGTCAGTCGTGCAGTGAAATAAGATGTTGTCACTAATGAGTCTCAGCAGGAGATGACTACACAGGGAATCTGTGCTTTGGATTCAGTGTTCTGTAGTATTCCGGGTTAGGTATCCTATATTTGAAAAGTTGGGGATGTGAGGAAAAGTAGGTTTTCAGGTATAGGAATCGAGTTAAACCTGGCATGGCAAAAGGAGAAAACAGAGGCCAAAGAGAAGAAAGGAAACAAACAAGCAAGCAAGCAAACAAACAAACAAAACACATCTATAATGAAGACCCACAGGAAGAAATTATGGGAAGTCAATGTAACATAGCCACAGTAATCCACATAAAGCAAATGGCAGAATCTGCAGCAACTGAAGCATGCAGTTACATAACTGCAAATGTTCCCTTGCATCCACAAACCCTGTACCAGTGGAGTCCTAAATCCTTACTTGGGTCTTCAGCCTCCAGAGGACCAGCATTGACTGAAGTTCCCCTCCCTTCATTCAGACCAACATTCTGCCTACACTGCCCTCTCCCACTCTGCTTTGAGATTTTTTTTGGATTCACTCTGCCTATTCTTTTGAGACCTCAACTCTTTCAGGAAATGCCCCACCCCATTCCCTCTTCCCAACATTCACTCCTTATTCCCAGCAGGAGAGGAAGACCCCCTTCTGTGTTACCATGGCATGGATAGAATCTCAGTGTTATTTATCACAATGAGCTGTAAATCTCTGTACTCATGTCACCTTTCTTTCCCCAACAGAAAATAAATTTCCCGTGTATAAATTTCCCAGGGCCAGGAACTGGGTTTGATTTATCTTCTATCTCCAGCACCTACCATGGGCTAACAAATAGAATATACACTCCATGTGTGGCTGATGGATGCATGATGAATGAATGAATGAATGACTCCCCTCAAAAGAGGGAAAACCATGTCTTTCACCACATGATGGTGCTCCCAGGTAGTTCTAGCAACTGGGCTCTTGGGGAGCAGGCTGAGTAAAATTTTTCTCTTTTGTGAAGGCAGCATCTAACACGGAAGGTCTAAGTTACAGTGAACTGCAAAGATCCTTCCAGACATCATCAGGTGAGGGAGAGAATAGAACAAAGCCTGCCCCAGAGGATTAAAGACCAAGAGAACTAGTCAGCTCTGTGGCCTGGGGTAGTTACTCATCACTGAAGGGCAAGAGTTCATTCCAGGCAGGCAAGCCCAGGGATGGCCATTCTTAGCACTGGCTCCCTCACCTGGAGGGAACATAAGGATGGATAGCCAATAAAGACTTTTTATCTAGTAGGAGGAAAACAACCTTCATAATATGAGGCTATCTAGAATTGTATTTGTTGACATATTATTGTATGTGTCCTATGTAAAACATGATTCCAAACATCAGCAATCCAGGTCTAAGAGAGTCACCAGCTGTTGCTCTCCAGTTCTAGAGAGGGGAGTATAAAGCCACACCACATGAACCATGGTTTAAGGGCGAAGCAGAGACCCCAGAGCAAAAGAAAAACAAGAAACATTCCACCATGTTGACATTTTGTCTGGAGATATTGGGAAGTTTTCGAAAGTTCATTTCTAAAGGAATTTGGGTTTTATTACACAGAGCTGGGCAAACATGTTGCCTTAGGCTGACAAAACAGCCCAGAGGACATTAGCATGTGGATATGGCTCTGTATATTTCTTGTTAATATCAACACAGAGAATGGAGCTGGAGAATTGAGATCTACTGGTTGACATTAACAAAGCATTATTCCATTCCCAACAGTGGAGCAGTAACAGCCATAGTCTGAATAACTACTGTTGTAGGGGGTGTAGTAAGAGCTGCTAGTAATTCAGGGTGGTAAGGACTATGCTAAGGATTATGTATGCAATTGTATCCTACAACATGTACATACATACATGTACATTTGTAATTATGCACCATATATGTAGGCATATATGTGTCAATCTTTGCCATATAGTTCTCATTTCTATTTTGTAAGTGAACACTATGAAACACAGTATTTAAGCAATGTATCTAAGGTCATAAGCAAAACTAGGATTATTTGTATAGTTTATGTATTTCTGAAGGCAATGGCATATGCATAATGCCCCTTTTTAGAATCAAAGTCTAGGATTTATTCTGGAGGTAAAGTGCAACTCCTCATAGGTATCTTAGGAAATCAAGCCACATAGCACACAGCGTTCAGGAGCCAACTCAAGTGTCACTCCCTCAATAACAAACTTCCTGCATTTATGAAGTTACATATAGTGTTCATAGGGGTGGACGTGGTCCATTTTTGGCAGTCTTCAGCAGAGGAGCATAACATGCCATTCCACAAGACTCCCAGGCTCCCACCTCTACCTGTAACATTTGCCATTTGCCAGCATAGTATCAATGTACTACTAGTGTATGATGCAAAGCTGGCTGCCCAAGGTGCCCTTCATTAGCCGAAAGAAGGAGTCAAGTCTTCTTAGACAGAAAAAAAAACATCGAGATGACTCATAAATAGAGAACCACAGCCCCAGACCCATAACTGGATTACAAAGGAAATGGGAGAGGATGTAATTGATTAATTTTTTTTCATGTCTCAAGGGAAGGACCTTTTTCTAGTATGTATGTGACTGTATTTCCAGTTTTCACTCTTGAGCTGCTTCACAATTTAAGAGGAAAAGTACAACAAAAGAGCTTGCAATCTCCGCAGGTAGATGTAAGTTTAAATATATGATTTCAGTGCAGTGTGACTTAGAGAGGCTTTTCTAGCCTGATTTCAAACACGACCCATGTTTCTAGGGGGTGATGTTTGCTATATACTGAAGAAAAATACAATATTATTTTAATATCTAAAGGCATGATAGAGTTCACTTTGGAAGGAAGGTGCAGGTTTACTCATTACAAGGGTCTCGAAGGCAGAGTGAGGCTAACTTTTGAAAGAATCTAAGGATATGAGCATTTTAAGCCTAGAAATTCTGCCAGACTCAGAACTATCAGTTGCTCTAATAGAATATGGCCTTACCATCACCAGAGGAGTGCAAGCCAAATATGGACAGTCATCTAGAGTGATTTCTTGACAGGTGTTCCTTTTTGGTCTTTGTTACTATGTTAAAACACTCTGCCCCAAAGCAAATAGACCAAGATTATTTGCCTTATACTTTGATGTCACACATTGCTGAGAGAACCTCAAGACAGGAACTCAAGCAGGAACTGAAGGCAGGACCTGAAGCAGAGTGTATGGAGGGACACTCAATGACTTGTTTTTCATGGCTTACTCAACATGCTATCGTATGTAAATGAGGAATGAAACTGTCCTTAGTGGGCTAGACCCTTCACTACAATCATTAATTAAGAAACTCCCACACAGACGTGTCTGCAGGCTAGTCTAATGGAAGAGGTTCCCTCTTCCCAGATGACTCTACTTTGTGCCCTGCTGACAAAAATTAACTAGCACGGCAGGGTTTCTCCTTTAGTCTAGAGTTAGGTGTGTAAGACTGTGGCTTACAAATGCACTCTCATAATGACTCTGGGAGGTGGGGGTGGGGTAACATCTCAGTGTTACAGGTAAAAAGTCAAAAAGCAGAGTTTCCAGTCACTTGCTCAAGGGAGGGTGAAGCAAGGGCAAGAGCTCAGGGGGCGATCTACATTGCAAATCCCTTCCTGAGCTGCTGTACATCCTGCCTCCTATTTGCAGTTTCAAACTGAGAGCAGAAATCATAGCTCTGCCCCATATTGATTGCAGATGTCCCCTCCTTCCTCCTCAGCCCCTGTCTCTCTCCCCTGTTTGCTCCCCCACATGTATTTATGCTGGGCTGCCTGGTAACAAACGGCTCGTTACCATGCGGAGGGCGACAGCCAGGCGATTAGTGAAATTTGTTACTTGTGCGTCTCTGAACAAAATTAAATTAAAAGTGCTGCTTCGCTGTCAAGATAAGGGCCAAGCTGCTGAGATAATTTTTCACTCTCAAACACTCAATTACCCAGTGAGGCTGGATCAGATACAATCAAAAGGAGGCGAGGCGGGTGGGAAGGAAAGGGAAAAATAGAGACAGGACCTCCAGGAACAGATGTAAGAGTTTGTTATCATTTCTACTGGCCAGGGATATTAAGGAGGCTGTTGCTATGGCTATCAGACAGGACTACATGTGGCAGGTACCTAGGTATGTCTTTGACAGCAAAGACCCTGTTCCTGCTCCATCTCCATGGCATTTGCCATAGGTGAGATAGTATCCATTTCCAGCCAAATTGTTACTGCACTCTCCTATCTGTATCCCCTAATTCTACTATTGCACTATTGATACAACTTCCAGCAAAGTTAGGGTGACATTTCTGTCACACAGATCCAAAATAGTCATTTGACTGGTGAAATTCTCTTATTCTCTCTTGTCACACCACAGTGAATCCAACCAGTGTCCAAGCTGTCCTTTCTTATGGTTTATATTATAATGAAATGGTCAAGATATGGTCCTTATCCTTTTCCCTCTGAATCAAGAGTGTTTATTTCAAGAATATACAGTTTACCAGACATCTCTCTGACTGCATCTCTATCTCACTCCTAGAGACTACTTATTCTGCTTTCTCCTTTATGAAGCCATCTTGTGTTTCACAGCTCAGTAGAGAAAACCTCAGATTTTCATCTGCTGTGTTGGCATGTGTGAAAATTTCTGGTGCATTACCATAGATTTTTTCCATTATCTAAACAACTGTCCATGTGACTGCGTCTTCCCCACCAAACAGGGAAACCAAGTGAATCTTCTCTTTGTATTCCTGGGTTCATTTTGACTGAGAGTCTCAAACTGAAATTCTCTTAGCCTTAAAAGCTAGTCCTCTTCTTAAAAGCTAGTCACCTCACTAGCCTTCAGGAGTCTGTCTTCTCCTTGTTTCAAGTTTGCCATTATTATTTCTTTAGGCATCTGCTATAAAATTATTCTTCTTTGGAAAAACAATCTTGATTGACAGACCCTATGTATCCAAAACACTTCTCTCTAGACCTCCTTTGTTATAAGCATGTGGCTCATACCAGACTACCTTCACTTTTCTTTAAAGAGAAAGGTACCCTGTAATCAGAACTAGAGTTGAAGACCTAACATAAACATTTTAGAATTATGTTTAGCTTAATTGTGGCTTAATAATTACATAGATGTGATATTCCTCGCTATTTTGAGCTCTATACCTTAACAATACCTCAAGAATAGAGGCTACCAGTCTGTCACATTTTAGTACCTTGAGTCAATGTTTCCCAGTCACAATCACAACTAGAGAAAGGTGACACACAAAAAAAGAAGACTAAAAACAAACACAACACACAACAATAACAAGAACAACAGCAAAACAACAACAAGAGAAAAGTGCTCTGTTTCTGCTCCAGTCTGTTAAATTCCGGATTAAAGTTCAAAAAGTAATAGTTTTAAAAAGAAATCTAGCATTTTTACTTTCTCCATAGTATTGCAAACCATGCTAAGGGAGAAGACAAACCTTCTTATCAAACTCATGCTCCACTGAAAGAATGAATACAAGATCAATCACATGAGATGGGCTCTTCCGACTAAGATGTTGAAATTTACTTTGGATACTTCTCCCTCTGTTTTTCCTATTAGGTGAAGAAGAAATTCACTCATGGCTCTAGGGATGTCAACATCAGGCATGCAGGGATTGAAATGAATAATAGAACTACTACAAACAACACTTGAAATTTTTAAATTGATTAAAGGTACAACATATGTTTGAGGTCATAGAACCTGACCGAGGCTTCTCACTCATGAAGTGAAGGGGTCCATTCTGAAGTCATGATGACTGTTCTATAATTTGTGTCTTTCCAGAAATGCTATTACATGGTTGACTCAGCTAATTTATTTCAACCTTGAAACTGTTAGAACACATGGTGACAAAAAAAAAAAAAAAAAAAAAAAACACCTTGTTTGCCCACATTCACACTGCCAGAACTCACCACTAGGTGTTTAGCTCCAAAGACCATGAATTCAATGCTTTAGCCTCGCCTGGGCTACTTCCAGCAAATCCACCCACCTCAGGTCCCATTTTGAAGTATGCAGTATATAAATAACAGAAGGATAAATAAATACAACCATGCACAACATATTGTGATTCACCCACATATTTCTTCTCAAATGAATTGTTGTTTGTCCTCAAAAGCAATCATTGTAGTTTATAAATTCTGTTCTACTTTGCAATTATCTGACTGTACAGTATTCGCACAAGCTGATGCATCATCATTTACTTAGCCATTCCCCTCTTGTTGGACACTCAGACTCATGCTAATATTTCAGTATTAGAGATTCCGTGACAGTGACGGCATTCAGGATCAGAGTTTCATGTCAAATGCATATTAGATACAGTACTGTATCACAGAACAAGTGTGGGTTTCTACTGCATGCATAGTATTGGTAAAGAGGACACATAAAATATGAACAGATGTGCAATGAATTTTTCGGCCTGGGAGTTGCTTGTTTGTCTCTATGCTTTCTGTTTCTTTAAGGAGGATCAAACGAAAAGGTAAAAGCAGTAAGCACAGCATCATGACTAATTCTAAAATTCATAGCTACACAGATGCCTTGAAGGTGGGTACAATGTGGGTAGAAAGGAAAGAAGGAACATCGTGCAGTCTGGAGCCATGCCTTATTGACCCTGACATTCCAGAAAGTCACAGTGTTCCTAGTATTGCAGTGCATACTAAATAACAAGTGAAAAGGGTCCCAGAGATTTGAGAGGCCTTAGACATAATTTATTCAAGCAGCACAATCTGTTGAATAGAGAGAGGTGGCGAAGCATCTTGTGCAAGGTTTTAAGTGTTTTACAGCTCAAACCAGAGATGACCCTGAATGGTCTTAAGTTCTCTCTAATTAGAAGAGGTAGATGGCTATCAGTTTGGCTCACTGTGAGTCACAAAGGAAAGGTCTTTTTCATTCTACCACATAATAGGTTTGACTGAGCAGCTGTACTGTAACATATGTCTTCAAGATCTATAAGTCCTGAACTGCTAAGGTGTTCTTATAACAAGTTTCCCTGAGCTGTGGTATACATACCACATACATACTCTTTTTTTATTCAATCTTGAACTATCTATCACTATGGGGTATACTTTAGCCTCTTTTACTCCTGTTATATCATTTCTTAAAAATATACCTTTCTCTTATGCCATTGTTTAAATTCCAGTAGAGGGCAGAGGTCTAAAATAATCTCTAACATTTTCATCCCTCCATATACTCCATGAGTCTCTCTTTAAATATGGATGGTGCTATGAATATGATATTCTGTGATTATATTATATGATAAGGATGCAGATATTTCTAGGATAGGATAATACTCCTATCTCAGTTGACTCTGAATTCATAGAAAAGAAATTTGGCATTGATAGTTCTGACCAATTCAGGTGAACCTTGAAAAGAGATTAAGATTTTAAGAAGGGAAATCAATATGAAGTATTCTCCTCTTGACTTCATAGAAGTACATTGTGAGCTGTCTATGACAAAGGTCAGGTAGCAAAGCCTTGTGACTAGCTTGAGTTTTTCAGTGATGCCTTCAGTCAACTAGCAGGAAAGCAGTCACACAGAAAATGGAAATGCATTCTGCCAACAACTACATGAGCTTGTAGGAGGTCCCTGCATCTCAAATGAGGCTTAGCTTTCAATAGCAACCACAGCCTTGTAAAGCCCAGACCAGAAAGCCCAGCTGTGCTGCCAATGTATTTCCAACTTCCAAGACCTATCAACTGTAAGTCCACATTGTTTGTAAATGCTAAGGTTGTGGGGACTGTCCATTTTCAATGGAACACTAACCAGCATTGAGATGATGACATTCTTTACTTCTCAACAGTCACCAGAGCTTAGATTTTCTTGGCTATGGTCTTTGAATAGATTCTTCAAAAGATATCTCAAGGGCTGGAGAGATGGCTCAGTGGTTAAGAGCACGGACTGCTCTTCCAGAGGTCCTGAGTTCAAATCCCAGCAACCACATGGTGGCTCACAACCATCTGTAAAGAGATCCGATGCCCTCTTCTGGTGTGTCTGAAGACAGCTACAGTGTACTTATATATAATAAATGAATAAATATTTTTTAAAAAAAGATATCTCAAAAGCAGTTGCTCCATTGTCTATTTCTTCTCTCCAGAAAATCTCTTCTCCTCTCTTCTCTCATCAGTATTAGCATTTCTCTCTACTTCTACATCAGAAACTAGAGCTCATGATCATCATGCCTCAAGAGTCACTTTGTCTCAATGCCATAATCACTTTTGCTGCTCCTTGTAGTTTCAGCAGATCCCTTATCACTCCAAGCTCACTCAGAGGTCCTCCTTTAACTTGTCTCCCTGTCTTTAATCCCTTTTACCTCCCATAGACTATAGGGAACGTTTGACCTTATAAAATATAAACAAGGTGATGCTTTCTTTCAAATACTTCCCAGGATCCTCATTGTACATTGGCTGAAGTCCAAGGCCTTTCTACTGGCATGGGCATGGATTTGTCTAATAGTGGTGCCCTTTCAAATCCTTCTTCAGAGATAAGCATCAACAATATTGGTTCTTCAATGATACAGCTCATGGCTATCCCTCAATTACGCTAATTTTATCTTTCTGTTATAGGTATTTCTCCTTATAACAAAATACTCATTCATATATTTACTTGTAAAAAACTCTTTCTTTCTCTTCTCTTCTTCCCTTAGTATGAGTATAAACTGTTTATAGACAACCATAATCTCGGTCCACTTTCCACTATCCAGTGTTCAAAGTCTTAATAGAAGTAGATTCATAGAGAGCCCGTGGGCAGCACCCCACGAGCGAACTTGAGCCCCGGGACCACAGGTAAGACCAACTTTTCTGCTGCAAGAAAGCTGCCTGGTGAGCTTGGGACACAAGGAAGCAGAACTCCTGTAGGACCGGGCACGTTCTGTGTTTACCGGAAGTTCCACACCCGCGGATCCCGGCCCGCAGCAGCTCTCTGCCCCCAGACCCTGTGAGAGAGAGACCCAACCGCCTGGTCAGGTGGGCACTCCTGAGGCTGCAGAGCGGAAGAGACCACCAACACTGCTCACCCCTGCCCACATCCCTGGCCCAAGAGGAAACTGTATAAGGCCTCTGGGCTCCCGTGGGGGAGGGCCCAGGAGCGGGAGGACCCCTGTGCGTGAGACACCATCAGAACCCGAAGGAAACAGACCGGATAAACAGTTCTCTGCACCCAAATCCCGTGGGAGGGAGAGCTGAACCTTCAGAGAGGCAGACAAGCCTGGGAAACCAGAAGAGACTGCTCTCTGCACACACATCTCCGACGCTAGAGGAAAAAGCCAAAGACCATCTGGAACCCTGGTGCACTGAAGCTCCCGGAAGGGGCGGCACAGGTCTTCCTGGTTGCTGCCGCTGCAGAGAGCCCGTGGGTAGCACCCCACGAGCGAACTTGAGCCTCGGGACCACAGGTAAGACCAACTTTTCTGCTGCAAGAAAGCTGCCTGGTGAACTCAAGACACAGGCCCACAGGAACAGCTGAAGACCTGTAGAGAGGAAAAACTACACGCCCGAAAGCAGAACACTCTGTCCCCATAACTGACTGAAAGAGAGGAAAACAGGTCTACAGCACTCCTGACACACAGGCTTATAGGACAGTCTAGCCACTGTCAGAAATAGCAGAACAAAGTAACACTAGAGATAATCTGATGGCGAGAGGCAAGCGCAGGAACCCAAGCAACAGAAACCAAGACTACATGGCACCATCGGAGCCCAATTCTCCCATCAAAACAAACATGGAATATCCAAACACACCAGAAAAGCAAGATCTAGTTCCAAAATCATTTTTGATCATGATGCTGGAGGACTTCAAGAAAGACGTGAAGAACTCCCTTAAAGAACAAGTAGAAGCCTACAGAGAGGAATCGCAAAAATGCCTGAAAGAATCGCAAAAATGCCTGAAAGAATTCCAGGAAAACATAAATAAACAAGTAGAAGCCCATAGAGAGGAGACACAAAAATCCCTGAAAGAATTCCAGGAAAACATAAATAAACAAGTAGAAGCCCATAGAGAGGAGACACAAAAATCCCTGAAAGAATTCCAGGAAAACACAATCAAACAGTTGAAGGAATTAAAAATGGAAATAGAAGCAATCAAGAAAGAACACATGGAAACAACCCTGGATATAGAAAACCAAAAGAAGAGACAAGGAGCTGCAGATACAAGCTTCACCAACAGAATACAAGAGATGGAAGAGAGAATCTCAGGAGCAGAAGATTCCATAGAAATCATTGACTCAACTGTCAAAGATAATGTAAAGCAGAAAAAGCTACTGGTCCAAAACATACAGGAAATCCAGGACTCAATGAGAAGATCAAACGTAAGGATAATAGGTATAGAAGAGAGTGAAGATTCCCAGCTCAAAGGACCAGTAAATATCTTCAACAAAATCATAGAAGAAAACTTCCCTAACCTAAAAAAAGAGATACCCATAGACATACAAGAAGCCTACAGAACTCTAAATAGATTGGACCAGAAAAGAAACACCTCCCGTCACATAATAGTCAAAACACCAAACGCAAAAAATAAAGAAAGAATATTAAAAGCAGTAAGGGAAAAAGGTCAAGTAACATATAAAGGGAGACCTATCAGAATCACACCAGACTTCTCGCCAGAAACTATGAAGGCCAGAAGGTCCTGGACTGATGTCATACAGACCCTAAGAGAACACAAATGCCAGCCCAGGTTACTGTATCCAGCAAAACTCTCAATTAACATTGATGGAGAAACCAAGATATTCCATGAGAAAACCAAATTTACACAATATCTTTCCACAAATCCAGCACTACAAAGGATAATAAATGGTAAAGCCCAACATAAGGAGGCAAGCTATACCCTAGAAGAAGCAAGAAACTAATCGTCTTGGCAACAAAACAAAGAGAATGAAAGCACACAAACATAACCTCACATCCAAATATGAATATAACGGGAAACAATAATCACTATTCCTTAATATCTCTCAATATCAATGGCCTCAACTCCCCAATAAAAAGACATAGATTAACAAACTGGATACACAACGAGGACCCTGCATTCTGCTGCCTACAGGAAACATACCTCAGAGACAAAGACAGACACTACCTCAGAGTGAAAGGCTGGAAAACAACTTTCCAAGCAAATGGTCAGAAGAAGCAAGCTGGAGTAGCCATTCTAATATCAAATAAAATCAATTTCCAACTAAAAGTCATCAAAAAAGATAAGGAAGGACACTTCATATTCATCAAAGGAAAAATCCACCAAGATGAACTCTCAATCCTAAATATCTATGCCCCAAATACAAGGGCACCTACATACGTAAAAGAAACCTTACTAAAGCTCAAAGCACACATTGCACCTCACACAATAATAGTGGGAGATTTCAACACCCCACTCTCATCAATGGACAGATCATGGAAACAGAAATTAAACAGTGATGTCGACAGACTAAGAGAAGTCATGAGCCAAATGGACTTAACGGATATTTATAGAACATTCTATCCTAAAGCAAAAGGATATACCTTCTTCTCAGCTCCTCATGGTACTTTCTCCAAAATTGACCATATACTTGGTCAAAAAACGGGCCTCAACAGGTACAGAAAGATAGAAATAATCCCATGCGTGCTATCGGACCACCACGGCCTAAAACTAGTCTTCAATAACAACAAGGGAAGAATGCCCACATATACGTGGAAATTGAACAATGCTCTACTCAATGATAACCTGGTCAAGGAAGAAATAAAGAAAGAAATTAAAAACTTTTTAGAATTTAATGAAAATGAAGATACAACATACCCAAACTTATGGGACACAATGAAAGCTGTGCTAAGAGGAAAACTCATAGCGCTGAGTGCCTGCAGAAAGAAACAGGAAAGAGCATATGTCAGCAGCTTGACAGCACACCTAAAAGCTCTAGAACAAAAAGAAGCAAATACACCCAGGAGGAGTAGAAGGCTGGAAATAATCAAACTCAGAGCTGAAATCAACCAAGTAGAAACAAAAAGGACCATAGAAAGAATCAACAGAACCAAAAGTTGGTTCTTTGAGAAAATCAACAAGATAGATAAACCCTTAGCCAGACTAACGAGAGGACACAGAGAGTGCGTCCAAATTAACAAAATCAGAAATGAAAAGGGAGACATAACTACAGATTCAGAGGAAATTCAAAAAATCATCAGATCTTACTATAAAAACCTATATTCAACAAAATTTGAAAATCTTCAGGAAATGGACAATTTCCTAGACAGATACCAGGTATCGAAGTTAAATCAGGAACAGATAAACCAGTTAAACAACCCCATAACTCCTAAGGAAATAGAAGCAATCATTAAAGGTCTCCCAACCAAAAAGAGCCCAGGTCCAGAGGGGTTTAGTGCAGAATTCTATCAAACCTTCATAGAAGACCTCATACCAATATTATCCAAACTATTCCACAAAATTGAAACAGATGGAGAACTACTGAATTCCTTCTACGAAGCCACAATTACTCTTATACCTAAACCACACAAAGACACAACAAAGAAAGAGAAGTTCAGACCAATTTCCCTTATGAATATCGATGCAAAAATACTCAATAAAATTCTGGCAAACCAAATTAAAGAGCACATCAAAACAATCATCCACCATGATCAAGTAGGCTTCATCCCAGGCATGCAGGGATGGTTTAATATACGGAAAACCATCAACGTGATCCATTATATAAACAAACTGAAAGAACAGAACCACATGATCATTTCATTAGATGCTGAGAAAGCATTTGACAAAATTCAACACCACTTCATGATAAAAGTCCTGGAAAGAATAGGAATTCAAGGCCCATACCTAAACATAGTAAAAGCCATATACAGCAAACCAGTTGCTAACATTAAACTAAATGGAGAGAAACTTGAAGCAATACCACTAAAATCAGGGACTAGACAAGGCTGCCCACTCTCTCCCTACTTATTCAATATAGTTCTTGAAGTTCTAGCCAGAGCAATCAGACAACAAAAGGAGATCAAGGGGATACAGACCAGAAAAGAAGAGGTCAAAATATCACTATTTGCAGATGACATGACAGTATATTTAAGTGATCCCAAAAGTTCCACCAGAGAACTACTAAAGCTGATAAACAACTTCAGCAAAGTGGCTGGGTATAAAATTGACTCAAATAAATCAGTTGCCTTCCTCTATACAAAAGAGAAACAAGCCGAGAAAGAAATTAGGGAAACGACACCCTTCATAGTAGACCCAAATAATATAAAGTACCTCGGTGTGACTTTAACCAAGCAAGTAAAAGATCTGTACAATAAGAACTTCAAGCCTCTGAAGAAAGAAATTGAAGAAGACCTCAGAAGATGGAAAGATCTCCCATGCTCATGGATTGGCAGGATTAATATAGTAAAAATGGCCATTTTACCAAAAGCAATCTACAGATTCAATGCAATCCCCATCAAAATACCAATCCAATTCTTCAAAGAGTTAGACAGAACAATTTGCAAATTCATCTGGAATAACAAAAAACCCAGGATAGCTAAAGCTATCCTCAACAATAAAAGGACTTCAGGAGGAATCACTATCCCTGAACTCAAGCAGTATTACAGAGCAATAGTGATAAAAACTGCATGGTATTGGTACAGAGACAGACAGATAGACCAATGGAATAGAATTGAAGACCCAGAAATGAACCCACACACCTATGGTCACTTGATTTTTGACAAAGGAGCCAAAACCATCCAATGGAAAAAAGATAGCATTTTCAGCAAATGGTGCTGTTTCAACTGGAGGGCAACATGTAGAAGAATGCAGATCGATCCATGCTCTTCACCCTGTACAAAGCTTAAGTTCAAGTGGATCAAGGACCTCCACATCAAGCCAGGCACACTCAAACTAATAGAAGAAAAACTAGGGAAGCATCTGGAACACATGGGCACTGGAAAAAATTTCCTGAACAAAACACCAATGGCTTATGCTCTAAGATCAAGAATCGACAAATGGGATCTCATAAAACTGCAAAGCTTCTGTAAGGCAAAGGACACTGTGGTTAGGACAAAACGGCAACCAACAGATTGGGAAAAGATCTTTACCAATCCTACAACAGATAGAGGCCTTATATCCAAAATATACAAAGAACTCAAGAAGTTAGACCGCAGGGAAACAAATAACCCTATTAAAAATGGGGTTCAGAGCTAAACAAAGAATTCACAGCTGATGAATGCCGAATGGCTGAGAAACACCTAAAGAAATGTTCAACATCTTTAGTCATAAGGGAAATGCAAATCAAAACAACCCTGAGATTTCACCTCACACCAGTGAGAATGGCTAAGATCAAAAACTCAGGTGACAGCAGATGCTGGCAAGGATGTGGAGAAAGAGGAACACTCCTCCATTGTTGGTGGGATTGCAGACTGGTAAAACCACTCTGGAAATCAGTCTGGAGGTTCCTCAGAAAATTGGACATTGAACTGCCTGAGGATCCAGCTATACCTCTCTTGGGCATATACCCAAAAGATGCCTCAAGATATAAAGAGACACGTGCTCCACTATGTTCATTGCAGCCTTATTTATAATAGCCAGAAACTGGAAAGAACCCAGATGCCCTTCAACAGAGGAATGGATACAGAAAATGTGGTACATCTACACAATGGAATATTACTCAGCTATCAAAAACAACGACTTTATGAAATTCGTAGGCAAATGGTTGGAACTGGAAAATATCATCCTGAGTGAGCTAACCCAATCACAGAAAGACATACATGGTATGCACTCATTGATAAGTGGCTATTAGCCCAAATGCTTGAATTACCCTAGATCCCTAGAACAAACGAAACTCAAGACGGATGATCAAAATGTGAATGCTTCACTCCTTCTTTAAATGAGGAAAAAGAATACCCTTGGCTGGGAAGGGAGAGGCAAAGATTAAAACAGAGACTGAAGGAACACCCATTCAGAGCCTGCCCCACAGGTGGCCCATACATATACAGCCACCCAATTGGACAAGATGGATGAAGCAAAGAAGTGCAGACCGACAGGAGCCGGATGTAGATCGCTCCTGAGAGACACAGCCAGAATACAGCAAATACAGAGGCAAATGCCAGCAGCAAACCACTGAACTGAGAATAGGTCCCAGGTTGAAGGAATCAGAGAAAGAACTGGAAGAGCTTGAAGGGGCTCGAGACCCCAAAAGTACAACAATGTCAAGCAACCAGAGCTTCCAGGGACTAAGCCACTACCTAAATACTATACATGGACTGACCCTGGACTCTGACCCCATAGGTAGCAATGAATATCCTAGTAAGAGCACCAATGGAAGGGGAAGCCCTGGGTCCTGCTAAGACTGAACCCCCAGTGAACTAGAGTATGGGGGGAGGGCGGCAATGGGGGGAGGGTTGGGAGGGGGACACCCATAAGGAAGGGGAGGGGGGAGGGGGATGTTTGTCCGGAAACCGGGAAAGGGAATAACACTTGAAATGTATATAAGAAATACTCAAGTTAATAAAAAAAAAAAAAGAAGTAGATTCATAGCGCACATTAGCTAACTGCATGAAGAGATGAACTTGTCATGCAAACAATTTGTGCTTCCTGCTCATTTTTCCTTCATCTTTACTTTTCTTACCATTCTGCTTTACATAGCTTTAATAAGATGTGGTAACATTTAATCACATAAAATTCATTGTAGGATGGGATCACCACATCTATTTTTGTATGCAGGAGCACACTCATATATCATTTCCAGGTCAGGTTTAATATGGGTATCTTCCATAAACACTCTATACTTTATTTTTGAGATGGATCTCTCACTGAATCTTGAGTACTCAGATTCAGCAACATGATTAGGCCAGGAACCCAGGAATTCCCTATCTGCTACCTCCTTCGTCCTCACATCAGTAGCTCACAGATTAGGAGAGGATATTTATTAACCCTACATTAGACGGAGGGCTAACATCCATCATCTACAAAGATTTCCATGAATTAGACACCAAAAACCCAATTAAAATGGAGTATAGAACTAAAAGAAGAATTCTCAACAGAGGAGTCTTAAATGGCCAAGAAGCACTTAAAGAAATGTTCAAAGTTCCTAGACATGAAGGAAATATGAATCAAAATAATACTGAGATTCCACCCTGCACCCATCAGAATAGATAAGAACAAAATTTCAAAAGATAGTACATGCTGGCAAAGAGTGGAACAAGGGGAACACTCCTCTGTTGCTGGTGGGAATGCAAACTTATACAACCAATTTGGAAATAAAGTTGGTGTTATCTCAGAAAACTGGGAATACTTCTACCTCAAGAACCAGCTCTACCACTCCTGGACAAAATATGCTCCAATATCTCACAAAGACACTTGCTCAACTATGTTCATTGCAGCCTTGTTTTTAATAGTCAGAAACTGGAAACAACCCTAATGTCCCTTATCTGAAGAATGGAAAGAAAATGTGCTACAACTACACAATGGAATACTATTCAGATATTAAAAACCAAGACATCATGAGTTTTGAAGGCAAATGAATGGAACTTAAGAATATCATCCTGAGTGAAGTAACCCAGTTCCAAAAGTACATGCATGCTGTGCATTCACTTACCAGTAGATAATAGCTATAAAACAAAGATACTATGTTACACTCTACAGACACAAAGAAGCTACAAAGGAAGGAAGGCTCAAGCTAGAAAACTCAAATCTCACCTAGAATGGAGAATACAAGTCATAAGAGGCAGATAGGAGGGAGGGAACGGAGAGAAGGGGTATGGGGAGGTGAATGAAGCATTTAGGATCAGGTATGGAAAAGAGATGGAGAGATGACTAGATAGCCATGCAAATGAATGGAAGTTTACACTGATAGGGGTAAAGAGGTGGTGAGCATCTCCGGGACAAGACGGACACCTGGGATAAGGGAAGCACCCAAATATCAATGGAGGTGACTTTAGCTGTGGCTTACTACTGCAGATGTGGAACCTGAAGTGGCCACCTCCTATAGCCAGACATAGACACCAACACACTCACAAGTATTTCAAATGCAAATTTATCCTGTCTACAAGTGATGTAGGCATGGAGGTGAAAGCAGAGTCTAAGGGAATGGCCAACTAATAACTGGCCAACTTGAGACCTATCCCATGTGCCACCACCAATGCCTAGCACTATTAATGATACTCTGCTATGCTTTCAGACAGAAGTATGTTATCCTGAGAGGTTCCACCCAGCAGATAACTCAGACAGATATAAACATCAACAACTAAACAGGAGATGAAATTTGGGGACAATTATGGAAGAATAGGAAAAGGATAGAGGGCTCTAAGAGGATAAAAAATCCACAGGAAGACCAACTGAGTCAATTAATCTGCACCCTTAGAGTTCTTTGAGTCTGAACCATCAACGAAACAACATACTCAGCCTGTGTCTAGCCCTCTCTGCAAATATGTAATAGATGTGCAGCTTGACCTTCATGTGGGTCCTGAACAGTTGGGGTGGATGATACGCTTATCTGGCTTATATGGCTTCAGTGGGCAAAGAAGAGGTTAGCTTTGTGGAGACATTAGATGCTAGAGTGGGGGAATATCCAAAGGCTCCCATCTACTCAAAGAAGAAGGGGAGAGGTGTTGGAGAAGGGTTGCAGAATGGGGTAACTGGGAAGGGGCAGTGGGTGGAATGTAAAATGAATAAGTAAAAAACAAAACAAAACAAAACAAATTAAATTAAAAAAAATCGCCCCCCGTCCCGCTCACATCCCTGGCCCAAGAGGAAACTGTATACGGCCTCTGGGTCCCCGTAGAGGAGGGCCCAGGAGCAGCAGATCCACTGCGTCTGAGACACCGCCAGAACTTGAAGGGACCGACCGGATAAACACTTCTCTGCACCCAAATGCCCTGGGAGGGAGAGCTAAATCTTCAGAGAGGCAGACATGCCTGGGAAACCAGAAGAGACTGCACTCTGCACACATCTCTGACGCCAGAGGAAAACAGCAAACGCCATCTGAAACCCTGGTGTACGGAAGCTCCCAGAAAGGGCAGCGCAGATCTTCCTGGTTGCTGCTGCCACAGAGAGCTCGTAGGCAGCACCCCACGAGCAAACTTGAGCCTCGGAACCACAGGTAAGACCAACTTTTCTGCTGCAAGTGACCTGCCTGGTGAACTCAAGACACAGGCCCACAGGAACAGCTGAAGACCTGTAGAGAGGAAAAACTACACGCCCGAAAGCAGAACACTCTCTTCCCACAATTGGCTGAAAGAAAACAGGAAAACAGGTCTACAGCACTCCTGACACACAGGCTTATAGGACAGTCTAGCCACTGTCAGAAATAGCAGAACAAAGTAACGCTAGAGATAATCTGATGGCAAGAGACAAGCGCAGGAAACCAAGCAACAGAAACCAAGACTACATGGCATCATCGGAGCCCAATTCTCCCACCAAAGCAAACACGGAATATCCAAACACACCAGAAAAGCAAGATCTAGTTTCAAAATCATATTTGATCATGATGCTGGAGGACTTCAAGAAAGACGTGAAGAACTCCCTTAGAGAACAAGTAGAAGCCTACAGAGAGGAATCGCAAAAATGCCTGAAAGAATTCCAGGAACACATAAATAAACAAGTAGAAGCCTATAGAGAGGAGTCACAAAAATCCCTGAAAGAATTCCAGGAAAACATAAATAAACAAGTAGAAGCCCATAGAGAGGAGTCACAAAAAATCCCTGAGAGAATTCCAGGAAAACACAATCAAACAGTTGAAGGAATTAAAAATGGAAATAGAAGCAATCAAGAAAAAACACATGGAAACAACCCTGGATATAGAAAACCAAAAGAAGAGACAAGGAGCTGTAGATATGAGCTTCACCAACAGAATACAAGAGATGGAAGAGAGAATCTCAGGAGCAGAAGACTCCATAGAAATCATTGACTCAACTGTCAAAGATAATGTAAAGCGGAAAAAGCTACTGGTGCAAAACATACAGGAAATCCAGGACTCAATGAGAAGATCAAACCTAAGGATAATAGGTATAGAAGAGAGTGAAGACTCCCAGCTCAAAGGACCAGTAAATATCTTCAACAAAATCATAGAAGAAAACTTCCCTTACCTAAAAAAAGAGATACCCATAGGCATACAAGAAGCCTACAGAACTCCAAATAGATTGGACCAGAAAAGAAACACCTCCCGTCACATAATAGTCAAAACACCAAACGCACAAAATAAAGAAAGAATATAAAAGCAGTAAGGGAAAAAGGTCAAGTAACATATAAAGGCAGACCTATCAGAATCACACAAGACTTTTCGCCAGAAACTATGAAAGCCAGAAGATCCTGGACAGATGTCATACAGACCCTAAGAGAACACAAATGCCAGCCCAGGTTACTGTATCCTGCAAAACTTTCAATTAACATAGATGGAGAAACCAAGATATTCCATGAGAAAACCAAATTTACACAATATCTTTCCACAGATCCAGCACTACAAAGGATAATAAATGGTGAAGCCCAACATAAGGAGGCAAGCTATACCCTAGAAGAAGCAAGAAACTAATCATCTTGGGAACAAAACAAAGAGAAGAAAAGCACACAAACATAACCTCATATCCAAATATGAGTATAACAGGAAGCAATAATCACTATTCCTTAATATCACTCAACATCAATGGCCTCAACTCCCCAATAAAAAGACATAGATTAACAAAAGAGATATGCAACGAGGACCCTACATTCTGCTGCCGACAGGAAACACACCTCAGAGACAAAGACAGACACTACCTCAGAGTGAAAGTCTGGAAAACAACTTTCCAAGCAAATGGTCAGAAGAAGCAAGCTGGAGTAGCCATTCTAATATCAAATAAAATTAATTTTCAACTAAAATTCATCAAAAAGGTAAGGAAGGACACTTCATATTCATCAAAGGAAAAATCCACCAAGATGAACTCTCAATCCTAAACATATATGCCCCAAATACAAGGGCACCTACATATGTAACAGAAACCTTACTAAAGCTCAAATCACACATTGCACCTCACACAATAATAGTAGGAGATTTCAACACCCCACTCTCATCAATGGACAGATCATGGAAACAGAAATTAAACAAAGACGTAGACAGACTAAGAGAAGTCAGGAGCCAAATGGACTTAACAGATATTTATAGAACATTCTACCCTAAAGCAAAAGGATATACCTTCTTCTCAGCTCCTCATGGTACTTTCTCCGAAATTGACCATATACTTGATCAAAAAACGGGCCTCAACAGGTACAGAAAGATAGAAATAATCCCATGCATGCTATCAGACCACCAAGGTCTAAAACTGGTCTTCAATAATAATAAAGGAAGAATGCCCACATATACGTGGAAATTGATCAATGCTCTACTCAATGATAACCTGGTCAAGGAAAAAATAAAGAAAGAAATTAAAGAGTTTTTAGAATTTAATGAAAATGAAGGTACAACATACCCAAACTTATGAGACACAATGAAAGCTGTGCTAAGAGGAAAATTCATAGCGCTGAGTGCCTGCAGAAAGAAACAGGAAAGAGCATATGTCAGCAGCTTGACAGCACACCTAAAAGCTCTAGAACAAAAAGAAGAAAATACACCCAGTAGGGGTAGAAGGCAGGAAATAATCAAACTCAGAGCTGAAATCAACCAAGTAGAAACAAAAAGGACCATTGAAAAAATCAACAGAACCAAAAGTTGGTTCTTTGAGAAAATCAACAAGATAGATAAACCCTTAGCCAGACTAACAAGAGGACACAGAGAGTGTGTCCAAATTAACAAAATCAGAAATGAAAAGGGAGACATAACTACAGATTCAGAGGAAATTCAAAAAATCATCAGATCATACTATAAAAGCCTATATTCAACAAAACTTGAAAATCTGCAGGAAATGGAAAATTTCCTAGACAGATACCAGGTACTGAAGTTAAATCAGGAACAGGTAAACCAGTTAAACAACCCCATAACTCCTAAGGAAATAGAAGCACACATTAAAGGTCTCCCAACAAAAAAGAGCCCAGGTCCAGACGGGTTTAGTGCAGAATTATATCAGACCTTCATAGAAGTCCTCATATCAATATTATCCAAACTATTCCAAAAATTGAAACAGATGGAGCACTACCGAATTCCTTCTATGAACCCACAATTACTCTTATACCTAAACCACACAAAGACCCAACAAAGAAAGAGAACTTCAGACCAATTTCCCTTATGAATATCAACGCAAAAATACTCAATAAAATTCTGGCAAACTGAATCCAAGAGCACATCAAAACAATCATTCACCATGATGAAGTAGGCTTCATCCCAGGCATGCAGGGATGGTTTAATATACGGAAAACCATCAATGTGATCCATTATATAAACAAACTGAAAGAACAAAACTACATGATCATTTCATTAGATGCTGAGAAAGCATTTGACAAAATTCAACACCCCTTCATGATAAAAGTCCTGGAAAGAATTGGAATTCAAGGGCCATACCTAAACATAGTAAAAGCCATATACAGCATAACAGTTGCTAACATTAAACTAAATGGAGAGAAACTTGAAGCAATCCCACTAAAATCAGGGACTAGACAAGGCTGCCCACTCTCTCCCTACTTACTCAATATAGTTCTTGAAATTCTAGCCAGAGCAATCAGACAACAAAAGGAGGTCAAGGGGATACAGATCGGAAAAGAAGAAGTCAAAATATCAAAATATTTGCAGATGATATGATAGTATACTTAAGTGATCCCAAAAGTTCAACCAGAGAACTACTAAAGCTGATAAACAACTTCAGCAAAGTGGCTGGGTATAAAATTAACTCAAATAAATCAGTAGCCTTCCTCTACACAAAAGAGAAACAAGCCAAGAAAGAAATTAGGGAAACGACACCCTTCATAATAGACCCAAATAATATAAAGTACCTCGGAGTGACTTTCACCAAGCAAGTAAAAGATTTGTACAATAAGAACTTCAAGCCTCTGAAGAAAGAAATTGAAGAAGACCTCAGAAGATGGAAAGATCTCCCATGCTCATTGATTGGCAGGATTAATATAGTAAAAATGGCCATTTTACCAAAAGCAATCTACAGATTCAATGCAATCCCCCATCAAAATACCAATCCAATTCTTCAAAGAGCTAGACAGAACAATTTGCAAATTCATCTGGAATAACAAAAAACCCAGGATAGCTAAAACTATCCTCAACAATAAAAGGACTTCAGGGGGAAATCACTATCCCTGAACTCAAGCAGTATTACAGAGCAATAGAGATAAAAACTGCATGGTATTGGTACAGAGACAGACAGATAGACCAATGGAACAGAATTGAAGACCCAGAAATGAACCCACACACCTATGGGCACTTGGTTTTTGACAAAGGAGCCAAAACCATCCAATGGAAAAAAGGCAGCATTTTCAGCAAATGGTGCTGGTTCAACTGGAGGTCAGCATGTTGAAGAATGCAGATCGATCCATGTTTATCATCCTGTACAAAGCTTAGGTCCAAGTGGATAAAGGACCTCCACATCAAACCAGATACACTCAAACTAATAGAAAAAAAACTAGGGAAGCATCTGGAACACATGGGCACTGGAAAAAATTTCCTGAACAAAACACCAATGGCTTATGCTCTAAGATCAAGAATCGACAAATGGGATCTCATAAAATTGCAAAGCTTCTGTAAGGCAAAGGACACTGTGGTTAGGACAAAACGGCAACCAACAGATTGGGAAAAGATCTTTACCAATCCTACAACAGATAGAGGCCTTATATCCAAAATATACAAAGAACTCAAGAAGTTAGACCGTAGGGAGACAAATAACCCTATTAAAAAATGGGGTTCAGAGCTAAACAAAGAATTCACAGCTGAGGAATGCTAATGGCTGAGAAACACCTAAAGAAATGTTCAGCATCTTTAGTCATAAGGGAAATGCAAATCAAAACAACCCTGAGATTTCACCTCACACCAGTGAGAATCGCTAAGATCAAAAACTCAGATGACAGCAGATGCTGGCGAGGATGCGGAGAAAGAGGTAGACTCCTCCATTGTTGGTGGGATTGCAGACTGGTACAACCATTCTGGAAATCAGTCTGGAGGTTCCTCAGAAATTTGGACATTGAACTGCCTGAGGATCCAGTTATACCTCTCGGGCATATACCCACAAGATGCCCCAAAATATAAAAAGGCCACGTGCTCCACTATGTTCATCGCAGCCTTATTTATAATAGCCAGAAGCTGGAAAGAACCCAGATGCTCTTCAACAGAGGAATGGATATGAAAAATGTGGTACATCTACACAATGGAATATTACTCAGCTATCAAAAACAATGACTTTATGAAATTCGTAGGCAAATGGTTGGAACTGGAAAATATCATCCTAAGTGAGGTAACCCAATGACAGGAAAACACACATTGTATGCACTCATTGATAAGTGGCTATTAGCCCAAATGCTTGAATTACACTAGATGCCTAGAACAAATGAAACTCAAGATGGATGATCAAAATGTGAATGCTTCACTCCTTCTTTAAAAGGGAAATATGAATACCCTTGGCAGGGAATAGAGAGGCAAAGATTAAAACAGAGACAGAAGGAACACCCATTCAGAGCCTGCCCCACATGTGGCCCACACATATACAGCCATCCAATTAGACAAGATAGATGAAGCAAAGAAGTGCAAGCCAACAGGAGTCGGATGTAGATCGCTCCTGAGAGACACAGCCAGAATACAGCAAATACAGAGGCAAATGCCAGCAGCAAACCACTGAACTGAGAATAGGACCCCCGTTGAAGGAATCAGAGAAAGAACTGGAAGAGCTTGAAGGGGCTCGAGACTCCATATGTACAACAATGGCAAGCAACCAGAGCTTCCAGGGACTAAGTCACTACCTAAAGCCTATACATGGACTGACCGTGGACTCTGACCTCATAGGTAGCAATGAATATCCTAGTAAGAGCACCAGTGGAAGGGGAAGCCCTGGGTCCTGCTAAGACTGAACCCCCAGTGAACTAGATTGTTGGGGGGAGGGCAGCAATGGGGGGAGGATGGGGAGGGGAACACCCAAAAAGGAGGGGAGGGGTAGGGATTATGGGGATGTTTGCCCGGAAACCGGGAAAGGGAATAACCCTCGAAATGTATATAAGAAATACTCAAGTTAATAAAAAAAAATCCCCTACCCTAAAACATATCCTGTGTTTTATTGGGTACCTGGGGTAAAACTCAGATCCCCGTGCACAAATGAGGACAGAATTATGATACTATCTAAGGTTATGATGATGTCATGTATACAGACATCACGTATAGCTTTGACCATACAGTGGGTGCCTATGGTTGACCTCTTTATCTGGAGAGCTATTTTACACATGTAAGAGGATCCTATCTTCCACCCAGGACAGGGATGAGAACTAGAATGACAGACTGTGCTTCCTTCAAACTGACAGACCATCCTTGTCTCTCATGCTAAAGAAAAGGAGGAAAAATCATGTGGAGTTTAGTTGGAAAACAAGAAAGCAAGACTGATTTTTCCTTCCTGCTAGTGTAAGCAACTAAAAACGACATGTTTGCTTTATCTCCTTTGGTCTCCCATTTGATTCCTGACAGCCATCTCCCACCCTTGCGCACAGGGCTGTCAGGTAATGTGCTGGCTGGCATCACAAAGGAGCCAGAGAAAGAACAGTTAAACAGTATTTCAGAGACCTGTGGGCCTCGGAAAGGAGTGTTTGAAGTTGCCTGACGCTCTTCCTGCTTTCAAGAAACTCACATTTGCTTAGGCTGAATAATATTTCTGCAGGTATGTGCAGAGGAAATCTGAAAAAGACATTTAAGAGAAAAAGTCATTTTCTATTCCCTCTAAGGTTTTGGGGAAGGGAGAGAAGAAAGGCATCAGAGAGAATCTTTCTAAGCCCATAATAATTTCTGAATCCATAATATTCTGTCCTTTGTCTCATTAAATAGGGCCAACTCCAAGAGTAGACCAAAGCAAAGTTTTCTATGTGTTAGTGTTCTTTCAGTAAAAGGAGTCCAACTTCCTAGTCTCATCTCCCAACACAAAACTAAAATCTTTTTAGAAGGCTGTGGCAGCTGTTTAGCATAAGGTATCAATGTGCTGCACATCATAAAAATGTCAACCCTTACCAGAACTTATGATACAAGGGAAGGAAGTGAAGCCTACAAGATTCTCATGCAAATAATTTGAAGTGCTATTGGCAATCATTTAATTATTATTTTTTTGAGCTAAAGAAAATTAATGCAGTCCTGCAGGCATTGATTCTGTGACCTTCATGAACTTACTCTGTGGGAAGTTTTGTTCCTTTAAATATGAAGACAAAGAGCATGGCTAATTATACAGGAAGACAGTGGCTATGCTTTAACTTTGGACCACAGTGATATTCAATAAATGGCTGCTTCGGTACTTTGCCTTTAATTGTTGTTCCAAGTCTTGCCTGGGAAGAAGACATACTTGACCGATGGCTAAAAGCCAGAATGAGAATAAAGGTGTGCTCTGGAAAATGTTATAGAAATTATGAAATGGTAGCTTTGAACGTTGGCCAGAAATTAGAATCTAGGAAGGGTTTCACATCATTGAGAAGACTCCTTGCTTGGGCATTCCCATCCACTGAATCTGAGGTAGATACCTGGATCTCGTAGTTCCTTAATACTTTCTAATTGACCCTGATGCTCACTGAGGTTAGGGGACTACATAGCATTAAAAGCCCCTCAAATAACCAGGAGCCCCTCCCTAGATTTTTGGCTTTAACCTGGGAGAGGATCTAGAACTTCCAATGGAAAGAAATTTGCTACTTAGCTTCCAACCACCCAGTTTCTTCAACTGACGCTGCATCTATGTATGGGAAATACCACTCCCTCTGAATACAACGACCTGAGGGCTCATTTGCTGCTCTGCCTTACAGCTTACTGTAGCATCCTCCAGGGAGTATTGTGCAGTTTTTAGACTGTTTATACAAAATGGGCCTAGAGCCAGAAGCTAAATTTTTACTTTTTATGGACAGTTCTCTTCAGTGTCCTGTAATAACTGTTTATCAGTTGGCCAGTGATTGGAAGTAAGGTGGTTTTGATTTAAATTGTCCTGTGAAAGGTCTTTTCTGCTGTCTTCAACTGACACATGCCTCACAGCACACCTGAGGTAAAGGTGAAAGGAAGAATAAAATGAAAAAACAAAAAACAAAACCCAACACACAAAGAAAGAAACAAAAAAAAAATACATAGTATGTAACAAGTAATCCGAGGGCAAAGGCTGCTATTTAAATGTAAGTTAATATGAAAAAAAAAGGTGCTATATCTTTTAGCATTCTCCACCCTGAAGTGCTTTGTCTTCCATGGACTATTAAGGAAAAAGACTCATTTGCTGGACTCTAGCACAATTGCTATAAGTCCGTTTGCAAAAAGGCTGCCTACATCCAGGGTACACCTGAAGGCAAGTATTTACCAATAAGTTTTGTTTTACATCCTCTTCTATTGCAGCAGTAAGACACAATGACCAAGACAACTTTTAGAAGAGTTCATTTGGGTGTTTCCAGTTTCAGAGGGTTAGTGTCTGTGACCATCATGGTGGGGAGCGTGGCAGCAGGCAAACACTCAGGTTGTGGAGTCATAGAGGAGAGCGTAAGTCTTGGTCTACACAGGTGTGGGGCAGAAGGTGATAAGTGAGAATGGTTTGAGCTCTTGAAATCCAATGACACATCTCATACACCAAGGTCATTCTTCCTGACCCATCAAAGAGGTTTCAACGCCTGGGGATCAAGTATTCAAATATATGAGCCTATGGAGGTTCGTCTCATTCAAACCACCACAAGCTTTCATTTCATCTTATTGTAAAAGTTGTTCAGAAGTGAAAATGTACACTTTCTATGTGAATACACACAGTTGCCCCATGGACTGCATCCATCTGGCCCTAGCGCAGTCATATACCAGGATCCATAGCATAAACATGTTGATCCACTTCCTCTTCCCTAAGGGCAAAGACCTAGGTCAAGCACTATAATCAGTTCTTTCTTTGGAGAAAGTTTTATTTAAAACTGACATGGCACTTAGCTAAGGATGATCTTGAAGACAGAGTATTCTAGATAAGACAGTAAAGCTACACCCGTGAAACTTCAGCAGTGTGTCTGATGAAGCAGGCCTATATAAATTGTGGTAGCAGTTGACATGCTGATGTGGAAGAGGTTAATTTCCCAAGTTCGCAGACATGGATGAAGCACCTATACGCAATTAATAGAAGATGAGAGAGGGAACAAAACAGTTTGTTTTAGACACTAGCTACTTGATACTTTATCCAATTCCTAGTTGTCAGCCCGAAATAGATGTAACTATAAACAACATTTCATGGACTCAGTAGGGTGTGTGTGTGTGTGTGTGTGTGTGTGTGTGTGTGTGTGTGTGTGTGTGTGTACTTGCATGTATAATATTAGTAATTGGGGACAAGGTCACAAATTTGAGACAAGTATAGGAACACAGGAGGAGTTCCTTTTTGTGTGGGTGGGGGGAGAGAGAGAAGAATGATGCAAATACCGAATTTTTGGATAAAATTAAAAAAATAAATTAAAAAGTTCTGATCTGCCCAGCATCTTCAACTCTCAAACCCTGAGATTAGAAGTGTGAGCTAGTATACCCAGTTTATGTGGTACTGAGAATAGAGCCCAGGGCCTCCTGCACGCTAGGCAAGCATTCTCCTAACTGAGCTCTATTCACAAGCATTGTACTATGCACTGTACACGACTTACCTCATGCAACCGTAGGATAACTTAGCCATCCCTGTTCTTCGTTATGTTTCCCTTAACTTCATGTGGTAATACCACATACATGAACTCTTGTAAGTTTCAATTTTCTCATCTGCTAAATGATAGTACTGAGATACACACAAGGCAATTTATTAAGAAAGGAAGAGAGCAGCCCAAGGAGCACAGAATGAATCCAGTGTGGTTTCACATGTTCTTTCTTTTTCCTTCTGTCTCCCTGATCCCGTTTCTATCATGTACTCTCCAAGCATCATGGCTGAGGACTTGGGCAGCATCAAGTCCTACCTTCATGTTGAGAAGCTGGGGCTCCTACTCTCCTAACTAAGTGAAATGTGAGCCAGGGTTAGCATGTAAGGCTTAAGACTTCCAGGAAGTGCATCGTATGTCAGTTGGTCATTCCTTCCTCTGACACTTTTGTCCTCCTTTCCTGGGAGCCTCAGTCTTTTCACTGGCTTTTTGCTTAGTGCTCACAACCTGATCTTTCTGAAACCCATCCCCACACTCTTGGTCAGTTACTTAACGCACCCCTGGAAGACGCTGTTGTCTTCATTCGTGGAGCTCTAGCAGACAGTCTAGAGCCTCCAGGTCATGTTTTTCTCAGAGGGAAACTACTGGACTAAGAGAAGCAGGCTCAGACTTCCCACAACTCTGACAGTATGCCTGCCCTCCAGAGCCTGGCCATCTCTCTTAGGTCATTGTGGCAACAGATTCTTGGGAGGCTGATTAAGTACAGATCAATATGTCTGCAGTGTTTACTCTTCCTGAGTAGCAGGTCCTATGAGTGCAGCTGCCAGCAGGCACACGACTGTGTATGTGGGAAAAGCTATCTTTAGACAAAAGGCAGAGGGCAGTGAAAGTAAAATCTGTACCACAGTGTTCCCAGGAGGCCAGGACAACCAAATTCATCATCACACTGAAAATGCCTGCTTCTTTACCTCTTCTAAAACAAGATCAGTTTGTGGATCAGTGCACTAGAAAGATACCATGAATGGTGTGTGGCTCAAGCATTGATATGGCCTGCTGACCTACCTGTTGCTGGACTTGTCACACAACAGCCTTGAATAATAATTCCCTTTGCACGGTTAATCCTCAGAACAGCCTGAGGAAGAGCAGAGATCCAACCAACTCGGATCACAGTGGCTGCAGGCACAGAAGGAAAGGGCAATGTTGCTCCAGTCTGGCAGAGCAAGAACTGAAACCTGCGCCTGCTAATTCTGAAGTCTGTGCACATCCTAAAGCAATGAGTGTTTTGTCTGGAAATAATTTCAAACTTATGGGACTGTGGCAAGGATGAGAGGAGTTAAGAACATCCATATGTCACTGCCTAACTCCACCTATTAGCATCTCATCTCATTTGCTTTTGTCATTTAAGGATGCTATTTTTAACCTTGAAAGAAATGCCTTCCTTCTTGAAACCTTGTTCCTGTGTGTGTACAATGAATTATTTGCATGAATTGTCTTTTGAACTGAACAAAACCCTAAAATTGCTTAGTGGGGAAGGTGGAGGACAGGGTCAGGGACTTTCCCAATGTCAAGACATGGCTTTTCATTTTCCCATTCTCAGTTCTCAGCATTCGAATAGATGTGGACTGGTACTGTATGCCTCTGCTATCTCTCTTGAACCTTCATCCGGAAAACACCAGGGACTCCCAAACTTTACACCTGTGCAGGTACAATTCTGTGGATGCTCCTCTTTTTACATTTTCCACTTCTACTTAGGGGAACAAGCTTGGTCATGGCCTCTCAACTTAGACTTTAGAACAGTCTCCTATTTCTAATCTCCAAAGCATTTCTCTAAAAATACGGCTTAGGCTTGAAGTTTTCATCATCTGTCCCTTTCGTCTGAAACAGGATTAAACTCATAGTGTGTTTGTGAGTGAATGTGAGTAACTGTGTGTGTGTGTGTGTGTGTGTGTGTGTGTGTGTGTGTGTTTTCATTCTCAAATGTATTTAAGTGTTTATTATATGGGAACATAAGAAAAATACCATATATTCATGCATTTTCACACAAAGATTTGCTTTAATTCAAAAGAGAAAATCCTAGTTTAACAATCGCACAGTTGTGGGGCTGGAATTATAGCTCTTTGCTCGTTTCTGCAGAGGACCTGGGTTTAGTTCCTGTCATCTAGAACAAGTAGCTCATAACCATCTGTAACACCAGTTGAAGGGATTTTTATGCCCTCTCTTGACCTCTCCAGCCACCAGTATACTTACATACATGCAGGCAAATGCTCATAGCAATAAAACATAAATCTAAAATTTAAAAGAGTTATTAAATGAAAACAAGCAACCAAAATTATAAGAAAAATAAAGTCAAATGGAGTCATTTGGGCCCTACTTCTCTCTGTTGAGCTAACTAGCAGTGCTTAGTAAAAGGACATTGGATGGGAACGCAAAAGGACCAGACTTCTAAAAGCACCTGAATAGACAGCAAATGGGAACATGGTTAGAGAAGGAGAGGGGTTTACTTAAGGCCACATAGCCACAGCAGAGAGATAAATTAGAACTCCCATAGCTGGAAGAACTCAGTAACCTAGCCAGGACCACTGTCTGTCCTGTTCATTATTATGCCTCAGGCTTGCCGCACATCTGTACTTTTCCTTGGGACCTGCAATTATCCGCTAGCTTATTTTGATCAATATCAATTCCAATGCCATCTCCAACCCAGTCCTGCAGGAGATTATAACTACTCTGATGGTGGAGCTCAGCCTCCATTTCCCACACGGTCCAGCATCATCTTTAACCTGCTTTTGTAAGTAACCATGTCCAGCCAATAAGGTAAAATTCCTATCCATGTCAGCCTATCATTTCAGCTCTGTCATTAGCTAATTCTCTAGACTACCACCATAATGGTAAGCCTCAAACAACTGTTATCTCCAGTGGTTATTTACTTGACCAAACACAGCTCTGTTTGTCAACCAGACTCTTTAGACAGCACAATCTTATGAGGTCAGATTCATTTTACCAAGCACAGTGAAGTTTGCTACCTGCTTTCCGAACCAGATGCACAGGTCAGACAACTTGTAAGATATAGGTTTATGGCAGGAGTCAAACAACTATGGCCTGTGGATAAATTTGGATCAGCATACTATGGAAAACAGAGCTTTACACCTGCTCATTTATATGCAGTCTACGGGCATCCTTACGGAAAGTCATGTGATTAGTCCTACTTTCCTATGTTGTAATGAAGTCTATCTGGCCCACAAAGCAGTCTTACAAATAGCTTGAAGCACATCTATCAAATCTTTTTTCAATTGCCCTAAAAGGCAAAAGTGAGACATTATTGTTGTTGGTTGGAAGCAGGGAATGTTTTAAATGAAGATAAAAATGTGAAAACAATACATTATTTATTGAGCACCTTTGGGTGCTTTATAATTCATGGACTAGTTCATGGTGTGAGAGATATTTTAAGAGTGTGATTTTATACAAAGGGCAGTGTCCAGAAGTTAAAACTCATCCGAACTCAGAGCAATTACTTGATACCCAAACTTCCAGTTGAGTCCAGGACTGAGTTGAACACCAGTTCTATGTCTCTCATGAGAAATGTAAACAGAGAGAGTGATGTACCTGCCACACCTGTTGAAAACATTCCCTCTCCTCTTATTTCTCAATTCTTTTTCAGACATCAACCTGAGGTGTACACTGTCTATCACATAGATTCAGGCCTCAGTGTGTGCCCTCAGAATAGCTTTATCCTAACTTTGTTTAAAGAACACATTTAAAGAGTCCACCTTTCCCCATCAGTACTCAAGTGTTCCCACCAAACTTAGGCGTGGCTCTCTCTGGTGAAATTAAGAATTAAAGGAGGAGAGTTAGGATTTCAATTTCACTCCCTGGAATCAGGAAGGAGAAAGGAAAAGAAGAGGCCACCCAATTGTCAAAAGTAGGAATGGAGCATAAATAAGAAAGGCAAAGAGGAAAGAAGCGGCCACTATGCATAACTCATAATCACACCATTCATTGTGTTATTACTCTCATTTATTTTTTGCATTACCCATTCACTCAAACTTGGTCCATTGTGGCCCATGCCTGCTTTTGGTGCTAGGGGAAGCAGATTGGGCACTGTGTTCTTATTATCATGAAGTCTCTAAGTCTATGGAGAACATAAACTTAGTCTAAAACACCTGAGTAAATGTCAAAATATTATGGTGATGGCATCTATAAAGTGGGAAGATCACAGAATATGCTAAAGAATAAAACAGGAAAAGTATGTGTGGTGTAGGATGGCTTTGCAGAAGATGCCATTGAAGAGGAGAGAGGTCAGAGTGAGTGACTGCAATCAGAACGGAGGAGAACATTCCAGGAGAGGCTTGCCTGTGGAAGTTTTGCAAGCTCAAGGCAGGAACACTAGAAAGAGATGTTGTATGACCATTGAGCAAGAAGCCTTGGGAAATAAGTGGAAAAGAAAACAAACAAACAACAACACATAAATCAATGTTTTGAGCTTGGAGATGGGTTAATGGCCTATTTCTTTTAAAAATTTTAAATGTGAAAAGAAGGCAACCACTGGAATCCACTGGTCCTGTTGTCCTTAAAGAGCCCCAGAGATCTCATTTTTTTCTAGGCACTTCAAAGATGGCACTAGTCAAATGCCACACGCTTCCTGATTTGGAAAAGACAGCACAGGTTTTATTTTTGGATGGATACAAAGAGGGTACAGTGAGTTAATATGGAATCCCAAATGCTACGAGAGCTGTTTCCTACAGCCTAGGGATTTGCCTTTCCTGGTATTTTTATCTCTTTCTCCTTGAGTTCCTCATACTTTAGTTTTGCTACCAAGCCAGAGTGGCTCACATACTGCTGGGCAGAACTCAGGGAGCAGCTGACTCACTGCATTTGCTGAGGAGGAGCTTGGATGGCAGCCAAGGAGGTAGGGAGAATACTGGAATGTTGGGGAAGAGGAAAGTGAGAAGTACAGTCCACAGAGGTGGCTGGGGACATCACTGTGGTCCTGGCACACACTCTTGAGAAATAGTACATGGGAAAAACTTGGGCAAAAGATTCAAATGACACAGAGCCTGAAGCAAGCACATTTAAAAGATTCACTGGTGCATAGCACAGAGAGAAGGGAGCTCCACGAGAGAATTTCACCAGCTCCTGTCTTTCCTGCTATTGTTCCAAGTTCCAGATAATGGAAGCCAGAACAGGTGGATTTTAACTAATGTCCAATAGTGACTTGCCAATTGATGTGAGATTCTTGATACCCTTAGACACATATTGGTCCTTCCTTGGTAGTTTAATTCTGTTTCAATGTCTTTACTACACCCTAAAATCTGCTTAAAAATTTTATAGATATTAATCAATTTTGATCTTTAGGACATTCTTCTAGACTGTTGAGCCTTATATCCTCACTTCCTCATTTTATAGTTCAGGAAATTGATGCACAGGGATGCACAAGCTACATGTTAAAATGACACCAGTAAGTGTCTAGGCTGGAATTGTAACTCAGGGAGCCGAAACCCCAAATTCTTAATACTGTGTTCTGTTATTCTGGTAGCATGGAGGACTCGCAGACCTGTCTTGGTTTACTTTTGAGCTATTTGTTGTCCCAGATAATACTGGCAGTGGTACAGTCTCATCACTTCCGTTGGTTAGTCTAAGAAGAACAGGAGGGGCTTTGTCTCTTGCATGTAGAACTGTAGCATCTGAAAAATTGGCCATTTGGCTCTAAGTGCACTTGCCTAGAACAGAGGCTTTGCCATGACCTGATCAATGTCACATCTTCAACAAAATATCAGCAGTAGATGCATTAGGAATAGCAGCAAGAAAGACAGCCTTAACACGGTCAAGTGTATAATCAACAATGCACTCTGAATAGCAATGCCACCTGCTTGTGGTCCAGAACAAAGGGAGGTACGTTCATGGTCTATCATGAATCTCTCTCCTCATTCGGTTCTCTTCCTTACTGTATCTTTCTCCTTTCTGTTTTTCATTGTCAAGTAGTTTCCCATTTTATATAATGCTACCTCCACATGGTTAAAGAATTCAAAAACCTCCCTTGCTTTTGTCTCCATGTGGTTGCTGCTTGTAGCACTGGCTGTGGTATGTATGTATGTATGTATGTATGTATGTATGTATGTGCTAGGTATGGAAGGAGGGGAGGAAAAGAAAGAAAGAGTAATTAGGAAATGGCTGGAGTAAAGATCAGGGAACAAAGAAGAGGAGAAAGGAAGAGTAAGAAGAAAGATAAACACAGAAGGAAGAGAATGTGGCAGTAGAGAGAAACAGAAGAATAAGAGAAGAAAACAACCAGATAAAAGAAGTGGGCAGATATCAAGTCAACACAGCATCCTGCAAAGGAAATGGCATGTGCAGCAGAAATCAGAAATGCAGGAAGAAGACTGTGATATTAGTGGGAAACACAGGTAAGGAGGAAGTGGCTTTGGCACTGCTTTGGCAAGCAGGGCTTGGGAAGGAGGAGGAGGATACCACAGCCATGTTACTCACACTATCCTAAGAACACAGACAGATCTTTGGGAGTGTCTGGGGCTGTCAGCCAAATCTTTTATCTCAAGTCCTATTGCTTGCCTTTGCTTTTATTTTTTAAGCTTAACTTTAATTTATAGGAGGCATGCTTAGTGATTGATGCTTTTCCAATTAGCTATAAATAGCCCAGTCCTGCTGAGGAAACCTACCATTCCCTTGTTCTAATTTTGGCTGTGGACTGAGGGAGGAGAAGACAGGTCAGGAATCATTGATCACTAGCTTCTAAATGTGCAATACAATAAATCCCAGAAAGCCACTGTGTGGGTTGAACTTAGAAGCAGGACCTATTATTTGAAGGCTGTAGAGGCTGAAAATTCCTTTTAGGGGATGTGTCAATGAGAGTGCTTCCTATATGGAGCCTTTTTCATGATTGGTACCAAGTGGAGGGAGACTAGAATCAAAGCAATAAGAATCGAAGCTACATTAAAAATATCCCCCTCCATTTTTCCCTTACCCCAACTACTGTGATGATTTTTTATATACTGTGATAAAAATCAATAGCCAAGTCTAAATGGCAGGTACAGCCATTACAAGGCCCATTCCCCAGATGAAGGAATGTAAATAACTTTCCCAAGGGCAAAATGTTTCCAAAGGTATGTGATTCATGATGTTGCTATGAAAGGTCCATCATGGACAAATGTTCCTGGCTCAGGAAACACTTCAGCTCCCTTCTGTGTAGTAGAGGAAAGAAATTCTGACATGTCCATAACCCACCAATATTAATGGTTAACCATAGTTCTTAAAATGACACACAGTGTAGGTGACAGGCATGCCTTCCCTGTAATGTAGAACCTTCCTTTCACTGAGTGGTCAAAGCTTGACAATCTGTCCTAGCCCTTGGCATTTAGTATATGTTTACACTCCAGGGTCTCTTATACAAACACCTCTTCACATTTGCCAATTCCCTAGCCTTAGGTAAGACTTAGAGAGGAGGTATTGCTTTTGTACAAGTTCTCCTGAAATACAGTATTTTCTTGTATATCCCACCAAATCATAAGAGAAGTGTGAACTTCAGTGACAGAACAGCCCTGTAATGACTCTTGCTCCAGCATTTTGATATCCCTTTCACTTACTGTCACTGTGATGAATAAATGTTGAAGGCACTCTTTAGTAGGTCACATAATGCCTCGTTGACAGAGGCCAACTACAGAATACTCAGTTCCAGAGAAACACAGTATCATGGACAAATGTTTAATTCTATCCCACAGAACTTCTACATTTTTCACTTCAGAATGTTACTTTACACTTTTGCTCCTAAGAAATGAAAAGTTAAATTGCTAACTCATATTAAGATCTACCCTCCACTCATGGTTCGAATTACCCAGCACATATCTAACCTAAATCTGATTTAATTTTAGCACTAGTTTCCTTTTAATATGATTAGTTATTTCATTTCCTATACTGAAATATCAATATACATACATTTACAGGAAATTGTCTCTAATTGTTTTGGGGAATGATGTTGGTCAGGAAATAAGGAACTGAATGGAAAAGAAAAAGATTAAAAGTCAGTAGTGTGATCAGGTCTGGGGATGCTAAATGTGTTGAAACATGGGGTTCTGGAAACTACTCAAGGACTCAATTACCTTTGCTGCGGCGGCGACTGCGGTACTGCTCTGTGTAGAACGTCAGCTGTGTTTCGTCATCTGCTTCTGAGCCTGATGTTCCCTTGGTTCTCCCAAAACTGATTCCCCCTGCAAAGAAGCGCCATCAGTCAGTTGGCCTTGTAGTATTCCAGAAGCTAGTTAAATCCCTCAGCCATCCCGAAGACCCAGAGCTCTCTCCTTGGGCTTCTCCTGATGATCCCCAGTGACCCAGGAGTCTACATGATGAATGGAAGTAGTTGAGATTGGCAGTGAGGCAGATATGGGTTCTAATCATGGTTCAGCAGCTTCCAAGGTATGTGACCTTGAGATTCCAATTCACCTTTATGAGTTCTCGGCTGTTTCTAAAACAAGGCAGTAACTCTAAACCTTGTGGATTTGCTTTGAAGAAATATGACATGCAGAGAAAGAGGTCCACAGTGTGTACTAAATAATGGAAACCGACTATTGCTACACGTGACAGGATTAACTCTAAAAATAAAATTCTCCAGGCAACTTAATTTCAGATTCCTTTCAACCACAGGCTCAGGATATGCCAGGCTTAAAGCCAGACACAGAGACACAAAGATAAATGCTGCTTTGCCCTTACCAGCCGGAGTATCATAAGCTAGGCAGGGGGACAAATGGGATCCTTAGGAGCCTTAAACCTAATTCATGGCTTATGTTTTCCAGACAACGAGATGGAAGGAATATGGGGAAAAGCAATTCATTTTAACATGGAGGACCTAGGAAAGCTTTATGGAGGAGTGAAGATTTAAAGCATGGTTTGAAAGACAGATGGGGCTTTGGCATTCAAAAAAAAAAGGAGTTTCCAGGAGCTGCCTTATGAAGCCTTCCTGAGATCAGGGAGGTGGGCAGATACAGACAACATCAAACCCAGAGCTGACTAGCAATGAGGTGCTCATGCCACATGATGAGAGACTTGAGTGCACCACTAAGGGGTCATGTGGCCTTTTCTTTAATTGTCACAGAAGTTCCCAGAGAAAGAAAATGAATTAGTTGCATGTGTGAACCAGAAAGGATACTCTTGGCAGCCTGTCTGTGAACCGTGAGTGAGCAGCAGGAGACTCCATGATGATCCAGAAGGATAGGTACAGGATGGGAGAGGGACAGAGACAAAGTGGATGGGAAAGGGGGATGAACATGGGAAATGCTACAGAGATGGATTCAGAGGAACATTCGGGAGAGAAGGAGCATGATTTGTCAGCTATAGACAGTTGCTTGCTCAAAGAACAGTGCCCAAATACTAATAGTCTTTAACTCCTAAGGGGAAAGTACAGATTACTATCTTTAATCTTTATGTTTTTGAGATTTATAGTTGTTGACTTTCTGTTTAGTTGTTAGGGAGTGAGAGTGTGAGTGAGTGACTGAGTCACGTCAGGACTTTGAGATACTCTCTCTTCACTTGCTCATTCTAGCCTTAAAATCTTGATCCACTTCTTTTGCCTTCCAAGTGCTGGGATTACATGCATGTACCATTATGGCTGGTACTACTTTCAGATTTTTTTGTGTGTTTTTACCTTTTTTTAAAAAAAGATAACTATTGAAAGATATAGATTAAGACACCGAGTAATTCTAAGAAGAATCAAAGAGGACAGAAAACCCAGAGAATGGTGTGGGTGGGCAGGGGGAAAGAAGGGGCTTTTAAAGAATTTAACTTCAGTTATACAAATAATAGATTATCTCCACGGAGACTCAAGAATTTGGTAAAAGTGGCTTTCCTGGGTGGAGAATAGAGTGACTGGAGAATGAGGGGAGAGGGAGGCTACTCTGCCCTGTACATCTTTTGTATCGTTTGAATCAATCACGATGCAACCATTACCTTTCGAAAGTTCTACCTGAGGAAAAGAAAAGTCATAGATTATAGGAAAATGGTATTCAATTCACTGAAGGATTTTACTCTGTAATTTCCTTGGGTAGGGATTTGAAATGGCATTCACTATACTGACATTACACTTGCAGATACCCTCTTCACAGCGGGGTATTATACTTTTATTCATTCCAGCACCATTGCTGCATGATTTGTATACATGACAGCATGACATCCTCATGGGGATATAGTCATTAGGGAGATGTAATTAACAATCTAGGTAATTATTCTAGTTTGATTTCCATGTCTGTGATCAAACTGTCTGACAACTCAGCAAAGGAAAGGGTTTGTTTCATCTTAAAGATGGCAGTTCACCACTGCGAAATCTTGGGCCTGCAATCCATGAAGGAATCTAAAGAAAAACTGTGGAAAAATGTTGCTTCCTGGTCCACTTGCTGTCTTGGTCAGGCTCTGATAGCTCCTTCACGCATTCTGGTATCACTGGCCTAGGGAATGGTACCCCCCACAGTATAGTGAGCTCCACTGTCTCAGTGAGCAGCCATGCCAATCATGCACATACACATCTATAGACAATGCATCTGGTGAAGACAACTACTAAACTGAAAATATCGTTTCAGACAATTCCAGGCTATGTTGAGAGTTACACAAGGACTGCAATGAAGTAAAGAAACAAGGACATGCTTGGTCAAAGCTAATTGCCAGAAGGGACCTAGGGGCAAATTAGGAGAGTTACATTTTAGGGCTCAGGTTCTTGCTCTCAATATAGGGTCTCTAGTATTCGACTTGGCCTCTGTATTGAATCATTTTGTGTCAATTTGATACATGTTAAAGTCATCTGAGAGGCAGGAATCTCAATTAAGAAAATGCCTCTATGAGACTGAGCTGTAGGCAGCCTATAGGGCATTTTCTTAGTTAGAGATTAATAGAAAAGGACCCAGTCCATTGTAAGTGATGTTGTCTCTGAGTCAGTGGCCCTAGGCTCTATAAGAAAATAGGCTGAGCAAGCCATGTAAAACAAGCCAGTAATCAACACTCCTCTATGGCTTCTGAATCAGCTCCTGCCTCCATGTTCTGGTGGTTTGAATTCTTGTCCTAGCATCCCTCAATGATAGACTCCAAAGTGGATATACAAGTCAAATATACTCTTTCCTCCCCAACTAGCCTTTGGTCATGGTGTTTCATTGCAGTAATTGTAACACCAACAGAGCTAGAATCCTTAAAACATCTCCAGAATAAACCTTTGATGTATCATTACACATGAGCTGGGAGAACATCTCAATTCAACTGAAAATAACAGCAGGGCTTCGAGGCAGTAGGAGACCCCAACTCTAACAAATGAAATAGCCTAGCTTTGGGAAGGAGCTTCTAGGGACCCTATGTGTTTCTGGAAGTAGATGAACAACAGAAAGTCCCTTGTGAGCAGGACATTAAAAATTATCATCATTTTTTTTTACTGTCATAAAGATAAAACAAAAAGAGAAAAGTAGAAAGAAGAGGTTTTTGGGAATTTTCATCTAGTGATTTAGTATCCAGATAGAATTGAAGGAATTTGATGAAAACACTCCAAGGACCAGGAGGAACAATTTCCTACTGTCTGGTACATTAGGGTAACAGAGAGAAAGGGAATATTGCAGGGCTCCAGGACTATATCCATGCTGCCCCTTTGAGCCATGCCTATTACAGTGAAACTCATATTCTATGCCTTCCAACCTGGGATTCTACCTCCCTTCCTACTTAATTTTTCTCTTTCCTTCTTTGACAAGAAAATGTTCTGCTCTGCTCTGAATAGTGAATATATGTGGTATAAATGATTCAGACAGAATTCCCTCTCTGATACAGGCTAGTGGAGGTGACAGAAAGGGGATTAGAAAATTCTAATGTAATGAGAAAAGTTAACAACACATAGTCCTGTCTTTCTGTGAGATACTGGAATAAGCCTTTAGCACATGTTGCCTCCAGGAGAGTTATAACCAGGAGAGTGCTAAAAAGCAAAACACGATTTTACTATTTTTTATTTTTTTATGGGTGAGAACATGAAGGCACAGAAAAGTTAAGTGATATGATACGTCCAGGGTCACACAGTTTATAAGTAGTTGAACTACCATTCGAAGAGGCTGTCAAGTCTCTTCCTTCAGGCTGTTTGCTGGTACGCAATAAGAAATGAACAAATACCTCATTTAATGTGCACAGCTTCCCATTGGCAACATCGGGAGCCCTTTTTATCTGAATAGTGTGATGCAAGGCAGGAAGTGGGATTTCACGTTGTAGTTGAGCCTCTCTATCTCCAAAAGCATTCTTACAAGTAGAATAACATGGAGAAGGTGTGTGCATGTGTGTGCAGGCACGCTCACATTTGCGAAAGTCTGTACGTGAGCAAGGACCCCACATGCTAAGCACTGCAGCTTCACAGGGCTTTACCAGCATCCTATCACAGGAACATATTTTCTCCTCCTCTCAGCTTCTCCTCTGAGGTTTGCAAGAGTAACTCCCCAAAACTCTAATCAGCTTAGCAAGATATTAGCACTTATCCATCCTTCCATATGCCTCAGAACACAGAAAACACACCTTGTAAACCAGGAAGAATAATAGTCGCTATTCATCCTCAAACCTCCTCTGGTTCCCTCCTCTGCTCTGCAGTATTTTAATATCTTCAGAGGGGAAACTGAGTTTCAGCAATAGTATTTGCTCTCCAGCCTATCCAGTAGAAATAAAATGTAAACCACATACGTAAGTCTAAGCGTTGGTGCTCTTGTGGGATTCCTGACAGTGGGAATGTGGGTGTCTCTGACTCTTTTGCCGGCATTGGTACTCCTTTTCTCTTACTGGTTTGCTCATCCAGCCTTGATTGAGGCTAATCTTATTGAAACTTGTTATACCATGTTTGGTTGATATTCCTGGCAGACCTACTTTTTTTTTATGAAGAAAAACAGAGAAGTAGATCTGAGAGAGAGGGAAAATGAGGGGGGAAACTGGAAGGTGTGGAAGGAGGTGTGATTGAAATGCATGTAGGAGTGAAGAATAAATAAAATCAGTGGCTGGATTAGGATGCGTAAGAGGAAAATAAATAAAAAAATTAAAAAGAAAACATTCTTAAAAAGATAAGAATAAGGGCTGGAGAGGTGGTTCAGTGGTTTTAAGAACTGGATGTTCTTCCATAAGACTGTTTAATTCCCAGCACCCAAGAAGTGGCTCACAGCCGTCTGTCACTCCATTCCCATGTCATCCAAAGCTCTCCTCTGATCTCAGTGGGCAATAAGCACACATGGTACACAGACATATATTCGGCAACATTAAGTAGAAATAAATAAAGTATAAAATAGTAAAAATGATCGAATTAAATTAATATTCAGGGTACATTTAAAAATATATGAAAAATATCATGTCCAACTGTAATTACATAAAACTTAGCACTGAAATATCTCATCTATTCCTTTATAGTGAGTCTTCAAAACAGGGTATATATGTCTGCCATGACTGCAACACATTTTCATATAGACAACCTGTATTTCATGTACCCACTACACAGGAGAACACATTCTTGTAGGCATTTGTACAGCCAATACTTTTCCAAAGAATAATTAGGGCCAGGACTTGGGCACAGAAGAAAGATGAATAAGCCACAGGTCACATAGATTGTTAAATTTTGTATGTGTATCACACAAACAAAGGTTAAGATGAGATCCCATTAAACAACACTACTCACAGTCGAGACTCTTAGGCTCTAGTTTCATATTGGCTTAACTCATGAGCCTTGACAGGTTGTAGATGTCTGTATAAGGAAATTAATTTATTGGTATCCAACATGACTTATAATACTATGCCTTACGCATTCGCTATGTGAACTTGGCCCAGAAACTTCACCCCTCAGAACTCACTATTTGACTGTCAGGTCACATGGTCATTATGGATACAATGTTATGTTTCATATGAACAATTAGAGCAGAATTCAAAAGCTTGAGAGTTGGGGTACTTTGCTTTCTTAATTTTAACTTGTCTGTATTAGGAGGAAAGAAAAAGCGGATGCATAGGTAGTCAGTCTTCCACCGAGACATCGCAGAAAGGTGGCAGCTAGCCAAGGTATATAGCCATCGAGTATCCACATAATCTGAAGAGGTGAGATGCCAATTGTGGACTGACGCAGAGGTGATTCAGATGGATGGTAAAGGGCTCCCACTGCTGCTGTTTTGATATGAAATTGATGATTTAGTGCCTTAAGGTAGAGCCATTAATTACTTAGGGCTGCTCTGGTATTTCCACTTAGTCAGAGACTTGAAAAAGAACAGAAGAGGTGATCCACTTCTCAGAACTTAGGACTTCTGCCCATACTCCTAGAACTCCTGATTCTCTTTTCTGAATACTTTGCATATAGCCACCAATGTGTTATCCCAAACACATACCACAGGACAAAGAGTGCTATAAAGGGCATTTTACATGTGAGAATACATGCTTCCTTCACATGAAGTCTCACAGGCAAAAGAAATTTCTAATTTTAGCGAAAAAGCAAAACAACATTTCAAATCTGCATCAGACCATGGAAGTTATAGAGAGCAGAACTCATCTTTAAATTTGGTTTTGGTCTGATTCAGCATCCTGTTTTCATGAAAATCAAGCTCAATTTTATTATGTACTGAGGAAATCAAAATAAAAACCCATTGATATCAGGCTATAATGCTAGTGTGGTTTAGAGAACAACAAATAAAATAAAGCATACAATAACAATGGATAAAAATGGGGCAGCTGCTATGGAAAATGTTTTGGAAATACATTTTCTACATAGTTCAAGAATTCTACATCAAGGCATGCAACACTAAGGACAGAAAGTTATTAAAATAAATACTTGTATGTGGACATTTGTAGTTATAACTTCTACAAAGCTCAAAGCTAGTAACAACAAATGTATAAACAAAATGCAGTCAAGCCACATGAAATAATACTGACATGTGACAAATGCTGACATAATAAACCATGCAGATAGACCACATCAACATTTTGCTAAATGAAAGCAGCTGAATATAAAAACCTTAAGCAGTAAGGTGTAGGCTAGATGAGCTATCCATGGAAGATCCACTAAAAAAGAAATGAAATCGGTAGACTTGGGGTTGCCCAGGACTAGGAAGAGGGTGGTAGGATAGGAAATAACTAGTAAGGACTACTTGTTTCTATTTGGGGTGATGAGTCTGCTTGGAACTAGATAGAGGTAAGGGTTACACAAATCTACAAATTTGTGAAATGCCACTGAACTGGGCACATTCAAATAATTAATGGTTCATTTTTTATTATGTAGATGTTTAGTTAAAGATTTAAAAAAATTTAAAAAGCCCTCTGCTTTTTAATATAACTAGACTGATGGTGGACACGAAGCATAAGGGATGTACAAAAAGGAAAGGAGGGACAGCTGGGAAAAAAAGAGTTGAGGTGGTGCATAGCTTCCTTAGAGAAATTATTTTATGAAGTTTGCCCATAAGGAGATGGAGATATTCCTAAGTATTTAGAGGTTCACTATAGATAGCTGGTGGAAAACAGGAAACATGATCTCTAGTTTGGTTTTGGGCAAAATAGCACATTTGAAAAAATCAGAGGTCATACTGTTGAGAAAGCAGGAGAAAACAAGGTCCTTGCCTCGATGTGAGGTAGGATGTTCTTCTTTGCAAATCTACGTTATGCGCAGGGGCTGGCCTGTCTACAGATCTCCTTTGTCAGCAGCTGGTAAGCCTGCCTCTAGCCTCTCCACACTCCGTCTCCTGCTCTTACTATCATGATGGATGGTGGTGACATGTTAAATTATTCAGGCTCCATGTCTTCCTCAAGTGGATGACAATGATATTGTACTTTCAGATTGCCCCAAACTGAACCAAATAGAGAAATATGTGTCTAAGGAATGTAAAAACCCTTCTGACACCCCAACCATCCTGAGATTATAAATGGTGGCAGCCATGGGTAGAGGACAGAAACCATTACAACTTTTCTTGTCCTCTGAACTACCCAAATAGTAAATGCTCCCAGCTCTGGACCCAAATTTCAGATGTTAATTCACATTTACCTTTTAGACAGACAGACAGACAGACAGACAGACACATACACACACACAGAGAGAGAGAGAGAGAGAGAGAGAGAGAGAGAGAGAGAGAGAGAGAGAGAGATTGCTTTTGTTTTGGTAACTGCTACAAAACATTCTGACCAAAAGCAACATTGGAAAAGGGAGGGTTTATCTTTTTTGACTCTTTCAGAAAACAATTTATTATTGAAAGAAGTCAGGGCATGAACTCAAGGCAGGAATCTACAGTTGAGTCCATGGAGGAATTCAAGTTATTGTCTCAATTCCTGGTTTATGCTCAGCTAGTTTTTGAAGTAGAGAAGGCCCACCTGCCTGGGAATGATAATATCCAGAGTGCACTTGAGCCTCCCACACCGTTCCTTAGTCAAGGCTTTCTCTCACAGATATGCTCAACTTCATTTTGGGAATTCTTAATTGAGGATCCTTATTTCCAGATGACTATAGGTTGTATCAAGTTGACAAAAATTAACCAGGACAGTGTGGACTTATGTGTGCATGTGCAAAAAGGACTATCTTGAGTGTGGAATTTCAACTATCTATCTTGAGACAAAATCTCTCAGCGGCCTGGGGGTCTCCACTTAGACTGTCAATTCAGTGAGCTCCAAAGTGCATTATCACATGTAGCATTTCTCAGGTAGGAACTGGGGATTAACCTTCATGCTTACATGGCAAATTTTTTTGAATGAACACCTCATCTAGCTTATACTTTGAGGTATTTTGACATTAATGGGTATCTGCCATACATAGTGCCCAGGACACTGTACAGAGATGACTACACATGAGCTTAGGTTTTGCCTGCCAACAGGCAAAAGTAGCTCTAGTTCTTAGCCGAAGTAAGGGAATCAGATAGGTAAGCTGGAAGAGCTGGATTCAGAAACTGGTTTATCTAAATTCCCAGAAGATTCTGGAGCATATCTCTGGCTCATGTTGAATTTTAAAGTTGATCTTTATGGTGAAATATATTTATAATAAAATACAATTAAACACGATTTTTATAATTTCATAAAAATAGAAATACACATATTTGTAGAAGACATCAAAAATTACGACTTAACTCTAAAGCACAGCTTCATGAGATCATTAAAACACTATGATATAAATCTATATTTACTGACAGCCACAATTCTCTGTGCACAAATGTGTACAGAGAATAATACAAAGAAGAATTTTACATAGTTGCTGATACACAATATTAATCACACTATGTATAGAATGGAAACAAATACACACGTATGTATTTTATGGTACTAGGGTTTTGAGAGAAGGCCTCATCACCCTATCTAAATTATCTGTTACTGAGTCAAAGACCCAGTCCTAAAGACAAATTCATCTTAATTCAAAGAGTATGAAGCTTTTTTTTAATCACAGTGCTCTGAAGAATTACGGAGAAGGGTTTAAAAATGTAAGACCAGACTGTGATTCACAGTAAAATCATCTGTGAAGAGAGGAATCAATCAATCAGGCAAAAGAGGAAATTAGAAATTCGTTATTGGATGTTTATACAGCTATAAACTATAGAGTAAAACCTGTAATAATGCAAGGCAATTATATTTTTAAAACATATACTTTAAGCATGAATGTGTAGACACTGATATTTGAGGAAATATATTGAAGAGTTACAGGTAGTTCGATCCTTTCAGTGAAAATAAACTGAGGTCTTTAAAATTCTCCTCACTTTTAGTCATTCATATTGCATAATTTTCCTTTTCTAATCGTTGTTTACAAAAAAATAGAAGTTACATTCATTTTGGATAAACTGTTCTTACAACAGTTTAAACCAATGTTGTCATTTAACCTCTACTTTAGTATGACCATGCCAGGAAGAGATGTCCCAGCTTTCAGGAATGAACACCCCAATTCATCAAATTTTGGCCCTAAACAGTACAAAAACCTTAAGTCAAATTTAACCCATTGTTTAATTAAAATAAAATATTCTCTTCTAAAACATCCGAGTGTTAAACAGGGCAAGAGCGTGTTTTCAAAGGCAGTCTTACACAATTTCCCATTCTATTTTCTTTTCTGTCTCTGTCCTTTTATCTCTTCTGGCCCAAATCAGAGTTAGATTCAGCTCTAACTCTGCAATGACCTGAGGGATTAGCCTGCAATGCACTTATCCATGGAGGACCGAAGGAGAGACCTCCAAAGTTCATCTAAGAGTCAGCATAGCTCTCTAGCAGCACAGGTGTTCTATGTTGTCTCTTTGGAAACCTGCCACTGCATAGTGAGAGGCATTGCCACGTGGAGCGGTCATTAACAACACAGAGACCAATTGTCAAAATAATTCAGCCATCTCTGGTGCCAAAATATGGTGGAAACGTCTTCTAACTGCTTCTAACTCACCTCTAATACTGATGTTTACCTAGATTCAGCCTGGTGATCATGGACATGAGACAATATGTGCCTCCTTGATCTTTGATGAATTCAGGTTTTTGATGAGCTCTTGATTTTTGGGATCCACAAGCAAAAGATTAAAGTTATAAAGCATGCTTTCCAGGATGGTATGTTTTGCCAAGGAAATTAATATTAGATACAACTGTATCTAGTTCTATAAGGATACTCAGAGTCTTTTAAGCCATGAGCATGTGCCAGAACTGGGTAATGGAAAGATAAATTCAGTTTCCAGAGACACATTGTCTAGTTCTGTTTTGTTACTAAAATAATAAATGAAAAAAGATATTAGCATTCAGCAAATATTGAATAATACTCAACACTTTTAAATCCATTCCTCAAAATAAGGAATGCATTTGTTCCTTACAATGATTGGATGAGGTCACCATTGTTACTTCATTTGAACGATGAGAATATCAGAGTCCAAGATATTATAAATGGCTTTTTCAAGGTCATATACCTCTTAACTGGTAAAATGGAAGTAGGATATGAAGTGAGTTCTGGGGTGCGGCAATTGGTTAAAGGGGCATATTTGAGGCTCTGCTGTTGGATGGGAATCAAGTCACCTGTGATACCCACCATCTATTTGGAATGACAAGGTCAGGTTGGTCCCTTATTCCATATAATAGCCCTTCATAAGACAGCTAGTGAGTCTACTCAAAAGCTTTCCACCCAAGATAAGTAGTAATTATCCCTTCAAATGTTTCTCACATTCTATCAAATTAGGACTTTGGGGATTACAATTTATTTTACAAAAGTCATAATACAGAAAAAAAGAAAAACCATAGTAACCAAGCCCAACACTATTATTTACTCTTGTTTGTGTATTGAGCCACAAATTTGTTATGCATATATTGTACAATGTTTATTATTATTTAGTGACTTGAGGATATTCTGTGAATTTTGTCAAAGTTATCTGAGTACATTCTTGATGTAAACTACATATTGGGATCCAATTATATGCTTAGCATTTCTCTACTGTATAGTTTCTGTCTATACAATGTATGTGTTCTTCATATTAATATCTTCAACAATACAAACATGTACACCAAAAAACATTAAAAATAATTAGTATTATTTCCTCTAAATAATAATTCTCTTCATTTTGGTCACCATTCCCCTCTTTAGGTAAAATAAACCTAGAACACATATATAATAAAAATAAAGATGAAAGTCATCAATATTAGAATTTGTGTTAATATTCATCTCTAATATAATTTAATATTTACCTCACTACTTAACCAACAATGTAGTGCCTAAATTTTTAATTATTTTAAAATGTTGCTGGAGATTGGATTCAGGGCCTCTATCAAGTTGTCAGCATTTTACCACTAAAATAAAGTTCTAGACTTTGAAATATTTTTCTTAAAACATTTTTCTATATAATATATTTTGATCATGATTTACCTTCCTCCAGTTCCTTCTAGATTATGCCTACCTAGCTACCCTCCCAACATCTGATTCTTCCTTTCTCTTTTTAGAAACAAAAAAAAAGCAGAAAAACTCACAACTGAAAAATCAAACCAAACAACCAACAACAACAAAACCAGGCAGTAGGATAAATGGTCCAGACTTGCTGGGAGGTTGTGATACACAAGGCAGGAGGGTCTCAGTGAGTTCAAGGCCAGCCTGTTCAACAGAACTACTTCCAGAAGAGAACAGACTATGCAAAGAAATCTCCAAAACAAACCAAATCAAAACAAAACATAGGCCAAAACAAAGCACGTACACACAAACACTCACAAACATACACACCACCACCACCACATCCACCACCACCAAACAAACAAACAAACAAACAAACAAAGAGCATAGAGTTCATTTTGTGTTAGCCATAGAGAATGGATGATATATTCACTGAACTTCCACTAGAGGAAACTGAGTTTTTCTTAAATAGCCATGTGAAACCTACGTAAAGAAGAACTGCCATGCAAAAAAGTATTGACTTAATTCGGGTCTCAGATCCATATTGTTAAGATGTTTTTGACAGAGATCTATGCACATAAAATCGTAATCCAGCATATATAAAAATGGCCATACCATATATCCCCCATCATCCTCCATAGCACTGGATATTACATTAATATTTTAAAATCTTAGTGATGCTAATATGTTTTCAATTCTTGGAATTAATTTTTTCACATCCTTACAAACACAGCTAGATTGCTAAAATGGTTTGTGAATTCTAATGTCTAGAATCAGGCCTGACAGCACAGGTGTGGTCTAACCTGTATTGAAGAGAATTGGGCTATTAGCTGCTGGTCCAGAATATGAGACATCATCATGGTACCAGGATTTCCAGGAGAAGCAGAGGGGCAGAAAGCTGACTTACATTCAATACACCCTTAATTCTTTGTTCCCATGCACTCCAAATACAGCACGTCTTTCCCTGTCATGTATGTGTAGAATTGATTTTTCTATACTAAAGTAAAGTATAATTTATATTGCCAAATTATATCTGCATATTTCAGCACTTTCTTCTAGTCTCTAAGAACTCCTGTGTCCAATCTTCTTGATTTTGCATTTTCACTATTTCCTGACTTTATGTCCTGTATGGATTGGGTAAATATGAAGAGCCAGAACTTCTCATAGTTATTAGGTACCTGCCAAATGACAAGTGGCAAGATTAGAGGTTGGTTTACACACACACACACACACACACACACACACACACACACACACACACACCTGTGCACGCGCGCATCTGTGTGTTGAAAACCCATTTAGTATATAATAAAAGAGTGTAGCTAAGTTGATGTGGTCATCCCTATATTACTTACAGGAAAACAACATTTGAATGGAGCATTTATCTTGTTCAACATTACAGCATCAAACCACGTTGGTGACACATGCTTTGAATGCCAGCACTCTGGCAACAATTGCAGGTAGCTATCTTTTGAGTTCAAGGCCAGCTTGATCTTTTTAGCAAGTTCTAGGTCATGTAGGCTATGTAGTGAGACTTATCTCAAGGGTGGATAGATAGATAGATAGGTAGACAGACAGACAGACAGACACATACCTAGATGATAGATAGATACATAGATTGACACACAGATATATAGTTGATAGATACATAGATATATACATAGATGATAAATAGATACATAGATGATATATAATACATTGATACATATATATATACATATATATATATGTAGCTGGTAGATAGTTAATAGACAGACATATAGATAGATTGACAGATAGATAGATAGATAGATAGATAGATAGATATATAGATAGATATCACGACTGTGTGCAGATAGGAAGATATAGTCTCTCTTTGTTTATCACTCTCCACTTCATTCTTTTGGGAAAGGTTCTGCCACAGAATTTGGACACCCCCCCCCAAATCCTTTTTTTTTAACCTAGGCTAATTGCCAGCAACCCCCAGCGATATATCTGTCTCCACTATTCTCTCTTAGGTAGGATAACAGGCACATGTCCATACTAGTCTTTTTGATGTATGCTAGGGATCCAAACCTAGGTTGTTATGATTTTATAATAAACACTCTTATGCACTGCACAATCTCTAGCCCCTTCCACTGACTTTTACAAGCTTTCAGGCCAGCCTTGATTCATCTAAAATGATAACCAATCTCACCATAACAAAACCATATCTCAAATCATTTTAGCAGGTGGAAAGCAATTTGCTTGTACTCAGAGACTGCCATTGAGACAGGGACTTCAAAGTAAATACTTATACTACTTCTATGCATGTTAAAATTCCGTTCCATATGAAACATCTTTATGTTCCTTCTTCCAGTTTTCAGACTTTTTTTCTTGATATAAGTGACATATCTGACAGTTTTGGAATGAATTTAGTTCTAGACTTTCATCTGGTAATAAGGTTTCCGCTATTCGATGCAATGGCGCAATCATTTTCTTGTTCTTATTGTTCCAAAAGCAATTTAAAAGCTTGAATGATTTTTGTTGGTTTTCTCACAGTTTTACCTATCATGCATTGACAAATATGAAGCTGTAGGTCTCTGGAAGTGGTCTGATAAGTTCAGAATAAACCATTAGAGATTTTGACTTTTTCTTCTAACCTTTTAGTTTTCTATACAAATTTATCTCCTCTCTCTATTCTCCCCATGTCCTTTCTTTTTGTAGCTATCTTTGGTTATTTGTTAAGCACTTTAGTTTTTTCATAGTTTTCTCTGAAATATATCTATTTCATTTCAAAATATCTGGCCAAAGAACCAGCAGGCTCTCCCTCTGCTGTTAAATTATTATGTGTATGCATTCCTAATTTTTGGTTATAAATTTTCTTCTTTTGAATCGGAAATGTTAGCTCCTATTTTACCAATCTCTAATGCTGACAAGGATTTTATGAAACGGTCATTTCTCTAAATTGCTGTGAACTGTAGAAATTTGTATGGCCCTTTTGGGAAGCAATTTGGCAATATGAGAAAAAATGTTTCAAAATGTCCATCTCTTTTGGTCTACTTTTGGGAATTCACCCTAAAGAAACTATCCTATACATAAGAAGGGATTTGTGCATGATTATAAATATGGCAATGTTATGTGTAAATATTAGAAAATAGATAATACCCTTTATGGCCAACTCATAAGGAATAGTGAATGCTGTTGAAATGTGATATAGGCTTTGTGGTAATAAACTCTATAGAAAATAGTTTTGCTTTCATAGCAGTTTTAAGAAGGGAGACAGAAAATATAAATTCTATGTTAACTAGTTATTAGCATTAACTATGAAAATTCTGCCTATACCACACAGGAATAAGACTCTGATAGACCTCCCTTCTTATACATAATGATGATAAATTTCTATTAAAAGATATAACATCCCTGGGTTCGGTCCCCAGCTCCGAAAAAAAGAAACCAAAAAAAAAGATATAACATTATTTGTTGGTTCTTAGTTTGATTATTTCCTGCCTTCTCCCCCTCCTGGGTGTATTTGCTTCTTTTTGTTCTAGAGCTTTTAGGTGTGCTATCAAGCTGCTGACATATGCTCTCTCCTGTTTCTTTCTGCAGGCACTCAGAAGTATGAGTTTTTCTCTTAACACAGCTTTCATTGTGTCCCATAAGTTTGGGTATGTTGTACCTTCATTTTCATTAAATTCTAAGAAGTCTTTAATTTCTTTCTTTATTTCTTCCTTGACCAGGTTATCATTGAGTAGAGCATTATTCAACTTCCATGTATATGTGGGCGTTCTTTCCTTATTGTTATTAAAGACCAGCTTTAGCCTGTGGTGGTCTGATAGGATGCATGGGATTATTTCTATCTTTTTGCATCTGTTTTGTGCCCAATTATATGGTCAATTTTGGAGAAAGTGCCATGAGGTGGTGAGAAGAAGGTATATCCTTTTGTTTTGAAAAGAAGTTGAAAGTTTAAGAATGCAGAGACATTGAGACTTAAGCCAAACATACAGACCAGGTTATTAGTACATCAAGCAGTTGTCTGCTGAAGATTGAGGCCCTGGTAGATGCATTTTGATAAGGAAGGAAAAGCACAGACCAAGAATGGGAGTCCATGGACTGTACATCTCCGGCTAATCTCTGGGCTACACAGATGTGAAACAGCCACCAAGAAGCTCAGCTAAATGTAACAAAATTCTAGTATTTGAACAACTACATGCCACAAGAAAGACTGGAACTAGGCAAGTTGACAGTGTTTAAAAGCTGAAGCATCAGCACTCTGTGAAGAAATATAACAAAATCCAGGGGTCATTATCGCAGTAAGCTAAGGTAGCCCCCAAATCAATCTACAGTCACCAAATATATAGAGAAGTGGAAAACCTTATCCATTTCCAAGAGAAAGGACAACTGTAAATTTTCCTTAAAAGAATATAGATGTCAGGATGATCAGATAGGTATCACTATACTTGAAATCAATTACGCACTCAATGATTTCAATGAAGAAAAATGTAAAAATTATTATAGGAAGCATACATTAATATTTTATGGCAGATGGATGACTGTTGGGGAGAGAGAATCATTTTTCATTTAGAAGTGTGGCTATTATAAATATAATGGAGAGATACAAAAATAGGGATAGAGAGAGAGATTTAGGGAGAGAAAGATGAAAGACAGACAGACACACACACACACACATACACAGAGAGAGAGAGAGAGAGAGAGAGAGAGATATTTAGGGAGAGATAGATGAAAGACAGAGAGAGAGAGGGAGACCAAGACAGAGACAGAGACAGAGACAGACAGACAGAGAGAAACAGAGACAGAGAGATTTAGGGAGAGATAGATGAAAGACACACACACACACACGCACACACACAGAGAGAGAGAGAGAGAGAGAGAGAGAGAGAGAGAGAGAGAGAGAGAGAGTCTGTACAATGTATATACAATGTATAAGAGGGGGAAGAAGGAAAAATGCTGTGAAGAGTTGTGGTTTGGGCATGACTTAGCTATTGCACACATGAATTTATCATAGTGCCTCTGGTTACCAAATTAAGATCTGAAAAAAAAATCAATTCAAGTAAAAGGAGAAGAGAGGGTCTCTTGAGACCCCATACCTAAGTAAGGAACTACTGCTAAGTTGATGTTTGCTTGTGGAAGAGAATGACTTTTCTTTAGGAGTGCGATCATTATTTGGATTTCCATTCCCCAGTAGATGACCCCACATCTGCATACATATTGGCAGTGCCAACTGAACTCAATGGGTTAAATAAGCAAATGCAAATATAAAAAGAGGACATGAAGTTTGGAGGAAGATATGACAGGAGTTCCAGGAGATAACTGGAGGGAGAAGTGACAGGTAAATAAGATCAAGATATACGGATAAATGTGGCATTTTTTTCTTTTAAAATTCTCTTTATTTTTATTGGTTATTTTACTTATTTACATTTCAAATTTTATCCCTCTTCTGGGTTTCCCCTCTGCAAACACCCTATTCCATCTCTCTAGCCCTGCTTCTATAAGTGTGCCCCACCCACTCCTGTTTCACCACCCTAGCATTCACCTGTGTAGGGGCATCGAACCTCTACAGGACCAAGGGCCTCCCCTCCCATTGATGCCAGATAAGACAATCCTCTTCTACATGTGCAGCCATGGGTCCCTCCATGTGTACTCTTGGTTGATGGTGTAGTTCCTGGGAGCCCTGAGGTGTCTGTTTGGTTGATCTGTTTTGTTGTTCTTCCCATGTTGTTGCAAACTCCTTCAGCTCCTTCAGACTTTCCTCTAACTCCTCCATTTGGGTCCCCCAATGCTTAGTCTGATGGCGGACTGTCCATCCCCATCTGTATTGATTAAGCTCTGGGAGAGATTCTTAGGGGACAGCTATATCAAGCTTCTGTCAACAAGCACTTCCTGGCATCAGCAATAGTCTCTGGGTTTGGTCTGCATATGGGATGGATCTTTAGGTGGGATAATCTCTGGTTGGCCTTTCCTTCAGTCTTTGCTCCATTCTTTGTCCCTGCATTTCCTTTACACAAGAGAAATTCTGGTTTCATATTTTTGAGATGGGTGTTTAGCCCAATCCCTCAACCAGGGTGCAGGCCTAACCTCTGGTTATGGCCTCTACAGATTCTTTCTCCCCTTTGTTGGGTATTTCAGCTAATGTCATCCTCACTGGGTCCCTTAGCAGACGAATGGATACAGAAAATGTAGTACATTTACACAATGGAGTGCTACTCAGCTATTAAAAACAATGACTTTATAAAAATTTCAGGCAAATGGATGAAACTAGAAAATATCATCCTGGTTGAGGTAACTGAGTCACAAAAGAACACACATGGTATATTCTCACTGATAAGTGGATACCAGGAAAAAAGCTCAGAATACCCATGAAACAACTCATAGACCATATGAAGCTCAAGAAGAAGGAAGACCAAAATCTGGATGCTTCAGTCCTACTTAGAAGAGGGAACAAAATAATCAAGGGAGGTAGAGGAAGGGAGGGAAAGTGGAGGGAGAGAGGAGTGGGAGGGAGAAGGGGGGAAGGGTCAGGTGTGAAAGGAGACAGGGAGAAGTACAATGGGTCAGGAAATTGAACAGAGGTTTGTAGCATTGTGATTTGGGGAACTTGAAGGAGCCACTAGAAAGTTCCTGATGCCAAGACCCACCTGGGATGACAATAACACACCATATTTTAAAGGAACAAATAAAAATTAAAAGAAAAATGAATAATAATAAATAGGAACCACTGGTTATACATACTGCAATAAAAATAATTAAGACTTCAAAGACCAAATAGCAACAATTTTAAGGTCAAAAGAAGAAACAGAAGAATAAAAATATTCCACAATAACTAAAGTATCCATAAGACAATACAAAAAGCTTAAATATAGACAACTAGAGACAGTCAAAAGGAATAAAGAGAAAAAGAAAGGAAAGGAAGGATGCTGACCAAAGGAACAATGAACAAACTTTACAGAATTTAGAACAAGTTATAAGCCCAGGCAACAGAACCATGAAGGGGAATGGCATCCATATGCACACCGTAGAGTCCCTGCTGAAACAGAACATACAGATTCTTCCACACCGTGAAGAAAAGCACCACAATTTGAAAAGAAGGAGTAAATCTGCATTTCCTTGAAGATGACATGACTATGTAGTCAAATAGCTTTGAAAAAATCTATAAAATAACTGTTGGAGTATGTGCTGTTTATTAAGAATGAAAAATATGAAGGAACTATAAGAGGTCAGCTGTAATTGTAGGGACTGATAAGCAATAAGTGCAGAATGACGTTTAAATGTGTTTATTTATAAAGGATATGTATCCATAATAATATAACTCTTCCATGTGCACTGCTGCAAAGTATAGTACAAAGTATTCATGAAATGCTTTGTAGAAAGCATACCTGACTTCTTTACAAAGTAGACATTTCCAACAAAAACATTTTTTAAAATCTAAAGAATGGACAAAAATATGGTGCCACTGTTTTGAATACTAAATATTTTAAGATTCCACCAAATTTATGTAAAAGTTAAATGGAATCCTGGTTATCATCTGAGCAGGCATTTTAAAAAGACATTGGTGGGGTGATTCTAAACTGTGGAGAGGAGTACAAATAGCTTGCAAGGCCAAAACCATTCTAAAGTAGAGCAAACTGGAGTAGTTTGTACTGTGTGCTTTCAAGATTTACTACAAGTCCACAAGAACAAAGGCAGCAGGCTATCGCCAAACAACAGGTTCACAGATAAAACAACATCATCGTCCTCATCAACAGCAAATCAGACAGTAAGCCCAGAAATATACACAGTTCATTTGACAAAGTTGTTGAAGGAAAGTATTTTTGATATGTTACAAGAAGACCTTGAGGCAGAAGCTGAAAGAAACAAACAGTACCTACATTCCTAAGAATCCCACATACGTCATAAACCCAAGTCTAATAGTTAAACCTTAACTTAAATTTATCATAAGATTCTTATCATAGTCAACAATTTTTAAAAAGCAATTGTATTAATCACAAGAAATTATAAAGGTAGATTTTTGATTATTTTAAGATCATATTATTATTATAAAAACCTTTTCCTTTCTTCCTCCATCTCAATCTTTTCACATCCCCCTCTTTGTGTCTTTAAAATTAATGGCCTCCTTTTCCAAATGTAAACATTTTTGCTTTATAAAAGATAAGACTAGGCAAAAAGAAGGCTAAGGCTCAAATAGAAGAAAATGTTAAATGTGTTTATTTATAAAGGATATGTATCCATAATAATATACTTTTCCATAACATTCTATCACTTAGACACAAAAACTCAATAAAAATTTAGTAAAAGTCTTGAAGGATTATTTCAAAATTATGAATGCAAGTAGGCAAGTTGACAACCTTAACCACTTTAATCATAGAAAAAAATGCAAATTAAATCACATTGTGATATCATTATAAAATACCAGGGAGCTTAGAGTTCAACAAACATTGACATTATCAACTTTGATAAGTATTTACATTAAAAGCATCTTGTACTGCTGATAAGAATTTATATGATGAATCCAGTTTGGAAAAAAAAAGTTGCTCAAAATTTCTATCTTCTGTAAAAAACACATGACCCTGACACCACCCTCCTAGCTATTTACTCAAGAAAAACACAAGCATACACCCACATAAAGTACTATATATATTCATAGCAGCTCCACTCACAGTAGCAAAACCTTGGACTGAATTCAAGTGTCCATCAATACATACACAGATGAAATCGAAATATATTTCTAGATAACAAAGCCATTCAGCATTGAAAATGAACTAGAGCTATACACAGGCATACAGACGAATGTCAACACCAGTGTGCTGTAGCTGAGATGTCAGGCACAAAGGAAATATACTGTTTTCCTTTACTTATGTCATACAGTAGAAGAAAATCTACTCCATGGTGACAGAAAGCAGATCTGTGGTTGTCTACTGTGGGGGAGTGAAGCACAAAAGTCAAGGGTGTTCCCACTGAGAACATTTGCCCAAACTTGTGGAATCACAAAGCCTAACCAATGCAGTTTACCTAATGTGCCTAGTAAATTTGATTCTAAAATTGAATATAGAACAATTCTAGTGAATTGTGGGGAAAACAATCAAACAAAAATTAAAATTGAGTGTTTTTCTGTTCTTAATTGTTCTGTCTGTTTGTTGGAGAACTTTTCAATTATTTTTTTTTTTAAATTCCTAACGATGGGTGTGTAAACCAGGTCCTTGAGCTGCAAGGGAAGCAATCTACCACTGAGTCACAGCAGCTCCACAAAATTTTGGCTGTGAGCTGAATCATATATCTACCGTGTATTAGACTGAGGAATACAGTGAGTTATGGTTAAACATACGAGCAGTATGTAATCTAAAACAACTTGTTCCCAAATCAGGTTCTTCTCTGTGTTCTCATCTAAGGGCAGGTAGGTAGTCCCAGAGGACCAAATTCCTCACTTCTCTGCATTTCAAGCATGAAATTGGAGGAGAGACAATTCAAGGGTTTATCAGACATTGTGATTTTAGCAAAATAATCCCTTTTTTCCAGCAACTAGAGAATTTTTTAATATACCACATTAACTTGGAATTGTTTTGTGCACTGAAAATCCATCATAAATATATTTGAAGTAGACTAGGGAAAAAATACTAGAATTGGGATGAGAATATATGAATGAATCTTGCTTCATGTATGCTGTGGTTGTTTTAAATTCAGTCTTTCTATTCTTTTTCACATATTCTATTGAACTGCAGGGGTCTCTGTTTTGTGCATCCATCCATGTGGGCTCCTTACAGCTTTGAATGGAAATGAATGGCAGAAGTAGAAGTATGTGCTTTCCAAGGCAAGGTCAGAAGGGGCCATGTAGTCTCATCTAATTCTTCCCAGGAGGGATGCAAGACAGAAATCCAACTTGATCCACAGCCTCATGGAAGCAAAAACTTCACAGCACCAGGTGAGATCAGTAATTTGCGTGGACTAGGACACGGCTAACTTCCTACCGTTTCAGATACCTACACCTCTACCTTTCTTCGCATTCAACTTCCAAAATTCCCAACACAAAGAATTATGAGCTGAATTATTAGCCTGTTGATCTCAATGAGAAATATTTTACATGCGCTGAGACTGTCTTTTCCTTTTCCAAAGCTACCAATCTACACCTCTGTCCTTTCTCATTTCTGTCCTATGAGAAAGCAGCATCTTGTCAGGACAGATATCACAGTTTACCTTCCTTCAGAACTAGTAATGAATTCTGGGGTGAATTTTATATGCCATGGATGTTAAGTTAACCACCTACACATCCAGCATATGCACACACACACACACACACACACACACACACACACACACACATACACACACACACACACACACACACACACACATTTTATCTTAGGATGATAGAAAAGGATTCAGGTAGGACCCATTTTTAAAATCTCCAGTGGAGCCTCTGGAAAGAAGATTCAGCATGTAAGAGTACCATGTGCTTGTCCAGAGGCCCTAGACTTTATTTCCAGTATCTATGTGACAGCTCCCAAGTCTGACCTCAGTGCATCTGCTGCCCTGCTTCTAACCTCTAAAGGCACCAGGCACACATGCGATACACAGACTTTCACGAAGAGAAAACACTAATACACAGTTTTGTAAATCACTGTAATGTGAAAAGAACATATGATTTCTGTTTTTGTTCCATATGCCACAAGGGTTAGGCACAAAATCAAGTCGTTGGCATTAAAAGGAGTTCACAAGTCAGTGACATAATTGTCACTAAGACTCAGGATCCCAGTATCTGCACTATGGCCATATCCATTTTATCATATGACTTTTGGCACACCATATAATATTTTAAAACTTCCTAATTTTCTTCTTATATTAAATTTTTTTTCTTTTTACCATACAGATTATAAGGCATTACTCAGTGTAGCGAAGAGACTTAGACCGGGTAGCTAGCATTCTTGGACATGAGTCCTAATCAGATTCTTTTTCTTATCTGCTCCAGTCCAGGAAGTCCATCAGCAAGTACAACTTTAACTTGGAAGAGAGCATAGTAAATATGATAGTCATGGTGAACCTCTCTTCGTCTCTCTCCTAGAGAAGAGCCAATCCACACCTAAGCCCTATCATTTCTACTTAAACCCAAGTAGGGTTAGCACCTCCACAGCTGGGATCTCAGGTTAAATCCACATGTTTTCTGCTTAATTATGCTTAGTACTTCTTGCCATTCTCCAGTGTCTACTTCTCCAGGGTCACTTCCATACAAATTATTATGAATGAAAATCTAGCCACTTGTAAGCCATGCTTATGGGTCTTCGGTGACCACTCATTAGACTAGAATATGGCTTCAAAACCTACAACTGTTTTTAGGTGATGTAACTGCTGTTCCTCCTGCCTGACATCTCTCAGAATAGGGCTCCACACCTCCAAACTAGACTCTTCAAATTCATTAGCTTTGTTTCAACATCAGTGTCATAACATGGTCTTTCCCTGCTTAAAATTCTTTGGACCACTTTTTTCAGGTCTCTGTGTTAACGCGACCTCCATAAAAAAGCCTTCCCTGAATCATCCGATGTGAGACCTCCTGTTCCAATGCCACATCATTCTGCCTCTGTCTTCTATATTATGTTTTCTGGTAGCATTTATTGCTTTCTCAGATGACACTGCCCTTCACTCCCCTTCTATCAGGGTCTCTTTCTTTTTCCTCTGACCACAATCTTAGTTGCTCCTGTGACAAACACATACACACACACATGCACACTCATGTACACCTACACCCTGTTCAATATGTATTATGGATTGGATGAAAGGCACTGCTCTGAAAAGAGTGAGGAAAAAAGTTAAAGGTGAGCAACTGAAAGGAAGTCTTAAAGTCACTTCCCTTTTCATATAAGATCCACATGGAGTTCGTTAAATCTCTTGAACAAACATACACTTTTCAGGAACTCAACTATTTGGTTAAGTGAGAAAATTCACTAGGGAAATGAAAGAAATGAAATTTATTTTATTAGACAAGGTATGTTATTTCCCAAATTGCTCTCGGTTTCCTGGAGTTGATTTCGGGTTTAAGGAATGTAAGTAGCAAAGACTATGATGACCAGGCAAGAAGGCCCCTATTAAGGACAGTAACGGAAGTCCAGAGAGTGTTCTCTAGAGATCTCTCCACCCTGTAAACACCCCTTACTGCGCTACCTCATCATCTGCTTGCAGACTTATTCCCTTCATTATTCAAAATAGACACAAACCTTCTGAGTGTTAGAAAGATTTTATGCTTGCGTATATTATTGGAGCTCTGCCTGTTCTTAGTGCCTGATTTTGGACAGATTACCTCACCTGTCTTATTTCTAAATTAAGTAAATTAATTAAATTAAATATTTAATATAAATGAAATAAATTAATTAAAATTTATTTTGAAACAATTAATAAAAAGCAGAGTTACTAATCTACACATCACCAGATGCAGTATAGGTGCACAACTGACAAAATTTAGAGACGCTGAAATAGCACTGCAGATCACCCTATATTTCACAGGAAGGTTTTGAGGTAGGACTTTAGAAGCTTTCTTATGCAGAGACTTAGAGAGAAAGAGAGAGAGGGGGAGGGAGGGAGATAAGGAGAGATGGAGGGAGGGAGGGAGAGAGGGGGGTAGGAAGGGAGAATGCAATGAGGATAATGGTATTAGAACATATAAAATGATTCTCTTACACTGTATGGCTATTATGTTATATTAAGGGAAATGATACATATTTTCAGAGTCAGGAATGAAAACTGTATACATTTATATATTATGTAATTATGAGACACAGAAAAGATACAAAATATTTTGGCTCTTGTTCAGAAGCATGGGAGAGATACAAACCTCTTAGCCTGTCTCTTGAGGATAAGTGAAAACTCTGCCCTCCCACACATGTTACTGGTTTTCTTGCCAAGTGAGCAAGTGTATCATGTTGGCATGTACTAACAGAACCACATGCCCATTTTCTGGACCGAGGGCCGAGGGGAGGGAGAGAGAGAGAGAGAGAGAGAGAGAGAGAGAGAGAGAGAGAGAGAGAGAGAGAGAGAGAGAGAGAGGAGAGTACATTAGAAGAACTTCTTTGTAAGGAGCTAATGTTATTAATTAGGTTAAACATACACTGGGGTGAGAACATTGGACATTTCAAAGGCAGTTTATTACATGTTGACATTGAAACCCACAAAACCAAAGAATACTAATTATAGGATATATACTATGTGAAACACCATGGAGTCTTGATATAAGCACCCATCATAGGAGTGATTTTCCTAGTTCCTTAATGTACACTGACAACAGGCTTGGTAGTGTGCAGAATACCCTTTTTACTGTTTTCCTAGATTCTGTGATAAAGCATCACACAGAGAGACCAAGTGGAGACATTCCCACCACTAACCAAAAAAGCGACCAAGGATTGTGTATCATCCTGAAGGTAAAGAAGTGGCTATCTTAAAGATGTTTACAAAATAGGAATAGAGGACGCCATCGTAGTCATATTTAATTCATCCATCTTTCATTAAAAAAGACAGGCTTTTTCTTTGTTCTGTAAGGGATGCAGTGCATGTTAAAGTCTACTGAAATGTACCGTCATTACTGATGTGAACACAGCTCGACCTAGGATTTACCTCTCACCTTCTGGAGCACTTATCTCAGCTCACTCTTAAACACACCTTCATGTTTGCACACTAAAGAATCATAAACTTCAACAACTCCAGCTGCTAGATATGTAGCTCGTGCTATAGAGAATTAACACAGCCTTGGCACATACTACTTATATACAATGATCTGTAAAACACGCTTTTTTCACTCCTTCTAAGAAGAACAGAAGTAATTTTAACTCACATGAGGTAGGAAGTATTATACATTTTTGTCTTGCACTGTGTCTATGTTGTGCATACCTTGTCAGAGTAGTCTGGAAAGAAATGGTGGACATGTTGTAGAAGAACATTGATACTTCAACATATGCCAGATGAGTAAGAAACTACGGTTTTGGTAAACATACATGGTAAAAGGTGAGACATATATTCTATGAAGAATCAGAAGTTCATTCTGCCTGGGAAGAATGAAGAATTCAACAATTTCTATAATGGCAGAGATTCAAAATCCAGAAGCACTTGCTTCCTGTTCTTCCTTGTATTTCAGGAAGTAGTCAGGATGGCAAATATAACCTTCCTGAGGCCGAAGGTAGCAAAGTACACATTTAGGATGACTTCCTTGGCCTCCTTTCAACATAGCTTGGGATGCTGCCAGCTCTGAGTGGATCACAGGGTAGGAAATGTCTCTCCATTACAAGGGCCATGATATAAATAACTGCCACATGCACTGTGTGACTCACTAGAGCCTACAGTGCATTGTTGGTGTTCATAGATACTGTGTAGAATTTATGGCGAGTGTCCATTAGGAGAAATGCAATGAAAAGCCTCCTCAATGCTTTTTTCATTTATTTTTTAAGGAGCAGAAAGTTCTTGATACATTGACAATTTTGTCAATAGACTATAGCCATAATATAGCATATTGGAGATAGTTTAATGAGGTCCAAAAATTTCAAGTTGTGATCTGATTGTGATATTCATCATAAAATGTAAATAGCATATTCAGGATTAGGTGCAAACAAGGAGAGAGCCATAAATGAACCATATACAAAGCCCAGGTCCAGGGCTATCAACCATGCTGTACTTGTGTCTTTTACTCAATGTGTTCCTATGACCGTCTGGTGGCAGAGTTGGAAAAGACTACACATATCATATGTTAGAGCATTGCCTGTGGATACAAATATACAAACCAAAAATGGACACTGCTTTATTAGGAAAAGAACTTTGAAAGGAGAGCAGAGTAGTGTAGGCTACATGATGTGATTGGCTTGCTATGTCTCTGACAGAATGATGGGAAGAATTTCTCCTTAACAAAGTCCTTTAAGTGAGAGAAATTGAGGTATAATCAAAAGTCACTATTTGAGATTATTAAAGAACTGATTAAAATATGAGACTATGAAATAACTTAATAAAGTCTCCCTGGCTGTGCTTTTCAGTGGTAGTAGATTTACAAAGAGAGAGGCAGAAAAAGCCCTGGAAATTGACCCCATATTACAACACAATGTACAACTCAAATCCTGTCCAGGTTCCCTGAAGCCTACTCATATACCTGACAATCCTGAACCTCTAGCATACTGGCTTTGCTCATCCACATGAGAGAAAAACACATTCGAAAACTCAGCGATCAGAAGAGCACAAAGAGGAAAACAGCTATTGAACTCCAGGTTCTCCAGAGACCTGAAATTCCAACAAAATGAAATCAAAGACAGGGATATTTCTGGAGTACAATTTCCCAATTCATAATCATAATCACCTGAAAAACTAGTAATGCAGAGAAGCCAGGCAAGCTTCACCCCAGAGTAGTAGGCTGAAGCTCATTTTTCTTCCAGGTGCTCAGGAGAAGCTGATACTGTGACCATGGCAACAGGAACTCAATACTGGCCTTATGGGCACAAGGCATCACCACCCACAGCTCTAGCATGAGCTTTTCGGAGAGAGACTGTGTATGCTTCAGTTAAGAGTCTGGTTTAGCAGTTAGAATGACCTGGGTTTCCATCCAAGCTTTCTCACTGACTTTCCTTCTTTTCCTGTTGTTGTGATAAAATCCTCTGACAAAAGCAACTTAAAAGAGAGAGGGTTTGTTCTATAGTAAAGGTTAAGGCATATTCCGTCATGGTGGAGACATCAAAAGCAATATGTCTGGGTTAGGGTTTTTATTGCTGTGAAAAAGACACCAAAACCAGAGCAACTCTTCTAAGGGAAAATGTTTCAATTGAGGTTGGTTTACACTTTCAGAGGTTTAGTCCGTTCTCATCATGGAGGGAAACATGATGCTGGAGAAGGAGCCGAGAGTTCTACATTTTGCTTCATGGGCAGAATAAGTTTGTGTGCCACACTCGGTATAGCTTGAACATAGAAGCCCTCTAATCCTGCCGCCTCCCCACACACAGTGACATATGTTCTCCAACAAGGCCACACTCTGTTTAGGCCAAGCAGTCAAATATCTGAGTCTATGGAGCCCATACATATTCAAACCACCACAGACTAGAGCGAAGTGAAGGTTCCCATATGTTCAGCTAATTGTGTCCATTTTTATATTGTCCAGGATTGCCTGCTGAGAAAGTAGTTCCCCCTATAGTCAAGATGAGTATACTCACATTAATTACAATCAACAAAATAATTCCTCACAGGTATGTTATTCTACATTCTGTTAAGTTGAAAATTAACCCTAATCACCACAGCCACTGAGCAGCCATCTGGCTTTTGACAAGTGACTCTGCCTAAGAGATGTATGGTTTTTACTTGCAAAATGGATATAGTAAAGATAATAAAATTGTATTGGTTACTTTTTATTGCTATTAAAAACACCACGACCAATAAAATGTATAAAAGAAAACATTTAATTTGGGGCTCACTTTTGCAGAGGTTTGTAGTCCCTGACCTTTATTGTGGAGAGCAAGGCAGCAGGAAGGTGGGGAGTAGCTCAATCAGTAGCTGAGAAGTGACTTAATCCAAAAGCATGAAAAACACAGAGACAGCTAAGTGGGAATGGCTTGGCCTTTAGAACAAAGCCTATGGACAGTAACACACCTCCTCCAACACATGTCCTAATCTCTCTGAAATGGTTCCAACAACGAAATATCATGTAGGTAAGTATGAGTCTATGGAACTGTTCTAATTCAAGCTCCCAGAAATGACTTACATGGATAGTATGAGAGCTTAACCAAATAAGATATGGAGTAAAGCAACATTGCACATGACACAGTGTAGGTCCTTGGCAAATAAGAATATAACACGATTTTTATGCTCTATATTGAAGTGATAGCCTTTACTTCAAAATTTACCTGTTAAATGTATACTGGATGTTCACTAGCAATTAGTTTCACATCCTTCATACCTACAGTGCAAATGAAAGAATTTGTATTTCATACATATCACTAATGACTACAACATACATCTAACCGACATTGGTGGCATCACACTAAATTTATAAAAATTGAAGACACAGAGGTGTGAATCTGCTTCTACCTGTGCTCAGTGCATGGCATTGAATTAGCAGTTGCTGCTTTTCTGATCGATTTTACATTTACACAAAAGGCAATTTCTGAGTCCGTCCCCAGCTTATGGTCATGGATAGTTGTGATAGAGGGGACAGAGTCTAGCATAGAGTCTGTAAGATCTGCCCCTAATCCCTGAAAAGCAATGGTTTCACCTTTCCATGTTTGTTTGTTTGTTATGTGTATTATGTGATGGTTTATATACACCCACTTCCCATGCTGTAGTCCTAATTTAACATTTCATTTTAGGCTTCTTGGGCTTCGAGGTCAAGGCTATTAAGCGTTGTCTTGTATCAGCCATGTTTCCATCCATCTAGAATTGGCCATATTTTCCTAGAGGCCTCTGGAATCTTACTATATGAAATCTTCCATAAGGACTCACAGCAATAATTATCATTAGTATTGCATGCTGTTGTTCAAACAAGTAGCAATCCATGATATCAGTCTCAGATGGCATTTTTAGGTGGTATTATACTGAGGCTTTAGCAGGACATATGAAAGCCAGAAAGGACACTATTTAAGTCCTCAATCTCCCCTTTATATAATGTAACAAAGACAATATGGATTTGGCTTGAGATGCTATATCTTTGGTCCCAGACTACTTTATTTTCTAGTCTTGCAACTGTGGGCAAGTAACTCAGCCATGCTAGTCTGCAGTTTCTCTGCTTGCCTCACAGGGTTATTTCAAGGATCACTACAGACAATATCTATGTAAAGATGTTATAAACTGTTAAGTTCTCTACAAACAGAAGACACTGCCATTACTGTAATAAAAAGCAAATGAGACATTAATATTTTACGGGGATGGATCGCAGCAGATTATTTTTTTAAGTATTCACATCTAATAGAGTTTGATAAATACACCATCACCATTTTTCTTCTGAACTGCCTAATCATCTCTGTTCAAGCCTCATATTCTTACTTCCATTGTGTTATCTTTTCTCCTAAATGTCTCTCTATGAAGTAACAATTCATTATCAGACTCAGAACAGCATCTGGGAAGAAAGATAGAAAAATGTCCATGAGTGTATTATGGATAAAAAAACAAAAACAAAAAACAAAAAAAACCAAATGCAACACAAAGCCAGTGTGGTTCATTTATAGACCCTGGAACAAAACAAAATCCCTATTTTCTCTATGGGTTTATTGGAAGTATTCTTATTAACAATACCTATGGTATGAAGTCAGGCTTAAAACATCAACCTTACATGGAGCCATAATTAGTTCACATGTGTCATTAAAATAAAGAGGGAACAAATTAATCATGGTTGGATGAGGTTTTTCTATTCTTTTTTTTCTTCCACATCTTTAAAAATAAGTTTTTCAAAGCCTTTTGGAGTCTCTGTGGTCTAAAAAGGAAATCTTTTTGCCATTAAGTGCTCCTGCAGAGAAAGCCTGCTAGCTGCAAGATCATGATGAGGGTAAGCACTAATTAAATCTAACTGCGAGAGAATAATTACGTACACAGATCCGTCAGGGCACGTTGTCACTATCCAGTAACAAAGTTGGATACAAACTCCATCAGCAGAACTGTCAGGCGGCTGTTAAAAGGATATAAATGTGTCCCAAAAGGATCATTTCATTTAGGGGGGTAAAAATTGGATTGCAAAGGATTAATGAGGCAAGAGGTTTGTGTTTTCAATTGGATGTAAAATGCAAACTGAAGAAATTGTAATATCATCATTTAACCTTGCTGTTTAGCTGCATTTGGATTTTTAACACGTGATGGGGACAATTAGGCCCTGTGTATCAGAGCAACATTTTCCATCATGGAATGATATTAAATGTTACTTCTTTCCAAGTGAAATTGTATGAAAGCCTATGGCAAAATACTAAAATCTAATTTACACAGATGGCATATTCTTAATAATAATTAGACAAGAAAATGAATAAAAATCCCAACAGAGTAATTAGGGGATTCAGAAAAGGGTCTTTTTTTGTAGCTGCATTCAGTTTTGCTGAATTTTACCCCAAGCTCTGAGATTGTGTGAGTGCAGATGTACCACAGAGGTGACTCAAACACAAATCTTGAAGGTGGCACTGAATGCAGGCACAGGAGATGTGTAGGAGAAAGGACAGCAGCATGGGACATAGATGGATTGACATTCACCTCCAGGTCCTGTTAATGACTTCCTGACTGTGTAAGCCTGGAAATCTTGCTTCAGGTCTCTGATTGGCTGCAATAACATATGAAAGCACCCAGAGTAATAAGGTGAAACATATCAACCTGGAGCTATTGTTTCCCTCGGCTGCATGATCCAGGGAGTAAAACACCAAACCAAACCATCCCCAATGCTGACCTCAAGAGTGATTATTCACACAATTTCATCTTTGATGGACAATGGGGAGACTGTTGACTTTCATCCAGAAGAAATGAACAGGAAGGAAAGCCAACTAATTTCACTGCAGATTTGACTGACAACCGACATGGTTAATGCCAAGGTCATATATTGTATGTGATAAAAATAAAGAATGAACACTGTATTTAAATACCTGAGTTATTGGGTGCTTAACTGCTGTTCACTCTATATTCTGATCCCCATAGGAGTAGAAAGCTTATGGGTCTGGTGTCAAAAATCCCACCAGACAGCCACTTAGAGAAGAGGAGCCATAACCTTGGAAGCACAATCAGTTTCAGCAAGCCAACAGGGTCCTCCTATGGAGACACAATTCCTCAGACTATGACTTCCATGACTCTACTTAGAACAGAGGAGCTAAGCATCACACAAATGAAGTCAGAGTCTCTAATGATACTTGCTACTCTGAGATGTTGCAATTGCTATCAAATTACACTTGATACACTTGATTAAAATACTATTCTACATTTTCAGGATCATAAAGAATTATTTTCTTTCATTCCTTCTTAGTGGATACACAAAACATAAAATTATATATACTAGTGAAACAGTATGTTATGTTTTGATACCTACACACTGCATCATACAATATTTCTTAACATATTATTTTATAAAATGTATATATTTATGACTAAAAGCTTTAGAAATCTCCTTTCCTGACTTTTTGAAATACATGTTACATGATTATCATTTATAATCAACCTACTAGGTGAAATCACAGGAAAGCTTCTTGTTCTGAACTGAAGGAAATTTGTTCCCATTGATCAACTTTTCTTAATCTTTTCTTCCACCCACTCTTCCTTTTAGCCTTTAGAGCAGCCACTCTATTCCCAGTTTCTGTGCGCCCATGCTGTTTGCCACGCTGTGTCTGGCTTATTTCTAGTTCTATTCATAATGCCACAGTTGACAGGACTCTAGAGCTGTTTCTATTTAACCCACATGAAAACCAAAATATGAATTAAATAGGAAAATGAGTTACTGGAGATTTCCCTATCTTACAATCTATGGTGGCTTCTACTAACGCTGTAACATTTCATAAAAAGGAATCACAATGACTCTTCTGTCATCCATGTATTAACCAGGCAGAGCCTTGTTTCTTAGCCTTTGAGATCAAATTTAAGTTGCTCGCAACTGCTATTGAATCATGGAATTCTAGACTGTATGGGTATGGAGCACATCACACCTTCCTAGGCAATTCTTTTGGCAAGTTATGAAGACTGGCGTGTGTGGAAGAGGTAATTGTCTCAGATGTTTTCTGACAGTATTCATAACTAAATCTTCAACGGGAAATTTGAACTTGTTAGCTACTTGTCCAGTCACTGTAATAAGACACCATCACAAAAGAAACTTAAGGAAAACTTATGTTATTTTAGATCATAGTTAAAGAATATTCTATTCTCATTGATCACACAGGGCCACAGGTACTAAAATTAGTTAGTTACACTGAATCCACAACTGAAGTCAAGACAACAAATGCCTGTGCTCCCTTTCCTTTTTCTTCTCATGGCATACAGAAACCAATCCTAGAGAATGCTATCTCCCACAGTGAGCAGCGCTTCCCACCCTAACTAACTTATAACATGATCTCCTGCAGGCATGCTTAGACACCCATCTCCCAGATGATTCTATATCTCATGAAACTGATAATTCAGATACACTAGCATAGAGGGACATGTTCTCCATAGAAGATTGAATGGTACTGTGACAAAGTGATAGCTCCATTTGTCTTTATAGTGATTTTTCCAATGAAGATTTATTAATATCAATATCCTTACAAAACAAAATATATAAATAAGAATAAAATAAAAGCAGCAAATGCAGATTACTCCCCTAACTCCACATCTGAATTGGAACCAACATCTTTAAAAGATAAAATGTAAAAGTTTAGTCATAAGAGGAATTCAAAGAAAATAGAGTTAAAGGAAATTGAGACAAAGCCAGAAAATTGAGACCATGAAGAGAATTTCACATCAATTTAAAAAATTTGTTAACATCGAGCAGAATCTTATGTTAAGTTCACTTGCTCATCCTTTTAATGATATTTTCAATCTTACTACTATTATTTTGTGCATTTGATTTAATGAATTGATTACTATATGATATTCCACAACTTTGACTATGTTACCTTTTAAAATATTTCTCTCATTTTTACACATTGAAAGCTGCTGTTTTTGTATATAAGTTTATAATCTTATATAGAAGTATAAACTTTCCCTTTCACTTTGATAAACAGTTTCTTCTGTGATATATTGATGATTCTCTTTATTCCTAAAAGATTATTATTTTTCTGTATCTAGTCGTTGAAAAGTACATTGTGTTGTATATGTGTACTTCCTTAAATGTCTTCTTTTATTAGCAATGTATGATATGCACTCAGTTTTTCTCTACTTCGCTGACTAGTTTTCTGTCAACTTGACAAAAACTAGAGTTGTTTGGGAAGAAAACCTCAACTGAGAAAATGTCTTCATAAGATTGAACTGCAACCAGTAAGGCTTTTTCTTAATTAGTTATTGATATGGGAGGGTCAGTCCACTGTGGGAGTGCTACCCCTGGTAGCAGGTTCTGTAACAATGCTGGCTGAGCAAGCCAGAAAGAGCAAGTAAGCAGCATCACTCCATGGCCTCTGCATTAGCTCCTGTCTCCATACATTTTCTGCTTGAGTTCCTGCCCTAATTTCCTTTGATGATGAACAGGGATGTGGACCTATAAGCCAAGTATAACTTGTCTTCCTGTCTTCCTCAAGCAACAATAGTAACCCTAGGTAAGACTTCACTGTCAGATTTTTTACCTTTATGCTTTAGGTGGACCTTTGGAAAAGAGAAGATAGCTCAATTTTGTTTACCACAATCTGTCTCTGATTTAGTACTTCAACTGTACATATTATGTTTCCTGGAACTGTAGGACTATTCTTATCTTATCATCTCTTATTTTCCTTTCTGTATTCTCCACTCTATGATCATCTGGATTCACCATGGTATCAACTTTTAATCCCAGAGTTTGTTCTGTAATCTCATCCCTTAGAGCTTTAGGCCCTTTCCTTCATTTTGAAGTGAATTTGTGTTGCTTTTTACCCATTGTATGATTGTGCATGTACATAAATAAAATAAGAAACATATGTGGGGTTGGGGATTTAGCTCAGTGGTAGAGCACTTGCCTAGGAAGCACAAGGCCCTGGGTTCGGTCCCCAGCTCCAAAAAAAAAAAAAAAAAAAGAACCAAAAAAAAAAAGAAAGAAACATATGTTCTATTCGAATAAGCTTTTGAAAAGTTATTAGGATTATTTCTTACTTTTTGTTCGGCACAGGAATGGGAAAGTTTGTCCTCTCAGCAGAACGCATATCAGATTCTTGGGCAGACTTTAACATGAAAGGTTGCTAATTCAGTTCTTGCTAGAATTCTCGTTCCCCTTTGAAACACAAGGAACCTCATACGTGTGGTCCTTGCTGTTCATATTCATGTCAGTACTCTGCTCTTCCACATAATGCTGAACATATTACATGCTAGGGCTTCTTTAGAATGAAAGTCTAAAGTCTTAGCAAGCATTTCTCTCGTATTCCCAAAGCCAGAGACACACATAGTCAGTTTCTTATAGCATTGACAATAATCCAACTTCAAGTAGCAGATTTTGGTATTAGCTACTTCCCAGGGAACATCAGAATGAATTTAAGGGGAGAAATAGTTATTTTGCCTCACGGAGTGAGGGTGCTGTTCATGATAGCAAGGAATGCATGGCAGCAGTGACAAGAGATTGCTTGCTCACATGTGGGTAAGTCTAGAAATAGACAGAATGAAGTTAGCTGCAATGCTGGACAGTCACCCCATGGTTTGAACCACCACCCAATTCTCAGACATCTGATTCCTCGAGGTGAGTCTCACTTCCTTAGAGTCCCGCAGCTTCACAAACAGAGCCACTAGTGGGAGACTAAATGTTCAAAGCCTTGAGTCCATGGAAGAAATTTCATAGTCAATCCATTACAATGATATATAAGTAATATATATATAATGTATATTCATGTGAAATTAGGATTAAGAGTTTTATAAAAGTGGCGATGCCTAATATATAAGGATAACATAGCTATACCTTGGTAGAAGGACCCCAAATGCTCAGCAACAACTCCTCATGCCTTGCTTTAAGTATCTATTTGGAGCACAGCTTGAAAATGGCTAATGTCTCAGGCATTCCATGACATTGCCTCAATATGTTTAACTGTGTCTACTTCAAACATAGGAGAATGCAAAAGTACTCTCTGTAATAGTCTCACCCATTTACCCATTTGATTACCACTGAATTCTAAACTAGCAGTAGCTGCTAACATCTAACTATGTGCTTTATCAAAATTCAACAGACAGCAGTAATGTGAGTCAGGTGGCCTACATGTTTCTACATGCTCAAAAGCCATGAAAAGAGGCAATCTAATTTGAAAGTTCAGAGACTTGAATCCCATTCTTAGATGTGCTCATTTCTGTCAGAGACAAGAATCTCCTCTCGTAATTTCTACACCCAAAAGGACATTGGATAAGAAAACTTGGAGATATATTTATGGAACCCTATAGTAGGTGAACACGCCCAGAGAGCTCGATAAACAGCTACTAATGTGAACTAAGGTCAGTTGTCTTGCCCACTCAGACCTGGACTGTCCAGCTTAGACAAGCCCAGATACTTGGCTTGAAGTAAGTACTAAATAAATGGCTTCTGATTAAGGACACTGAGTTTCAGGGTGTTTTATTATATGAAAAGCTAAGTGACACATCATCATCTCATTCTAATGAAAAATGTGCCCTTGAGTTCCTGTCTTTAGGTTTTCCCAAGGGCTGGTCTTCAGGCACCTGCTAACCCCCCTTGTAATTGTCTTACAATAGGCAGACTGTGTGGAACTGACTGAGAGCTTGCTGACACATTTCAGATGGACAAGTGACATTGCCTGTAGGTGACATACACTTTCAGGAAAGCAAACTTCTTTGAAAGACATACTAGCAAAGATTTATGGAGGTCGCTGTGTGCTGTGACTTCCATTTAAGTCTCTTACCCCTGATTCAGACACAACTGGGGATCACCAGGATGGTAGAGGTGCTGGCTGTACATTCAGAATGACATCTGGGGTCAACAGGGGGAAACCAGAGACCTGGTGGGAAGGTTTCATCATTAAAGATGCATGATACATCACATCTTTTCTTTTTGCAAGTTCTGAGATTCTGAGTCTAGAGTGCAGCTAATTCACAGCTGCCTTTACAAGAGCATGACAGATGCACCACATTTTCTGACTCCGGAGATGGAACCCTGAATATAGTCAGCAACTCTGCCACATACCCACTGCAAAGAGGGCAGGGTTAGCCTCAAATCAGAGGTTTATTACAACTACTAAGTTGGGTCAATAGCAGTGCTTTCCAATCACATTTACAATCCAAGGCACTTTGAGTAGAAGGTTATTATTGGTTGAAGTTCTCTAGCCCATCACCTTAGCTTTCTAAATTAGCAACAACACAGATTTATTAGGAACTTGTTATGTTCAGCGTGGCTCCCTGAGTACTTTACGTATACTCTAATCCTCCAGCCTCTCTATACGTGATCAAATGATTGTATGGTTAGCACACTAGGTAATGGACAATTTGTACATAAGTCATTTTCAAAGTTATGCAAGTTAGTGATGAAGCTGGAAAACAGATCCACGTCTCTCAGGATGGAGAAACCCCAGAATCCTAGAGCTGCAGAAATGGGAACATTACAGCATGGAGAGGAGGAGCTCTTAACACAAAGGATGCAGTCATCCTGATTAATAATCTGATGATTTATCAAACGTTAATTGAGCATCTGCTGTTTGTTAGGAATGAGGTTGGTCTGTGGGAACTCCAGCACTGCCTAAAAACAGTTGCTGCACTTGGGCGGACTCATTAAGGCAGAAGAAGATATGAAGTGGCCATAAATTACTCTAATAACATGACAAATAGTTCGTGAAACTCGGGAAGGGCAGGATAAAAAGTTAGAAGAAGTGTCCATGACTTCAATTTTGGAAAAAAATGTTAGAACGACTTCAAAAATGGTCTTTAGGGGTTTGTTTGTTTCCTAATTCGATACAAAAGCAAGCTGAGTGGTGCAGGCAATTGAGGAAGGAAAAAAAAAACAGAGCTGCAAAAATAGCACGAAGGTAAGGAAAGAGAGAACTATTTCAGCATGGACTCCAGGTAGCCAAGGCCTATTTGTCATTCTAACTAATCTGCTATTATCTATAATTTTAACACTAACGCCATCTTCATGATGCATGGACAAATTCACCCTTGTCAAAGGGGACAGTTTCTCATGAAACCTTTTCAATTTTTGTCAGACCAATGTCATACATGCTCTTTCCAAGCTTCAACAATGACTTTATGGTCTCCCCCGAACTGCACAGGTGAATACTTGACAGGAATGGAAAATTGCTATGATGTCTAAAAAAATTTCATTCAAAGTATGACGGCCACCATAGAAACAAAGACAGACCCTGGACCTGCTTGTTCAATATTTATAAGCAGAGCTACAACCCATTAAGACCACTAATTTAAAGTCATTAATGTTTCTGGCTATTTTATTCCAACTAAGTGAATAATTTATAGCCACTTACTAATAAAAAAGGAAGAATATATGTGCCTTTACATAAGCCTGTACCCTAGGGTCAGTTCACCAAGATAAAAGACCACACTAGAGGTTATATGCAAGGAAAATGGAAGGAAACAGAATCTGCATGTTCTCTATACCATGAGGCTGGGAAGGATGGGAGTGAACTCTAGGACATGATCCTGGAGGAAGAGAAGGCACTTTATGCTTCCAGCATCTGTTTGGCTCAGAGTGCCTTCCAGATATTCCCACAAGGCCATGCATATCTCCACTCCCATGTGATTTACAGATGCCTTTTACTTTTCCATCCAGAAATCCCTTCCAAGCCTACTCCCTGGTTAATATCAAGACATCTTCTGAGGATTTTTTTCTCCATGAAGCTCTCTTAATTATTCTATGTGGGTTAATGTTTCACACCGACCTCTAATATCATATATTCACTGTGGCTGTATATGTCTGATTCTGGGCTTCGGTTTAGTAAATGATTACTGTTGATGGACAAAGGTATCGATGATACATCTTATATATGTATAGAATTCTGAAAAGAATGAGTGAATGGCTTAAAATATACAAAGCAGGAATAGTATCAGAACTTCTGAACTCTTTAGAGTCATAAAAAGCCTAAATGTGGGATCTCCTGGCTCTATGAAGTCTCGAACAAGGATATAAAACACTGTAGCTCCTAGCACTCTCACAGCAGCTCAGACGACACAGAATAAAACTTGCCAATGCAAGGGAAATAACATATACTTCCATGTACTTTCTAGGCAAAGCTGACATAGTTTCACAGCTCAAAGATCATAGCCAGGGTAGCTAAGAGCAGAACTCAAGTCATCTTGTAATTTAAGTGTGTGCTATGAATTCACAGCCCTACCATGTATTGGTTGGGTAATCTCTGACAAATCATTAAAGATTTTCAACTTGGATTTCTTTTGCTTTCTTAAGTGGGGATAACAGGCATGGGTTTTCTGTATGCTTTTAAATGAGATAATATATGACGGCGTTATGCCTAGAATACATTAAATTCTCAATAGATTCTTTGTAATCTTTGCATTCCATGAATTTCCTCAATTCCTTCATTTCTTAACCCATTAATATGTCCATCCATCTCTCTTGCAATTCATTCATTTTTACATGCAGTAAAATGATATCCTAGGCAAATCATTTGCTACACATATATGCTACTGAAAGTATAAAAGTTTGTGCTTTCCTTTACAGGACCATAAAAGTTGAAGAAGGTGACAGATGTGCCCACCTCCCTTTAGAATGAATAATGAGGCAAGAAAAGTTCCACAAGTGTGAGGGACTAGGGACAACACTGGATCTCCCGGAGGAAGGGAATGATATGAGGATGTGTCTCTCGGAAAAAACTCCTCAGTTAAAGTTTGAAGGTGAAGAGGGGCTGCTCTTCCACGAAGATTGGGGTTAGTATTGACCTAATATTGGGTCAAAGAAGAGTGGGCCAGCATTAGCTATAGGGAGCAGTAACCTAGAACAGAGTCAGAGTGAGGGTGGAGTCTTGCCTCTAAAGAAACAATGTGGAAGGCCAGGGCTAGCTGTAATATTTTGACCTCAGTTTATCTTCCTTCCTCTCCTCCCAGCACTTTCTGACATTCCCACTCCCCCAGATTCACTTATCCTCTGTTTCCCTTCATAAAAGAGCATATCCCCCGATATATCAATCAAATATGTCATAACAAGTTACAATAGTCAAGCCATTTATCTTCATGTCAAGGCTAGACTAGGAAACCTAGTAGAAATAAAGGGGTCTCAGAAGGAGGCTAAAAAGTCAGAGACAGCCTCTGCTCCTACTATTAGGACTCCCATAAAAACACCAAGTTCTACAATCACAACTGTAAGCAATGGACCTAGATCAGATCCATACAGGCTCCCTGATTGTCAGTTCAGTCTCTGTGAACTTCTCTAACCCTGGCTAGTTGACCCTGTTAGCCATATTTTCATGATGTCCCAAACACACTGCTTCTAGAAACCTTCCCACCCTTCTTCTTCTGGATTCCACAAGCTCTGCTTAATGTTTGGTTGTGGGTCTTTCCTCTTAGTTTCTGCATGAAGCAAGGGTAGCTTTAACCTCTTTTAAAACGAGTTCCCTTCACTCTCTAGGCTCTTGACTTTGAATATATGTAAATATATTCCCATGTGGCAATTGAGCTGACTACAACATGACTAAAGCAAAGTAATATGAATGGCAAGACAGATAGTAACAAATGACAAAAATTATAGACCACATATTCAGTGTGAATCTTGTGCTTTGCTATGTGCTACTATGCTAAGTGCTTCATTTTGCATGGTTTAATTCTACAAAAACACATTGAAGAGATACCACTGCTGACCATGAATCTTGGTTGTTGTCCTTGGGATATATCTAAAGATTATATTATCTGAAGATTTGAGCTCAAACTCAAATCAGCAGTAAAATCAAATCCTGTGTGTGTGTGTGTGTGTGTGTTTACACACACGAATGTCATGGCAGCCACAGTGCACGTATGGATGTTAGAGGACAACTTGTGGGTTCTGACTATGGAATGAGGGTTGGTAAGCTTGTTGGCAAGTGCCATTTCATTTTATCAGTGAAATGCTTTTAAAATATGGAAGAAGATAAGGGGCCATCCTCTGCTACATGTGCAGCTGGAGCCATGGGTCCCTCCATGTGTATTCTTTGGTTAGTAGTTTAGTCACTGGAAGCTCTGGGAGATTTGGTTGGTTGATATTGTTATCTTCCTATGGGGTTGCAAATTCCTTCAGCTCCTTCAAGCAGAGGATGGCTTTATCTGACCCTTGATCCTATGAAGGTTCAATGTCCCAGTGTAGGGGAATACTACGGGGGGGAGAGAGGATGGGATAGAGGCTTTACAGAGGGGAAACCAGGCATGGAGATAACATTTGAAATATAAAAATATAAAATAGTTTAAAAAAAGATGGAGCAAGAAATTTAGACTTCATAATTACATTATTTGAGTATAAGGGCTGATCTTTTAGTATGCATTTATGCTCAACTACCTTAACAGTAGTTCATGCAAAGACCCAAATCAGTCCTCATTGTAGGTGACAGAGTAAGGACATTGCTTTAGGAAGAGAGGTGATGTGGCCATATATAGTGTGTTCTCAAAAGATCATTCTAGCGATCACGGTAGAAGACAAGTTTGTCAGGGATAAGGCTAAAAGAGAGGTTGCTGCAGGAATCCCAGTTAGGTAAGAATGTGCTGCATAAGACAGAGGCTGTGGTCCAGAAATAAGGACTCGTTGTAAGCTTCTAGAGAGTAAGCATGTATCGAAGTGGCCCGACCATTCTTTATAAGGGTTGTGTGCCCAGCTCTGGGCCAAGTGTCTCTTGGATATCATTTCCCGCCTACACGTGAGCCTAGTATTAATAACTCAAGTTCGAAGATTGGAAACAGAGATTATGCACAATTTTACTTACTTAATAAGGACCATCCTGCAAGACAATAAAGAATCAACTTTCTAATCGAAAGTCTTATTTTTGATAGACAAATAACACTTTTATTGACTGTTTTCTTTATTTACATTTCAAATGTTATCCCCTTATTTGGTTTCTCCTCTACAAACCACCTACACCAGCCCCTCCCCCTGCTTCTATGAGGGTGCTCCTCTATGCACCCACCCACTCCCTCCTGCCTCCCTGCACTGGCATTCCCCTATACTGGCGCATCAAGCCTTCACAGGACCCAGGGCCTCTCCTCCCATTGATGCCCCACAGGACCATCCTGTGCTACATATGTGGCTGGAACCATGGGTCACTCCATGTGTACTGTTTGGTTGGTGGTTTGGTCCCTGGACACTCCAGAGAGTCTGGTTGATTGATGTTGTTGTTCTTCCTATGGGTTGCAAACCCCTTTAGCTCCTTCATTTCTTTCTCTAACTCCTCTATTGGGGACCCGTGCTCAGTTCAATGGTTGGCTGCGAGCATCAGCCTGTGTATTTGTCAGGCTCTAGCAGAGCCTCTCAGGTGACAGCTATATCAGGCTCCAGCCAGCAAGCAGTTCTTGGCATCGGATCTAGTGTCTAGGTTTGGTGTCTGTTTATGGGATAAATCCCCAGGTGGGACAGTCTCTGAATGACCTTTTCTTTAGTCGCTGCTCCACACTTTGTCTCTGTATTTCCTCCTTTGAGTATTTTGTTCCCCCTTCTGGGAGAGACTGAATCATTACCACTTTGGTCTTCCTTCTTCTTGAGCGTCATGTGGTCTGTGAATTGTATCCTAGGTAATGGGATCTGATTCCTTTTATGGAGACAAACCATATTTAAAACAAACAAACAACTAACAAACAAACAAAAAACTTCTCAACTGCAGGAGCCTCAAGAAACTCTTGCTCAAATTTGGAGAAGCTTTCCTCTGCTTTATTTGAATTCAACTCCTCCTTCCCACAACCTGCAGGACACTAGAGAGTGGCTACTTAACAGCTACCTCACAAAACCATGTCACAAATATGAAGGCAGAAATTAAGCACCCCCACCCTACTCCAATTGCCTTCCCAGTTTGATGAGCAGTGGTGTAGCTTTGCATTTACCAGGCCTCTTAGGAGAAAGGCCAAGCTATAGAATCATCTGAGCTGATTTTAGCCATGTGCTGAATTCCATGACACTGGCCCTCAGCTACCCATTCCATCTGCTGGAAACGACTGGGCACAACACATTGGTCAGGGAGCCTAATGAAGCAGAGAGTGGCCAGGTGTTCTCACTCTGGGCCAGGAGGGGGCACAATACAATGAAAGACTGTAGAGTCAGACCACCATCGTATTTAGGCTTTCTGATGGCCTGTGCAGGGCAATGGAGCATTTCTAAGCTGTGTTTCTGAGGCTGCTTCTGTTGGGCAAGATGTGAATAAATGTTCCAGGGGAAAAATAGAGTCTGCAGGCAAGATGGCATCACAGACAGTGAATTCAACAAAGCATTCTTGCTTTTTGTACTGCAGGCTTTCCAGTCTTAACAGAATTAAAGGCAATACAGAAATCTCCAAGAAGAGGGTGTGTACTGAATTTTGATTATGGAATTCTAACCCCTCCAAATGTGTGCGTGCTCTTGGGTATATGCATGTGAAGACCTGCACATATGTGGACATAAGAAGGAAACAGCTAGTGTCTTCCTCTATCATTTCCACTGTATTTTGGGAGACAAATCTCTGCCTGAATAGAGTTCATTGATTCAGCAAAATTAGCTGCCCAACAATGCCCAGGGAAACTTTTGCCTCTGCCTCCCCAGTGCTGTGATAACAGGTATGCACCTGGCATTTTACATGGATGTGGGGCAACTGAACCCAGATCTTCATGCCTGCAAATACTTTACCAACTGAGTCATTTTCCCAGGTCAAGACATCTCAAAAGTGTGTTAACCAGCTGGTATATGCATTATTCTTCTTCTCCAGCATTCTGAGCTAATGGAGGCAAGGGTCATCATCACCCTGCTCCTGAACTATTTAAGTAATGCTTGACGACATTAGTTTGATGTGCCGTGTGTCATTCAGTCTTCCTGTTGGGGGGGAAGCGTTTTATGAAGATCAGTGTGATCAAGGACCTTTTACATACCATCAATTCCAAAGATATAAACTACAAGTGATTTCAGATGTTCATATATTCAACCAGCATTTGTTAAATACTTTGTACGTATTAGGTTTATAATCATGAAGCATTTATTTGAGAGAGAAAGTCAACAAGCAAGCACAGAAAAGAACCAATCTTATGCTATATTCTTATGGAATATGTATATATGATAGTGTAACAAATAGTATCCAGTCCAAAAGAAGAAAAAAATCTGACTGCTTAACATGGGAGAAAGTGATCAGAGAGACATAAGGTGAGAAGGAACCAGATAGGAAAGCAGCTGTTGGTAATTGAAGATGCAGAAAGAACAATGAACAAGAAGAGTTAGAGAATTCCCAGGCTCTAAAGAAAGGATATGCTAGCTGTGTTCATGAAGTGTGACAGCAACCAGTTTGTATAGAAAACAATGAAAATCAGAGTAAATGACATTAGGGAAGACAGCAGGATGCAGATCATCATGATTCTTACTTCAGAGTTTAGAGTTCTGATGGTATTTCAAGAAGAATGGAAAACTGCTCAAGGTTCATAAACAAATATTAACTTAACTGACTTAGGATTTTAAAAGAAGTAGCCTGGGCATACATCCAAATGATGCTCCAACCTAAAACAATGGAGCATGTGCTCCATTATGTTCATAGCTTTATTTATAATAGCCAGAATCTGGAAAGAACCCTGATGTCCTTTAACAGAAGAATGGATACAGAAAATGTGGTACATTTACACAATGGAGTACTACTCAGGTGTTAAAAACAATGACTACATGAAATTCTTTTACAAATGGATGGAACTAGAAATATCATCCTGAGTGAGGTAACCCAGTCACAAAACAACACACATGGTATGCACTCACTAATAAGTGGATATTAGTCCAAAAGCTTGGAATACCTAAGAAAATAATTCACAGATCATGTGAAGCTCAAGAAGAAGGAAGAACAAAATTTGTTTGCTTCAGTCCCTCTTAGAAGGGAGAAGAAAATACTCATGGGAGGAAATACAGGGATAAAGAGTAGAGCAGTGACTGAAGAGAAGGTCATCCAGGGACTGTACCACCTGGGGATCCATGCCATATGCAGACACCAAACACAGTCACTATTTCTGATGCCAAGAAATGCTTGCTGACAGGAGCCAGATATGGGTGTCTCCTGAGAGGCTCTACCAGAGCCCTACTGATACAGATGAGGATGCTTGCAATTAACCATTGGACTGAACAAGGGGACCCCAATGGAGGAGTTAGAGAAAAGACTGAAGGAGTTTCAGGGGTTTGCAACCCGATAGGAAGAAGAAAAATATTAACCAACCAGACCCTCCCACCTCCAGAGCTCCCAGGGACTATAACACCAACCAATGGATACACATGTATTGACCCATGGCTCTAGCAGAGGATGTCATTGTTCAGCATCAATAGGAGGATTGGTCCTTGGTCCAATGAAGGCTCATTTACCCAATGTAAGGTAATGCCAGGGTGTTGTGGTTGGAGTGTGTGGGTGGGAGGGGAAGCATCCTCATAGAAGCAACGGGGAGGGGTATGGAAGAGGGAGGAAAGGGGATAATTTTTGAAGTGTAAATACATAAAGTATCCAAGAAAATGAAATTAAAAGATAAATAAATGAATAAACGAAACATTAAAAAAAAAGTCTGGTTGCTGTGTAGAGGAGAAACAGAGTCAGACACAGAGTATAGTTACGAGAGACAGCGAGACATGACAACAGTCAAGACTGTAAAAAAGAAAGGCAGGACATACTTTTTTACCTGCATTGAGGAGCTCTGCTTAGATTCATTCATTAGAATACTGAGACTTCTTGTACCTAGCAGGGGATAGTATCCATCTATAGTCTGTCTAAACTGCTGTGTGTTCATTAACAATCTCAACCTGAAATTCTGTCTGCCCTGCCAGGGCAAAACAAATTATAAATTGAAGACCAATTTTAGAAAAAAAAAAGGAAAATAACCCCTATGTAACATTTAAAACAAAATACTGCTTCAAAATGAAAGCCTGCCCAATTGTCTTATAGTAGTGGCCTGCTTATGAAAACTGTGAAGCATAAAATAGATAGTTATGAAGGTTAGGTGACATAAAGATACTTAGAATAAATGAAGAAATGAAGTCATATTGGGTCTGAAGAAAAATGACCTACTCGAAGCCAAGTAGGTTTATGAGGTGTGAAAACACAAGAAGGCAGAGGAATCCTCTTGGCAAACCCGAAAAATAAAGCTATGGAGGTAAAACTTAGTGTGATTTTACGTGACTTGAATGTGCAATGCAGGAAAACACACAGGACAGAATTTATGTATGTTGGCTGCATGCTGTCTGAGCATTCTCACTGTTTTCCTAGACTCCTAGAGCAATCTTATAGTTCGATGATTCCCATTTTAGGGAATTGGAAAACTGAGACTCAGAGAACATGATGACTTTTTCACAGCCATCCAAATGGAAAGTGATTGGGTTAGCATTAGGACACCACCATTCCTGATTTCAGAAGACTGTTATTAACTACATAGCTTCCAGAAAGAAACTCTGCAACTCTCTCTACTTTGATCTATGACCTCCCACAATATGCCTATCTTGTCTGCTTTTCTAACATCCTGATTTAAAACTCACAGTAATAGGAACAAAATCCTCCCAATAAACCCTGAGTACCACTTCTGCCACGCTTTTGAACAGTGATTTAGATCTAGCCGTAAATATCATCCACCTAGGAAGACAACTCTACGAACTCTGTCTAGCTAAGGAAGGAGTCAGGCAGAAGCAAATGATCACACACAAGGGACCAGTACTAACACATATAAAGAAAATCTAGGAGACTTCACTGTAAGCTCAGACTGCCACAGTCAATGAAGTCTTTATAGAAGTATTTCATTCAGATGGGTAGGAGGATACTTAGAAGTTCACTAATACTATGACGTGGTAGATAAGCTACCAGATTTGGGGTTATGATTAGTTGAAATTTTCTGGATCTACCAATTTCTAGGGCACTGGTTCTTAACCTGTGGGTTGTGGAAAGGGTTGAATGACCTTTTCATAGGGGTAACCTAAGACCATCAAAAAACCACAATTATTTAGATTATAACTTATAACAGTAGTACTATTGCAGTTAAAAAGTAGCAATAAAAATACTTTTATGGCTGGAGGTCACCACAACATGTGGAACTGTGTTAAAGAGTCACAGCATTAGAAAAGTTGAATACCACTGTTGTAGGGTACCCTCTTACACATGGCACCCTCTGACACATGTTCAGCTTTTTCTGTCTTGGTGCGATCATCTATAAAATGTGGATTATTGTACTTGCTAAAAAAGGGTTCTGAAAAACATATGGTGTACATATTACTTAGCCCACTGCCTGGAATGAGTTAAATGTAAGTAAATGGAAAGAGATAATTTATAGGGTTCAGTTAATTTATTTAAGGCACACAAAGAAAATTCCAGAAGAGGGCATGTGGAGGTCACAGCACACAGATTTAGTATAAACAGTGAAGAGGTGAACAGCAATTTTAAAGGTCATATTCATAAGCTTGCGCACAAGAAAGGTGACACAAGGATGAAGTTACAGTACATAAAGGAGTGAGAGGGACAGAGAAGTGCGATGAGTCTGAGATAAGAGTGGCTCGACAAAACAAAAGTGCAGGTTCAGAAATCAATGATAAGTGGGATCCACCCACACGCAAAGTCACACAGATACTCCGAGGAAATGATGGTGATGTGAGAAGTCGGAGGAAAAGGGAGAGGTGGGGGACAAGGACGAACAGTTCTGTTCTAACTACACTCGAACTATTGCACGCGATTTTACTACAATGTGAGACAGATGTACCTCAAACAGGTCTAATGGAATTATACAGGGAACACAGCTTCAGAATGGAAACAAGAATCAGTTCTATCTAATATGCGATGCCGATGTTCTCAGCTGCTGTACTCTACAAGGTTCTAAACTGTGGTTCCCTAACACTGCTCCTGGGAGCCTTGTTTCTGACTTTCAGACAATAGTTCTCATGCTGTCTACAAGCATGCTCTGATTCTCTTTTATTCTTGGTAGGGACACCTTTGAAAAGAATACTTGCTGCTTGCAGGTTTTGGCTATAGAGGCCTCCTTATATTCCCTCATAACTGCTTTACAATGTGAAGTGTTCATTGTTATCCTCACATGAGGCAACATGGTTCTCAGAGAAGTTAGCTCTAACCTGGCGGCACACCCATTATCATCGTCAAGGGGGCTTAAGAAGCAGGGAAGTGCCACAAGAGATAATAGCAATAGGGAGGTACTGGACAAGGTTCCTTGTATCTGGGAACACATGACAGATTTCTGTCTTCTGGCTGAGTGCCAGCAGTTCCTACCTCGAGACTTGTTCCTCCGTTTCCTCTTCCCTGCAGAGGTGCTGCTGCGCGAGGCTGGCTGCAATTGACCGATCTCCACAGGTGTGTTAGCTCGGAAACTCTCCTTGAACTTCTGCATCAGGGACTCCACTGTCTCCTGTGTCGCCTCAGCTGCTGCTACAGGGTGGCAATGGGGCTGAGGTTAAGGCTTGACCCATTCCCAGTCCCTGGGAGACTGGGACTGGCCACCTTAAGTCTCTGAAACTCCATCTTTGTCTGACCCACTAATAATACCCAATAACAGGTCTTCTCACGAGCTTCAGGACAGATACAATGTTCGTGTATCACCCTTAGAAATTGGAAAAAGCTCTTGATATATGATGGTAAAAGGTAGGTATATCCATGTTTCAAATAACTTCTAATCCAGTAGAATAGGTATCTGCACAGTTCTAAAATCAAGCAATGTTTCTGAAATAGAATATAACAACAAGGGACATGTCACCCATCCAGAAAGTCAAGACAGTCTTCTTGGAAAAGACACTATTGAAAAAGAGACAATAATGATGCAAGGTGAGTAGCAAACACAGCAGGGCAGGGTAGGAGTGAGAGGACATTGGGGATGAGAGTGTCCTAGGCAGAGGAGAAGCAAGTGTGATGATCTCGGGGAAGCTCTTCAATAAGAGAAAGGAGTGTGGTGTGGGTGCAATGGAGTTTGCACACAGAGCGTGCTAAGGAATGAAGCATGAGAATGAGGACACCTTGTACACAGGATTTCATTTAGATTTCAGGTGAAGACTTATCCTGGAATGGCTTTCAAGTCAACATATTTAAATTAGTTCTCTACTATTACTAATGAAAGTAAGGGGAAATACAAAGAAATGGGATTTGGAGGTAGAAACTAAGAGTTCTGCTTAAGTCACTAAGGCTAATGAAGGTTTGAGTAGGCACAGTGGCAATGGAGAGTACACAATATCTTATTAATGAAACTACAGCATTGTGGGATATAGCTCACGGAAGTCCATATCCAAAATTTAGTAAAGGAAAAACAAGGCCTCCAAACAAGTCATAGGATTTTCTCCAGGCCAGCAGTCAGTAGTCAAGTCCATGAATCTGCCAATATATGTTCCCCAACTCGCTGGTCACTTATCCATGGTCACATTTCCAGTTTCCAAATTGAGAAAATCCACATGAATAGACAAAGTAAGGTGAGAAATTTAGAGAGAAACTATAGAAGATAAAAGGAAAAATATAGGAAGGACTGAGAAAGATGAGAGATATTATCAAAGGCAGGAAGAGGAAACCAGAAGAAAACAGGACACACCTAAATGGCCTCAGTGACTTTGTTCTCAGAAATGTCCAAAGACAGCCCTGCCTTTGAAATCTTCAAACTTAGTCTCCCTCCACCTACATCAGCAGATGATGGGAAGGTCTTCTCAGATGCAGTTTCCTACCACTTGATGCCACGAGGTGGCATGCACTCCAGATTCATTTTTCTTTGGATGGATTTCTCCAATATAGACAGAGAAAAACTTCCTAACCTCTCAACACCCACTTCTTGTTTTATTGGGAAAAACTATCCATTTAGACAGATGTGTCTGCAAGGTAAGTCAAAACCAGAGGGTGGATTTGGATATTAGGTTCTGTGGGAAGCCCCATCTTCAGGGACACAGGGAGAATCAGATTGCTAAGAAACACAATTGACAATGCAAATGAGCCATATGGTGACATTATAGCTTCCTCAACTCTGTCTTTTGCTATCTTCTCCCCAGTCAAGTCAGGTCTATGAAGGTGATACAAGGAGATTTCACTTACAGGTTCCCTTTTATAACCAGAAGCTAAAATATAATTCTTATAAGCAGTGTAATGTGAAACTTAACTCAGGATGCACAGAAAAAAATATGAGCAGAACCATAAGAGAAGGCTAGCCTCTGCTCTAACATTCAGAAGAAGCAATGGTCTGAAATCCACAAAGGAAGAGAATGTAAAGAGAGGGATGGGAAGAAGGAGAAAGGAACTTTAGAAAAGAGAAAAATCAATATCAATGGGCTAGAAAGGAGAACCTCACCAAGGGTATCCCCATTTTGATGTTGGATTTTCTGCCTCAGTATCTGTAAAAAAAAACTTTGTTTTTTTTTATTTTTGTAGTATTTTATTGAGGTAGACTTTTTGATGTTTATCATGCAGAGAGATGATGCCATGACTTAATAATTACTAAATTAATGTGAACTATGTAACAAATGTACTGGAGTGGAATGGTAAATGATGCTACAAGAGTTTGTAGCAGAAGATACCTAGTAGTCTAAGAAAAGGAAGTGATAACAGACCATGTGAGGGGATAAAGGAGAGGAAATCAAAAACCTAACTTGGCCCTAACCCTCATGTTCACTCTCTGGGCACTCTTAAGCATGTAGCATCATTTTGAAGTAAAGAATAGTCATATTTGTATTTATAGAAAATTGTGAAGGCAAAGGATAAAGGAAGTTCCTTAGCAAGAAAAAAGAGGGTCAAGGAGACGGTGCAGTCAGTAACAACACTCACTCACTTACACAAGGGTTGAACTCTGAAAGGAAGAAAGAGAGAGAGAGAGAGAGAGAGAGAGAGAGAGAGAGAGAGAGAAGGAAGGAAGGAAGGAAGGAAGGAAGGAAGGAAGGAAGGAAGGAAGGAAGGACACTATGTGTGGTCAAGTGTTTCTGTACTGTAACCCCATTGTTGGGGAAGGGATAGGAACATAAAGATCTAAGGAGTTTCTGACTCCAAGCCTTATTCTAGGTTCAGTGAGAGACTTTTTCTCAGAAAATATGTTGAAGAATGATAGAATAGTAATCTTTCTGTCTTTCTCTCATTTCAGCACACATGTGTGTCCATACATGCTCATATAGAGGAAAGGGGAGAGAGGAGAGGAAGAGAACAGGAATAAGAGTAGAAAGACTACCTAGGAACATAGCATGAACATAGTCCAAGTACGAGCTGATAGTAGCCTCTAATAGGGTAGTGATGATAGAGAAGTAGAGAAAGCAATAGACAGCGTGGTGAGCAGTTGTGAAATAGTATATATTGTGAGGTCACCAAAATTGAGGGTTATACTGGACAGTAAAGACCCAAAGAATGTGATATATTATAGAGATAGCAAAGGAAAGAATGGCAATGAGTTTCCTCCTCTTCTGGCTTTGAAAAACTGTAAAGTGATGATGTCTAGGTGAGATAAGGACCACATTTAACAGAAATGAGTATGAGTGTAAGTTTAGACTAAAAATATAGAGTAGCCTTTCACTGGGGTAATCCCAGCTTTGTTCAGACTTAGGTTCTCCACAATGCATGCAATACAAGGTATATGTATTCCTGACATATGTCACCTGCTCTCTATTTATACCACCAGAGCTCCAACTCCCTGCCATGTTTTATCTGCCAAATGAAAATCTTGGGGGAATCTACACCTGGGTTCATGTCACCTGGTTCCTAGGTGAGCGATAGGATGCTATGAACAAAGGAGAATTACAGAACAGTTTTCTTTCTTTCTTTTTCTTGTTTATGTTACATACTCGCGATAGAGGCTAGAACTCTAGACAACTACAGATTCAGTCAGGGTCCCTTATTTCACAGTTTCAGCTTTTATGGGAATCAATAAAGACATTTTTCACCTCTGCATCTTTGTTTCTAGCCTATGATGGCTCTGATATGTCTTGCCTTGGTGCTTAATATTTTCATCTTCGTGGCCTTTGTTAGCATTTTGTCTAAGTTCCACCACACATTACCTGGCATTAGCCAGGTATGAGTAACTCACTATAAAAGGGGCCGCTTGCCTCCTCTGGTCTCCCATGTTCTTGCCCTCCTGCTTCTCAGCATGGAACCGCAGAGGCACCCCTTCCCCCACACCTTTCCACAGATCCACAAAACATATTCATTCTCTCCTTATATTTTGTATAAACAAAACATCCTTTACTTTGCCTACACTTCATTAACAAGCTCCTTCCTTACCTTCTCCTAACAGTCCTGTTCTGGCATGTTTCTTTATCCTGCCTTGCCTGGGGGACTATCCATACCTTTTCTGTATCTTGACATTCATCAATTCCTGACAATCAGCTCTTCCTCTCCTCTTATCTCTGTTTTACATTTTCTAAGCTGCTAATTAATTAGCTGTGGCAGAGGACAACACATGTAGAAGGAATGTTTGCTCCTGATTTGGTTTCTGATCCCAATGTAGCAAATCCCATCCATTTGTTTGGCTGTTCTTGAGTTGGTTACAGCACTAAGAGCCCAGACAGGCTTGGGGAGCAGTGCTCATAAAACCTCTTCATGACTAATGTCATCCTGTATTTCACTCTTCCCATTCCCACCCCTCCTGACCCAATTCAACAGCTCTCTCAACATATCAAGTTGTCCAAAGAATCCTGATTACCTTCCAGTACCCAATAAACTCTGCCAGCCCAGAGTTGCAATATCTTCACCCATTGCCAGCATGAATACAACAGATGGTGCCTCTCTGCGCATCTCCTCAGGCCCAGAAGCAGGAAGAGAAACAGAGCTGCCACCTCTTTCAGACTGCTGATATAAGAGATAGTCAAGAATAGTGGGGATGATCCATAAAAGGCAGAAAAGAAGAGGTCTGCTCCCCAACCCATGAACAAAAAGAGGTAGAAAAAGGAGGAAGGAAAGAAGTGAACATGAGTGCAAGGGAAAAATCACACTCAGTAATAGAGGTAAATATTATAGAAAAGAACTATAAACAGGTAGATAATCAAGAGGCAAGGGAGACCAGAGAAGGAGGGAGTAAAAAGACAGAGAAGGAAAGTAAAAGAAGAATGCAAGAGGTAGGTGTAAGGAGGGAAGGGAGACAAAAAGTCAGGAAATGAGGAAGGTAGGGAGACAAACACAGTCGGATTGAGAGAGAGGAGAGAAAGAGAAAGAGAGACACAGAGAGAGAGAGAGAGAGAGAGAGAGAGAGAGAGAGAGAGAGAGAGGGAGGACAGGGAGAAGGAGAGGAGGAAGGAGAAGGAGAAGGAGGAAAGAGAAGGAGAAAAGGAGGAGGAGGAGAAGAAGAAGAAGGAGAAGGAGAAGAAGAAGAAGAAGAAGAAGAAGAAGAAGAAGAAGAAGAAGAAGAGGAAGAGGAAGAGGAAGAGGAGGAGGAGGAGGAGGAGGAGGAGGAGGAGGAGAAGGAGAAGGAGAAGAAGAAGAAGAAGAAGAAGAAGAAGAGGAGGAGGAGGAGGAGGAGGAGGAGGAGGAGGAGAAGGAGGAGGAGGAGGAGAAGGAGAAGAAGAAGAAGAAGAAGAAAAAGAAGAAGAAGAAGAAGAAGAAGAAGAAGAAGAAGAAGAAGAAGAAGAAGAAGAAGAAGAAGAAGAAGAAGAAGAAGAAAGAATAGACAGAATCACTCTATACAGACAGATGTGTACTGATTTCCTGATTCAAGCAGGTTAGAACATGTAGCCTGCAGAACATACTGTTTCTATCACCAGGCACAACTGTGCAACCAATCTGTCATCCATTGCTTTTTCCACACAATGATGTCTGTATACACTGTAACTAAAATAGGCATATATTTGGATTCAAGTTTCAGTAGCATATCCTTCACTCTCTTTAATTTTTGTAGAGACTTCTAAGCTGTGTTAGAAAAAAACCTCACCATTCCCATGAACCAACACTTTGCCAGGAAATGATCTTGGCATTTCTTTATGCTTTCTCATTTCCTTCTAATGAGTGTGAAAGGCAGCTATCATTAACTGCTGCTTAGAAGCAGACACAGACTCAGAGAAATTACATGATCTTCCAAGGCTATAAAGCAGAGATGTGAAGTCACATAATAATGATGGATATTTCAGCTCCATACACTGCACCATGCTCACACCTATGGCCGCTAGTCAGATTGATGTGTAGAGATGTCCATGCCAGTCTTAATACTTTGAATGCCATTTCTGCAAGCCTCCATAGATGCTCTAATGGCCAACCTTTTTTCAAGGGAACTAGGCAGGCACTCTCAAGGAATCTGGACCTTACTGGATGTGTCACAAGACAGCCTTGAAGTCCAGGGTCTGCTCTAATCTCATTTTGCATTTCTCTCTCATTATAGATTTATACAAGGAAGCAACTAATGGATATTTATTAGTCATATTGCCTCATGAAGGTGGGAAAATCTGTGGGAATAGTTCACTAGCTGACCCCTATTGGGGAATTCCTGGCAGAAACAACTTAATGGCAGAAGACTCTATTTTGGTATACTGTTTAAGAAGATTTAGTCAATAGTGATAGGGAATTCATGGGAACTAGTGGCTCTAAGTATGACTGTGTAAACTTGCTGTGGTTGCTTTCTATATGGTACTTTACAAGAAACAAAGAAATTGGAGTTGGAATTATAACCTCAGTGTCTCCTTACTCCACATGACTTATTTTCCACCTCTTAAAGTTTACTCAACCTTTCAAAGGTAGCACCATCAACTAGGGACTAAATATTTGAATATATAAATCTGTTGGTGAAAATTTAATGCTTGATATCACTAAGCTACTTTATCTATATTGAAATGTTATTTCCTCTGAATTGATAAGGTCTCATTAAGGCAAAAGGCTTAGGAAGGTCCTGAAACTTATGAGATTCATAAGGACCCCTTTCCATATTATAAAAACAGTAAGCAATTGCTGGGAAGAGGAGGCTCTGAGCCACGTTCCAACTTCTGAATCATGGAGGAAGCTCTAGAAATACAGCTTCCATGTTATAAATAGTTATAAATATCCACCATCATACCCAACTTTTACATGGGAATTAGAGATCCAAGTCTATATTTCTGTGCTTGCACCATAGGTGCTTCTCCTTTTAAACCATCTCTCTGCTCCCCCTTTGTCTTATACATTTTCTTAAATCTTTGGTGCATAGCTTATCTTCAACATCCAGTGCTGACTTGTGCTATTTCCATTGTTCCTCTCCTCTCTTTCAACTTTTGGGGTAATTCGATCCTCAGTTTTTACACTGGTTAACTTACAGTGCTGTCTTGAGATGGGTGTCCTAGTCACATATGTGATCAAACACTATTTTACAGGGATTGTAGAAGTAGTTTTAGATATTATCATCAGACCAGGACACGCTGAGTAAAACACATTGCTTCCTCATTGCAGGTGGACCTCATGCAATCAATTGAAGGCCTTGATAGAACAAAGACTTGAAGAAGAAAGAGACTATAGGCATAGTTGAGCTACACAACACACTAACTCCCTGGTCTATAGCTAGCTTCCCATTCTCTCCAACTGCATAAGCTAATGCCTTAATATAAACTTATGGATGGTAGATATATATAGATACAGAATGCCTATAACCAACAATATACATACGTGTACACACACACATGCTTACCTGTTTGTGTTTCCAGGCTTTGAACTGGATACACACAGATACCAGGAATGTGAAGAAAGTGGTTTTAGTCTCTTAGTACATCTCAGATAGACCCAACACAAAACTAAGAAAGTTTTCAGATTAACAGAAGTCAGTCATAGAAAGTAACAGCTAATGGTTTATAGGGGTTCTCATGAGAAGAAAAGGAATTTAAAAATAGCCAGTATTCTTAGCTAGATGAGAACCCTCAAAGACTAGAAAAAATTCAAGTTCATGTTTTTAAAATGGCTGCCTCTTCTCAACCTGCAAGGATTGACTAAATGATGGATAGAATTTTCTTATTCTTTAGGTTTTTTTTCCTCTCCTATATTTTCTTAAACCTTTGGTGCCTGGTTTAGCTTATCTTCAAGCAAATGCCTGCAGACAAGATAAATGGGCAAAGAACAACAAATATAAATTGAAAAGCCAGCAGATAGTCTTTTCTTATACACAGGATCTTTGGTCTATCAGTTAACTTGCAGGCTCATGGAGTGGATGTTATTTCAACTGGGAAAACTACATCATGTATGGAAGACTGAATCAAATTTGTGGTATTTTCTTTTCTTTTGATCAAAGTACAATACTTCCCATGTTCAGTGGGGCTGGTTTCATGTTTCCCAGCCAGAGCACAGATGGTCTCCAAGATTCCTTCCGGCTCAAACATCTTGAAGTTCTAAATGTAAATGAATGCGCTTTTGTGAAAAGGAATATACTTACCACAGGAACTGTTCTCCTGTTTGCAAAGCACTTAAAAAATATTTCCTTTATCTCTGAGATTATGATATAATTACATCATTTCTCCTTTATCCTTTCCTGATACAAACTGTCCATATACTTCTTGCTCCTTTTCAAATTCATTGTCTTGTTTTTTTCATTGATTGTTGCTACATACACTGTATGTGTATATTAGTATGAATATATATATGTATATATTTATATTGCTACTTGTATGTACATTTTCAGAGCTGACTGTTTAATATTGGATAACCAATTGGCATGCTTTTTCCTAGTGCTAATTATTTTTCTTACTTCCAGAATTACTTTCTTACCTGTAGTTCCTTGTTTAGTGTTCAGAACTTCTCTGCTTCCCATCCCTGTGGATCTCAATATATTATTCTTGTGTCTGTTCTATCTAGATCAATTGAACTCCCATTTTACAGATTCCAGAGAATCAACAGGTGATTGGAAAGGCTAGGCAGCATTGTCATCACACACTACTAAGTTCTGAGAGAAAGGGTCAAAAATAATAAAAAAAAAAAAACCAGGCAAGCTAAGTCAAAACTCACTTCATTTCAGTGAGCTATGCCTCTGGAAGGCTCTGGGATGAAACAGTTTACTTTGCCACACTTCTTACTAGCAATAAGACAGGCATTTATTTAAACCCCATGGTATCTTCTTCACAGTGTTCAAATGATGCATGCCTGAACTCCGACAAACTGTTTTCAACTAAATGAAATGTTAAAGTGCCTGTCACAGTTCATGATACACTTATGTAAAATTGAGAGTTAATAGGACTGCCTCAAAGATCTTTCCCCATTCATCATAGAAAGTCCAGAGCCTCTCCACAGTACATGCTGCACACCCTTACGGGATTTAGTCACTACCAAAATTCCACCATTAACTCTTCTCTTCTAAGACTTCTGAGGACAGTCAGTCACATGGTATGTCTCTGTGCTCCTTGCTATTAATTGGCCATAGGCATTCTGCAATTCTATGTCTGAATTATTCTGGGTGGAGGCTATATTCTGGTATGGGAATTGCAGGTACTGAGACCACCCCTTTCTAAAACACATCACAGGTATAGTCAAAGAAGAGGTAACGATAAGAGAAAATAGCATCCTGGAATTCTGTGTAATTATAACACCACTGCTCAGGCATCTCACAGATAACTTTGAGGTTAGAAAGAAAAAAATCCATGAGGGCTATGAGCTATTGAGCCATAAAAAGTGTAGCCAATGGCATGGGGAAAATGAGGGGCAGGGGTTGTAGAGAAAAATCCCACAAAATTTGTTGTTTCTGGAGCTTATATTGAGAAATGATTTTATCATCAAGAGACTTCATCTTTGAGTCAAGAAGAAGTCTGAGTATCCTGAACTCACCCCTGCTTTGTTCCTTAAACTCCAACTTAAAAGCCCTATCTTATTTTGTCCCCCTAATATTTAACCCTAGTATTTTGCCTGTGTCTGAACTTTGATTCGAAATGCCCTGGTACAGTGATTGCACACAAAGTAAATCCAGATGCAAACCTTCATGCCATTAGGTACTCAGTGACTTTTCCAATTATATGTGCCTGAAACCTAGTATATAATGAATAATATATGTGTAGTTTGAAAATATTTTGTGTGATTTTGTTAACATTTAATGTAACATTATATGCAAACACTTTACAAACTTCCCAAAGTAGATCAATGAAGTATAGGCTTTATTATCATGCTCATCTATGGCAGACTCTCAAAGGGTCTTGTATAGTACATGGTAGGTTTTCCCCATCTCGTTTCAGTAACTTCATTGGCATTGGACACAGGATTGTAGTCTTCTATACTGTTCTAATGCGATTATCATTCCATGTCCTGGCCACCCCCACCATTCTTTCCACTGCCCTTCATTGTCAGCCAGTCCTGTCTCCACTCAACAATGGTCAGCCCTCTTCATGCCTACACCCTGGTCACGTGGTAGTCCAGAACCTGGATATAGCTTCAGCCTCTGGCGACATAGCTGTGTGTACAATGCATTGTCATTGCTATTGCACAGGTGCAAGACTCGAATGATCCAACCAGGTTCTGATTCTTAGCCATATTATCTCAAATAATTACGAAATTTGAAAGCTCTTGATAAGGCTTATCAGATAAAATTGTGTGAGGAGAACTTTTCATGGCAGGCAGTGTGCAAGGAAAGGAAAACTTCACTTTCTTATGCCCAACAGCTTCCAGCTCCAGTTTTACTTCCTCTATAATAGAGTTATATTGGATTTCTCTAGTTGATAAATTACCAAGATTCTCCACATTGTTCCATGTCAGTTTGCCAAGAGCATTTCATTAGACAGATAATTACAACAACAATAATAATGACATTTACCAATTACAGAGTACTTGCTATATGGCAGGTAATATTTTAAAGTAAATACAGTCATTTAATTTAAGCTTCATAATAACTACAATGCATAGACTCTTATGTCTCAATTTTAAGCCCTTTCTGAATCCATACCCTTGCCACAGCCTCTTGGCAGACTAAATCTTCACTTGGTCATGGCCTTTTGACTTGCCATGCTGAATATCATATGTGTAAAAGTTAGTTGTGCTAAGTCATCATCCGTTCCTCTGGATACATCATATATTTCTACTCTTTCATTACATCTGTGGCTATCAAGAGGATAGTATTCACAACTGTACTGCTGGAAAAGAAAGATGAATCACTGTAGATTCATTGCGCAGCAGCATTGACCAGGCATCCTGTAGCCTAGAACACTGTTCCGCCTAGCCTGAAGACAATGGACAAAACCCATGTGAGTTAATATTCCTCATAGTACTCAGACACAGAACTTCTCAGCATTGATGATTGGGAATCACTGAGATTTTTTAGAAGTCTGTTGTGGAGCATTGTTTTGGCAGTGACTGATAGACAGGTTTTCAGAAACAGGGTAAGTATGTAACAAGGACTTGACTTTCAAGGGTACTACAGAAACTATGAACAGCAGCAAAGTTTCACTGGTACCTACAAATATAAAGTTATTGCTGGTTTTACAGTAAATCCAGTAAGCTAGCCTTAGTATGTTCTTTCAGTAGTGGAGAAAACAAAATGAACATTATCCTTGTTTAGATAATATTTTTAAAAATCAACTGAAAGATGACTTAGTCCTTAAGAGAGTTTCTTATTCTCCCTAGAGGCTATTACTGCCTCAGTTCTTTTCCCAGAAGTCATAGCAGTCATCTTACAACTACCTGTAATTCTAGCTTGAGGGGCTCCAATCCTCTCTCCCGGCCTCTGCAGTCATTCATGTGCATTACTCCCTGTCTTCACATAATTGAACAACAACAACAACATCTTTAATACAAGAAAAAAGGTGAAGATGATCCCAGAAACCACAGTCACCTGTAACAGAGAAGTTCTTATTCTATGGTATGAACTCTTGTCACAAACAAGTACCCTTCACAGGACTCTTGGCCAGTAAACATATGCTTTATAATTGGCAAAGTGCTCAATAGGGGAGAAAAATCAGAAGTATATTACTAACACATGATATGGTCAGTTGAAAAGTTACAAAGAGAAGAGCACAGAACTGGCAGAATTCTCAATACTTTGGTAGGAATATTTTTCGGCAATGTTCCTTTAAAATGAGGCAAATAACCCCAGTGCAATAGGATAGTAACAAATTTAAACACATCTTAGGCAAATGCATCAATCAGCAATGGTTCTGTAGTGAAAATAATACAGCCAAACTATAAATACATCTTATTTCTCAATATTAAACCCTTTAGAATGGACTAGCTAAACATACAGTCAATAATAAATAGATTGATGCTGAGTTGGCATTTCTGTAAGGCTTGGAATTTTCCATTCAATCACTTATAATTCCAATTTCTCGTTTCTGTGTGACAAAAAATGCTTGTCATGCACTGCAACATAAAAATCTAAGTTTAAATCCAAGTGAAACTGAGGTTAGGCTGGCGATGAAGTAGAAATTCAGCAGATCAAGAGGCAAGAAATTAAGATTAAAGTTCCAGGTCAGCTACAGTGTGACACAAAAATACCTCACTCACCTCTCTGAACCACAGACAATAAAACATTTCTTTTAGACATAGGTTAATATATTTGTAATTTGAGTCATTGTAGATGGTGACACTTGAAACTGTGATACTGAACTTGACTATTGCCAATAAAAAGCAGTAGTTCAGAATTATTCTTGCCACGTCCTTTAGTAGCTGATAAACATATAATAGTATGTGGTATAAATAACAATAACAAAAAGGAAGTGTAAAATTACTTGATTATCATGAACATCAAGGTACAAACAAAAAGAAGGTGTTTCTATGAAGTCTCAAGGGTCCCCAGTTTCTTAATTGAGACGAAGATGGGTTGCAAGAAAGATTAAATTTGACCAGTAATGATTCCCTTGATCCCATTTGTCAAATGTTTCTGCTAAGCACTGTAATTCCTTACCCTATTTACCATGAGTCTTGCAAGTCGATTGATTAGCATCATCATCATGGGATAGATGCAGATTGTGAGCTCAAGTTTGACTCACGTGACTTTTACCACTGTGATTTTACTGCTGTGAACAGACACCATGACCAAGGCAACTCTTATAAGGGCAACATTTATTTGGGGCTGGCTTACAAGTTCAGAGGTTCTACCGATTATCATGTAGGTGGGAGTATGGCAGCATCCAGGCAGGCATGATGCAGAAGCTGCTGACAGTTCTGCATCTTTACCAGAAGGCAGATAGAAGAAGACTGACTCCCACATGGTTAGGAGGAGGGTGTCATTGCCCAACCCCACAGTGACACATTTCCTCAAACAAGGTAACAAATACTCCAACAAGGCCACAACTGCTCATAGTACCACTCCCTGGGCTATGTATATTCAAACCACCACATTCTACTCCCTGGGCCCCAAGGCTTCTTCAAACACATTATTCTATGGGGGTCATACCTAGCCATAGCATAATAAAAAATACATTTAGTCTGTCTTCCAAAGTCCTCATAGAATATAGGAATTTCATGAATGTTAAGTCCAAAGTTCAAAGTCTCTTCTGAGATTCATCCAATCACTTAACTGTAATCCATAATGCCAGAGAGAAAACCAGCTGGACAAACTTCAAACTCTGCATCTCCATGTCTAGTGTTGAAGATCCAAACTCCTTTTTCATCTTTGTTGACTGCACCAAACTTCTTTCTCCTGGACTGGTTCCACTTCCTGTGGAAGCAGCTTTCCTGGGCAGATATTCCATGGCTCTGGCATCTTTAATGTCTTGGGGTCTTCAAATCAATTTCAACTTCCTTGCATGGCCCCTTCACTCCTGCACCATCAAGTGCAATGAAGGTTATACCTTCACCAATGGCCTTCTCTGTCCTCTCACAATGCCAAGCATCTGATGATCTCCATGACTTCTTCATACCTTCAAAGCCAGTACCACCTGGGTGGTTCTTACACATTACCAAGTCCAGATACAGCTCGAAGTACAACCTTGACTATTTCTGGAACACAGCTTCTTTGTGATCTCAGAAAATACTCCACAGAAGATTTCACCTCTGTGATCCTAGTCTCTTCTTAATCACCACTAATTTCTTAGCTCCAGCTAACCAGCATCCCTTCTATATTTGACTCTAGAGCCAGAGCCACATGATCAAAAGCGCCACGTCCTGCTGCCTGGTGGAACTGGAACATTTTTCCCTTGTTCTATCACATTATCACTTTATGTTTTCCAACTCCTTCACTGCCTAAACCTGTCTGTCCTGAAACTTGCTCTGAAGATTGACCTTGAACTAAGAGATCTGCTTATCTCAGTCTCCTGAGATTAAAGGCCTGTACTACCTTGCCTAGGCCTAATCTTTTCGTGACTGTTATGCCTTGAGGGCACCATGTCAAGATCTGAGTCAGAAGCCTGAATCTTCCAGCCCTACGATCTGGATCACAGGTGTGCTCTCCATTTCTGGCTTGTAGTTCATTCCAGACGTAGTCAAGTTGACAACCAGGAATAGCCATCACACTAACGCAAACAGAGTGAGAAGAAAAGAAGGTGTGGACTAGTCAGATGCATCTCTGTGGGATCAACCTCTGTAATGCGGGGGTCACCTTATATTCATATGTGGATTCCATGCAGCTGTGAATTCTGGAGGTATTTCTGGAATTATTTTTATCCCATGCTTAAATAATCCTGATTGTTTTTTAATCCCTTGTGAAAACTGGCTCAGATAGGTATTACAGATATTTTCTTTCTTCTCAATTCTTTTCCAAGCGAAGAGCCAAAACACTGAGCTAAGGCAGCAGAGGAGCATGAAAATCATGTCTTCAGTGGTGCAGAACAAATTCCTTCTGTGATATTTTTTTGGTGAAATAATAGAGATCCATTGTTGGGAGCCACTTGCCCAGGGAGGCAGCCGGCACGGGCTGATGGATCTTGAAAAATGCCCTCATTTTGCTGGATGTGCACAATGAGGTACAGTAATGTGATACAAGAAAGAGATAAAGAGAAGGAGAGACAGAGGCTGTGACAGAACTGCCTGAAGATAGAACTGTGCTGAGCTAACTCCTCACAACACTGGCGTTTCTAATTAGCTATGAATATGTTCAGAGTCCAACCTCTGTCCTGATAAGGGGGATCTCAGGGCTGGAGCAACTTCCTGTCACTTCTCATCTCTGATGGTGTGCTTTTGCTTGCCTACCCTTCTCCATTACTGGTCATCAACTGATTTAGAGCTAAATATATTAGAGCCTGTATATCATGTTACGAGTTCAAGCAAATTTGAGGAAAGATTCCGCAACAATAATAAAGGTTTTACAAAACTCATTCCCATGTGTAACCCAGATTTTTTTCATTCTTATTCAATAATTCAGGAGAGAAAAAGAAAAAGATACAGACACACATGGAGAGAGGGAGAGAGAGAGAGAAAGAGAGAGAAAGAAAGAGAGAGAGAGGCAGACAGACAGAAACACAGAGACAGACACAGAGACAGATATAGAGACTGAGATTTACTATTAGCTGTTAGATGACTGTTTTTATTGAATATTTTATGCATTTACATTTCAAATGTTATCCCCTTTCCCCCCTATTCTATACCCCCTCTCCCTGCTTCTATGAAGATGCTTCAATTCCCACCAAACTACTCCCACCTCAACACACTGCCATTCCCCTACACTGGGGAAATGAACCTTCACAGGATCAAGGGCTTCTCCTCCTATTGATTCCAGATAACACCATCCTCTGCTACATATGCAGCTGGAGCCATTGGTCACTCCAAGTGTATTTTTTGGTTGGTAGTTTAGTCCATGGGAGCTATGGGGGATCTCGATGTTTGTGATTGTCGATATAAACATTATTCTAGAACAAGAACAGGACCATCCTTCTCTCTCTGACCCAGACAATTCCTTCAAAATTATTCTGAGAAAGTGTCACAGAGTACCTTGCCATAGAGGGTTGAAATAGCATCACGAGGAACAACAGGATCTTGAGACACTAGCTGCCATCAGTTGTCTGGAAGGCCATCATATCAATGCTACTACCGGTGTTTGAATTTGTGCGGCTACAGATGTCCCCAGTGCATGAATTTTATATTCCTCAAAATCCAGGAGACAAGACTTGCTTCATTTTTTGGAGACATTTAATTTAAGAATAATTACATAGATAGGTTAATAGTTGGCCATCCCATATCTAAATATCTAAAAATTTCTGAGATGCAAAAATGATAATGCTCAAGTGAAAACTCAAAACATTTTAAATATCAACTCATTAAGAAATTCAGTTTTAGATTAGGGATGTTCAGCCTTTGTTTCCTGTATTTAGAAGAGGGGTTATGATAGGCCTGTTAAAGGACTTTGTAGGCATAATTTTATGAATCTCTCATATATGATAAAGAACAGATTATTTCTTAATTTTGCAGATTTGAGAAAACCCCGAAAAATCAAAGTACTTGGCAAAAATTATGTCTTCCCAATCTTGCCAGTGTGGGCATCTAGAACTGGACAATTTCTGATTATAGAGATTCATCTGGGGATCAGAGGATGGTCGTGCATACCCTGGGATCTTCTCTTACTATATAGAGTCTCCTCAAGGTATAATCACAGAAAATGTTTCTAGATGTTTCCATCTGACCCTTAGCAGTAAAATATCTCCTTAGACTAGAATATATGGATAAAGACAGACTTTATGTGTATGGTAGTTAGGAAATTTGCAATGCAAACTGAGGTCTTTATGGTTCATGGCCAGTAATATAAAGAATAGGATTATAGTATTAGTAATGACTATTGTTCTGAGCCCACTATCTAATGGGATTTTTATCTCAACAGAAGAACCATTAAATTCTTCAGTGCTCTGAATCTAGCAATAATAAGCAGAGGCATGATGTTGCAAAAAATCTAGGAAGGGTTAAATAAAATTAACAAAATTAATAAAAATATACTAATGTGAGAGCATATACCTAAAGAATTCTATGGCCTACCACAGAAAATTTTGCACATCCATATTTATTGCTGCTATTTTTTATGATAGCAAAGAAATAGAAAACACCTAGATGTGCATCAGCAGGTGAATGGATGATAAAATATTGTACATAAACAAAAGTTATTCATTATTCAAGAGTAAAGTTACAGGAACTGGGTGGAAATGAAAACTATAATATTAAGTGAAATGATCCTTACTCAAGAAAGAAAAAAAAAACCTACATGTCCTTTCTACTATTTGGACACTAGCCTGTGATGTATTTGTATATGTATGAGAATAGGTTTAAGTGTAGGTATGGTATAAAATTGAGATAAAAATCAGTCATAATTAGGTAAGTGTGGCCTCAGACTTTTTTTTAAATATTACTTTATATAAATGTGTGTGAGCCTGTGTAAACTTTTGTATACCACCTGGATGGGAGTTCCTTCACTGGCCAGAGGTCGTTCAGTTCCCTGGAACTTCAGTGGAAGATGGTTATGACCTATCACATGGGTGCTAGAATGAACCCCAGTTCCTCTGAAAGTGTAGTGTGTGTGCTCTTAAATACAGAGTCAACGCTCCAGCTCCAAATGGAGTGGTAAGAAAGAAGAACAAGAACATGCAGTATTAGTAAAGAATGAACTGTGCCTGAGTCACAAAGGAGCATATGAAGCCAATTATTTTTCTAGGTGATACTCAATCATAGTTTGTATGTGCATGTGTGCATGCATGCATGTGTGCGTGCGGGTGTATATATAACAATTTAATGGCTAGTGAAAGTATAAAACCCTAAGTGAAGTGCCACAGCTTTAGAGTAGCCATTTTACCTGTACAGAGTTCAGTGAGATCTCTAGAACCTGGGTTTGGGCAAATGCTTGAGAAACTTTCTTAAACTACCTATTTGATATTTGATTTGTGAGTTAATTTGATGAAAACCGTTTGTGGGTTTTTAATGGATTAAATTAATGAGGTTCAATAAGGGAAAATAAATACTAAATCAGAACTAAGAAAAAAATCAAAAGAAAATGTATAATGTTTACACAGTGAAATATATTTCCATTTCATAATGCAAAAACTGTCTCCTAAGGGTAAAGTCCAACAACAGGAACCACAGAACTGATTAAATGTTGTTTTTGGAAGGAAAAGAACACACATCATCATTATTATTCAGAATGATAATATAGGTGAAAAAACTTATAAAAAGTAGGATTGAAAAATATCTTAGACCATGGTGACCCTTAATGCCATCCATCATCTGTGAACTGATAAACACTGATTTTTTTTTTTTTTGGTCTGGTCTTTTTTTTTTTTTTATTAACTTGAGTATTTCTTATATACATTTCAAGTGTCATTCCCTTTCCCGGTTTCCGGGCAAACATCCCCCTCCCCCCTCCCCTTCTTTATGGGTGTTCCCCTCCCCATCCTCCCCCCTTGCCGCCCTCCCCCCAACAATCTAGTTAATTGGGGGTTCAGTCTTAGCAGGACCTAGGGCTTCCCCTTCCACTGGTGATCTTACTAGGATATTTATTGCTACCCATGAGGTCAGAGTCCAGGGTCAGTCCATGTTTAGTCTTTAGGTAGTGGCTTAGTCCCTGGAAGCTCTGGTTGCTTGGCATTGTTGTTCATAAGGGGTCTCGAGCCCCTTCAAGCTCTTCCAGTTCTTTCTCTGATTCCTTCAACGGGGGTCCTATTCTCAATTCAGTGGTTTGCTGCTGGCATTCGCCTCTGTGTTTGCTGTATTCTGGCTGTGTCTCTCGGGAGAGATCTACATCCAGCTCCTGTCAGCCTGCACTTCTTTGCTTCATCCATCTTGTCTAATTGGATGACTGTATATGCATGGGCCACATGTGGGGCAGGCTCTGAATGGGTGTTCCTTCTGTGTCTGTTTTAATCTTTGCCTCTCTATTCCCTGCCAAGGGTATTCTTGTTCCCCTTTTAAAGAAGGAGTGAAGCATTCACATTTTGATCATCCGTCTTGAGTTTCATTTGTTTTAGGCATCTAGGGTAATTCAAGCATTTGGGCTAATAGCCACTTATCAATGAGTGCATACCATGTATGTCTTTCTGTGATTGGGTTAGCTCACTCAGGATGATATTTTCCAGTTCCAACCATTTGCCTACGAATTTCATAAAGTCATTGATAAACACTGATTTTAACCATACTTTCAAAAGCGTTCAGTAACTGTGGTTTAGTAAACATAATGGAAAGAAAGAAATTAGTCAGAGCAAAAATTTGAGATTGTTTATTTGGTTTAAAATGTATGAGATTGTGACATGCATACCTACTCCTTTCCTTATATCTGTCCATGTACACAAATACAAATCCTCTTGCCCAGACCTCTGGGTTCAAAACCAATCAAAAGCAGAAGAAGGCTGAAATCCAGAAACAGAAGTTCAAGTGAGTAGCTGGTTGCAGGTCTCTAATAAGTGAATGATGTCTGAGAAAGGAAGCTATTGATTAGAGCACACCCATGCTTCCTTCCTGCCTCTTTTCCCATGAAGATCATCTAATTCCTGAACTGTATCTGAACACAGAGAAGCAAAGCAAAGAGAAAATGTGTGCACTGAAAGCAATTGGAGACTTGATTGGAAACACATCGTCCAGGTCGTTTCAGACTCAGTCTCCCAAGGGGTCCTGTGATACAAGGAATTCTATTCAGTTAGGGTAAAATTAAAGCTCAGATACTAAATTGTTCTGGACATCAAAGAAATTCTACAATTAACTGAAAAAATAATGAGGAATGGAAGGTAAGGTATTTCATTTCAGAAAACTAGCTAGAAACTACCCAGCTTTGTAAAATTACAGTGGCAGGGGCTAACCTTGAACATAGAGGCATACCATATCTAAAAAGAAGGCTTTTCTAGGTAGCACCAATAAAGATGCAGCAGTATGAAGTGGTCTTCAGTTGAAAAACTGAAGAGTCACTTGGTATAGCTTGAGTTCACATTTCTATAAGGATGCCGATGTAGGGTGAACCCAATCACCAAGGGGTCTTGGTTGCATGCTAAGCTTTGCAATTTCAATTTTCATAACATATAAAATGATTCTATTAGATGATTTTGATAGGAAGAGCAACTCCATCATAAGATGTCAACAAACATCAATGTGAGTATCATTAGGAGGGGGATTTAGGGAGAAAACAACATGATAATTGTGAAGACAGGAACAACTTGTGTGTGCCAGAAATTGTGCCAAGCTTTCCACTGTATTTCAATTTTCAATTATTCTTTATTTTATGAGTATAGATATTTTTCTCTGTGTATACTGGATTTTTGCATTCCCCTCAGAGGCCAGAAGAGGATGGTAGGTCAAATGTCCCCCACCCTCATCCTACTACCACCACACGGGACTCAAATGATATTGTTATGAGCTACCATGCAGATGCTGGAAAATTGAACCCAGCTCCTCTGGAAATGCAGCGAGTGCTTTTAGTGGCTAAACCATCTCTTTACCACCACCATGCCGCAATTCACCAATCACAACAACTCATAAGCAATAAAATCTTTAGTAATTTGCTTTTGGAAGAAGAAATTAAGCTTAAAATTCAAATTGTACTCATAGTTTCAATTATTAATGGAGTCAATATACTAATCCAGTTGAATTCATTTCCAATTCTAATGAGTGCTGACTTATTCAATGAGGGTAGTTATATCCTAAACTAAGAAAACACATAGAATTTTCAAATTTGTATATACATATGTACTGATCATATTTACCTACTATTGCCCTTTCTCTTAATTCTACCACTCCTGCCAAACCTCTTCTTTCCAGGTGAGTAACACATTCTACATTCATGTCTTATTTTTACCTGTATGCCCCACTGGACCTCATTAGGGTTACTTCTAGGACCATAGTTTAGAGAATATTTACTTGAGGAATTTACTAATTGTTGTGAAATGTGACTCTTATTAATCTAAGCAACCACTGTCTTGCCCATAGTTCCTTAGAGAGGAGTAAAACTTCATTGATCCTTCCTAATTCAGTGATGAGATGGAGATGAGCTGTAGGCAGTTTGCCCATTACTGATGCCATTTCAGAGACACTTCACAACAATGTCAAAGGAAACAAAACAAGATATATATTTTGGAGGATAACGAATCTATTCAGAAGTAACAATGGGCAGAAAAGACATGTGTCAGATAAGAATTGGAGAAAAAAGAAGTCAAGAATACATCTTATCTTTGCCAGAAGAATGGCATGGTTTACGTTGTGAGCTTTAAAAATATGTCTATATAGCTAGATGTTGCCTAAATGATCCTTAATCAATTACAGAATGGCTTTTCAGTGATACTTTGCTTACTATGAAAATTTACCTATAGAACTAAAGTCTACCGTCTATTGCTGTATAGAAGAAAGTGAAATCAAGGCACGGTGAAATTTAGCATCCTATTACCAACTTCAGAAGATGCACAGGTACAGAACAGAGATCTCTAGGCACTTTAGCCTTAGATTCAGAGATTTTGGAAGGACTGGAGAATTCATGCAGATAGGCGCAGGTTCGACGGTTTTAGGAATTGCAGTAGATTGAACTAGAGACACGCAAACACAATTTTAGGAAATATTTCCACTCCCCTGTTCAATAAATGTACTATGATGTCTTTGTGATTTCCACGCATTGGAAAGTCTAATTTTGAAAGTCTTACGACTTTTCCTAGATACCAGATATTGTGCACATCCTGATCCTCCCTGCTCACCTGAAGCAAAGAATGAGTTTATTTTTGCAACTTTTTCCTCTTAGCTATGTCTGACTCTCCCTATGCCATCCTATCTCCAGTTGCAGACTTCATTCAGCTCCAGGCTAATTGTCTCCATCGATGTATGCAAACGAACCATTTATGGAAAATGCCATGGAATGTTAATTTCATTTGGAATGGGGTAATTGCAAAAAGTGCTTCAATTTTTTTCATTATATAAAATGAATGACTATCATATTAATAGTGCTATTTCCAATTACAACCAAAACCACAGCCTTGTCGTCATCTGTGAACTATTTCTCATGGCACATTTTTTTTCTGTACCATTTTTAAACAACCTCCATGCTCTGCTTTGCATCACTGTAATTAAGATAATGCATACTAATTATAAACACACATTGGAAGCACAAATCAACACAGACTAGTCAATGACTGATGTGTGCTTAGTGTGATTTCTGAAGCAAAGGGGGGAATTGTTAGAGGTATTACTAAGGAAGAAATATGTAAGCTAGTGATTGCAACAAGGCAAAAAATCTGGAGAGAGCCTGTGCCTGAAGATTTAAGGTTGCGTAGTTTTCTCGGAGGCAAGCAGAAATTATGCTTATAGTTTTGGGTTCCAGATTCCATTTCTAGAATGGAGTACCGCTCAGCTCTTAAAACCAAGGACGTCATGAATTTCACAGACACATAGATGGAACTAGAAATATCATGCTGAGTGCAGTAACTGAAATACAAAAGGCCATGAATGATATGATATGTGAATATTAGCCAAAACGTTAGAATATCCCTGAAACTCCCCATAGAACCTAAGAAGTTAGACAGGAAGGAAGGCCCAATTGAGGATGCCTAGGACAAGGAAACAAACATGGGAGGCAGAAGAGGGAGAGGTTTAGATGGAAAAGGGGAGAGTTGAGGGCAATAGTGGAGTGGGATCAGGCATGGGGAGAGCAAGAGAGAAACACATATGGCCAGGAAAATGAATGTACATATGTAGCTAAGGAAAGTGGGGTTTGGGAGGATTCTCTAGGAAGTCCCAGAGACCCAGGGTGAAGGAAGCTCCCAGGAGTCAATGCAGGTGACCATAGCAGAAATGTCTAACATTTGGGAAACAGAACCTGAAGAGAGCTCCTCTAGTAGCCAGAAAGGACCCCCAGTGGAGGGATAGGGACACCAAGCCACCTACAAAACTTTTCACACAAAATTGGTAAAAAAAAAATGCAGGAACAAAGATAGAATAGAGACTAAAGGAATGGCCACTAGTGACTGGACCATTTTGAGGTCCATCTCATGGACAGGCATTGATCTCTCAAACTATTAATGATGCTATGTATCCAAGGTATAACAAGAACACATGCTCCATTATGTTCATAGCAGCCTTGTTTACGCTAGCCTGAAGCTGGAAAGAACCCAAATATCCTTCAACAGAGAAATGGACACAGAAAATGTGGTACATTTACACAATGGAGTACTACTCAGGCGTTAAAAACAATGACTACATTAAATCCTTATGCAAATGTATGGAATTAGAAAATATCATTCTAAGTGAGGTAACCCAGTCACAAAACAATGTACATGGTGTGCACTTACTGATAAGTGGACTTTAGCCCAAAGGCTTGGAATACCTAAGAAAAAGATCAGAGATCATATGAAGCTCAAGAAGAGGAACCAAAATGTGTATGCTTCAATCCTTCTCAGAAGGGAGAAGAAAATACTCATGGGAGGAAATACAGATATAAAAAGTAGAGCAGAGACTGAAGAAATAATCATCCAGGGACTGCACCACCTGGGTGTCCATCTCATATGCAGCCACCAAATCCTGTCACTATTTCTGATGCCAAGAAGTGCTTGCTGACAGAAGCCTGATATGGAGGTCTTGTGAGAGGCTCTGCCAGAGCCCTACTGATACAGATGAGGATGCTTGCAGCCAATCATTGGACTGAACCAGGGGACCACAGTGGAGGAGTTAGAGAAAAGACTGAAGGAGCTGAAGGGGTTTACAGCCCCTTAAGAAGAACAACAATATCAACCAACCAGAACATCCAAGAGCTCCCAGGGACTAAACCACCATCCAATGATGGATGTCATTGTCCAGCATCAATAGGAGGAAAAGCACTTGGTCCTATGAAGTCTCAGGATCCCAGTGTACGCCAGTGTGTTAAGGTGGGAGTGGGTGAAAGCATCCTCATTGAAGCAAGGGGCTGGTGTGGGTGGTATGGGAGAGGGGGAAAGTGGATAACATTTGATATGTAAATACATAAAATATCCAAAAAATAAAATTTAAAAGGAAAGATTACATTAAATCTTGCCCTGTTCTTAAGCAGTGTCTACATTCTTTAATGTCAACTCAGCTTGGCTGTGTGTGGCAAACATGCAAACAATATACTTTCTCTCTCTCTCTCTCTCTCTCTCTCTCTCTCTCTCTCTCTCTCTCTCCCTCTCTCTCTCTGTCTCCCTCTCTCTCTGTCTCCCCTCTCCTCCCTCTCTGTGTTCTCTGTGTGCATACTTGCATGTGTGTGTGAGACTCTCATTCTCTATATATATTCTTCATCTCTCTGTTTCTGTCTCATTCTACCCATCTCTCTCTGGACCGATCTATTTTGCAAGTAATATCCTCACAGAGATAATAGATAATAAAAAGCGCTAGAAGGAAACATGACTGCATAAGCACATAGTTAGTTTTTGCATGTGTCATACCTGCTAACATAGCTAACATGTCATTTGTTAAAATAAGTCAGAGTGAACCTCGACAGTGAAGGGATGGGAAAGTATTATCTGCCTACTGGGCAGTGAACATTGTCTGATCAATATCCTAAGCTATCATACCAATCAACATTTTCTCAAAAAAATCATACCATTTATAGACTCTTTGCTAGACTATGGAGGATTTGTCAAAATGTAACAGCATGGTGTGACAGAGAAGCACTAAGTTGTGAATTCTGAATATTACTTTTCCCTAATTGACAAAAGTGTTAAACCGGTTTCCCTAAGAAGCTTATTAAGAGGGGGACTGAGATGGGACAAGAGTTTTGAAGAGTAGACCGCCTCTTGTGATGCTCATCTGACTTGATGTTTCTATATCTCTTTCAATTATTTTCTCACCTCAATCTGCCCAAATGTAAACTAAATTAATAAAAGCTATGTCTTTTTAATTAACTGTACTGCTGGTACTGAAGAACTAACTGAATGTAAGAGGCACACAAAAATAATTTTTAATGAATCAAATGTAATGTATGAAAAATCCCTTATTATAAACATACAATGTGTATAACAAAAATGTACACACACACACACACACACTTATAAACGTGATTTAATACCCTTATCTAGACAATTTGCTAGTTGTTGACATTTTAGTGCACGTGCGTGCGTGCGTGCATGCGTGTGTGCGTGCGTGTGTGTGTGTGTGTGTTTATGTAGTAGGCACAATTTGCCTTCTGTCTAAATTGTGTACTGTTTAAATGTCTAAGTGGGGAAAAAACAAGGTTAGAAAGGATAGTGATGATGATGATGATGATAATGTTGATAATAAAATAGTTTGTTATGTTAGTATTAATAGCGAAATGGTAGAATATATGTGCATATAAAAGACGCTTGTAGAGCTGGAGAAATGACTCAGAGGTTAGTACTTCATACTGCACAATCATAAGATCCAGAGTTTGAATCACAGCAGGGAAACTGTGCTCTATGCAAACACCTGTAACTCTAAGAGATTTAACTCCCATTTCTGGCCTCCACATCTGCAATTACTCACAGATGATCATATACTCCTTTAGCTATATACATAAACAAATGAGTTAAAGTTAATGAAAAAAATACATTTTTAACTAAAATCCTAACGTTAGTAGACAAAAAAAAGTTTTTCTAGCTGAGCAACTATATCAGGTCTTTTCATCAATACAGTTCTCCAAAATTTTATCTATATAATTGGTTATCTATCTAGTTCCTGAATAATGATGATGTTGATATTGATGGTGATGGTGACGGTGATGGAAAAGGCACTGATGTAAGTGGTGAAGACACAGATGGTTTTGTTGGTGTTGGAGGGTAACCTACGGAAAGTCTGTCTTGTAAAAGCAGGTAGAATTACATTTCTTAGCAAGTACATCAGAGGGCTGGGGGCAGAGAGTGGTGAAAGAAAGACCTTTCAGCTGAACAGACTGAAATTGTTTCACAAGAGAAAGACTTCTAAGAAGATCCTGGAGGTCTCTGTGATGAAGCATGGACAGTAGAGCTATGTCACAGATCTCAAAGTAAGAAAATGTATGCAAGAGAAAGGAGTAACATTCGCAGCTGTCTGAACAACTGCCACTATATTTCACAACATAGTTTACATTATCTAAGTATGAACAGGATTAGTGCTAGTTGATTCCAATAACAACCCTGAGGAGGGGGGGTGCATAAATAAAAAGTTGCCAGCACTATTTTAAATTAAGAAACCGAGATTCAAAGGTGCAGTGTAATCCATCTTTGTCGCCCGATGAAAAAGAAATAGAAATTTCACCTGAGATTCCAAAGTGACATGTCAGACATCAAAATGAAAAGATCATTTAGAAAATCATGTTCAAAGCAGGGAGAACTACTTAATAGTGAACTATGAAACGGTTCAGTCCCACCACGAGAATGTCACATGGTTTCTGAAAAGATAAAAAGATTGAGAGGATTTATGAGTAGAAGTCGTCCTGATGCTCTATTGTCTGCCTCATGGAAAAGAAGGAGAAGTCTACTTTTGTGGATAGAGCTGAGAGAAATGCTTTCACAACATTGCTCAAGTGCACTGCCTGCGGTGCTCCTAGTCTATAGTACAAGCCGAAAATTATAAAAAGGACGACATGGTGGTGCATGTCTTTAATCCCAGCATTAGAAAGCAAAGGAAGGTGGATCTCTGGGAATTTGAAGTCAGACTGGTTTACATAGTGAATTCTAGGATGATCAGAGCTGTAAAGTGAGACCCTGTAGAGAGAACGAATGTGCTGGCCAACTGCTGACGTTCGAAGCAAGCCAAACAGCCATGAGAAGATGAGCTTGTACTCCTAGAGTCACCTACAGAGTTCATGTGGCATGAGCCAAAGAAAACAAATATAAATTGAAAAGACTGAAGATCTGATAAAAGGCTGAAGTCTATGCCAAATTCCATGGACTCTCCTTGGCTTTTTCTTCAATATTCCACCTGCGGGAGCTTAGGAGAGGACCTTGACCTTTCTTAAGCTCAGGTTTCATAGCTATAAAGTAAGAATAATACTTGTGCTCATAACGAATATTGGGGATTAAAAAGTCTACTACAGTATATAGCACATTGTTATTCAATACGCATGAGCTACCAAGGCTGTTTCACTCCATAGATTAAAGTTATCTAACGGAATAAACACAACTCACAAGGGGAGCAAGCCAGAGGAAGGACTAAATTCAAAGAAAGAGAAGATGAACACATAGAAACATGCTTGTATCAAATGGCATTCAGCAGAACTCCAAAGAGGAAGGATGGTTTAAGGATAGGAGCCAGCGTCTGAGAAGATATGAAAGTGTGTGTAGACAAAGAGCCAGCTATGACATCCACAGGGATCATGGAAGTTTAAATTGTGTTTTAAAAATACGAATCAGAGAACTGGATTGCTGTGTCCGGTACACATCTGCCTTTTACATCCCCTCTAGTCTAGACAAATTAGGAATGATACCCAAAAAATACAGGAGAAAGTGGGGCAAAAGCAAAACCACAAATCAACAGAAAATCCCACCAAGTTTCTCCTTCCTTTCTCAGCTCCCAAGAAAGTTATGCATGCAGTTGGAGGAGACTTAGGGGTGGCTCGCTTTCAATGAAAGGCAAAGTACTGGTGGTTACACGTCATTTGACCTCTCTGAATCTGTTGTGCTACAATAAGGGAATGTTGCTTTTGTATTACCTGATGTTTAAAGTCAAAGTAATGCCAAGTGTTTATAGAGTAGCTGAAGAGAAGCTGACAATACCTGGCTACTCAACAGACACAGAGAACCTTACGAGAGGATAATGAAGATGCTTAGTGGCTGCAATCCAAGAGCTCTTTTTGGGAAATATTCTGGGCTACACATTTCTAGTAATACTTCTGTAACATTTACTACTTTGTTGTATCAATATTTACCTTTTCTCATTTTAGCTAGACTGATTTCTCTCTCAATTTTGGTTGAATTATCACAGTATGTCTGGATAAAAGCTACTAGGCAGGATGTGATACAATATGACTTCACTCTACATCTCCTGACACAAGAACCATTTTTTCACATTATGAGACAATCAATGTTTATAATTTATGATACTAAACAATGATGTCACCTCCCTTACATAAAACTTGATTGACTACTCACAAGTTGATATTTTTTTCCTGTTCTACTTTCATCTTTCTAAAATATGTTTCTGTTTTTGTCATGGACTCTTGCTCCTGTTACACTTCATTCTGCAATGGCATTTAATTCTTATAAATCATAGGTGGGCTCTGCAAAGACAAAGACCATACTAATAGAATTTAGTGCTATTCCTTAACAGACCAGTGCAGTTCCTTACACAGAGTAGACACTTAGTATATATTACATTAATCGTTAATTTTACTCAGTAAGTTTCAAAGAACTTATGTTAGTTTTAAGTGCCTTTTTGTACTAATAGGTACTTGACATAAAAATCTGTCTTAAAAGATATTAGAAATAAATAGATGATAGATAGATAGATAGATAGATAGATAGATAGATAGATAGATAGATCCCACTATTCTTTCAAAATCACACACAGAGCTATGGCTTTTAATAGGTAGCTGCACTCTAAGCCATAATTTTTAGAGAAAAGCCCCAGAGAGTGGGTAGAACATAGGAGATAGGATCATTTGGAAGATCTGGCAAACACACACCTCTAAGTTCAGTGTTCTTTCTGTTGCACTTAGCTGCCCAAACAACTCTGTGGTCCTGTGTAACTGATTGTTTTTACAGGTTCATGCTACAGGGAATTGGCTTGCGAGACTGACATTGGGTGTAAATGAAAAGTGCAGAGAAGCCTGGAGGAAGCTTCCATGCTGGCATTAATGAACAGGCAGGAGAATCCCAGCCTAATGTTGCATGAAGTTTGGGGAGAGATCAATAATCTTCAAATCAAAACAGATATTCATCCTCTTGGTTTCACTAGACCCGTGCTACCCATCCCCTCCAGGCAGCCAGTGGACCCTGAAGTATGTTATTCGTGGCGGGTGTTGAGACTGTTAATGAAACATCTTTATGCAGCATGAGTCTGGGCTGAAGTTCTGAGCACAGGCACAGGGTACTATTCTTTCCATCTAAAATGTCTCCCCTAGGCTCACCTTGTGAATTTGTTACCCAGTCAGCGATAGTGTGTTAAGGGGCTGTGGTCATGAGACGGTGGGACACAAAATAGAAATAGGTCAGGGATGGGCTATTGAAGGTCACACCCAAACACTTGGCTTCTCTCAGTGTTTCAGCAGGATGGTAATAGCTCTCCACCATTACATGTTCACATAGCCATAATGTTCTACCAAAGAACATGCGACCAAGCAAATGTGGACTGAATCCTCTGAAACTATAAATGGAACTAAATCTTGTCTCCACCATTGCTGTTTTGTATTATGGTCAAGTGGTGAAAAAGAAAGTAGTGAGCAGAGATTCGTGATGTGCTCTCTCTGTTGCACTGAACTGGCTGAACAACCTGGCCACCCCTTGGAACTGATTACTTTTTACAGATTCACATTCCAGGCCATCATCTGGTAAGATTGTAACTAAGACATGGAAAGACAAATGGTGGTGACTAATGAAAATTACATGCTTTCATTATATCAGCAATAAGCTGAGAGTATACACAATTATCTCTCATGCTGGACAATAACCCAAAAAGGTCTTTATAGCAGTTGTTTAACAGATGAATAAAATGCATTGGCACAGGCTAACTCACTTGAGGCAACACGGAAAGCACAGGCAGAAAACATAATTGAATGAATATGCAGTCTAACTTCAGCACTTTCCTTGACCACCACTAATCTTCATAATCCAACTTCTCATGTTGGGGACATCGTACATTGGAGTATCATTGATCTTTTCTACATGTTTACTTCATCTGTTCTGACTATTCCTTACCTCTTTGACACTATGAATCTGCACTCACAAAGTATATGAATAATCTTCTGAGCAGTTATAACTCCTTATGATTTCCTTATACTTTGCTTCATTTCTTTCTTTGGTCTTTGCGGAATAGCAATAGCAATGGAGGCTCCGGGAAACAGTATAAGTCCTTGAAGGTCACCTGGTCAACAAGACATAAGGCTGGGAGCCTGGGTACAAGGCTCCTTCCAAGTGTTCCAGTGTAGTCTTGCTTGACCCCCTAAACCAACACTCTTTTCTATTCCTAGCTCCATGATTGAGCATAGAACTGCACAGCATGCAGGGTCAAGAGTCAACTCACATTCATGAATAATTTCTTGTGCTCCGAGACTTTGTGTTTCTGAGAAGAGAGACCATCTGCATTTCCTATACACTTCCCACAAGCCCTGTCCCCTCTGCTAGAGATATTTGAAATTCTAGTGGCAAAACACCCTCACTTTCTTCACGCTTCCCGGTATAAGTTGCTGAGAAAGTCACTTCACGCCTCTTGAATTCTACTTACCATGTCTATCAGAACAGGATAATACCAGATCCCCATAATATTGGCTATAAGATGAAATGCAAAGCAAGAATAATATGTAAAATGAACTTGGTGTCCAGTCAAGTAAAATAAAAGTCCTAGGAACATCTGCACTTGAAGGAAGACATTGGTGATCTGCAGTTTCTAAAGCTCTAAAATGTGCCCATGGAAAAATAAATCTATGATGAAAGAAGGAAAAACAAATCTGCTTATTAGCACTTATCAACAGCTAAATTACTCAGTTAAGTGGTTTTTCAATATACAGGTACTGACTCCTATCAATAAAATTAGTAATGACAATTCTGATCATGACAACAGACATCTGCACAGCACACTGCAGCCTTGGAATATGTCCATTTAGTCACACGGGAAAGGAAAGAGAGGTGAAGTAGGTATATTAAAGACGCAGATGGGAAGTCTGAAGGTTTATAAAGAAAATGCAGACTTTGCAAAGCCTCTCTCTCTCTCTCTCTCTCTCTCTCTCTCTCTCTCTCTCTCTCTCTCTGTCTCTCTCTCTGTCTCTCTCTTCAGATTCTCTGGTTTAATACTGCTCTCTATCCTCTGCACGTCTTTTTGCCCATGGAAAAGATTGTGCAGTTTCCAATTTGATCTGCCAAATGACTTTCCACCGCTCTTCAGATAACACAAGTGCTTGTCCATGGCTCTCAAGGACGGAACTTTGTATGACGTAGTCTGTAACTATCTAGTGGCTTGTACTTAAGGATTCCTCCATAGAGTTTTCATCCTCTCGTCTACTTCAAATCATCCACATCATTGCCAAATATTCTATATGCCTTTCAGATACCTAATCAGCCTTCCGTTACTCAGATAAATCATTGTTACTCTGCAGACTAGAGAATCCTATTAAATGGCCCAGAGAAGTTGAATTTCTGTGTATAATATACACTCATTCTATTTTGTCTTCCCCAACACTGAGAGAATCAAAGGCATTCATGGCTAAGAACCACCGTGGTAGCATGAGCTATATAAGATGTTTGTAGTCTTTTTTTCTCTTAGGTTCAATTTTCTCCAAGGTAAAATAATCCTTACAATATCATGTCTCCCTGCCAGTTATGAACAGAATAGATATAAAAGGATGTATATGTATATTTTGAACTACTAATTGCTGCACAAATAACAAAGTTTGCTGTTTAATGTTTTAAAAGATAACAAAAGATAGTAATTGAGAGAAAAAAATGTATCATTATTTAAACTATGAAAGGAAATCCCAAACTTTTTCAAGAGACTTCCTCTATTTATATCTATGTAACTTTATCTAGCTATCAGCCATAGATCATCACCTATTTATCTACCTACTACATACATACAATATCCGTACCTACCTATAATCTCTTCATTATCATACAGATTGACTGCATTTAATGTTTTCCCTCCAAACACCTTTTTTACTGCTAAATTCTTGTGGGCTGAAGAGAAACGGAATACATAAAATTCTGAGTCATCTATGGTCAAATCATTAAAATATTATTTAGCAATTACATGTAATGTGTAGGACCATTTAGAGTGATTTGAATAAATTCTCTGAAAGCATGTGTCTTTTTGTCCCATTACTGTAACCACCTTTCTCTAACACAATACCGCAAATGAAGAAAAGAAAAAAAGAATTCAATCAAATAACACCAAATACTGAAAATATCGTGGGAACATTAATTCAGAAACCAAGAAACAACTGCCCAAGAGTTTGAAAAATTGGCTAAAATATTACTTTCTCTTTTGAATATGAATGTTCAGGTAAAAACTAACTGTAAATTCTGGAGGAAACCTGATACATGTAGTTAATGTTAAGCAGCTGCAATATACCAGAGTCTGAACACAGACGATATTAATATTATATTTTTACTTGTTTAATTATGTATTCTTGGGAAATTTCATTCATGAAAACAATATATTTAAAACTATATCCTCCTCTCTCCTTTCCTCAGCTCTCCTGAATTCCTTTTCAATTTTCCATCATCTTCTATTGTATTGTATTATAATCCACTTTGCAAAACAAGTACTGCCAATATATTAGTAGATATAGTGTTATCCACTGGAAAATGGTCACCCTACCATGGACCCACCATATCAGTAAAGAAAATTATTATAATTTTTTAATAAGTGTATTTTATATCAATGGACAGATACCAAGTTAAATGTTATAACTGATATAAAACACTGAGTAGGAGTATAACAAGGACAGTTTATGGGACTGGTGACCAACTTATGCCTTCTTCTGAGGAGGGAAGAGTTGGGCTGACATCATTCTTTGTCTTATAAAAGGGCCTTATTATTATTAATTTATTCTTTGATAATTTCATATATATATTACTTTTAATAATATCCAACTGTCAATCCCTCCCAAGACTTCATGTCCTTCATCCAACCTTAGTTTGTCCTTTTTTAGCATCTGAAGAGCTTCTTAAAACCATCCTTAGCTCTAATTTCAGAGGATTTAATGATCTCTTATGGTCTCTAAGGGCAACAGGCATATAGATGGTACACAGACATACAAGCAGGCAAAATACTCATAGTTATAAAATAAAATAAGTCAATCCTTTTAAAAAGACGGTGCTCATGTGATATTATTGTCCAATTGAACCACCGTTGCATGAAGTAATCCTAATGCAACACACCATTGGACTTCTTATTTCCTCAGCCACTAAAGCTAATGGAATGACTAAAGTACCTTTTTTTTATCTACTCAATTGTTGTCAATTTCATCTTATTGCAGTTTGTTTTTTCATGATTTCAAATGTCGGCTATGACTCAAAAGTTGAACATAACTCATAATTAATGAGAAAAATAATGCTGAAAGAGTGACAAATGTAGTTTCTAAGCTTTCCCTCTGTCCATACATTGTTGGTGTGAATCCGGACAACAGACATCCTGTCTGAGCCTTTGTGTCATCAGCTGTAAGATGGGACTAACAGTGATTTTTAAGAAATTCAGAGAATTAAGTTAAGTAATGTTGAGGGAAATCACCAGCTGCATAAAAGCCAGGAAGAAAATAGGTGTTCAATAAACAGTAGTGTCTATAAATAGTGGTTGCTAATGGGACAATTAGAGCATAGCTAAACTCTTCTTGCCTGAAGAAAAATAACAAAGGGAAAAAAAGGAAGAAAATTCATTTTCTACCCAGGGGGTCTTTCTGTTTACCAAGTGTAACTGTTTGTTATGGGGAGGAGAACATAGTCCAAATGCTTCTGTTTGCTGTGACAGAACTATAAATAAGTAAAATGCTTTATCAAACATTTATAGTTGTGTGTGAGTCAAGAGATGGGGAAGAAGCATGTGTGCTCAGAGTTTATTTATAGTTGTCTCCCTGATATTTTCACTTCAACTAAAATTTCACAGCTTAGCTTCCATTTGCTTATGATTGTTCTCGAATGAACTTCTAAGTAGAAGGTATTAATTATTAAAACACAGAACAGAAAAACAAGCCCATGCTATTTTCCCCAACAACAGGATAATGCAGCGGAAAGAGGACACTAAACAGAAGGCCTAGTAGTTGCCAACACATAGTTTCAACCAGAGCTAGCTCTTGGGATATCTCCTGGTAACATCACCACCACAATTTGCAGTGAGGTAGTTGTGATAGCCATGGCAAGGGCCAAGGTCAGTGTTAATATAGAGGCTGACCCTAATTCATTTCCTAAAAAGGGACCTCTCAAGCCACTATCAAACCACCACCTCCCACTGCCCATCTAATACACAGAGGAAGGATTTACCAGCAAACTAAAGGAGAACGAAGTTCTTGGGGGAATGGGACACACAGAATCCCTCTAAATGACCATTTTGGACTGAGGAAGGGAACAGTCTTGGTATTAGGCTGTCTCAAGTTTGAAGTCCTATTACAGCCTTCCTTGATTCAGGAATCTTGGGCAAATCAGTCATATCATTTGTGGTTAATAATGCACAGGCAAAAAATATCAATGATTAAATATGGAAGTTCTTGTGAAATTAGAGACATACAAAAACCATGGTAAGTATTTAACAGTATGAGATTGAGCTTGTCACATAGTAGGAGGTTAATAACTCCTATGCCACTTTTTTCTTTGCTTGGATTCCAAATTACACCTACCTTGTAGCCACGACCTCCTCCAACTACAATGTATTTATAACATTGGCATGTCTTTTTCTCTACAAGAATCCTCTTACATGAATCCAGGGTCAGTCTGCTACATAATTTATGTGTTATGCAGTTATTCATTAATTTTATGGAGTTTTTATTCTATGATGGCACATGTGTTAGCACTGGTATTTGATGAAGACGAAAGGCAGATGCTGACCACACAAGGCTTGCCTTCTAATGAGGAACAGAAGACAAAAAGAGAGAATCTATGTTACATGAAGACAAACACTAGTGAGAAAACAAGGCAAGGCAGAGGAAGGTAGCTGTTATTTAAAACAGGGAGATGGGGTTTGGTGTTATGAAAAAAAGTGATATCTCTACAGAGGTCTGAACAGATTGCTAAACTTTTAGTGAATTTGGAGGGAACGAAGATCCCTGTGGAGAGAAGAGCAGGTGAAGAGCTTCAGGGCAGGAAGATGCTCAGCCACGTCCCATCTCCCACAGTGGCCTCTGAAAGGATGGAGGGAACAACACAGCTAATACAGGCTCTCTCAGCATGGCAGAGTGCATCTACAACTGTACATCAGACCCTGCCATGCTTTCTGAAAGAGATGAAGAGCAGTTCTGCACTCTGCTTCTGCTTCCCAGGAGGACGAAACATAGCCTGGATCGGGCTAACTCACCATCTTGTGGTCCTGAGCTCTTCAAAGATAGAGCTCTTAGCAAAATCCAAGAGCTCAGACTTCGGAATAGTGTCTGATTTTTTAGGGTTTTACAGAGAAATTTAAGCCAAATGAGACCAGAAGCAAAAGTAAAAGTAGAAAAAGAAGAAGTACCGAATCATTCGTTTTAGTATAATAAAGCTCACGGGTGTGAAATTTCAGACAAAGGACAAATGAGATCATTGTCGTGTCTAGAACCAAGGGTCTAAAGAAAGTCCACCTGTCTGAGTTCTGGCCTATCTAGGTGACTCAATTAAGAGTACATAATCTCTCTGTGTATAGACTTCTCTATCTATCAAAAGGAATATAAGGGTGTTCCAAAGGCCAGAGTTTGGGGTAAAATAACCTGACCTGAGTAAAAGATTAGCCTAAAACTTGTCTTATAGTCATAGGTCATAAAAGTTAGGTAGTGTTTAAAAGGAAGAGTTAAAAGGAAGAATGTGCATATTTGTGTGTGTATGCATGTATGTATATATTACTCAGAAACCAGATCAAATATATTATCAGTACATAAAGTATTACCACAGATAAATTCTGTAATTGATATATTGAATAAAAATAGTCAGTAAAATCAGGACACATCTACAGGATCAAAAAGAGTAACAAATTAACTGATAGTGAGATATCAGACTGCCTTCTGCTAAGGGATAGATGCTGTCTAGGAAGGTATAAAAGTAACCTTAGGGAAGTGGCAATGTTCTACCATATAGTTTTCCAGCAGAATCTGTGAGTATGACATTATTCACAAGCTGAGACTAGTGGCATACAGTAGGCAGTTGATAACACAGTACACACATGTAGCTCCCGAACCTTTCAAATGTACCTCATGTGATGAAGGGATTTGATTTTTAAATTTAATGAACTTTAGTTAATTTACGTGACAGTAGTCACATGTCCACTGGCTGCTACCTTGGGACAAACATCCATCTGCCAACAGGGATGAAACTTATATGGGTATATGCATTAAATATTCATAAGTACATACTTTCATTTTGTGCCATTTATATAACTTTTATAATGGTTGCCCTTCAAAAGTCAGAGAGGACATTACTAATTTGCAGCCATTGCCTGAGGTATACTTCAGAAACTCATGAGAGTGTCGGGAAGAAAATATGTATCACAACTGTATCAGTGCCCCTTGAAGCTCTAAAGAGGATGTGATCTGGAAAGACTCACATAGGTGTGAATGCAAGAACAGGCTCAGAATCCGTGCAAATTCTTCTGAGAAGTGGAAAAAGGTGATGAAAGAGACCTGATGAGCTGGCCCCGTTCCACAATTCAATGGCTGAGTACACCACCCACGGCTAAAAGCTCTATCGGAAGGGACTACTGGACAGTGAGAAGGTTTTGCAGTCCATCGAACACTTTGGGAATCTTTGCTCACAGAATACTGTGCCAACTTCATCTGATTTCTTGTCTGATGTGACTTGGCTGGGGAATAAAACAGGATAAATTAGGTTCCATTACACCGTTTCAGTTTCCGTGGAGCACCACAGGGTCTAAAGCTTGAGGCCTGCTTCTTTTCAGGGCTCCCTTCCCATCTGCTATTTGAGACCACGTCCTTTCATGGATGAGGCAAGAAAAGGATAGACGATGAGTCAGAAACCCTGCGAGTAGAAGAAATCAAGGAGCACTGCGATCGAAGATCATTCTCATTGTTCCATAGTGAAAGGTAACTCTGTGCAATGAGTAGCCATCTAAAGCATGTACAGAACGGGAGTGTGTGGTGGGGTGTCAAAGCAGAACACTATAGAAAAAAATTAACTGTAGCAGTTGTGAATTAGTTCCCCCCCCCACCCCCCACATGTATCTTGAAAGCAACAACAGCAATGAAAATCCTAAAAGGCGATATTAGATTTACAATGTGTTCACTAACATTACCAGGCAGTAGCAATAGTTATTCATGCCATAACATGCCGAATAGTTAGAAAACACATACTACTTCTAAAGCACAGTCACAAAGCTTAGCTCTGTAACCAGGGTGAAAACAAAACGAGCCTCACAATTAACAAATGGTTGTTAGGATACAAATACATTTAATGTCGATGGCTTAGGCTTTTACGACTTAGAAATGCTAAGTAAAAATTGTTTCGGGTAATTAATTGCCTAAAGAGAACAACAAAGAAAATTGAAAACTGTTTAAAAATAATAAAAATATTAACACAACATAGCTAGACATAGCAACTAAAGACAAAGGAAGTCTTTAGAGATGTTAGAGCAGCACATAAACCATAAAGAAGAGAGAATGAATGAGCTGGGCCCTTAACTTGAGAAAATAAAGACAGGTACGTAATAAACAATATAAAAATCTGACAGAGAATGCTACAGAGAGTACTGACAAATGCTGCACTAATTTTAGAAGCAGAAATAAATAAGTATAAAACCAACGTTACTCAGATATGAGGCCCAAGCAAATTTGCAAAAGTCACTCTTCAAATGAAAATGAAGGAAGGAGCAGAGATAGACAGACAAAGGCTTGTATGTTCACACACGTCATGCACACAGGTAGTCATCCCACACATATGTACACACTGCACATGTAATACTATTTGCCAAATAATTGACAAATACTAGTAAAATTACAAAGCATTATAGCCATGAATGTACATCACAGTAAATTGTGGGAAAGTAACAGTTACTAAGCCAGTTACTACTCACGAAGAAGACATTGAAAAATGAAGACATATTACAATCAGGGAAACCATTGTCAAAAGATCCCATCTGGTTAGACAAGAATACTATGTATATGCAGACTGAAGTGAAATTATAAACTTAACTAAATAGCATTCATTTGCTTAAAGAGATACCTAGAGCAATAGTTAAGTATGACAGGAAAGTAGCCTAAGAGGAAGAAAGACTTCAAGCCTCAGCTTGTAAAGCTAGGATGATGTCAGTGTCCAAACGTGGTAGCCATGCTAGAAAATGTGATGATGGCTGAGAAATGAATGGACCTAGGCATTCCAACCAGGCTGAATGAGAAAATGCATTGTCTCAGATGATTCGGAATACTAATTAATAAACTGAACCCCAAAATCACTTATTTTGGTCATTAGAGACATTTGAAATGGAGAAAAAATTATTTATTCTAAACACTTCCTCAACCCTTCCATCTGGTTACCTACTGGGGAGCTACAGGAACACTCACATAATGATTGAAATTGTGAAGGTCGCTTTTAACCTCAGGTACAAGACAATGCCATGCTCTGTCATGATTTTCAGTCTAAAGTTAAGGGAGATGCAGCCTGTAAATGCATTATGAGACAAAAAACGAAATTCAAGTTCAATGTATGCAGACCTTCAAAACAAATATTAATGGCAAATTACATGCTTTTTTCACATGGAAATTAAAACACACTGGCATAAAGAAGCAAAATAATGAATCACATCTACTAGATATAAAAATCAATGAAGAGACGGCATTGGAATGAGCCAGAAAGCAATAATTAAGAAATGCAATAAAAGTGAAAGATATCATTTGTAATAGTAACAAATGCGGTGATGCTCACAGAAATTAAATACAATAAAAGAAGGGGAGTATGTGTATAAATAATATGTAAGGCTCTACTCACACACATAAAAGAAAGCCCACATAGGAAATGTATTATGTTACAATTGAGAAGTTTTGTGAATTTTGTAAATTAAACTGTAAATTCAATATAACGCCCATCCCTATCACAGTAAGTCTTTCCAGAAAATACAGATCTATCCTAAAATCCACATAAGTTAGGAAAGGAAAAAGAAGAGCTGATATTTTTATATAAAAATAACAATGCGAAGGACTGGCTCTGTATGATATCAACACATTCTACAGCTATTACAAATAAAAGCAGTGGGTTACTAGAAGGGCTGTTGATTAGTCCTGACTTAGGCTGTAAGTTCTCCGTAACAGGAAGCTGGTCTCAGGACAGGGCTTTTATAAGCAGTAAGGTATGGATGAACTCTAAGAAGTAGACAGAAGCAGCTACCCTCATGAGCAAGTAGCACAAATTCCATGGTTAGGATCAAGAATGACAGGCAAATACTTTAAAAAAAAATGTAGAAGGAGACAGAAAAAACCCATTAAGACATCAGGGTACTTGAAGACAGTCAGTGATTTCACAAGAAGCATAAGGTAGAAAATGCAGCAATCAAGCGAAAATACTGGAATTAGAAATTTTTCTCATCACAAAAATGAAGTTTTAGACTACAAAGTATTATCCGATGACAAAGACCTATTCACCTTTCAAATTTTTGATAATTGTCATTAATTATAGAGAATCTTTGTCAATCAGCTAGAAAAAGAAACAAAAAAAGCAATCTATCAGAAAAACGTGTGAAAGTTATACATCAGGAAATTGACATAAAAAAAGAAATTTTAATGTGAGAAAAAAATGTTTAAGCTAGTTAGAAATCTCTGATATGCAAATTAAATCTACATTAAGGTTATAGTTTCATAAGCAATAGACTCGTAAAATATAAATTGTCTGATACATGTTAATAAGGACCTAGTGAAGTGAAAGTTTTATATAAGGTAGTAGAAATGTATGAAGTTTAAAAATCACAGGACAATTCTAGATATTTTTGTTAACATGAAGCAAAACATTCAAATGAGTAGAAAACATCTTTACCATAAAAAGCAATAACATCTTCATAAATAACAAACTATATTAGTCAATATTGTATTCCTAAAATATAAGATGTATAACACATTTTTGTTATGACTAGGGTGGAAAGAATAAGATTGTATATTATTATAATGTCTATTACATGGTTGTAGCAATTCATAATTGAAAATAATACAATGATTAGAATGTTTTATTTTTTTTAGCATTTTTAAACTTTGTAGGTTGATGTCTTTATGGAGGGAGGAAGATACAGGATAGGACAAGGCCTATCATTAGATGAGAAGGAAGGGAGGTGGGAACAGAGGTTTTTGCAGGAAAGGAGAAGCAGCAGAGGAGGAGCGGGAGAGGGAAGGAGCTGGGAGAACATGGCGGCAGATGTTGATTATTCCCTGCGCATAGTTACAGGTTGTTATGACTTTTTTTTTTAAGCGATGGGTGCATACAGGATTTTGTGCTGTCTAGATGGGTAGATTATATCTTACAAATTAGATCAGAAGTTATTGTATGGTGTGTTCTTTCATGTGGCGACTTAATTGAATTCAAGAGAGTGTATGGTGCCCAGACACACCGGGCCTGCCATGGATGGAGTTGGGATGTGTGTGCCTGGCGTGGTGGCAACCCGCCAAGGGAGCTGTGAGTAAGGGCAGGCCTGAGTGGCAGAGTGCTGCGCTGGAATGGCTTGAGGACCACCTGGGTCAGAAGGAGTGCCTTTTTTATTTTTACTGCAACAAGATTTTGTTATTTTATTTTAGGTAAGCAAGTCTTTTGATTGCACTCATGTATGTGAGCTAATGCAGTCCTGGTGCTTGCAGAGGCCAGAAGAGTGCATCACATGGCCTGAAATTAGAACTACTGACTGTTGAGAGCTGCCATACGGATGCTGGGAATTGAACTCAGGGACTCTACAAGACCAAGAAATGTTCTTCACTGCATAGGCATCTCTCCAGGACATACAAGGAAAATTGTAGATGTATAATTGCAAAAGGGTACTAGATAGAATAATATAAACATGAACAAACAAGAATGATATGCATTCAGAATGATGCTTTAAAGTCTGTGTTATCAAGCAGATTTTGAGCATCCTAGAAAATTACACACACATTCAGGCACGCGTGCGTTCATGCGTGCACGCATGCGTGCGCGCGCACATACACACACACACACACAGAGGGGTGAGGGGGAGAGGGATGAAAGAGAGAGGGAGGGAGGGAGGGAGGGAGGGAAGGAGAATATGGTTATGATAACCAAATATCCAAAATGCTAAAACAACTCTCCAGAGAATACAGCAATTTCAATGCCCTTGAAACATTGACCTGGGATAATGCTCACATACAGTGTCAACAACTATACTTTTTATGATATTATAGTGAACTGCTGCAGAGCTAGTGTTGAAAACAGCATATATGTAAGCAAGCAGTGTATGCTTTATAAACTATTCAGAACTTAGAACTAGGCTTTATATGTCAATAGCCCTACTTCGCCTATAAAGAAACTGATGAAGTTAACTACTTTATCTTGATGTTACAAAGATGAAGTGGAAATTTCAAGAATAGATCTTTCTCAGCTTGGCTTTCTACTGCCCTGGGTTATGTCATCCTACTAAAGAACAGGAGCCCCAGAGCAGCTTCATGCTGTCCAGGTAAAGATGCAGGGTCTGTGTTCTCTAGCAGTCACATTTCTACTTTAGTTCATTGTTTGAAACAGTGCTCACTCTTCCTGTTTATGTCTGGACCGCTAGCTAGACTGAGAGAGCTATAGATACTCTCCCCGGGGAACTGAAGATGCCTCATATTTTCCAAATGTTTCAATGCAAAATCCAAAGCTTGATCTCTATGTTTTAAAATATCTTACTCTGGAGAGGAATGAACAAATTGACTATTTCCAGACATCAGTTGCGGAAGCCACATTTTCACCATTGGGCATCCTTTACCTGGGAAGATTCCCAATGCCACTGGTACACAGAACACTATAAACACTTGTATTTCTACTCTCTAGGACTGTCAGACTCTCATGCAACAATCCCCTAGCTGCCTTGCCATCTTCCTTGCTTATTCTCTGAATCCTGTACACATACTGAACAGCAGCAGGGATCTTTCAGACCATGAATCCCAAGTTGTTCCTCATATGCTCCATTCCCTATCAGGGCTTCACTTATCACTTGGAGCAAGATGTCTCCTTATCATCAAGACTGCTAAGGACTGCTGCAATCTGGACTTGGTGACATCTCCTCTCTCATCATCTGTATTTCTCCTATTCCCCCCTCTATTTCATTTCCATAATACATCTTGCTAAAGGACCTGAAAGATATGCTTTGGTGAGATCCTCTCAGACATACATATTCAGATCCTCATTCTTTACCTATTTACCATGACCCCACCCCCCTGCATTTTGATTTTAGTTTTGTTTTTGTTTCATGTGATTAATTGTTAATGATATCAAGTAGGGTGAAAGTTCTGTGAAGACAAGAACTTCTCCATTTTGATCTCCCTTCTGTCCCCACCATCTGGATAGTGTCACAAAGTGAGTTGATACCTAGTGTTTATAAGTAAGCAGAATAAGGAAAGATAGAAGGTAGAGGGAATGACCACTTAGACTTTATAAATGTGATATGTGCACATTCCTAAACACAATGCATTCTTGAGAGCTTGTCTTGAAGTCATGAAAATAAATGATTTGTGTCCCATACAAAAGATCAACAATGGAAAGATCAGAAGAAAGTTACCCAGGGTTCCTACTTAATAGCTTGAGCATAAGAAGATATGTGATAAGTATATCCTGTGAGGAACAATATCAGGAGACAAAAATCTAGGCCTGTGGTGTCAGTAAAAAGAATAGGAGCACCTGTCCCGAACAACCATGCAGTGCACCTTTGCCAATCAAGAAGGAGGAAGAGGGGAATCAAAGTATCAGACTCTGGCTTGCCTGCTTAGAGGAGCACAGACCTTGTTATGCCATCGTACGCACGCACACACACACACACACACACACACACACACACACACACACACACAAATATTGGAGACAGAGATCCCCTGATCACCATACATTCACAAGGTTGTCTCTAGATTTAGAACATCATGCTTCTAGTGTAATACACTCCTAATTTTATTCCTCTTTTTATGTTTAGTGGAAGATGAGGCAAACAGGCCTTCAGAGTTGTAAGAGAGATAACTGTTAATAGTGTGCAGTGCTTTGGGGTCATTACATATAACTAGCACATTTTGAAGTATAGCCAACTAATGTGCAGTGAAGATTGCTATTTGCAGAAAAATAGTCATATGGCTAGGCATTGTACACGTATGAACACATGCCAACTTCTGGGTGATCAGGGAGCTATTTATTGCAGAATGTATAAGGCTATATGTATATACACATAAATATGTACATACATGTTTGTATGTCTCTCTATATATGTTTTCCAAAAGTATATACATAAAATAATCTTGAGAAAAGTGATGCAGGCCAATGCCATCTCTATCTTCTATGTGGTAAACAGTAAGAATGAGCCAGGGTTCCATTACAAAGTTCTACTATATTTAGATACCTGACCTAGGATGTAAGGAAGGATTGGTGTCATTCACAGAGCACCTGCACAAGCTCTCTTGCTTCCGTTTCTGCGTATTCTTCCTCATCCTATAGTCCCCTCCTTCCCTCCACAAATAAAAATGCATCATGAATATCCTAGTAAGAGCACCAGTGGAAGGGGAAGCCCTGGGTCCTGCTAAGATTGAACCCCCAGTGAACTAGATTGTTGGGGGGAGGGCGGCAATGGGGGAAGAATGGGGAGGGGAACACCCATAAGGAAGGGGAGGGGGAGGGATTAGGAGGATGTTTGCCCGGAAACCGGGAAAGGGAATAACAACTCGAAATGTAAATAAGAAATACTCAAGTTAATAAAGATTTTAAAAAGAAAAAAAAAACAAAAAAAATGCATCAAGAAGACTTCAGAGCTTCTCTGTCTACCACAATCATTTTCTGAGTCAGGAAACAGGAAATGGACTTTGCTTTCTCATCCTTAAATCCCAGCCCCCTGATTTCCCTTCACACCCTATTGTGTCTGCTCCTGATCTGCTGACTGTCAGCATTTAGGAACTTCCTAGATTGGACTCTTGCCTCTCTCTTTTATTATCTCCTTCTTCACACATTTCCTTCTACTTGGCCCTTCCAATTGAACACCATTCTATATAGGAAATGGACAGTCCTTCAGAGAACACTAAAGTCCCATTAAAGGACATTTAACCTAGGTCCGGGGCAGGGTACTTCATTCAAGTGGCTAATCTGCAACTGAGCTTTATAATACACGAGCAGGCCCGGGGTGGGGGACTGGGTGGGGCACGGATCAATACTCTGGTATCTACTGTGGAAGTATGCAAGCTGTGTGCTTCTCATGTGCATCCTAGGCCTGGTGTTCCATCAGTATTTTTCACCCTAGCCTTATTTTGGCCAAAACATTTGAAGATGAAACATATCTGATTATTGAACTCCATAGTTGTAATTTTCCAGTGTCTCCCCTGGTACTTTCTTGTCAAAATCCAAGGTCTTTACCCTCCTCCCTACTCTGATGTTCCCCTTATTCCTCCCACTTTGCTCTTCTTATAGCTCTTAAATTTGTCATTCCTTTTCTGTTGCCAAAAAGGATCTTTGCCCAGCCCCCATTCTTGTCCCTAGATAAACCCGATGAATGTATCTTCAAGATTTAGGTCACACGCCTGCTCCTAGGGGAGCCCTCTCTGCCACGCTCAGCGTATTTCAATGTCATTTCCCGAATGACTTTTCATATCCACATGCCAGCACCCTGATAACAATCAATAACTGGTGGTTTACTATACACCAAGCACTGTTACAGAACATCTCAGATGAAACAATCTCTTTTAATCGTCGTTGTAATTTACAAGCAAATATGCTTATGTGACTGTTTAGGGGATGGAGAAATGAAGACTCTGACAGGTCAAACAACTTGCCTCGAATCTTCAAGCTGATGTTAGAGTGAAATTTTACCTTTTCCGCACCCTCTAAAAGATGGCCTATTGGGACTAGAGAGATGGCTCAGTGGTTAAGAGCCACTGACAACTCTTCCAGAGGTTCTGAGGTCAATTCCCAGAAACCACATGGAGGCTCCCAACCATCTCTCATGAGATCCAATACCTTCTGGTGTGTTTGACGAGAGTGACAACAAACTCACAAACATAAAAATAAATAAATAAATAATAAATAAATAAATAAATAAATAAAATCTTTGGGAGGAAAAAGATGTCCTATTGTTTTGTGTTTACCCAAACCAACTTCCCGTTCTAAGATTTTACTTTTAGTTTTAATTACATGTACTTGAGAGTCAGGTTAGGCTCTTGTGTTCAGGTATGGATCCTATGGATCTAGAGCAAAGGGCAGCTATGAGCAACCTCTGAGTATTGGGAACATAATTCCAGTCTTCTGTGAAAGCAGCATGGGCTTTTTAGCGCTCAGCTATCTCCCTCTCCTCCCTTTCCCAGACTTCTTACACTTACCCGTGCACCCCAGTGATTCATTTCTAGGGATGGATACACACTTTGCAAGTGACCACTAAATATGCAATTCCCCTTCTCTGTTATTTTGTTTCATGTCTCATCATCCCTCAGAGCAGGTTGCGTAGAAGATACAGGACAGAGACTCTAGGGTCAGACAGAATTCCTTCACGGCTCAAAACAATACATCTCTCTGAGGTCCTATTTATGGGGCTCTGTGAAACAGGCTCCCATGATTATACAAACATGATAAATGAATAGAAAACTCTACCTGGAGGGCACAGCATGAAGCCAGGGTCTCTGAAGATGGGTGCATGGACACAGAGATAAATGGTTAGATGGCAGGCACATGGTAGTGGTTATACAGATTATTACTATTCAATGTGCTCCTTTGCTTGTGCATTTCTGTTTTGCTTACTCTTACCTTAATCAAGAGGCAGCTTCTCAGCAAGACTTACTTGAGGTTTGTGAATCCTGAGAGGGGAGCATGGCTGCTCTGGTCCTGCTGGGCTTGGTTCCCTTCCTACTCCCTCCATGCAGGCACATTCCAGCTGTGAAATGGAGTCCCTGCTCCACTGGGCTCCAGGGCTCTCAGGGGCCTGCTAATTTCACAGTTCACAAGGCTGCTGTTTCCCCCCTGATTAATGGGGTGCCAGCAGCCATGGGCAGGGCTATGACACCAGCCACATGGGGTTCTCTCCCCTCTTCCCCTGCTTCCTGAGGAGGGAAGAGTAGGCCAGCTTCATGCATATTTATGCAATGAGAGAAAGAGAGAGAAATGATTTTGTACTGCATGCTTTCCAAAGAATAAATAAGATTTCACCCAAGTCCTGTGTATTTCTCTCAGTAGGAGCTCAGCATGATTTGGGGGAGGGGGCTAGAAGGAACCACACACACAGATGCTCACAGAATAATGAAAAACTGAAAACACTTTATATACCACCGATCAGAGCAGGGCTTCCTTGTGCCAGGATGACCCAGGAGACACGTGAGATATTAAACCCTGGAGCATGAACGGGGTTATTTTGAAATTAATCCAGCTTCACCCTGTAACCCCAGTGGAATTAGAAGAGATAGGTCCAAATTTAGCTGGGCCATGCCAGCCTGCTTCCTTCTCCTCTCAGTCACTAACTAATTTCACCGATACCCTGTTGTTATTGCTGTCTTCTCCTCCCTGTAAACACAGAGGGCTTGCCTACCATGGCACCCTCCCTAGAGGGGTTGCAAGAATAGCTTTCATCTCAGACAGGTCCCCACCAGCTATGTCACTTCTACAAAGCTAGCTCAGCCTGCCATGCCTCAGTTCCCCTCCATATCTTACAGAACTCTCTAACCCACTGTCGGAATTCTAGGCATACTCACCTACTGGGCCATGAAATGATCTGATCTTCAGCTAAAGCCATTTCCCCTGGTTTAGTTTCGTATCATATATCCTCTAACTCCATCTTAAATCTTTCTCTTTCCGGAAAGCCTTCTTAAACAGCTGAAACCCTGGTCAAGCACTCCCTGTCATCACCAAGATCACTCATCGAGGTCATTTCCTGGATTAATGAAATCAGTAAGTGCCTCGCATGTTGGTGCAGATCTCAAGACTCCCATCTGATGTCACCCATAAGAGGAGAGTGTCTCCAAAGGACAGGGCTATGCCAGCCATGATCACCTTTCTCTGAGTCCTAATGACTATTTGTGAAGTGTGCGAATGAATGAAAGGGTTGCTGAATATTTGTGAGAGCTAAATGAAGCAACAGAGTGCCTGATCTATTTGCAGAGGACTCACACACTAAAAAAAGGAACAGTAATTGAAACTTTCTCTTGCAATAAGCACTCCTCAAAGCCTAGTGACACACATTAACTCATTTTGCCTTACAACAGCTTGGGAATGCAGGGTTCTTTTTTAGTTTCCCTGTTTAGAAATGAGGACAGTGAGAGGCAGAGACATTTTCTAATTTGTCCTCATAGGTACTAAATATCGGTAGCTATCAGGAGTCGGCGGGTGTGGGCAGACTTGAGTCAGAGTCCTGCTCCTGTTCAGTATTTTGCGGTGGTAGCAAGGTTCCATTCCTTTGCCTTCATGCTTGGATTTTCTGCAGCCTCAAGTTCACTGGTTGAAGCCCATCTCATGAGGTCTTTCCTGATTTATCAATCTTACTCTTCTACTTGTAAAAAAAAAAATCCCCACAGCCTTGTGGCACATGCTATGCAAGAAAAATCGGGGTGGCAGAAATGTAGCCCTTGTAACAAGACTTTCTGTAAGTCTCTGACTTTCCTACAAATGGAGGATTCATTTTCTGGCCATGGAAGAACATAATGCAGAATTTACTTTGTTACTCCATGGCATACAGGGTGACTGGAGACTTCAGACATAAGCCAAACTAATATGAGTGTACCTTCCATTTTAGGACGTTCGTCTTATCTTGTCTGAGAAATCTGCAGGTTAAGAGCTGGTAGAGGGCATGGCAGCAGAGAGAAGGCTCTGAGAATGGGGATCACTGTAGCACTCTACTCCCACCCCAGGCACTGTTCTCTTTTCCCTGAAGGGGAGCTGTGGTCTTCAAGGAAAACCTTGTCCTTCACTGCCAAGGACACAGCTGGAGCCACACTGAGCCAAAGCAGGCAGCCTGTCTGTCCACTGGGCGAGGCTGCTTCCCCAGGGTGATGAACAGCGCCAATCAGGCGGCACTTAACATAATTATAATGAAATGGCTGCATCTGGTCTCTGAAGGCTTCATTCACCAGGGAAATGAGGAGGAAGTGATATCTCTCTCTGCTGACCTCCTTGTGGGACACTTACAGAATAGCAGTGGAGCCAGGAAGCCGTTGACATGGACTGGGGATTGGATTCTGTCACTTATTAAAAGGCTCAGATTGCTAGTGAGGATGCCCTTCCTCCCCTTTGCATCATTTCTCTGGAGGGAACGCAGAAGATAGAGTTTGCATGAAACAAAATCTTCTTTCAGGCGGGGTTTCCTAAGAACATCTCTTTCCATTTGTACCCATTAGTCATGCCCACTAGTCACATGGTAGTGAACTTCTGGTCCCTGCCACATATATTCTAGCAAAAGAGATGGAAACTGAAAACTGAAGGTTTCGAACTGGAGGGGTCCAAGGTGCTCATCATAGAGACAGGAAAAGTCAGGCTTAGAAAAAGGATATGATTTTCCCAGAACTGTATCCGATTCTTCAAATTCACATCCTGAGATCAAAGCCTGGGCAGTCTGTATTCTTGTTAAACCAGTTTCATAAGAGAGAGAGAGAGAGAGAGAGAGAGAGAGAGAGAGAGAGAGAGAGAGAGAGAGAGAGAGAGACTGACTAAAAGAAGTCATATCAACTTGCCCTAGAACAAGACAATCTGATGACAGAAGAGGACAGCATTCATGCCTGTACCTTCCCTGTGTCATATCCTTCTTTAAAAACCCTACTATTGGCTGGTCTCAGAAAGCCCTGTATTATATTTTTGCTGTGTTTTCTAAGTGACAGTCTCTAAACATTCAGGAAAGCTAAAAGTCAGTTAAATCCCCTAGTCTTTCTCATGCACCAGTGGACTGCTATATATTGAAAGGAGACCTATGGTAAATGTGGTTAATGCTTTTGTAAAATAAAGAACTGTTTAAAAAAATAATCTCAGTACCTAATTTATCTATTTGATAAGCTGTGCCTTTTATAAACTAGATTTTTCAGAAGGAGGGCACACTAGCCCTGCTCTGGGCAAATGGACTCCTAGCTATAATGGACAGAGTCTGATGCTTTGAGGCTATGCTACAGGTGCCTGGTTTACTGAAAAAAGCTGCGGGCGCCTTCGCCCCCACAGTAAGATTGCTGGGTGCTCCAAGACTCTGAAATCCTGACACCATTGACGGGATCTGAGCAAAGCCACACAGCTTCATATTAGCTTGTACATGGTGATACAGCCTGCTGTGAGGGTCTGCCCATCACCGTACCCAGTAATTGTCATGACAAAAATCTTTCTCTAGATAGGCAGGAGTCACTGGGGTAGGGGGATCCAGAAATGGGTTTGGAGGATGAAAGTCAAGTACACAGGTGAGTATGCTGAGGCGGGCTATTTCCAAATTCATGTAAAAGAACAGAGAAACAACAACAACAACAACAACAACAACAACAACAACAACACACACACACACACACACACATACAAGAATTCATTAGAGCTACTTAAGACAGAAATAGTGTCTACATCTGTGCCATATCCAAACAATGGGTCTTTCTTTTAGAAGTTGAGGTTATTTTCAGAACAAAGTTGTTTGCTGACTTCTTGCAAAAGAATGACGGCAGACTGTTGGAGAAAAATAACTTCACCGTCATATACACCTATATAGAAATTCTGCATCAAACAGCCACCCAATCCTTGGCAGGACACCTGAGCATGTTCTGCTTCCACTTTCTCCTCAGAACATGGGAAAATGAGAGCTACAGACTCCATCATTTTTTTAGCATTTCATATGTATTTGGCATTTACAATAGTCTTCGTCTACATAGAGTACTTAATGTTGTCCGTACTGCAACTGAAAATAACTTCCATTATCTAAACTAAATCAGGTTCTGTCAATCACAGAAGTTGAATTAAAACTACTAGAGGCATTATTTGTGAATTTAGTCATTCATTCATTCACTCACTTAATTATTTACATGTGCCTAACATGTCACGGACAGTTCAATACAATAATCATCCAGCACTGAGCAAATACAAAATATCTAAGGATAGAGACAATAGATATACCAATACAGACAGTAAACAAATGGTGGCTAAAACAATGTGAAGAAAGAAAGAAAGAAAGAGAGAGAGAGAGAGAGAGAGAGAGAGAGAGAAAGAGAGAGGGAGAAAGAGAGAGAGAGAGAGAGAGAGAGAAAGAGAGAGGGAGGAAGGAAGGAAGGAAGCAAGCAAGCAAGCTAGCAGGGTTTCACTCTGATCAAAAGTTAGGGAAGGAAAGGCTTTATTTGGTTTATGTTGCTAGGTCACATTTCATTACTAAAGGAAGTCAGGACAAGAACCCAAGCAGGAAACTGAAGTAGGAACCATTGAAGAACACTGCTCGCTGACGCCTTTCTCAGGCTCGTGTTTAACTGTGTTAACGTGTTTACAGCTCAGGACTGCCTGCCTAGTGACAGAACTAGCCAGAGTGGTGGAAGTGATAATCAAGAAAATCTCCCACAGAAATGCCCATAAAGCCATCTGACCTAAGGGATCCCTCAGTTTGTGTCTCCTCTCAGATGACTTTAGGCTGTGTCAAGTCAGCAATTAAAGTTACCTGGGACCAGGGTGAAAGAGCATTTGTGCCACGGATACTGCTTTATTTTAGGCAGAGAGCTAGAAGATGAAGGCAGTGACAATTTGGCAAATAAAGGAAGGACTGGAGAGATAAATATGAAGTGTCTGGGAAAAGCAAGAATGACTAATGCAAAGACACAAGGCAGCACTTCCAAATTCCTACTGAGATTGCAAGCAGAATAACAGTACTATATGAGCCTGGGCATCCTACGTGCACATATGATGAGTGCCCCATCAACACATGAGGAGGAAGGGCGATCAAGGACGATTCCCTATACCACCCTCACAGATACATCCCTAGGCATACATTCAAATGCATATACATACACAAAGACCAGGCATGAAAAAGAAAATGCAAAAGGAGAAAATGTAAACCCAGCTTGCATAATAATAAAAATGAAAACAGGGGTTGGGGATTTAGCTCAGTGGTAGAGCAAGGCCCTGGGTTCGGTCCTCAGCTCCGGAAAAAAAAAAGGTAACAAATAAAAGATGTGGAGGTTGAGATCTCCTATATTTCAGATTAAATAAGTATTTGCCATTCTTCTAAAGTTCACATCTCTCTGTTATGGCTTTGAAACCTGTTTTGGGGGGTTGTTTTTTTTAAGTCTTAGCCAAATACACACTTTATTTCAAATTATTCTTTGCTTTGGGATGGAGGTGACCACGGCATCTTTTGCATTAAAAGATACAGAGTAAAACCCACTAGACACTAGATACTGTCGGTCCAAAAATTTTAAATATAGGGCAGGTAGGATAGTTCAATGGTTAAAGTGCTTATTGTACAAGTATAAGGACCAGAGTTCAGATTCTCAGAAACCATATAAGTGCAAGATAGGCAGGGCAGCCTGGCTGTAACTGCACCCACTGAAGACAGAGACAAAGATCCACAGGGCAAGTTGGATAGTCACTTTCAGTCATGCCAATGAGTTCTAGTTGTAACTGAGATATTACTCCTCAGCTCCTCAGCACATGACTTAGAAGGGTGTCTGAGGATGATTCTGTGCATCAACCTCAGAGATGCATGCATCCATACATTAAAATACGCAAATACGCACACCGGCACGCACACACACACACACACACACACACACACACACACACACAACACACACACACACACACACACACACACACACACACACAGACACACACACGCACACAGCATAGAATAGAAAAATTGAAAGGAGAAAAAATTAAATCCAGCCTGCGTGAAAACAAAAATGAAAACAAAATCTGTGTAGGTTGAGTTTTCTCTGTGAGTTTCTAGGCGAAATTACTGGTCCTCAGTATCCCTCTGTTCAATCATGCCCCTCCCTTCTCAGGATGAAGCACACACTTATCGAATCTTTCCTCATTTTGGTTTCAATCGCTTAGTAAGAAGCTGGTGTGTCCTTTTTCCACTGGTCCCCAGTGCACTAATGGTGACAGTGGATAGGCTTATTTTCTAGGCCTTGAGACCCCTGTTCCAGAGTTGTCTTCCTCATACTTCTCTTTTATATCACTTAAATCTTCCAGCACACTGATGCTGCAAGTCCTTTGCTCTTACTATCCCTATACCCTGTAAAGGTCCTTTTACTCAAGTCTCCAAGGTCTTTTTTCTTCATACATTGCAAATACAACTCCATATACCACCTTGCCAGTAAAATGAGGATGCTAGTCCTCTGTTTTGATTGCCTCCCATCACAACGGACATTTGATAATGCACATTTTCTTCTTCATTTTTCTACCTTATTTCTATAGCAGAAATCATGCTGCTTTCTTCACTGCTCTATCTTCAGTGACCTCAATATATCCTGACACACAGTAGGTGTTTAATCGGAAATTGTTGACTCAGTAAATGAAGGAATCGATGAACAAACATTTTCTTATTTATCAAGCATGTATGGAGTGGTAAGCTAATTACGAATCAAGAACTTTAAAACATCACGGCATATGACCCAATACTTTTCCTCCTAGGAATATAGCCAGAGGAAAATAAGTTTAAGCCCAAACATAGTTGTTTCTGTTGACTGAAATTACAGACAAACAAACAGAAAAGCAAAAAAGCAGCTAATGCTTATAAAATAAGGAGCAATGATGAGACAGAAGTATAAATATGTTTAATGCTTATGATCTAAGATTAAAATGAAAGAAGAAAACTTGAGTGAATAAATATAGAAAATTGTGATCAAAAAGTAATTTGATAAATTGCCAAAGGATATGTATTTTTAATCTTCCTACAAGGAGCATGTACATAGCTTTTATGATTAGAAAATATCCCAGGGGGAAATGAGGACAGATTTGTGGGTAGTTGAGTTCATCTTCCACATTCAAAATGGAGAGGAGGATGGTTTAACAGAGGACAGTTATGTCACTGTAGGAGGCTAGTGCTAAACTTCTTTGAACTCTGGTGATAGGCAAGCCCCACAGGGCCATTTCCAGCTATTGTGGGGAAGGCCAGGTTAGGAGGGTACAAGTCCCAGGTTTCTGGTAAATTACTCTAGCTCTGATCAATCAGGGAACCATCTTGAAGCCCCTGACATTTATCAAACCTCCTTCACCCTCATCTGTCACTGTGTGGTAGGGCTGCCTAGATAGGCACACTCTAATCAAGTCAGCATGCCCTGAGGGGCCCCAGAGACTCAAAGCTGAGGGATACAGAAGGAGTGTGGAGAGAGAGAGAGAGAGAGAGAGAGAGAGAGAGAGAGAGAGAGAGAGAGAGAGAGGATCCTGAGGGAGGTGGGGTGAAAAGCACACTCAGAGAGGACCCGTTTGTTTTGCTATCACAGCAATTAATGCCGGGAAGTGACATTTTAAGGGGTGCTGGTGACAGCTTTGGTGACAATCCTATTTGTGATTCCATGACAAATCTCTGTCTATATCTTATTATAGCAAGTGTGGAGACAGCTCTGGGGCCGGAAGACTAAGCTCCTCTCTGTTAGAGACTCCATCTCTCTGTTTCTGTACAGTCTAGCCATTTGCACACTGGGGACAAGGTCCTGAGGAATTTGAAACCAAAGGCCATGATCCAGTGTTAGCTCTTCGATGACCCCGTTACCCAATCCATTCCTTCTAATGATTACCTGAGGGGGAAATGAGCTGCTGTCATTCTACATGTTTCATCTACTCTGCCTATCAGTTGGGGAGCAATAAGACTGGACAGGAAACAACATTTTAAATCCTTTCAAGCCTGGTTAGGTGTAAGGAATGTATTTTGATGTACAGATCCTGCTGCCTTTGTTTTCTAAGCAGCTCTACAAAGAAAACACAATGGTAACAGCTTAAGCTGCAATTTTGCAGGCAGAGATTAGAAAAGATTACCTAAATTGTATCTGAGTCCCAGGCCCACTTCCCCATCCCTGACCAGTGGCCACGTGCTTTTGTTGATAAGATGAGATGATAATGTGTAAGACCTGGCAGTGGGGTTGTGGGAGGGAGCAACAATGTAAAAAGGGAAATCAATTTGCCAGATGATATTCAGTGTACTTCAGGAACAAACAAATTGTGGCAATAAAGTGTTTACTGAACATGAACTCTAATTTGTGATCACAAAGAAACCGTCATCATTTGGCCTTCCTCCTATCTCATCAGGCAGAGAAAGGTGAGAGTGAGACAGGGGCTAAAAGTGATAGCCATTACATAAATATATGAAACTGTTAAATAACCAAAGGTAGCAACTCTTATTTTATCCACCATTCTAAGTGACTAGCAGGAGGCCATCAACATGGATAAAGGGTATGAGTGACAGGGTTAGGAGGGAGGCCAAAAGAGAAGGTGCAGGAGTTCTCAGCTCACCTTCCTTTCAGGCTGACTATCTCTGATCAGATCACTCATACAGGGTCAAAGTGACTAAGGCTGCATCTTCAGTCTAAGGGGTGCTTTGTATTAAAGAACTAGGAAGGCACTTTAATGACACGACTGAAAGTCAGTGGAGTGTAAGGAAGTCAGGACAGCTTGGTGTTAAGAAAATCCTTTTTCTTTGTTTATCCAAAGAGGTCTCCCTTCTGCTTTTATGACATACATATTCCCTTATATTCTCTTGTTTCCCTTCTAAGCAAGAAGGGAAAGAGGGAGTATGGGAAGAGAGTGGAAGAGAGTTAAAATAAAACATGGTGTCACAATGAGACCTATTTCTTTTTAGCTAACCAAAAACATTGTTTTAAAGTTTTCATTCCAAACTTTTTTTTTCTTATGCTGGAGTATCTGTTTTAGAAACAGCTTCCAAAGTATATGGAGCATATCCCTGATAAAAGTAATGTATTTCTGCAAACATTTCTCCCAGTTAACCCAACAGAGTCTTAACAGACCCTTTTATTAATTGCTAGGTGGTATTTTTCAAGAAAGTATTTAGTGGTGATGGAGTTCTGGAGATTGAAAGTACAATGTCCTAGGACAATAAGATCAAGGTTATACAAAAGTTCCCTTGATTGGACAGAGTTTTCCATTTCATAACATTGAGAATTAGCATTGAATGAAGGGCACTGCCCAGTTGAAACCATACTCATCTTTCTAACTTCCATAGAAGGTGACAGAAAACCTAGGAAACTGTATTCCTGAGTCCCTAGAATGACCTTCATCCTTCAGATCTACTAGCAAAGAGTAAGGGCCCAGTAGTCAGAAATCTGTGTCTACTGTGTACCACCTAGCACTGCATTAGGCTCTGATGCTTCTTGTATGTTCTATTCAGATACTGTGAAATCAGTTCAGTGATTCATATCCCCATAAATAACATGATATATAGATACTAGCAAATATAAGATCATTGCATGTATAGCATTATAAATTCTTTTGTAAAGCTTATTTTTCACTAAGGCCATATATATATATGTATATATAAATGCATATATATATATAAATATAAATGCATATATATACATACAAATACATATACACATGGGAAGTAGTATGCCAAGCACATTTCTTAAGTATATTTCTTATTACTTCAATACATGGTACTGAAAATTTTGTATAAACTTGGCGCCAAATGATTTGATTTGTTCGCATCTAACCTGAAGTATTTCCTTCTTCCCTTCAGACTGTAAAGATTAACATGAGTTGTATTACCTTCAGAACATGTTTGGTTTGGCAGTCAGACAAAACTAGATTTGTGTTCCCCTTAAAGCTACAAGCCTAGAAATACTATTTGTATTTTTATGAAGATATTACTTTATTTCGGTGATGTATTTAATAAGTCACTGTTTCAAACATACTAATACTACAACATAAATGTAGATAAGATCTGCCCAGTGCAGAAAATGGATAATGAGTCCCTGAGAAGAGTATCCCTCTGGAATGAATGCTGAAATATCCACTAGTCTATTCATTCATTCATTTCCCCTATCCCACCAACTACTGATGCAGCATATATATAATGAAAATTCTGTCACATGCCAAGTATTGTATGGTATGGAATGGACTAAACAGACCTATTACTTGTTCTTATGGAACTAAGTATGGTGAGAGTATGATATATATTTAAATATATCTAGTAAAAGTACTGATTAAAAAAACACATAGAAGAGTTGGTAGAGGACCCAAGAGAAGATCCCACATAGAGGAAACAAGCTTTATCTGGGAATGTGTTCTATTTTAAGATCATGCTGATGAGAAATTAACTATATTGTGATAGATTGGGGAAAGAAAGAGAGGTTTTAGTCCAGCAAAGATAGACCTGGTGTATGCAAAGAGTCTATAGTTAAGGAATAGTAATGGGTTTTTCTTTTTTTATGTTTTTAAATTATTTTTTAAATTTATTTTATTTATATGAGTACAACATTACTATCTTCAGACACAACAGAAGAGGACATCAGATCCCATTGCACATGATTGTGAGGCATCATGTGATTGCTAGGAATTGAACTCAGGACCTCTGAAAGAGCATTCGATGCCCTTACCTGCTAAGCTATCTCTCCAGCCCAGAGTAACAGGTTTAAAGAAATGAGAAAAAGTCATGTTGGGGAGAGTGTTAGGAATGACCGTCAAGTGAGAGTTCTGGGATACCTTGATGTGGACCAATATCATCACAACATAGTGGCTGCCTGTGAAGAATGGGCAAGAAGAGAGATACCATGCAAACAGTGAGACCAGATGGGAGGAATGTGAGGCTGAGGATTTTTGAGGGTCACCAGCAAGAGAAGTATGGCTGAGAGAAGGATGGGTGGTCTTGGTTTAAAGGTCTAGAATTACAGGCTAGTGATTCAGGGTAACAAAGAATGAATAGGAAAAAGTTGGGGGCACTTTGCCTACGAAAGAGTTAAGCAAACATGAAATTACACATAGATGATATTTACCTGACATTCACTGAGAGGTGTCACAGGGACATTAATGAAGAAGTTCTGTTTCTAACACAATGAAGTAATCTTTTGACATCAGACAGGAGTTCGCTGTGTATCAAGAACCACTCTACACAGGAAGATTTCCCTTTGCCAAGTCCCTTCTGCCAATTTAGAATCTCAGAATTGCTAGGTAGCTGCTTCCTACCTCAGAGATCACACCCTGACTATCAAGATTATTAATGTCTTGTGAGGGAATGCACACCACTGCTGTGTGTTTTGAACACCCCTGGAATTGAGAACTCAGTGTCTTCCAAAGATTACAAGTCTCAGTGTAAAGGGTTGTACTTAGTAACAGTCCTGTGGGTACCCGGGATGCTCTCAAGCTCAAGTTTGAAACAAGTTAAAGTCCTGTGACCTTGAACTCATTACTTAACCCCTCATTGCTTCAGTATCCTCTGATGTGTAGGGACAAAGTTAATACACATATCCCATAGGGTTGTTTTGTATTTTAAATGATATATTTCATTGAAAATTCCAGAAGAGAAGTGAAAGTCAGTTAGTAATAGTAACTGTACTCCTGTTCAATGATATAAGATAAAGGATAGCTTTAATAGCAATACGCACTACCAAAAGCTTCCATGCATCTCCCATTCAGGATATGGCATTGGCTTAATGAGAGAGTGAACACAGCAGCAGAATAATCCTTATAGGTACTCAATTCATGTCTAATATTCCCCTCCCTGCCACCATGTATCACACAGACCTAAGAATAACTGGACTATCACCCTGAGCCACAGCAAAGTTTAAACTGCTGGATCTGTCAGATAGATTATCTGATGCCTCTATATCTCTCCCTGTGGGCCATTACTTATTTAGTGCTATTTTTCTTCTTTCTCTACCTTACATCCTTAGATAATGCAGGAAGGAAGAGGGAAGGTTTTCTTATGCATCCCTTCATTTCAGGGAATCACTACAAAAGGGGAAATTAGAGAATTGATCTTCAAAAAAGAAATAAATTAGTTCCAATGTTAATTAGGGGCAAAATGTATTGAGAAAAAATTTATAATGAAAGCAATAATGTGGATAAGTATATTATATTACAGGAACACTCAGAGGGCTGAGGTAAGAGCTGCCAGGGTAGACAATATTCCATATACTCTCTTGACAATACAAACCACATTGTGAAACTGGGTACACATGCCTGATTCCAATGATCAAATTGGATTTCATTTGATGCAGCAATTCAGCACTTAGGAACATGCCTGCCCTACAGAAATGGTCTGACAGGCTGAAGGAGTATTTGCCTAACTCACTAAACTGGTAATGATATGCTTTGTCTGCTATCTCCCTATTAGTGCAAAAATGTAAAATAATGGCTATTACAGCAAATAATAAAGGGAATTGCTATGTACTAAGCGTATCCATAGAATGGCATCTACAGAGCCTTCGTGGATAGGAGTGCATGAGTGACAGGGAAGATGATTTGGATATATTGGTTTTCAGTCCTATTAGTGGCAGCAGGTAGGGCAAAGGTAGAAAGTTAGCGGCTGTTTTGTGCAATTTCAACCTTTCCCCCCCTTTCCTTTCTTCCTTACCTTCCTCATCTCTTTTTCCTCCTATACTGTTTTTCTTTCTTCTCACCTCCTTTTGCTTCCTTAATTCCCATCTCCCCTTTCTTCTACTATAACTAGCACATATTCCTTCATCATAAAACCCAATGAAAATAGCTAAATGCACATCCATTATCTTTTATACTATTCTTCAATAAATTCATACATTTGTTATTCTAACTTCATTATGCTTCCCATGCATAAACTTCACAGGAAGGAAGGAAGGTTAAGTTTACAAGGGAGGAGGAAGATTACAATTGAAATGCTTTGAGTTTCCTTTTATATTAATGATAGAGATGAATATTCATTTATTGACACAGGTAAACTTTTAGCAACTCACTCATTTGATGTCAAGGGTGATAGACAACAAAAGTATCACAGAACCTTCACATCCCAGGCTCAAACTAGGCCAAATAAACATAGCAAAGCAAAACAAGAACAGTAACAAAACTGTTCAATCATCGTGCTGGGGCAAGGTCATAAATCCACTGTTGGACTGTAGGAAAATCAGGAGAATATCATGTGTGGATGGGGAGAGAGCACAGGGCACGGTTACCCAGTAGCATCAGAAGAACATTTCTATATCTCACAGTAGATAAATCATATCTGCATATTCCACCTGAACATTATCTCTCCTCAATATCTTTGAGCCCATGCAACCTCAAGCAGTTGTCACTTTAAAATTGCCTTCTTTCAGGTTTTCTACGCCCCCCTGCAAGACTTGCACATTTGAGCTCAAATTGAGGTTGGTACAATTCAATCTGGCTGAGGCAATTTAATGCCAAAGGCAAATTGCAAGAATGAAATGTGTGTGTGGAATTAACCTCTGGCAATACAATTTCAAATACTGTAGGATCATTTTTGCATCCCTAATTATTATTTTTATAATTACACATACTTATGAGGTATAGTGGGGTGATTCAATGTAGGTATACATGTACAATGATAAAACAGAATAATTTATATTTCTTTCTCCTTAAGAATTTGTCTTTTGATTTTAGAACCTTGAAATAACACTCTTCTAATTCTTTGTAAATACCTAACAAATCCTTGTAGATTGTAATCACCCCTTGTTCCTTAGTATATATGCACCTATTCCTATCCCTTAATTGTGTTCTGATACTCAGTGAGCATAGACTTCCCAGCTTCAGTATATTGTGATTCTCTCTGCAGAAAGGCAACAGAGCCCAAGCTTGACATGTACTAATGTACCTAGGTCTTTGTCTGATATTTCTAGTGGACTGAGGACAACCATGATTTCAAGACTATATCTATCACTCAGGAACTGCTTCTAGCATTTGTCTCCTCAAGAACATATAGAATTCTTTGTGATGTGGGGAATTGCATGAAAAGTGTTCTCTTTTTGCCAGATTTTGTTCTTGACTTCCGCTCTTATACCTAAGTCACATGAATTTCACAAAGAATTATGTGGGTAGGCTGAAAACAGAAAAACAGAAGATTTGAGGGCACATCATGGCATCATGTCTAACAAGGTAGTTTTTTAAAAGACATTCTACCAGGAAGCTGGGGATTGGAACTTAGTGCAGTTCTGCCTGGCACACTCAACCATACTGCCTACTTCTCAGGAATCAAGAACTTTTCATTGGCCTTTTGAACACCGATATCTAAATTTCTGAGAATCTGAAACTAGCTCTTTTTTCTGAAAGAGTTCAGTTTGGTAAACAAAACAAACAAACACACAACGAGCAAGCAATCCAACAGCAAAAGAGTCCCCTCGAAGCTGTTGCCAAGTGGGAAGTCTGAAAGGAGCAGAACTGAGGCATCTCAGCAAAGTAGAAAACTTGAACCCTCCCTCAACTTCTGAGGAGTCAGCCCAATTCAGCATTATTCTGTCTTCTGCTATGACAGTCCTAATAGTCAGAATCTTCCTCCCTCTTTGAGAAGAAAATAGTATGGAACCAGAATGGACACATTTCATCATCTTTAAGAGGCCCAAAGCTTATGAAAAGCTAACCTCTCCGAGAAATGAGCCATCATCTGGGTATTCATGGTCCACTCTGACCATGACATGGTGGACAAGAAGATAAGTGTCTACAGAAACGGATATTTTTCCTGAAGATTTGGGGACTGAGTCTCTGATCTCAGCTCTGCCACATCCTGGCTGTGTGCATGGAGGTACCTGTGGCTCTATTTAAAGTTTACAGATGTTTTTCTACCCTTCTATGACTTATGGGAGAAAACTCCCACTCTGCTATCTAAGAGCAGCACAGAGGTTCTGTCTTGCGCATCACCAATCCAGGTCTCATACAGTATCTAGTGCACTGGAACTACTTTGAAGATAGAGAAACACTATTAGCAAGTAGGTGTGTTGGGGGAAGGGAAGGCATTGCCTGCAAAGATTAGATTTCTCATGCTATAACTCACTGAAACCTTACAGTCTCTCTGAAAAGCTGAAAACTTGTAGCCATAACCTTTGATGGGAGAAAAATGTATACCTTGGCTAGGTTCACAGAAATAGAAATATTGCACCTGCTAACCCTGTTTCTATTTTAATACCTACTGATAAGTACTGGGTTGTAATATGGTCTCTATCACTCTAGCATATGATGATAGAACATTATGTGGTCCTGTTTCATACTGGGGAGAGATGGATGGAGGAAAGAAGGGGGCATTGAGGGTTGGAGGAAGAGAAAGACAGCAAACAAGAAAAATAGTGGCAACCTCCCTTGACTCTAAGATGTTTTCTCTTTCCATTTCCATGCTGGGGAATATGTTGAACGTGAGGATTGTGATGTGATGGCGGGGTGGGGGGTGAAAGCTCTATGATGCTCAGCACTGGAGCATTCCCAGCTGGACAGGGGTTGGTGTCTGCCTAGGTATAGCACTCTAAGATATGAAAAATGAGAAGCTCCATCCAGAAGACAGTTCTAGGATGGCGAAATGCCTGAAATGTACTTCACTTGAGAAGGCTGGAACGCCTGATTTACAGAAGTAATGGGCACTTTCTATTTTTCTCTTTTCAAAATTCCCAAGATATTTCTTGGAGAAGGAGGAACAGATTCAATTTCTTTATGGACAAGAAGGAAAAAGCCATAGTTTTCAAGTTGTATGGGAGGAGAAAAACAACCTTCTAATAAGAATGTTCAGAAAGAGTCCATATTCTTGATAGTGAAAAGGCTATCAAGGGAGGTAGGTAAGAAACATTCAAAAGTATTGGACTATGGACACTCTCGTGCCCTCAAAATTCCAGGTATTGATATAATATTTCTGTCATTGGCAAAGAAGCAAAAGACATGGAGTTATAACTCGGCAGAGTAATGGGTCTAATATCTACAAAGGTTAATCTCAACAGACCCTACATATGTCCCCAAACCGTGTACCTCTCCCTATGCCCCAGAAAAGACACAATGTTAGAAGGGCTCACCTTTCTTCTCAAATTCCACTTTCTCTTCTCCTGGCCTTCCCAAGCTGTCCAGGGCATGGGTCATCTGGCTATCAAACTCATCCTCACGGGAGACATGGTTAGCCCGCCTGGGTGGGTCCTCTTCCTCTTCATAGTCATAGTCATCTAGGATGGGGGTTTCCCGGATAGGCACACCGATGACTGAGTTGTGTGCCTGTAGTCTGGTGGAGCGGAAGCTCTCCCTGGCCTGAGGACCGAGCAGCACAGATGGGATGTAGTGAATCTCATGAGTGGCTTCTGTGCTTGCGCTCTTCTGTGGGATGCGCCTGCGCTTCTGCCAGCGCCGTTGGGCATACAATGCCACTGTGAACACCAGGAGCAAAAGGAGCAGTGCAATGAGTCCACCCTGGAGGAGAAATAAAGAATGGCAAAGAAATGGGCCACTGGCTTGTTAATAGTAGACGCAGATTACACTACTTCTCAGTCCAGATTCTTTTCATAAACAACCTGTGAGACTCTAAGGAAACCTTCACTTTCCACACGTTAATTTTATAGTCATCAAGGATGAAGAAGAGTCTTACCCTCTCTTCTTTACAAGTTTGATATGAAGAGAAAAAGATATCAGTAACAGCCATGTTAGAACAATCTACGTTGTTAAATGTAGGCAGTTGTGTTCTTATTTCTCCTATCAGCTGAGCAGCCCCAAAATAATTCATCATACTCCCTCAGTTTTATTATATTATCTACACAATGAGTTTCCCAAAAGCTCAAGAGATAGTAACATTCCCTACACTCCATCACAACTTTCAGATAGTATTAGATTGTATTATCCAAATCCAAATAGTTCTACAATCTGTGTTTTCTTCATTTTCACCCTTTAATCTTTGACTTTTCAAGAAGCAGTTGGGGAAAGAAAGTAGGTGCTTCACAAATGTTTGGAGAATGAATTAGTGGAAAATGAATGACAGTAAAACTTCATAAGGCTCCTTTAATCAGAAACTTAAGGTAAACTGAAGTTTATTTATCTTAGCCCATCTCACCATTGTGTATTAAAAATGTACATGTCTGTCTGTAACTGACTTGTAAAATTCATGAAATGATCTTGTCTAGGATTTTCTGAGGGCAAAATAGTCCCTAAATATGCATTCTTCTTCCAGGTCCCTGACAAAGGTGGATAGTAGTAGTTTTATACTCAACTGATCTCTCCTAATCACCACAATGTCAAGAAAAAAAGTCTCTCTATTTCTCACTTTTTATTATTTTTCACCGCCTCTTAGTTCAGTTCTGTTGGTGTGTATTGAGAGAAAGAGACTCCAGTAGATACTATTTAAAAGTCTCACTGTCTTTTCACTTACCTGGTCCCTACATCCTGCTCACCAAATATACAATGGACACCCTCATGTTATTTTATCTAAGACCCCTAATTCACTACAGTAAATATATTCAAAATGCAGAGGGGTGGAATGTAGCTGGGTATAAAGTTGAGGTAAGAGCATTATAACAGGACTGAAGTACGGCAATGAACTTAGCATTGATTTACAATAAGGTCCCAAGGAATATTTTCCTAAATGTCATAACTTTGAAATCAATAACATAAGCTGAACAGATCCTCCCACTACATAACTTTATTTAGATATGAATGTGTATAAATTTTCAATTATATGTAAAATATGTAAGTCAAAAGCTTCTTTGTAGAGGGAGATAAGTTGAAAGTTGAGGGATTTGGAGAATGTATCATAAAATGGCTGCCAGTAAGCATGGACTTTAGATGTTCTCTGTCAGTGCACCTGCAGGATGGTTGTATCAAAACAGCAGAAAAGCAGGAAAATTCACTGTAAAGAGAAGAATTCATTCATAAGCATGAGGCCCTTGAAAGAACCACTGGACTACCTTTGTCTCATTTGGACATTCTACTCAGGAAAGAAAAACAAGTGACTCAAAAGGGAGAAATAGCACATTGAGTTGCCAGAAATGGCTAAGGTTGCTAGAACTGACCCATGCTAATGGTGCCACATTCTACCTCCATCTTCCTTCACCAGGAACAAGTGAAGAAAAAGGAAGAGCAATCGATATGTTATCAAGAACTGGAACATTTAACCTCAGAGCACACAGCAGGAGCAAATTCAGAACCTGGTGGCCAAAAGTACACTGCAGGGCAAAACAAGCATCATAGGAGAATGAATGTTGGGTAGACTACTTTGAATTTTCCTAAAGCAAGTTAAGATGAAGCTGAAGTTCAAAGGCTGATATGTTGATGCCCTTTAGTTTCAGAGTCAACCTGATGCCAAATCCAATATGAGGGGGGACATCTTTGGTTTATTTATTTGTTTTATAAAATAAACAAAAATGGTGAAGGGCTGAAAATTCATCCCCTCAAAAGACCAAGTAGCAGTCTACTGGCATGAGTATATAAGTGTACAAATACATGTGTAAAAATGTGATTTAGGTCTCCTTTATGAGCGTGAGATTTTCACTATGTTCTTAGGTAAAAGGAGGGAAGAAGTGAGTCCCCTTCTCTTCTCGATTCTTCCTTCCGTACCTGTCTCTTTGAAGGATTTTTCTATTTTCCCAAATATATTACTGAGAGTGCCCATAGATTCCCCAGTAGAGGCAGACAAGACCAAGGACATGAAATAGAAATGTTAAGGACAGCGTCGCGTCTGCGTCCAGGATAGGTGAAGCTCTGACTCCCTGCATACTACTGGCTGTGACAAGAGTACTACAATGGGTTACCTTCTTGGGCTCCAATAGGAGCCTTTGGAAATGATTATTCTCACTGTGAAGAATTATGCCAATAATTTTTTTAAAAAAAAAAAACATGTGATCTGAGTAAGAGATGTCTGCCACAGAAAGACCACAAATAGCAGCCTCCTTCCTATAGTTTCTCTATTCCTCTACTCTAGAGCAAATCTTTTCACTCAGCTCCCTGAGGACAAACCTATCTTCTAGTTCCCCAAGACTCACAGAATAACATCTAGCTTTCCTACCTTGGCACTCAAGATCATTCATGGCTGCACCCTTGCTTCATTTCGATGCTTCTATTCCCTGCAAGACTAGCCTGTCCTGCCTAGCACATCTCACCCTACAGCCTAGACCTGACTAGTCAGCCTGTCCCCTAAGTATGATGGTTACTTCATCTAATTGCCACCTCCACCTAAAGTGATCTTTCACTCTCTAAAGTGCACTGAATAAGGTAACCCAAGAATCACGCCCTCACAGGAGCTCAAGGGGTGACCTCATTTGGATATTAGAACTTTGTAAATATTATCAGTGATGATGAGAGCATATGAGATTAGAAAAGACCCTAAACAAATTGGCTGGTGTCCATTAAGAGAAGAGAACATAGTAGCATGGCCATATAGAAGGAAGGTAAGGCGAAGACAAAGACAAATTAGGGTGACCCAGCTGGTACATGGAACACCACTAGTCCATGGGCTTTCCATCACAAACTGGGGTAGATTCTTCTATACAGCTTTCAGATTTAGTGGCCTCTGATGGCATATTTTAGGGGATTTCTGACATTGAGCTATGAGAGAATAGTTTCATGTTAAGCCCCCTAGTTTATGAGAGCTGTTGTGGAAACCCTAGGAATCTGATCTGCTCATTGTAACTTTTACCCCCATACACATAATTTTAAATATTATGTTTTTTGAGGATGTATTCGATGCTACCACAGTACCATGAATAAATCCTTGAGACAGCACGAAAGGGGAGAAACATTTATTGTGCCTATTGTTTTAGTCCATCATAGCAAAAGCAAAGTCTCTCACACTGTGGCATCCAGGGAACACAGAAAACGCCTGATCTCTCATTTTTCCCTCTTTCCCTGCTGAATTAAACCTCTTAGGAATCACCCTTGAAGATACCAACAGTGGTGTGCTTTACAAATTCTCAATTAATCCTGTGATTGACATTAGCTATCACAGGATCTTTGTCTCTTTGTCTCCAAGTGTTGCAGGACTCCCAGTGATCTGGCAGTACTATATCCAATGACTGTTTCTGGCCATCTTTCAAGGACAAGTTGTGAACTGTTATTACCTAGACTATGGTGTAATGTAGAAGATGCTGTAAGAAATGTCCTGGTGCCTAAACCTGTCCCTGGACACACTGAAGACATGCAAGTACAAGGCCTTGTCGTTAACTCTAACTGGCACCCACAGAGCCCCTGATCATACACTGTATGTCACCTCAGCTGCTCTTCTTTTCCTCTGAGCACCTTTACCTAGTGTGCTTACACAATCAATATTAAAATAGTCATAAATTACAGAGTCTAGGGACTAAAAATCACCCCCAGGACACCCTCCCAAGTGAGAGCCTTCAGAAAAATCAGAGTTGGGATGTCAGTCCACCTGGCCTCATTTTCATCTATTTCTCCTGTTTAAATATCCAGGCACAGGAGAAGAAGCAAGAGAATGGAAAGAGGATAATATGGGAAATGCCTTATTTGACAATGTGTCATTCGGAAACTGATTATTTCTGTCTCTGGCCTTTTTAATATTCCCTCACAATGGCCAAGCCGCAAGGGGATTTGGTATTCTAAGTCTGGATTTATAATTCTCTGTTCTGCAGTGATAAGAACACGGGCCTTTAATCCTCAGAGCTGTGAACATGCATATTCTCCTAAGTAATGTCCTTCCCTTCTTGCCACTTGTTTCTGGTCCCTGGCAGGGAGCCACACGATCGCTTTGAGCAGGTGACCCACTGGATTTTCTATTTGGCCAGATGCCTAGTGACAGAGGTAGTACGGTAGGGTGGAACAAGCCTCCAGATTCTCTGAGAAGTTTCTTTGGGGCTTCAGTGTATGCATAAGCTGTGATGATTATAAGAAAATAGTCCAATCCCTTTGAGGTACAAATAAAGAAACTGTTTCTGTCACTGAGAGAAGAGTGTTTTGGCCAAGATCACAGAATGTCCTGCAAAAGTTTTAGAGAAAGAGTTTGCAGTCAGTACCCATCACAGCTGCTAATTAACCTGTCAATCAAGGAAATGTGTTTGATGAAAGAAGTTCTGCAAACTTCCATTTCTCCCCTGTCCCAGGACAAGATAGCATTCAGAGTGATCATTTAAATGAGTGCTAGATAATCTTCTTGCCTTTATCTCCTCTCTTCCTTAATTCAAAATCCATTCTCCTACCATAATGAAAGCTGGTAGAAACACACCTACTTCATCTCCCATTGACTCAGCTGGGAGTGTCTGTGATTTGAAGTTCAAGTCCTTGCCACACAGACAGGACTCCATCTCTGTGAGCAAGCTAGCATCAAATGTATACTTTTGAGATATTAATGGGGGACTCAGCAACCTTTATTTTTGACATAGGTTGGTAAAAACATGCTGTGGCTGTAGAAAGATCATGTTGTATATACTAGGGGACAGAAATCAGGGAGGCCACTGAGGTTTCTCATGACAAGATAAACTAGTGTTTCTTATATGGGATAAATTTGTACTCCAGGAGCCATTAGGAATGAGGAACCATTATAGTTGTCACAGATAGGGGTGGTATAGGATTTGTATTATCATCTAGTGAGTAGTGAGTAGAGACCAGTGCAATTTAGGGAAATTTCCTAAATGTACAGGAAAGCCAAGTTAAAAAAAAACCAAAACAAAAACAAAAAACAAACCCAAGTGGATGAGGCACTAATACCAACAACTGATAGCCCTTGGTTTAAGAGAGATGATGAAAACTAATCTAAATTAAGGCTGTGGAGGTATGTAGCTGTCTACTGGGATTTTTTTTTCCTTTTTCTATTTTTCAGAGCTGGGGACCGAACCCAGGGCCTTGCGCTTGCTAGGCAAGCGCTCTACCACTGAGCTAAATCCCCTCTACTGGGATTTCTATAACAAGTACATAACAGAATAGGAAGATTGAATTAGCAGTAAAGGGAGAGGAGGAAGGAGGTACTGACGATGACAGTGAGGTCTGGATTTTATCATTGGGCCAGAGTGGGACCTATCTAATTAATGATTTCCTGAATAATACTCTATGTTATGCAAGATCCTAGACCATAATCAAATGAAAGATGTTTGCATGCATAAATAATCAATTAGCTAAAAGAAGATAAATACACACAAAAGATAAGTTGTTGTATATAAATACACATAAATATTCTCATCTGTAACTATATACCCACATTCCTCTGTACGTGTATAATTAGTTATATTTATCTACAATTATGTCTTTGCCTCTAGGGAGATACTAGCTGACCTGTTTAAGAAGGCCCTATTAAAGAAAATAAGTCACCCTATTTATCACATATGTCTTAGGTGCATATTTTATTTCCCAAGACAATGCTGAAGAGGGGGAAATAAAGAGACACATTGCGCTTCTTTGGAAAGTATTCAATGTCCACCTATTGCTTTACAGATTATATATATCCTTAATTATCTTTAGGTTATATCAGAAAAGGAGTTAACCCTTCACATAATCTATACCCTATGAAAAATAATTTATCTCTCAGACTGGAGCTAATAAACCCTCAGGCATGAAGTCCTGACCACGACATCAAGAGACATGGGTGGGATCTTGACTCTACTACATTTTAGTTGTGGGCTGTGCTTAAATCACTTAACTTTCCTCCTTTCTCATCTACAAACAGGGTTACTAGCATGTAACTGAGAAAGAATGGGGTAAACTCAATGCAATCATGTTATGTAACAACACATCTAGCATAATGAGTTGCATTTAGCAGATCTCAAGAGATGTAACATCCTTTTTGTTGATCCAAGATTCTATTTCCCTCAAAAAATTAAATAAGAGATATTGATGACACCAGTATGAGATAGTCTCTCAATACTGTAACTACATCTCACACTGCTTCCAGGCTGTAAGGCACAACTGTGTTCCTTCCTAGGAGTATTCAGGTAAAACCATGTGCCTTTAAAAATCTTTTCTTCTCTCCATCTCTTTACAGATTAATATATTTTCAGATAGATTCTCACAGGTAGATCCACAGCTTGCTTCATAGGTCAAGTAATCTTTGAACCTGAGATCTTCAGGTTTCTGGCTCTTTGGTGTGTGTCCCCAACACCAGCCCAAAAGGCTGGCAATAGTCATTCTTGTGTACCAGAGTTCTCTCCCAATTAATTGAATAAGAAAGATAACAAGAAGACAGTCACTGGACAAGGAAGAGGTATGTCTTCCGGGTCCAAGAGAGGAAGAGGGAGTGCAGGAGGAGGACACTTCTATACGAAGGCCAGGGGAGGGAAGCAGACAAAATGTAGGGTGGGGACTGTTAGATCTGGTGGTCGAATCCACCAGGATGCACCACTGGAAAATTTATAACAGAATAGTTGATAAATTTAAGATGATAGATTCCAAGTCCAGTGATTATATTATCTATTGATTATAAACTAAGATTATTTGGTGTTTTCCATTCCTTGGCTACTCAGGTGGGCCAGAGGGAAAGAACTTAGCTGAGACAGAATTCAGCCAGGCTTTGTGACAGGAAGATTGGGTAAAGACTGAGCTCCAGGGGAAAGGTAGAGAGTGGAGCGCTGACTGTGAGTGGAGCGCTGGCACACCCACAGCTGCCCTAGAGACCAAGTGCAATTTCAGAGCTTTGGAGAGACAGAGCCAGCAATGGTGGGAGAGGCCCTGACAGGGGGAATTTGTTTCGTTTCTAGGCTGGGAACAGATTGAGACTGCCAGTACCTAGTCAGCAATAACGTGTGTTGGTTTTGTAATTATTACATGCAACATCTTTGCTCTAATAATTTAGAAGATGAAAAAGCCAATACTGACCTTGAAAATGTTTTAGGACAGATGGAATACCTACATGCTTTTGCTACTTTGCCTAAGAATGCTAGTATGGATGAAGGCACTACAGCAGATTGAAAAACACAGTGATCTGCTTTGTTTTTTATCACAGCGTTCCTCTGACTGAAATGCCCCAGATAACTTCTTTATCTAGTGTTTGAAATCATAAGTCCAGTCATGAGTTTTCTAAAATAGCTAGATCAAGTGTTTATTTACTAGCCCCGCTGAATCACTCAGGCTTGTTTATCAGAGAACACGGGACTTTGTAGGTTAACTTGAATATTATCCACTCCCTTGGACCAGACTTGGCTTGGAGAGGATTTGTGAGAAAAGGATATCTGAGAATATCAAAACATGACTTCAACTCAAATTATGGGTCCCAGCTGATGGCCTCTGTTCTGCTTGAGACAACTTTTCAGATTATGTGTGCCCCACCCCGTGTGTGTGTGTGTGTGTGTGTGTGTGTGTGTGTGTGTTTAGAAATCTTTCACTTGTTATTCTAAAAATTCTCTGGATAGCTCATCCCTTGCATATCAAAAGCCTTATATTATATATATATATATATATATATATATATATATATATATCAATTCAGGTATTACCTCGGGTTCTCTTTCGATTTTTGTTTAACCCACGTATCAGCATCCCATGACCCAAGCCTCTAATTAGAGACAGCAAACATAAGCATATGACTGGGCCTGGCCCTAAACTCCCTCTGTCACAAGATAAACTTGAACTCAGAAATACTCCTGCCTTTAAAATTATAAACCAAAAACCTTAGCTGGGTAAGGTCTTGTCCTGTGATCTCAACTCCCTAAGTCTCTTTATCTCCTTCCTTAGTATCTTTCTGATAAGATGACTCAAAGTGCACCTGCCTTTGTTCCTTTGGATCTGTGAAGCTCCTTATACAATTCCTATTGCATCCTTATATTTTACATAGTTGAGAAATTATATATTTTAACTCATGTTTTCAGCATTCTTTCCCACAGCCTTGAGAGCTGTCCCAAAGGTCACAGTTTTCTATCATTTTGCTGAGAAATTAGAGACATCCTTGTCTCTCAGACTCCTGTTGCCTCTGATTATCCTGGAGTCATTAACCTTGACAGAGAGAATATACACCTTGAAGAAGAAATGTGAAAATATGTATGTTATTATACAAACAAACCTTATGTCCACAGAAATCATCAGCATGTGTGGAGGCCCTTGCCCTCCTGGCTCAATTCTAGAGGCAGAAACCATGTCATTCTGCCCATTACATGGCCAAGTAGATATAACATTAATCAACTGCCTGTTTCTCAGAATCTAACACTGAGTAGGTGTCATTATGCACCTACTCTATTTCTATGCTGAGAATCAATGAATGGATAGGCCAGGTTTGTTTTCTTTCAGAATGATTATGAATGGTACATGTTTCTAGTAGATCTTCAGTTAATTGTTTAAGGAATGAAAGAATGAGTCCATTAAGTATACCTCTCTGAGGGTAGGTGGTTGAAATACACCTAGAGCTGTCTGGCAATCCTTCATTTGTATGTAACAGGATAATTCACACAAGCTATTTAGCACAAATCAGTACTTCTCTCCATTAGGTGACCTCTCAAACTCTCTCAGAACCCACTGTGAAGGATGCATAATGGGGACAGAAGAGGATTGATTTTCTTCCCACACTTATAAGTCACTGAGATGAACAGATGGACCCTTTGTGGTCAGGGAGGGGTGCTGTATGAATTCCTTGATCTATTCCCTCTCTTCACTACTTTAAGGGAACACCTGGAAACAGATAGTCAAGTCCAGGACTTTTCACTCAGTCATCAAACAATATTGTGACCTTAATACAGCCTCCGTGTGATGCTTAATTTTCCCAACTTTCACATGACAGTACCAAGCCTCAACCAAATAGGTTGTAGTAGAGACTAGAAATAATTGTACAGTATATTCTCTTTTCAGACAAAATCTCGAAATGTTGTCCAATTGTAGGTGGAAATCACTATGTGTTATTCATGCTGACACATACAAGTTTGGAAACTTACCACCCTCCTGCTCAAGGTCTTGATTGTAACACCTTGTTGTTTTATACTGACCCTGCGCTAAACTATTTGCCTGGATTTAGAAATGCACAGATATGTCCTTGAAAAACTTGCAGTTGTTTGGGAAAATAGATATGCAAGCAGATAATTACTACCGTGCACAGTTTGATATATTTTTATGCCAGGGGGAAACCGTGAGGAGCAAAGAGTTTCTCACAGCATCCCAACCAAATCATACAGGGAGTAGGAATAAAACAGACTTCCCTGTAACTCCAATTACAGACAAATTAAAAGGGAAGAAGACTGCCCATGCAATCAAGTATATTCACACCCAAAATGAGATTGATAGAACATTGAGCAGCACAGTGGGTAAGAGTTGGAATGTCCACACTGTCATTTACCAGTTGGAAAGCCTGACACAGGTCAAGGCATTTTTTGGAGCCTCTGCTCTTTTATTTGAGAGTGAAAAACAATAATCTTGATGGAATGACAGCATTGGGAAGATTAAATGAACAACTGCACAAAAGGGAGCTAACACATCAGTGCTCGGAGAATGGTGGTGTCATGAATTCTGCCTTAGAAAAATACACTGAGGAAGGAATCAGAGACCCTAGTCAGTCCCTTGTCTCTTATATACCATGGAAGCCAACAAAGAATCCATGGTTCACATTCCTGATTGTTTAAAAAACACAAACAAGATGGATTCAGCAGCCAAATAAGCTAGGCATCCTTAACTTCATTTAGCAATTGAGTAAACTAAGCCGCCAACAGGGCACTCTGCCCAAGTTTGCAACATTGTGTAGTGGCAGAGAACAGATTTGATTTTAGGGCCTGAATCCATCTGCTGTAAGTTGCTGCGATCATCCTAACATCAAAAGCATCGCTTAGTACACTGTTGGCTTTTTTTAATATTTTTAGACGATTAGTAGGAAGTACATATTAGTGAATATGCAGAAGGGTTTCCAAGTGTCTTTGAGCCTCTGAAGCCCAGGGCTGTGCTTGAGTTGTTCCAGAATCCTGTCCTCAGTGAGAGACCAGAACATACTTAAAGAATGAAGAAAACAATGCTTTTAATGCTCCATTAATTTCTGGGGAAGGCATTCAGGCTATAGGAATTATTTGGAAGCAAACATGTGTATCTGATAACTTGTATCTGATGTTGGAGGAGAAGAAAGAAAGAAAGAAAGAAAAAAGAGAGAGAGAGAAAGAGAAGGAAAGAAAGAAAGAAAGAGAGAGAGAGAAGGAAAGAAAGAAAGAAAGAAAGAAAGAAAGAAAGAAAGAGAGAGAGAGAGAGAGAGAAGGAAAGAAAGACATGGTGCAAATTCCCAACTTTATAAACTGCTGCAATTCCCATGTATGCATCAGTATGTAAATATGGAAATAAGGGAGCTTTCCATGAAAGAGGGCATCCAGGAAGGAACTCTGAATTTGGATTTGAATTTGGATCTAAATCTAAGCTTATCAACTATAATCCTTGCTATTGTCACCTTTTTTCCCCTTCCAATGTGTGTGCTTGTGTGTGTGTGTGTGTGTGTGTGTGTGTGTGTGTGTGTGTGTGTGTGTGTGGTGTACATGTGCATGTGAGTATGAATGCATAGTCACATGTTTCACATGTACAGGTGGAGGTTACAGTATGACACTCGGAAACATTTTATATATTGAGGCCTGGCCACTTGAACCCAGAGCTCACTACTTCAGCAAACTGAGATAGCTCATTTTCTCTGGGAATGCTCTGTCTCTGACTTATGGATGTTAAGATTAGGTATGGACTACTATGCTCACCTGACTCATAAGTGAATAATGGGAAACTAGATTCTGGGCATCAGGTGCTATGCTGATTGAGCTTCCCTTCAGCTCTACCACCTTGATATTCTAGTTTTAAAATGGCCATGTTCATAAGCCTCTTCATGCAAAGAATCCCCTGCTTCTGATCCTGTTTATAAAATGTGTGTATGCTGAAGAATGGTTTGTATACAATGCTTAGAATGTGTAGTGAAAGGAAGGAATCTAAAAACCACAAGTAACTGGCAGAGATAACAGCAACCACCAAAAGCTATGCCACATGTCTTAGGGATTTTGACTCCATCTGATGCTTCTATCATCTATCCATCAAGCTTCTTCAAAACCCATTACCAGACACACAATAGGAGTCATGTTAGAGGCACTCTTTTGGATGCCATTTTTGGTCATCGGTGATGGAATTGTCAATTGTTTTTAAGGCCTCAGGATCTCCCCCACTGAGACTGATCAGGAAATCTCCAGGGCAGTTAGTTATCAGGGCACAGAGTCAAGCATGGCATGTCCAGGAATAATAAATGAAAAGACAACAGACTCAACAGGAGGCTAGTGCATACAATGACAGGAGAAGGGAGCTAAAGTTGACCCTGTTCCTATTGGGAGGGTTGGGGATGCTTCACAGTTTCTTCTCTATCTTCTGGTGTTGTGTCACCTTACCTTAAAAATACATATAGCTTGCAATTCCTTGAGAACCTGAAGTTAGCAAAGAGAATTATCTGTCTAATACTTCTTTGTAGGTGGTTTGTGCGTACATTTGCACAAGGGTGTAAATGTGTGTGTCTGCATTTATGGAGGTCAGAGGTCAAAACCAAGTATCTTTATCAATCTGCACCTCATCTTTTGAGACAGGTTCTGAAAATGAATGCACATTTCAATAACTGGTTAGAGTGGATGGCCTCTCTTTTTAAAATAATAGTATTAATTGGCTCAAATCTGACCTGAAGTCCATGATAACTTTAAGTTGATGTCCTTAACCACTGACATCTACAAATGTCTAAATCCAGATGGTTGAATTAATATGAATTCTGGGCAGCACATAATTTAATTTGTCATGCAGAGAAAGGACTATTGGCTCTGTTATTCAAATCTAGCAATTGTAGAAGAAATCATGGTATAGAAAGCAAAAAAAAAAATTAAAGGAGAAAAGAAAATGGCCAAGAGAAAAAAATATAAGGCCTCCTTTTTTCCTTGACGCTCATTCTGAGCAGAGGATCAAATGATGCAAGAATTGAGGGGAGAAGGCATTAGGACACAGGAGAAGAAATTCCACAGAGAAAGCTTAGGACTGAGATAAGCAGAATAAGCAAAAGTACTTTCTGCACAGAAATTGACCCTTTTCTTACAGTCTTCTAAGATTTCCTTAAGAGAATTAAGTAACTGCAAACTAACCTAGTCCTGAGAATCTCCTGTTCATTATCTGACCTGTAGAATTCACCCAGGAAGCATGGTCATCAGTTACCTGGAGCTTGCTTAGGGTTGACAAACCAGGGAATCTGATCTAGGGAGTTCAAATCTCAACCATGACAGTTTCTGAACTAGTGCTCATGGGTAGGCTGATTTCTTCTCTGAATAGTCTTCTCCTTTCTGTGAAAGTGTATCTGTCATCCAGTCTGATTCTCCAATTTGCTGAAGGAGGCAGATAAGGTTAATGATCGCCTGCATGAAGTTATCTAAATAAAGTAAATGAATATTCATCTGCGTCGATTTAATGCATCAAAGGGGAACTGTTTGTGAGGCATGGGAAGAATAAGGTGCCTTCTGAATTTGGAAATTCCGGGGTACTTTGCAAGAGGAGAGACAGAATGAGTGGAAATAGGGGTGAGTAGAAAAAGAAATTGAAAAGAAAGAAAGATCCACGTCCTCTTGGTTTAGTTCATGTGCCTTAGCCAGGTACATCCAGGAGAATTCTTTTATCTTAATCAAAATTTCTTCCTTGTTCTCTGTCTATGTCCCAAGGTTTTGACGGAGGGTAGAGAGGCAAAAAGCAACAAAGAGGACATGGAATGAGGCCTCGGGACTCTCTTTATTTCTCCTCTGAACTGGTTCTGACTAACAGTTCTGCTTTGTAGACAATCATGGTTACATTAAGGAGTATTAAACACTCAGCTCTGACATTGACTGAGTCATATTTCTTAACAGAGCTCTTCACATAAATAAAGTTAAAACTTTAGCCCTCATCTGTTTCACTCTTTTTCCCATCTTTCAAGATGTTTTAAATTTATGTGAGGATACAGGAATCCCCAAAACCTAATATTCATTAAGTGCATCAATAGAACATTCTCAGGAAATTGCTGTTATTATTATGATACTTGCATAGAAAATTTTCGAGGGAGAAATTTTTCCCTCCTATCCAAAAGCATCTACACTCTTTCCCCCTTTTTAATCAATGTAATTTTAGAATTTCACTGCAATGCAAAACAGGTGCAGATTCCTTCCCTGGTATTTTGTTTCTCATTCATTGTGTTTGGGAAGAGGCCCTTTCTGTCTGAGGCTTCTGTCCCTGACACATGCAGGAACTCTGGCATTATTCTTCACCCTTCTGTGTCTATGACTGGTGTGTGAAACTTCTCCTTTTGCTGTTACCAGGAAGATCAATGGGGCTGCCTGTCCTTCTGTGAGACAGAGCAAGCCGAGAGCCTCAGGAGCAGATGGTAACTGTGCAGAAGGGCTGTTTCCAGTTCTTATGGGACAGTGCCTCCTCACTCAAAAGCAAAATATCATAGAAAACTACTGAACCTTGATCCATTGGGCTCAGGAAATCTAGGAATTGAGGACTACATTCATTTAATGAGACATTGGGAGAGGAGTGACAGAGCATCTCATAGCCTACATTCCTCACCAATCAACTAGCAAAAAGAGCTAGCCTGACTTGACTCATGGTAGATGGGAGAATCAGACTGAATGATAGACATGAAAAATATTGGAAAATTCCTAAGTTTTACTTATATATGAAGGTTGGGCAACATACAACTACAACATACACTTAAAACTATCAGTGCATGTCCTGGCTAGTTTTAATGCCAACTTGATGGAAGCTAGAGTCATGGGAGAGGAGTATATGTTAATTGAGAAAATATATCCATAAGATGTAAACAAGTCTATAGAACATTTTTTAAATTAGTGATTGATATGGGAGGGGTCAGTCCATTGTCAGTAGGGCTATTCCAGGCTGTATTCTTGGGCTGCCTAAAAAATCAGGCTGAGCAATTAATAGAGAGAAAGCCAATAAGCAGCACTCCTCTTTGACCACTTCATTAGCTCCTGCCTCCAAATTCCTGCCCTGTTTGATTTCCTGTCCTGACTTCTTTTGATGAACTGGGATGTGGAAATATAAGTCAAATAAACCCTGTCCTTTCTGAGTGGCTTTGATCATGGTGTTTCATGACAGCAATAGTAACCCTAAGATTCTATAGTGGAGAAAGACTGAAGTCTTATATTGTTTCTGGGTAGAAGTGTCCCATATGTTGAAAGCTTGTTCCTCAATACAGTGCCCATCAATGCAGTGTTGGGAACTGATTGGAGAATTGGGACATAGTCCTAATCTGTGGATTTACACAGTGATAGATGCATAATAAAACACACTATAGGGTAATGTGTAGCAATAGTAGAACCTGACTGGGGAGGATTCTGACTTTGGGTTGTGCCTCAGAGGATATGTCTCACCACAGAACTCTTTCTCTCACTGTTTCTTTCTGCTTTTTTAGATGCCCTGAGGCATGTTCCCTGATACCACATTGTTCTGCTTTAGTACAAGCCAATAACAATAGAACCAAGCAACATGAACTAAAACCTCTGTATCCACGAGCCCAATTAAATATTCCCTCCCTTTAGTTCTTTTAAACATTCTGTTGAAGCATGAAGGACAGGAAACATACATGCTGAAGAAGTTTCTGTTCAGTCTTCATCATTGAGGTGAAACATTTTATTTTTACCTACTTAACTAAGAGTCTGAAATAACTGCCATGAATTCTTTTTTAAAAAAATCAAAACAAGATATTCTAACAAGAAAAATGTCACTCAGAGTGCAGTAGCATCCACTATAAGCAGCAGGTACCAAGAGTGACCAAAGAAAACAACAGGTTTGACTATTTTAGCCTATTTGACTCTTTATAAAAGCTCTTTGAAGGTAACTGTGAGGATACTGATCAAAATCCAAGTTCTTATGTTACTCTTTCTCTATTTCCTGCCATGGAAATTTATATTGGTTAGTTTGTGCTAATTAAATGCAGACTTGATAGGCTTGCTCCATTATAAATGGTTGTTTTTATCCGATTTATGAATAGGAGATACCTGCAAGATCCTATTTGGACCCACAACTCTGGGCTAAAAATGTTAATGTACCTTATCTCTGTGTAACAGGAGAGTGTCTTTGGAGCATGGTGAATGTACAAGGCTGGGCAATGAATGCATGAGTTGGCAGAAAGCAAAAGGCCTATGCCAATCCCTCTGTTGTACAGACCAGAGAAGGCAACAGAGGTACCCAGCTGCCTACCACCAGTCTGAGAAGGGAGCCTGAGGCAGGCACAGATTGTGTTTGGTTTGGAGGGAAAGACTAATAACTCAGCAGAGACAGCACAGATGTGTTTGGCATTCAGACCATCTCACCCTGACACCACCTCTCTCCCTCCTCCACACCCTTTGCAGTGCTAGCTAATCCCTCCTGCACAAGCCGTGTACCCCATACCATGCTGAACAGATGCTTAACAGGGGCTAGAGAGAAACCCAGCAGAGCCAGATACAACTAGTCTTGCTCCGTTCAAATCCCACTTTCCAAATGTCACAGTCCATGGGAGCTGAGAGCTCTTAAGGTTAGAGGACATGGTTGGGAATATACAGCTTTTGAATGCTTGCCTTTGAAAAATATTTCTAAACACACAGATTTTAGGGCTCCTTAAGACAAACAAGAAGAAAGGCTATTTTTTCATTGTGTAAGGGAGATGAAGGCGAGTGAGGACAAGAGAATTAGAACTTCCCTAAGTCAACTACAGCCCGAGGTAGAGTCAGGATTGGAACCTGGATGTTTGGAGGTCAGTTTGAAGCTTGTTTTGGTGAGGTAAGAAGCAGAAGAGTAAAAATGGGCATGCAATTTCAAGGATTTGCTGTTAACAATTGGCATTCACTGTTTTTCAGAGCATTATAAGGAGAAACAAAATGTTCAGTCCAGTTTTTAAGCCGCTATTACACGACAATCACTGGCAATCGCAAATTAAGTACCTTAAATGACTAAAGCAGTCCTCACTGAAAATCAGTAAGGTTGATGTTAATACATCCATTCTGCAGGAAAAAAGAAAGAAAGAAAGAAAGCAGGCTAAGTAATCTGCTCCAGGTAAAAACATTAATGTATAGCCAAGCCACTGTTAGAACACAGACCTCTAATAGTAGAAAAGAAATGGAGAGAATTTTTCATGGCCTCTAGAAGAATCCTCTCCCCTTTTGTTCAGCAGGGGTTTCTACACAGCTAGGATGAGGCTTTCCCTTCTTCAGTACCACCTTTGCAACGAGGATGAGAATACCAGATTTCTTTCTTGTATGTTGAATTTCACAGGAGTTTAATGAATACATCAATCAAGAAAGAGGAGCTTTTCATGTAAAAGTGTTAAAATGCATATACCCCTGAATTTCATGGAAATCCTGTAAACTCTTTGTCTAAAGTGAGCGTGGTGCATAGCATCATAGCGTAGCCCCATTCCTCAGGTCACCTGAAGAAATGAATGTTTGCATCAGCTTTGCACGTGAATGTCAGAGGCATTAGGTCACATTTTCCAGAAGCTGGAGGTATGTGTTTCAGAGCTGACCCCATAGGGGTAAGTATGTCTAATCCAGCTGGGAGCAGTGAGGGTATGCCAGTGCTGAAATAAAACTAAATCCCTCTACAAGCTGAACACCAAGACATTGCCACCAAAGTGGAAGCCATGCACAGCTGGCAGACTAACCTCAGAGCTGATGGGACCCACTTTCCGTACTGCCTTCAATCACCCTCCAAACTCAAGGATTACCATGTTCTTCAATAGTGCATGCAACTCTAAGGTGCACAGAAGGCGAATGGACAGCCCTTCTGCAGCAGTGTGAACTGGGCTCTGTGCTTACTACTCCTGATCACAAAGGCTTTTCAGTCCTGAGAAAGAAAGAGAGAAGCTGGCAGTTGGTGGGAAACCATACTGCTGGTGAGAAAATTGTTCAAGTCCTGTCATAAGGAAAGAGAGCGATAGAGGTTAGCTTTCAGGATCCAGGTGGAGATCCCTCACAGTGGCTCTCATTTTTCACTATACTCTATTCTTTTTGAGGACAAAGGCATTATCTACTCTGGCCACTATGCTGTATTGCTAGTTCCTGCTTTATAGTAGAGGGAGGAGCATCAAGATGTAATAGGACACGGCATGATCCCGTTCTTTTTTTTTTAATTGAATTATTTTTTATTTATTTACATTTCAATTGTTATCCTCTTTCCTGGTTTCCTATCCATAAACCCACTGTTCCATCCACCCTTCCCTTTTTTCTATGAGGGTTACCTTTACCCATCCATCTACCCCTTCTCACCTCCCCACCCTGACATGGCCCTACACTGGGGCATCTAGCATTGGCAGGACCAAGGGCTTTTCTTCACATTGATGCCCAACAAAGCCATCCTTTGATATATATGCAGCTGGAGCCATGGGTCCCTCCTCTTTGGATGGGGGTTTCGTCCCTGGGATATCTAGTTGGTTGGTATTGTTCTTATAGGGTTGCAAACCTATTCAGCTGCCTCGGTCCTTTCTCTAACTCCTCCAATGGGGACCCTCTTCTCAGTTCAATGGTTAGGTGTGAGCATTCACCTCTGTATTTGTCATGATCTGGCAGAGCCTCTCAAGAGACAGCTATATCAGGCTCCTGTCAACATGCACTTTTTGGCATCAGCAATATTGTCTGTGTTTGGCGGCTGTATGAATATGGGTGTGATCCCCAGGTAGAACATGCTCTGTATGGGCTTTCCTTCAGTCTCTGCTCCAAACATTGTCTCTGTATTTCCTCATATGAAAATTTTTGTTACCCCTTCTAAGAAGGACTGAAGCGTCCTCACTTTGGTCATCCTTCTGCCTGAGCTTCATGTTGTCTGTGGATTGTATCTTGGGTCATCGGAGCTTTTGGGCTAATATCCACTTTCAGTGAATGCATACCAAATCAGACTCCTGGTTCTACTCCTGATCCTAAATGAATGACTCTCTCTTTACTTAGTTCTACACTTCTGAAATGAATACAATAACACTATATGTTTCATAGGAATATTGTGTGGGTTTAAACAGTTAATAATATATATCGTCTGATTAGACTGCCTGGCATCTAATAAGTGCTACATAAATGTAAGCTGTTACTAAAGCAGCCATAAAGGTTTTCTTGAGATGTAAACAAAATAGGTGTATGGTCTGATAGTCTACACCTAATTTTCAGAATTGGATTATAAAACACAGAACAATATTAGAACTACGGAAAGCTATCTTTAAACAACTTATGTGCATTATTTTCATTTCAATTCTCTTTTGGTTTTTTGTTTTGGGTTTTTTGAGACAGCATCTTAATATTTGAAATGTAGGGCTACCTGTGAATTTGAAATTCTCAGGATGACATCCAGAGTGAAGAATTACAGGCAAAAATGGGAATTCCCCTCCACGTTAATTAATTCTTTAAAAGGAATCATAGGGTAGGTTCAAGTATCAAAGTTCATTTATTGTTGTTCTCCATGTAAAAACATTTGGCATATTAATTGAGATTAAATTTCTAAAGGGAAAACAAGAGAAATAGTGAAAAGTCTATTGACTAATAGCTTCAGCTATTGACTAGGAACCATGTGCTATACTGTGCTTTAATGTGATGTATTGTGCTGGGCTATATCTAACCACAGCAAAATTTCATGTGGATTCCTACACCACCTGGAATGGACAAATCACAATGCACTTGCTGCTTTGGCTGTAGCCTCTCTCCAAGCCCCATAGAGACTATGGTTATCTATCTTCTAGGATTCTTACAATTGTGTTTCTCCAAATACCTGGACCAGAGGATATGATCCTATGAGGTGGTGGTAGAAAAGTCACCACACGGTGAAATTTCTACCATCTACAAGTCTAGGTTGGATAAAAGACGGTGTTTTCAGCATGGTCCAGTGGAAGAAGAAAAGGGATGATACAATCATGGCATTTCAGCTTCCCCAGGCTCAGAGCAATTGCTTCTCCAACACCTAGTTGTGCCTTCAGAATCTCTGACATGAATGGTGAGCTAAAATGTGATCATGAGGAATGCAGCATTGTTTCTGCATGAAATCACAGAGGGACAGTATGATATCAGAGACGTAAGACAAAGAATTCAGCCCCAAGTTAGTTTGAGGCTGGAGGCTGATAAATTACATTAATCAAGTCCTTGTTCTTCACCAGGCCTAAGTTTCCCCATTTGTTAAAAAAGGAGGCTTTCCAGATCTCTAAGGATTTCTCCCCCAGTGCTGGATGTACATTTTAAAAAGTATTATGAACTAACAAACTCTAAGGCAGTATCCAGTTGCCATCCATGTTTCAGTGGGCCATATTGACTTTGACTTAGCATGTTCAGGGAAACATGAGAACCTCAATGCTCCTTGTCTGTAGAGAAACCCAAGAAGAGCTGTGGGTCTCTCTTTCACTGATTTTCACTTAAGAAAGTGTCATCTGAGTATTAACTTAAGAGGTAGGATACAGAACAAGATGAAACTCAATTTTCAAGATAGTTGAGTTTATTGACTAGACTTTCACCTAAAAAAATTTATCCCTGAGATCCAGTGCTTATATATACATAGTGACCTTGTTTAGATTCTCAGCTACCAGAGGAACAGGAATATTGGTGCCTGTATGGGAAAACTGTTGGAACTGTTGGAACTTCTGGAATGATAAAATAGTCTAACCAATGGGTGTATGGAATTCCAGGTACCAAGTAGAAATTCAAAGATTATTCTCCTAGCTGCCATCTCTCAAATAGAAATACACAAACAAGAGGGAAAAAGATGATACTCATTTTTCATGCAAATTTAAAACTTCCTTCAGTCCTTCCCAGCTGTAAGATATCTGACAGCACACTAGGATGAATTCAGAAAATTTAGATGTATCACTTTATTGAAATGAAACAGGCATAGAGGGTTAACTTGTCTTGATGAAGATCTATCAGCAAAAACATTATAGGCTCAGATTTCAAATTTCCAAACTACTCCTATGTCCACCTGTGTAATGAAAAGAATCTGGCTCATTTGACCAACAGCCCTGTACTCTGAACAAAAATCCATGAGTCTTTGAACCTGATAAACCCAATGTTTCCTAAGCATCTTCAAATCCAGGCATTGAACATAACATGTAAAGCACAAAGATGAATGGAAATGATTCCTTTTCTTGGCATGGAAGAGCCTATGGGGGATGGGTATGAAAAGGAGGTAGAAAACCTCTTCCCATGTTTTTGTAATAAGATGTTTCCTTCCGCCTTTGTTCACTAGCTCTCTGTAAAAGGCCCAGAGAAACAGACAGATGTTGCCAACATCTGGGCCACTGTTGTCAGGGCACCAAGTGGCTCTTGGCTGCCACTGGAGAAAAGAAGCTGTTGGTGTTAGGAAGAATAATGAAGAGCTAACATTTGCATAGTGCTTTCTGCTGTTTCCAGAAACATCTCTATTCTATCCCACCCCCATTTATTAGCCAAAGGAACACAGACATACGCTTCCTGAAAGCTAAGTAGAATAATTTTCAGTTTACACAGAAGTAATGATTCCTACTTCAAAACATAACGATCATAGGATGCCAAAGGTCAGGCCTAAAGATGCATGACCCCTGAACTGATGCTCTTTGCATGTTCAAGGCTTAGACATTAACTCTAAGACTGAATGAAACTCCTTCTTCAGATAGGAAGAGAGCATTCAGTGCATGCTTATCAGGTACTGAGCATATAATCTCAGGCAGAACCTTGGGTACGATCCTTCCAGAATGAAGACAAGGTCATTATAGGGTAAAACAATGTCCTCAGTGAAATTTGTTTGGCAAATTCCCAGAACATAGCTGGAGCTGCTTGAGATAAGGAGGAAAGAGTCACTAGAACATATCACAGCTATAACAAAGGCCAGACTAGAGCAGAACTAAGTGCATTTGCTACAGATCCGAAACAGACCCCTAGGCTAACCCTAGTGACACCTTGGAGACTTGCCCTACAGAACATAATTGTCTTCAGGTATACTCTGCTTTGATGAAGAACTTCCAGAAGCTTTCATAAGATTATCAGTCAAGTCTCTACTTTCATTTTAAAATACACTTATTAATTCTTTGAGAATTACATATGGTATATTTGGTTCTAATCCCCACTTTTCTCCCTAATTTCTTCCAGATTCTTCCTTCTGCCTCCACACCCCCACTTGGTATCCTTTTTTTATTTTTGTTTTTAAAATTTAAAATATTTACTTATTTAGGTGTATTGTGATTTTTCTGAATGTACATATATGTACTACTTGCATGTTTCATCCCAGTGGAAACTAGAAGAGGCACTGTATTCTCTGGAGTTGGAGTTTCAATGGCTGTAGACATGGTGTGGGTGCTGAGAACTGAACTCAGGCCTTCTGTTAAAGCAAATGTTCTTAAGCACTGGGCCATCTTTCCAACCCTCATTTTAGTTTTCACAGTCTACCCAGTTCAATTTGTGTTACCATACTAATGAGTATGGGGACATTTCCTAGGCACTAGTCAGCATATGAGAGGCTATATTTCTAAAGCACCCTGACTCTCTCTAATCTAGAAGATATCGGGTATCCATAGCTCTTTAGTTGGGGGTAGGAGCTCTTGCATATCACATCCGTCCATGCTAGAAGGTTAAATGAGATTGGTGTTATATAGGCCTTATACAGGCAACTAAAACTGCTTCTCACTCATGAATGAAACACCCCTGTGATAAGCAGAAGATATTGTTTCAGTATAGTCATACCCAACATCTGTCTCATAATCTTTCTACCATTTCTTTTTCTTCCCCAAGTCTTGAGGGTGAAGGTGATAGAGTGGGGACTATAGAAATGTACTATTTATGGCTGAGCACTCCATTTACCTAATCTACATTTTCAAATGAGGGTCTGAAGCCCAATTAAAAGGAATATATAGGTTTACACACAGAGACACACACAGACACACAGACACACACACACACACACACACACACAGACACACACACACACAGACACACACACACACACACACACACACACACACACACACACACGGGACTGGAACTAGAGTTCAATACAGTTTTCCCTACCTATGTATGGCATGCTTTTCAACACTCCCTTTCTTTACCTCTATGACTTATTGTCTGCAGATCATGAGGCTTTAGCACAAGGCTCTGATTCTCTCACTGGCTTCTTAAGCTCTGACTACAATTCTTTCTACCTGAGTCTATCTGGGATTTCTTTTTGTCTACCCTGAAAAAGCCACTCAAGATGAGAGGGGGGGAAAGGTCAATTCTGTCTATGCCATCTGTTCTTTCTAAGCTGAAGGCTGTTCAAAGCCAGTGGGAACACCATCTCTGACAAGAACTGAGGTAGATAAACAAAACTCCACAGAGACAAATCTGTCCTTTTGACGATTTTCAGAGCTGACCCTCTAGCACCTCAGCCTACGAAATTCATGAGTTTCTTCTAATGACTAAGTCCGAGTAGATTGTTCAGTAAGATGAGACATTGACACCTGCACTTCTAGGATCCAGAAGTATCTAAAGGATTCATCTGGCTTCATTCAGGCAAGAGATTATTTTGACACATGTATTACTATAAGCAATGAGAATTCTATGAAATGGGAAAACCAAGTACAAATACACATAGCAGTAAGCGGGTACATGATCAAGTTATAATAAAAGGCACAATAGGGAGTGGTGAGGATGGTTGCAAACATATGATATTCCTAAAAATTTATCTGCTACTGAAACTGAACCAACTATCACTACCAGTATTCCAAACTACTACAGACTGAATATAGACAGAGCATGCAAATTTCACATGTTCACACATACATACAGACAGACAAACACACACACACACACACACACACACACACACACACACACACCTCAGAGAGACAGAGACACAGACAGAAACAGAGACAGAAAGAGTCAGAATCTTAACATTCATACGAAATTGACTTTCAAGTTCTGAGATATGAATTCTTTTTTTAGAACTGGGTGGCCCAATTATGGACAAAACGAAACTCATCTGTGGCCTAGATCTGGTCTTGAGATCCTAGTTTACAACCTCTGTTCTACGGGGTCCAATTAGTTTCATTTAACTTGGAGCTAACTTTGACATTCACATCACTATAAATCCACTTAAAGCGTGCTTCCTATTTGGAATGGCTCCCCTGGTCGTATCCGACATCCTGCTAAGCATTCCTATAGATTGCTAGACTGAAAATTGGCAAGCTTCCACCTAAAGGCTGTAACCTATAAATATATCTCAAGCTTCCATTCCTTTTACACTCTACTGGTGGATATAATTGAGTTTCTCAGTGTACCAAATGAGCTCCAAGTCTTTAGTACTTGATGTGCTTAATGGAGCAAAGTTGAGAGGATGCTGGCTAACTAAGAATAACATGGGAATGGAACAGGGGTATGCTGACTGGAGGTGTGATGGAAGCTGTATGGTCTCTCGTCAGATAAGAAAAGTCAGAGTAATGTTATCATCTCACACTCTGAGAAATAAGGGTTTTGTGGTGCCTGCCTAGCTCCTTCTACACAGGCAGCCTTGGAGACCTGGTTGAGAAGGCAAGAAAGCAAGTATATGTTTGGTTGGAAATGAAAATCTCTCAGGAGCATGAGTTTCCAAGAAGGAACCCTCTCATTTAATAGTATATGTTTTTTGTGGGATTTTAGAACCAGTAATACCACCCAAGTGTTACTGGTCATATAATTTGCAAAAGACACTTTTAGATTCCCACAGGAAACTTAGCTCAGTGTGTTGCCCTGTGTGTGTATCACCAGGGAGAAGACAACGTCAGGCTTCTGGCTTGTTGCTAATGCAAACACCCTTACATTGATGCATTAGCTTTAAAAAGTTTGAGTGACATTATCAGCAGCATTACCAACACAACCACCCCCACCACACAAAGTCTCCTGAGTCTTCCATAGGCCTTTGCTTTGTATTTATTAAGACATTTGCTTCTACTTCCCATAGGAAATCTATAAGGAAAGTATTACTGCCTCCTTTGTTTATTCAAACAATTGAGGTTCAACAAAATGGCGATCCACCAGAGCACAACTATTTTTTTTTACTTGTGAAAGAGGGTGCATGTTGTTATAAAAATATAAAAAATTTAAAAAAAGTATCTTTTACCCCGCTAGGTCCGACATCTCAGTGCCCCAAGATATCTGCTAGATATCTTGACGGAAACACATTCCAACTACATGGCGGTCCAGTGTCTCCTGCCGCCACACACTTTCCTACACTCAAACCATCACATAAAAGAACACACAACACAATAATCTTTGACCCAATTGATAAGGTATAATTGCCCACTTAAACATACCAAGCCCGGTACCATCCATCCCTTAAGAACATTAATAACAACCTGTAAATACACAGAGCGGAATCTTAACACCAGCCTCCATTGTCCTGTCACTGCTTCTCCCTTCTCCCTCCTCTCTCTTCCTTTCCATTCCAGTCTCCTCCTCTTCCTTCAAACTTCTCTCCCGCCCATCCTTCCTTCTCTTCCAATGACAGGCCTCCTTTTATCTTGTACCTGCCCCTCACCCTAATTTTACAAATTCAATGGGAAGAAGGTTCTGGTGAAGTCACCTGATTCCTGAGTACATGACTAGGCTGCTGTCCTTGGGGCAGTGGAATTAGCATCAAAATACAGATAACTCAAGGGCAAACCACAACAGGTGCAAAGCTATGAAGCCAGGTTCTCTGACTCCTTGGCTCCCGGTTTTTCTCACTACTAGTAAGGCCTAATAATTGCATGATACTTTGTTACCCATCAGAAAGTTCCTTTATGACTCTCATAATCAAGAGCAGATCAAATGGTCCTATTCTGCACAAGGGAAATTGAAGCTCAGCCATGTTAGTTAACATGGTTAATCCAGAGGCGAGACAACAATTAATCAGATCTCAAACAAGAATTTTCTCACTTCAAGGCCAGAAATGCTTAAAGTACTATATTATCCATGTCTCAGACTCCTTCAGTGATCATGACAGCCATTAATAATCTTGGAAGTTATCAATTATTGATGTCTCACTGTGTGCCAGAAGCCTTGCTAAGAACATCATTAGAATTCACTCGTTTCATCCCCCTGCCATTCTACAAAGTCAGTGTGACTATTACCATAACCAAGAAACAGGACTCAAAAAATTAAGCTGAGCTTGCCCAAGGCACAGACTGTTAAAAAGCAGAGTATATATCTATTTCTCTATCTATGTCTCTATCTCAGAATTTGCCTTACCCCGTTCTTATTTCAAATTCTAAAACCTCCCGCTGGTATTCACAGAGTGCATCAAGGACAATGACAGTGATAGACCCAGACCTCTTGCCACACTTGGAGGAGGCTCCCAATGTGTGTATGCCTTGTCTTACCTTTTTCTTTCTAGATTGTTGTATCCATCTAACAAATGAATCTTAATCACATGACCACATTCTATGGGCATATGTCTTCAGAGATGCATTTCACAAAGTTCCTTTACAAAAACCCAATTTCTCTGAAATATATGGCTTAGCTTTTAGTTTGTCCCTTTCCCTCTCTCTGATCCTTCTCACTGTCTGTCTGGGACTCAAACAGGAGTATTGATTTTTTGCTGAAGACACACTAGGGAGTTGCTGAGTCAGACCTGCCTTGGCTTTCGGTGTAAGAGAGATTTTGTTGTTGTTTTAAATTAATGTGAATATGCATGTGTTTGTGTAACTATATGCCATGTTTGTGGATACCCCCAGAGACTAGAAGAGGGTGTTCAATCCCCTGAAGCTGGACATGTAGGCAATAGTCAATGAGTCAACATGGGTGCTAAGAATCATATTAAAGTCCAAAAGCAACAAGAATTCTTTTTTACAAAAAAAAAATACATTTCTGTGCATGTGTGTTTGGCTTGCATGTATGTTTTTGCACCACAGGCAGACAGAGGCATCCAATGCCCTGGGACTAGAGCTTAGAGGGACGGGAGTTAAATAAGCCACCATGTGAGTGCTGGGAATTGAACCTGAGTCCTCCCTAAAAGAGTAATCAAGAGAAGTAAACCCGTGTCCTCTGAAGGAATAACCAAGGGATCTTAACAATCTGACCAATCTCTCAAATCTCCAACAAAGCTTCTTAAATATTGAGTCATCTCCTAATCCCTTTTAAAAAGATTTTAATTTTTAAATGTCTTCGTTTGATTGATTGTTGTGTTTGAGACATGTTCTATTAGCCATGGTTGGTTTTAACTTTCTATGTACAGGCTGGCTTTGAACTCAGAAATCCACCAGCCAATATTCTCAAAGTCCTGAGATTAAAGGCATGTACCACTGTGCCTGTCAAATTTGATTTTTTAAAAAGTTATTATTTACTTTTGCTTTCTCTCTCTCTCTCTTCCTCTCCCTCCCTCCCTCCCCCGCTCTGTGTGTATGTCTGTGTGTGTGTGTGTGTGTGTGTGTGTGTGTGTGTGTGTGTGTGTGTTTGAGTCTGTGTGGATACACATGTGAATGTATGGAGGCAAGAGGAAACTCTGGGGTGTTGTTCCTCAGGACGTATCTAACTTAATTTTTGAAATAGAATGTTTCATTAGAACTAGCAAAATTGAAAAAAGCTGGCTGTTTAGTTAGCCCCTGGCATCTGCCTTTTTCTTCCTCCAGGAGCAACTGGGGTTCCAAACACTGGACCCCACACTCAACATTTTATGTGTGTGCAAAGGATTGAACCTGGGTGCTCATGCTTGTATGGCAAGCATTTTACTGAGTGATCGCTCTCCCAGCCTTTTCTTTGACTTTTATGCTTATACCACCACATAGCCAGACAAAATGCTAAGGAATACAAACCTACCTTTGAACAACTCACAGATCTTTTAGGAAGACAGATATGTGACAAACATAATCATGATACAAGTAGAAGGTGGTTATACTTCTGAGCAAAAGTGAGAAAAGTGCCCCATTCATCCTTCTGTGGCCTCCACGGTAATGGTCCTGACAGTAAAATCCACGGGCTAGGGCGTGCTCCCTGTGTAATGGCAATGGATAAGCTGTCCATTATGAAAGGCAAATACATCCATTTCAATTAGATGTGCCCAGTGCTAGGATTGTAACCAATTAATCCTGCCCATCTGAAGGCTGATTAGCCGGAATATTTGGGTGAATGGATAATAACAGGCTAATAAGCCTGCTATCAGAATGCTGCCGCACGTCTTTTTTGACACAATATTGCAGATGCATTTACAGCATCTGTGACTAATCTTCCAGTGGCGGGAGTCCCAGTTTTCACGGTGGCAAAGGGACAAGGCTCAGGGGCTCTAGAGGCTCAGCAGATGGAGCCTGGTTCCTCTGGGCCCTGGCCTTTGTGTTTGGACTTAGGCAGCCAAAACCTTTCCTGCTATATGACAGAGGCAGAGACAAACACTACAAGCAAGAATTTGGGATGCTGAGCTGGGAGGCAAAAGGTCTCCATTGTGATTTCAGGTCTAACCTGAACACTCTGGTAATTTAGCTTATATCTCTTCCCCTCCTTGACATTCAGTTCCCTTGTTTATATAATTAACAGGAACCTTGAAGCAGACTTTCTTTTGTCTCTTGGTGTTAAATCCACTCTGCTTCTCTCCTATGTCTTCCCACAATCCTTTACACACTTAGTTTCTTCCAATTCTATAGGTCTCTGCTGTCTTTAGGATACCATTAGGTCATCCCTTACTTAAGACTCAAGGTTGCACAGGGTTTTTTGCTTCTCTTATTTGGACCAATGGTACAATGATATTACAGGTCACCCTCTCACCCTAACCCCCACATTAAAAAGGGTCATGTCAAATTGCTCAGTTATATCCTTGATGCTTACCTTAGTGCATAGGGCAGACGCTAAAATAAAACGCTTGCTACAACCTTATTCTACCCACTCACTGAACTCACTAAGAAACAAATGGAATCTGAGGTTATAAAGAGAAAATTGCATTGCAAACCTTTAAATTGACACACAAATGTGTAAGGGAAAGCCCTTGAAGGTACAGAAAGTGAGCATTTCCATTCTTTCAGGAGACTCACACTTCTGCAATGTGTTACCAATAATTACCATGACTTTTCCTTTCCCCATTTGATGTAATTAAGATGCAGTGTTTTCACGATAAGAAAACCCTTCACTGAAGTCAAAGCATAAACAAACAAATAAATAAATTTTCAAGTTATTGCTCCTGACATCATGCATGCTAGGTGAGTGGCCAAGGACTAAGGCTCCTTTGGAGCCCTTCTGTCTTTCTTCTGTGCAGCAGGGTGATCACCAGTACCCACAGGTTGCTGTGAGAATCAAACAGAGCTAATGTGGGTAAAATGGTTTGTAATTTGTAAAATGCTATGGAAGTGTCAGTTCAATGACTTCCTGCTGGCACAGTTTCTGAACAGGTAGTGCTATTGAATCCTTTCCCTCAGAGTCCTCAATTTCAGAGAAGACAAGGGTAGAGGAGAGTGCGGGGAAATCTGCCTAATGCATCCCCTCACCCGATGTGCTAAGTATTTGCTCAACTCTCTATAAAGGCTAAATCAGGAATAAGAGTAGAACTTGCTGGTTAGCAGAGTGAACAGAGGAGGCAGATAAATGGGTGCTTATCCCAGGTAGGGGATGCTCACAGCTCTGGAGCTGCTGGGATGACTGGATGGATGCTTGGTATTGACTACAGAGTCATCGTTCCATCAGAATCCTGAAGAAACATCTAGAAAAGGTAAAGGTGCATGGATCCTTTATAACCCGTTCACTTCATGTGAGTGTATGTGCATGCTTATGCAGTCCTGGAGCCTTTTGTGTCTAGGAATGTATTCTAGCATTAGATAATAGCTACAGCCATTTTTTTTCTTTTGTTTGGAAACATACTCTTGTTAAGTTACCCAGGCTGGACTTGAACTCCCTCTGTCATCCAGGCAAGCTATGAACTAACATTCTCCTGTTTCAACCTCCTGGATAGTTGGGGTCACATATCTTCATCGCTAGATCTGGGCATGGATTCTGGTTTGTGAGCAGTATTTTAAACAAAAGGCTGTAGCTACCAGTTTAAAAGAAAACTTTGGAAAAAGTAGAAAGACAAAGGTCCTTTAAGTGAGGTCATGGTTAGAAGTTATAGTTGTTTACCTAGCATTTTAAAGAAAGAATTAGAATATATATATATATATATATATATATATATATATATATATATATATATATATCCAAAATGGAAGAGAAGAATAAGGGGGAATTTGACACGAGTTTTTATTGGAAATGTCAGGAAAGAATGTCTCAAAAGAAACTCTAAAGATAAAGACAGGGAAAGCCAAGGTGAATGACTTCTTTCCTTATCTTGAAGCCTCCAGGTTCTCACTACATGCACTCTGCAACTTTGAGGTTCGCCTTCTGCAGAGAGGACAGGAGCCTGTCCACAAGTGACAGTCTGTCATGGATAGAACCTAGGGAGCAGAAAGAAAGCATGTTTCTTTGATCTGTTTTCTTTGAAATTATTTGTTTTTAAAATGTGGGATGCAAATTGCACAGCACCGTGGGGTACCTGGGGATGTTTCTCCACATGAACAGTTCATGTAATGTTCAAACCAGGCTAAAAAGTATCTGTCTCCTCAGTTACTGTTTATGCAGTGAAAATATTCACAATATTTTCCTCTGGCAGTCTTGAAATATACAGTGTGTTGTTGTTATCTTTAGTTGTCCTACTGTGTAATAGCATAGCAGAACTGATTTTTCCTTGTCACACTGCAACTTTAGCATCTATTGACCAATCTTTCTGCATCACTCCCTCCCCAAATATGGAACCTGACCCATGCATTGTTGTCTTCTCACAGAAAAAGAAACCGTTGTAATCACTTACCCTTTCCCTAGTATAAGGGCTAGTAACTGTATAGTGGTTATGGAGATCTCAGGGATGGCTAATTTGTGTTAGGAAGACCTGATGTTGAAGCCAGACTGCCCATATATTTAGAATGAGAGTACAAGTGTTCTCATCTGGGGCCTGGCAGAAATTTCCTCAAATTTGAGGCTATAGTGTAGTGGTAAGATAATTGCCCAGACCCCAAATGGCAGGTCCTGAGATACAGCCCTGTAAATAAAAAGCTTCACTACTAAAGGTGAAGAAGAGGGAACAATCTACTCTAGCTTCCCTTTTGAGAAATATAAGGCATCTCAAACATGGCCCTGGTACATGGAAAAGAGGTATTTTAGAAGCAAAACCTGTGTGTGATTAATAGGACCATCTCCTGCTCAGGAGTAACTTCAGGTGTTTTTCTAGGATGTATGGAAGACCCAAGTTCAATCCCAGCTCCCCATGAAACCAGAGGTGGGGAGTAAATACATAATTCCAATGTTCTGGAGATGCAATTGGAAGATCTGGAGCTTAGCCTCACTGATACAGAGAGTTTACAGCTAGCCTAATACATGAGACCTTGAGACAAAAAGTAAATAATTAAATATTAAAATAAATAAAATTTTTGTTTATTCAAGTGAGACATAAATCCTGATGTCATTTTACAGAGTATGCCTCATTTATACTTCTCCGAGATGCCTGCCTCATGACCTTATGAATCTCTCTGTCTAGCAGACAAGGAATGAAGCCCAAAGGAACACAGTTCTATCCACCAACAGTGACAGGCCCACTTACCTAACACTGTTACATGTTAGCTAGAGCATGCAGCTCTGGCAGAAGAGACAGATACATAGTCTGATATCAAAACATTTCCTGCCTGTAGTTTAGCAGACAGGAGGCCAACATGGTGATAAGATATAAGTACAGCTATGAAAGTGAGCTCAAACTGGGGGGCCTACACTTAGAAAGGGCATGCAACTCAAATGTGGAGTACAGAATTCATGACACAACAATAAGGAAGATGAAATTTGGATTGAAGCTTCAGTTGACAGTAGATAATTCATTTCAGGTAGACCTAACATAAAGAGAGGTCAATTCTCTCTAATTGGAGAAGCTGAGATCATCACTCATTGCATGCCAGTGCTATAGAATAATCCTGAAGGGGCACCTGAAGAAGACTGTAGCTCAGAGGGAACAGGAGACATAGCTCCATGCCACTGCCCATAGCAGCTTGTAGAGTTATCTTCAAAGGACTCCACACAGGAGAGGCTGGGATTCCTGACTATAGAAATAAATTCTGGAATTCGCCAGTATGAAATAAATCAAAAGCTTACTAAAAAATAGTTTTAATGTGGATTTAAGCAAAGGAATAAAGGAAGAGGGGGAAAGGTGGCATTTAGAAAAAGGACAGTACACACACACCCAAGATATGGATTCAGGTTTCTCAAGAGAGAGAGAGTTGCTCAGTCTTTGTTAAATGCCATAAAACATCGTGAATTCAATAAAAACTACAGGGTCCATTTTATCCTTATACTGAGAAGTTTGGGTAGCAATGGACACTAACGTTTCCGGGTCTGAAACATGGAGAGATTCTGAAGTGACAACACAAAGCAAGGTTAATCTATGCTAGGTGGCCAGAGGGCCATTCCCAGCAATGGTGTTCTGCAAGGGTATTCAGTGGCAACTGGCTTTGTACCCTGTCTGATGCTGTTAAGTATTTATAAAAACAGTTGAACTTTGAGTATGCCTTTCTAAAAACAGTAGTAGTGTCTGTAGCTTCTTCAGATATTATAATCCCTCAGACCTCTCTAACTAAAAACCATAGAGATAGAAGTACCAACCTCAGTTGAATGAAGAGAAGATAAAGACATCTAAGATTTGTTTTAGAGCTCAAGATCAATAGATCCTTCCTGTGTTTTGTGTAGTACAATATAGAATCCACCAGAGTTAGTTCAGCCTACTGCTGATAGACTCCGTTTTCGTTTTCTCATCTGCATAATGTCACAACTAAGTTAAGAGTATTCTTGTGTTGCCATTACTTCTGGAATATGAAGGGAGTTCCCAACCAATCTCTCAATGATTGTTGAAAATATCTGCTCTCATGACTTGCTTCTACATGCCATGCTTGTTAAGAGAAGGAACCTACATAGAGCTGCTGTGATAGCTCAGAGATGCTCAAACCCTAACAGATTCTTCCGGAACTGCTCAGCATAAAGAAGAAGAGAAGAGAAACAAACCATAAAGCATAAAGTTAAAAAGAGGGAAAAAACCCCAAGAAGTTTGTTTTCACAGGCTTAAATCCCAAAGTTCCAGGATTCCAGGTTGATGCCTTCTTTCTGTCCTTTCTGTCTGTCTCATCTCTGCCACCTGCAACCTGTTCTCCATCTCCTGTAAATCGAGTGCCTAAAATTGGAAAGCTTTATTTTCGCTCTGATTGTCTTTTCACAAACTAGAAACCATTAAGATAATTTGGCCCAGAAGTGTTCAAACTTCATCGAAATAAAATTTTATTCACAAGCCCCAACCACACCCCAAACACAAACACAAACACACACACACACACACACACACACACACACACACACGAGAGAGAGAGAGAGAGAGAGAGAGAGAGAGAGAGAGAGAGAGAGAGAAAACATGCAAAGAAATAGTTTCCCTAAGATTGAGGGCAAAACAGCAGGCATTTTATTTCTCTTCATCATTACCTTTGGCAACAAAACACAGCGGCAGACCCCTAGGGTTCCAAGGACCATGACTTAGAACCCACTTGTGTCCCTCACCCCATGTCTTCTTTTCCTTTTGCAAGACTTGAGACTGAAGTCCAGAGGGCAGAAGGTGCGGGCTTTAGTACTACTGCAGAAAACAACAGAACTGGAACCCAGGTCCTAGAGCTGCAGTTGAATGCCTGTGTTCTTTCCTGCTGTGTCTCAGACTGTTGAGGCTTCAGCTTCAAGGGCCCTCAAGGTGATATTTTCCCCAGCGAGCATTACCACCTCCTCACTCTGCTTGCTCCCTTTCTTTAGAAATCAACTAACTAACCACCCACACTCATTTCCAACCCTGCTTTTTGGAAGCGGATGTCTGAGTTATATTACACACTGCCCCCGCAGGGACATTTGAGTCCAGGTGGCAACAGAAGGCTTCCTGTGAACTTCTTGCCTAATTCACCACATGGACCTGCCTGGATATATACCGAATCATGCACATACACATACATAACCATATGCTTAGCCTTTAGTGATACAGGCACTCAGACAGGCAGAGCCAGCAATGGACCAGGAGGTTTCAGTGTTGATCCCATGCTTTCCAAACTCACTGATCTTTGACACAGTTTTCTCTTTGCTTTTTGATGTCTCTTAACTTGCGAAGATCAAATGAGCAAAGAGAGACAGATTGGCTATAAAATACCTTGTCTGTGTAAGGAGTGATTTTACTCAGTCAAGTTTTCAATATTTTCCCATGGATAGGACATTTACATTGGTTAATACTTAGGAAGTATTTCAATTGATCTATGATGTATTAAATGCACATCTATGATGTATTGCTTTTGAAATGATAACTTAATCATCTGATCCTACTTTCTAGTCAAATCAGTCCTTTATAAATGCATTTATTCCACAAACACTCGAGAGTACTGGTCATGTTACCAAACATTCACTTAAATAGCTTTCCACTTTCATAATCTCATGAATGGCCCAGCTACAATCAAACCTGTGAACAAGCAGTCAAAATGGAAGAAAGCAAAGGAATGGATGCACATCAGAGAGCATACTTTAGCACTGCAGCAGGAAGGTCACCAAAGGCCTCTTCGATAAAGGAACATATCAGTTAATATCTGAAAGTTGGCCCAAAGATGAAATGAGTATTGCGTATATGATAGAAAGAATGATTCACCTAAATGGAGAGATGACTAAGAGGCTCTAAGAGATTCTGTGGGAATGGAACAGAGAGTAGCCAGAGATGAAGCTGAGTCAAGACTAATCAAGTGGGTGGAAGCATGAATGTTTCTGAGAGTTAAGCTAAGAAGACAAAACTATCTCATTTTCTTTGCATCTTCACTTAACGGAAGAGAAACTGAGGACCACGAAGTTCAATATGAGGGCAGTAATTGATGTAAATCAACCTAGCTTTCCATTCTCTGCTAAAACTCTACTATTCCACACTCTACAATGGCTTCCTCTTTCCCAGGCTACATTTGTGATTTCAAATAAGTGCTGCTTTCTCTGAACTATGTCCTACAGCCATCTCTTATAACATTAAACCCTACCTGCCATTCTGCATTCATGACTACACTTTATTTGTCCTCATGACAGCTGCTATAAATTTAACAATCTACATTGTGGCATCTATATTCTCATGGATAAAAATACTATCCAGACAGGATAAATATTTGGTCCATTCATGCTATACACATGGAAATTATTACAGCATTTGACACATGGACAATGCTGGCTGAGTAAAGGCTGAATACATTTGTGGGTAAATGACTCAATTCACCTAAAGCATTTGCTTTGATGATGCTACATTGTGTACCTTTCAGTGAAGGGTGGCCCCTGACCTCTGGGTTACATTAGAAGGATATCACCATGGTAAGTCTATGCTTTAGGGACTTTAGGGATGCTATTCTTGTTAGAGTGTGAGGACTAAATCACAGAAATGCATTTCTTGAAGCCAGGAGAATAATGACAATGTAACAGCACTAATTTTGCCATATTGATGATGTTCTAGACCAGGCAGTAGTATCAGCACATGCCAAAGGATGTGATTCCCCAGGAGACTATCAACCCAGGAGCTGGATGCCTACTAATGGAAAATATCATCCACAGAAAGGCAGAACTGTGTCATTTCTGAATATTATACACACAAATGGCTTGAATAGTCTCTCATATTAAATTTCCTCATAGCAGCCTCTGATAAAATTACAATCTCTTGATGTAAGAGTAAAACCATCTTTGAGAAAAGATAAAGAAGATTTTAGGATTACCTAATGATACTGGGGTTGAATATATCTAAGTAATATGGAAATCAAAGACAGCCTTAACCTGATACTTAGATCAGCATATTTCTCAAAGACGACAGAGCTAGGTTGGAAATACTAAGGAGGCTGCTGCCTGGACATGAATTTCAGACTGGTCTGTCTGTGGCCAGAACAGATAGAACTGAAGATAGTTATTTTCATCACAGCAAAGCTGGGACAGAAACAAATTAAGATGATCCGGAAAATACAAACTTAATTGCATTCATTCACTTGCTCATTCATTTATTTAGTTAATCAACTCACTAGAAAAGAATTGAAGATCTATTTCTGGGTATCTTCAAAGAACCAGAAACAGCATTCCTAGCAAGGACAGAATAAAAAACCGGACAAATCCAATATTGGTGCACATGGAGAGAATGGTCCAGTGTTTCCCAACTATGTTCTTTGCACAAGAGCATTACAAAACGAGCCATCATTATGTTGTTAGAGAATTCTATATTCCCAGACCATACATGTATCTTATGTCATTTAATCATCAACTCCATGTGGCTCTTATCATCAGGCTCATTTGTCAAATAAGAAAGATGAAACTCAGCAAGGTTTAGGAATTTTTAGAGCTAATGCAGCTTGGGTTATGAAGCATGGTTTACAGTTGTGTTCAGATTTTCCCAAAGCCCATTCTTCACCCTCTGAAGTCATCTACCTTTGGAGAAGTCAGGGTCCGCAGTAAGGCCACTCTGCTGTGAATCCCAGTATGATCCTATGCTATGTGACTTGATTCATTGTTTCTGTTGCCAATACTTTAATTTGGTACCTGACTTTAAAACTGAGTCACAGTGTTCTCCTATATGAAATAGCGATATAAATGCACCACATAACATTTATGAGAATTACAAAGATGGTGTCTAACTTGCTGCTTAGTACCTTGAGCAGTCACTGGCATCAGAGTCAGACACTTTAATCATGTATCCTACATCATGGTTCTGGGGTAACCCTGGCCTTGGCTACAGGGAAAACACTCCTTAGTAAGATTGTGTTCCTCTTTTTTCCTGAGTTTTCTGGATCAGAGGATCATGGCAGTCTCCCAGAATTCTTCTGCTATGCCTCATTTTTCTACAATAAGGAGAAGAGAGAGAAAAATGGACACAGTGCTGTATCAGCAAACTAGGAATAGCAATGCCCTCAGGAAACCCTGTGGCAAATAGAACTTCAGGTTAAAGACCCTTCCCAGAAACCAAGATAGCCTTCAAGACTGTCTACTTGCTGCTAAAGCAGAGAAGGCGACAATCTTCCCTGGCTACAGAGAAGAAATTGGCATGACAGATGTCTAGCAACTCCAGTAGAGCTGGTCACAAAAGAAAAGCAGATATCTCTTATTATCCTAGGTTCCTCCTGCTAATGTTCTCAATTCTTATTCTCTTCCTCTCTATATAAAAGATAGTAAGTACTCCATTTAAGATCAAGAAAATAGAAACAAGAAAATCCCAACAAAAGTTCTGGGCTCTATATGTAACTATCCCTAGGCAACTTCTAGGGTCATTGTATTATCATGTTTGACGCCACAGCAGTCATGAAAGGAAAGTCAAGGTTTAGTAGGATATATAAGGTCTGAATACATCCAGCCCAAAATAGATCGAAGATCAATTAAGTACAATTGGCCTGACTAGTATGCCTACCAGTTGACAATTTTCCTGTCCATTCAAACATCTAGAATTCTGGTTTGCAGGTGGAAGGTATCCAAAGGCTTTCTGAGTGTGGGTACCTGTGGCCAGATTACCTTAGCTCACCCTAGCAGTCTTCTTCCACACTTCTGCCACATATGTGTTAATGTTAGCTCTATTTCTATTGAGATTCACATCTTTGGGCAAGTGACTCTATCCCTTTGAGCATCAAATGTTCTGATCTGTGAAAAGTACAGCATTAATAGAAACCTTAGAAGTATAGTGTAGGTAATACATGAAAAGATGCACTAAATCTCATTATAAGCAGTTAGTAAGTGGTAGTAATTGAGGAAGAGGACAAGAATAATGAATGTGTCCACAGTATTTTATTTGACTAATCCTGAAGAATCCAGAAATGATGAGTTCAAGACAAGAGCTTGAAAGGATTCAGATTCCAGGGATTCCACTAAGGTACCTTAATTGGAGAACACAGAGTCAATTTAACCAATAAAACAAGGGCACTGTTGTTGTTGTTGTTGTTGTTGTTGTTGTTATCATCCCATTTTCATGGACTAACAAAACAAAGTCATCACCAGGAGGAAGTTACTTCTATAGAGCCCTCCAAATATTAAGTGCTATGACCAACTCTGAGTTATCGCCCAGAACTTGACAATGAGAAATTACTGATAATGGCACCATATACTTAGTTCTTAGAGCATGGGGAGATGAAACTGGTATTGACCTGGAAGCTCATCTTTAGCAGCTAGTTCTCATGGTGCTTGTAAGTGTTGTGCATGCTACCAAAGAAGAAAATAATCGTCAATATTGCACAGCTATGAACCTGTAAACTACAATAAAGACTGATCTGACAAGATGTGTACAAATATTGTAGGAGTAACCAACTACTTTCTGATTAGAGTCAATATTCTTTCCATAAGATGAAGCCTATACAAGGCACCATTATATGGCCAATAATCTATGGCTAGACAGATCATAAGTTCTAAGGGAGAACTTACTATTATCATGCTAAATCGAGAAAGTATTAAGTCAACTCCTAATGACTTGTTTTTTTTTCATAGATGAGTGGATCCCAACCGTAGTCAGAGAAGCTTCTATTTGCAGTAGATATTAATTGACATAGAGACTCACAAATGGCCAAAGTGCAGAGAACAAAAAGCTGTAGTATGCTCAGCCTTAAATGGAATGTGTACATCACATCTAGTCAGCACAAGGTTCAGGGATCATTGTGAAAGAACAGGTAGAAAAAAGGGAAGAGCCAGAGACAGTGTGTGAGAAAACAAAACAAAACCAAACCAGCAAGAACAACCAACTCTTAGACGTCTCTAGATCAGCCGGGCAGCTGCACATATGAAATTTCACTGGCTGTGACAGTATGCATAAGACCCATATGCTCTAGCTACACCAAATTACAGCAGATGATGGGGAGTTAGGCACAAACTCCAACCATGATCTGGACAATGAGTAACAATCATTAGCTGCTGGGATGGGAAGAATCAGTATTACTTAGGAGTGTTGCCTCTGGCAAGTTGACAAGACTCTACTGGAAGGCCACAGATCCCAGAATAATTGGGCGACACAAATGTCTTGAGGAAGTGGGGGAGTGGATCTAGGAAGAGTTTGGAGAGTAGTAAATGTGAGCAACACACACTTTACAAAATTCTCAAAGTAATAGCAAAATAAAATACTAATATATTAACAAATGCAATAACAAATAATATAACAAAATAACAAATAACAAAACAAAATGAAGATGACAATGATGATGACGATGATGACCAATATCACTTCATGGATCACTGAAACCACAAAAATAAATGCATAGAGGCACATATACCTACACATATGTTTATAATCCACCCAAAGGTGTCCATAAACATGCACAAATTATTTGTAATTAATATAATGAATGTATATGTTAAAATCTTCTGCTCTAGCCTACGTTATCTTATGATTTCATTTAGGGCCCGGTCCACCCTCTCCCATTGCATATCACTTTCTATTCCTTTCTGTCAATTTCAGTCTCCTCTGGTGCATTCTGTCGTTTCCCTCTCTTCCTCTTAGTTTACTTTATAGTTCATTACACACCATGCTTTATATCTTTTTTCTATTTCTCTTAAAAAATTTGCTGCAAGCTACTAAATATTTCATGGCCAATTAAACAGTTTGGATATATCCCTCAAAAAGTACTGAAAAAAAAAAAAAAACAAAAAAAAGAAGCTGTTTCGGGTTATTTACAAAAGAGACTTGTAGTACCATAAACAAAAATAATAAAAAAATTACAGATTGGTGAGACAGCTCAGTGAGGAAAGGTGCCTGCCCCTAAGCCTCATGGACTGAGGTCAGTTTTTGGACCTACGCTGTGAAAGCAGAGAACAGACTTCTGCAAGCTGTCCTTTGACATTCACACACACACACACACACACACACACACACACACACACACACACACACACACAGGATGATACATGGCTCCTCCCAAGTAAATATGGAAAGAAAGAAAGAAAGAAAGAAAGAAAGAAAGAAAGAAAGAAAGAAAGGAAGGAAGGAAGGAAGGAAGGAAGGAAGGTAGGAAGGAAGGAAGGGAGGGAGGGAGAAAGGAAGAAAAGGAAGGAAGGAAGGAAGGAAGGAAGGAAGGAAGGGAGGAAGGAAGGAAGGAAGGAAGGAAACAAGTAAAAGAAGCTACTCTGGCTGAAGAGAGAAAGAACAGTACTGTTTGTACTCTTAACTCATTTAAAAAATTTCAAGGATACTTTGGGGCTCATATTAATTGTAAAAATAGGTTACAAGGGAGACCATGATTCACAGAAAGAATGGAAAGTTATTTAAGTTTTTGGCACATTTGGTTTACTTATGTATACTTCTCAGAAGCCTACCATCTGTCATACTAGGATTAGGGCTACCACATAGCAAGAAACAAGGACTATTCCCCTCTCTGAGGTTATGCTGATAGTTCACTATAGTCTGAAGTTGTCTGGTCTTTATCCCCTTGAGAGACAAGATGTATCTGTCTGTGTATTTCAGAGCAAATAGGCTTAAAAGTAGGCTAATATCAAATGTTGATAAATGTTAGTGATAAGATTTAAACCAGAGGTATGTAAGCCCTGGATACATTACAGGTAGACCAATGTGATAAATGTTCACAGAAGAGGTTTTTGATTGTTTGTTTGTTTGCTTGCTTGGTTTTTTTTTTGTTTGTTTGTTTGTTTGTTTTCTGAAATGAGGATAGTTGTAGGGCTTACGGAAAGGTCTTCTTTCTGCTTGTCGAAGCCCAGTGGTATGAATAAAATTCAGGAAGAAGGCTAAGTCACAGTACATGTTGAAGAAACATGAAGGAACTGTGATCCCATGAAACATACAATACAAGAGAAGAGAATTTGCAAAGGCCCCAGGAGGCCACACAGTCCTTAGAGAAGACAAGTGGAGGCTCAGTTCCCACTGGAGCAGCAGGACACAGCTTACTCTGAAGGCTTGCTCATTCAGTCCTCAGGCAAAAATGAAGCTTACATGGCAGTTTGAAAAGGGCAGAATTCATGGCAAGAAAACATTGCTGGGCTAGGAAATACATCTCTAGATATAGATATCTTTCCAAGGAAAAGCATGCTTTGTCTCGATGAAAATGATTTCCTGAAGAAATTGTCATTCCATTTTTATCTCTCATAAAACACTACCTCATTTTCATTTTAATTCTCTGCTCACATCAGGCCCCAGGGACAGGCAAGGCAGATGTGAATGTCATCTCTGTTTATTATGGGGCAGTGGGTACATGAAATGTCAGGAAGCAAGAGGGCCAAGGCCTGATGTACGTACGGCTGTCAGGACTCATGTTGCAGCCTTGAATTCCGCTTGCCCATGCTTCTCAGGGAATCTGTTCTAATGCACGCACGCAGAGGCTGTTGTAAAGCTGAGCTGCACGGTGATCCTGGGAATCATGGAGTATCTATCTATAGTTGAAACAATGCTTAGAAATATAACAACAAATGGGAGTAAAATAAAGAGGCTTGGTACCCATATGCTGAACATGCTGAATAATTCAGCAAACTTTGTTGTTGCTTGATCAAGGAGATCCTTAAAAATAAAACAACTGACACTTCGTTGGGTTAATATGTTTGTCATTATTAGTTAGTGAAGATGGCTGTGATGGTACACACTGGTATGATCAGTATAGAGGACACTCAAGCAAAAAGGATTTTGTGTTCTGGATTAGACTAGGCTATAAGGACTCCTATCTCAGGCCAAAGAAAGAAGAAAAACGGTAAAAAAAACCTTAGTCATGAGATTAATCCTGCCTGTTGACAGTGCCCAGGGCTTTGATATCTATATTATGCTCTTTCATGTAAGAATTAAAATAAAGAACTTGACTATATTTAAAGAAAAGTATGAAAAATCAGGGACAGTATGGAAGCAAGAGAAGAAACAAAAGGGAAAGAGGGAGAAATAGTTGCTGCTCTTTCTCTCATGACTACTATAACTCCACTCCCACGATGGTAGTCAGAGTGCCTCGGTTCCTCTCACTTTTGTGAGTTTCCCATTCAGCAGCATGATTGATCCTCGCAGGGTCTCTGTGAAGGACAGAAGACATGCCTTTGTGTGCCTTTAAAAGGTAGGGAAAGAGAAATTCAGAGAAGCTAAGTCCCTGTTGAAGACATGAGTGTCAGTTATGAAACTGAAATGGATCTGTCCTTAAAGAGGCTTGGCTAAAACCTGGAAGACCTTTTTCCCTGGGATGCTTCCATTGGGCCATTTCCACCAACAGACTCAGAACTGGTTTGTTAGGCTTCTCCACAACTTCCTCTGATATTCTGTCTTACTCCATTCCATTTCATTGCAGAAATGCTGCTGATGATTTATGAAATGGATTTAATAGCTTATTAATGGGCCAAAGACTGGATTGTTTAGGGAGAATATTACTGTCTTCAGAGCAGCATGAAAGTGAGTCTACGGGCTCCAGAGGGCTCCAATGTGCAGAGACAACAGAACAGCAGCCAGTGGATACTGGGCACCAGTTTTAGAGCAATGTTAAAAGGTGTTTCTAGACAGGAAGAAGATGGTCCCAGAATAGAGAGACAGCCTAGGGAAGAAGTGAGGTCACTTGTACTGGAGCCATGTAAGACTAAGCATGACGATCTCCTGACAGGGATGCAGTGAAAAGAATTGAAGGTGACCTTGAAGTTTCTTTGTAGGACAGAAATGCAATGTAATGTCTTTTTCTCGTTTTTCTCTATGACAGCAGCTACCCTAGAAAATTCTTTTAACATTAGAATGAGAAGATAGAGTACACCAGCAAAAACCAGAGATGCTAAGTTTTGGTAAGATGGTAAGCTGGGAAAATGACATGTGTCTCTCTGATCTCAGAGAACAGGAAAGATAAGAGAAGCAGCAAGAGAGTCAGGGTCCGGAAGATGCTGTGCAAGAATGAGCACCCAAGTCCTGATCTCCAGAACGAGCTCCAGTACTGCATCTCTAATTATCATATTCTAGAGAAAGAACAAGAATTGTCCCGGGACAAATGCTTGACAGACAGTCTGTCTAGCCAAATTGATGATTTCCAGGTTCAGTGACATACCCTGCTTTAAAAAGAAAAAAAGAGTAGACAGCAATGGGAAAGGAACCCAATGTTGCCATCTCAAATGAATACACCAGCATTCATATATGCATTAATTCCACAAATCACACATGCACACACACACACACACACACACACACACACACACACACACACACACATACATGCACACACACGCACTGAGAACAAGCAGGAAAATCAAATCATAAATGATATTCCCCAGAACAAGAGAGACGCAGAAACACAACAGCAGCTGTTTCATTGTGGGACAGAGAAACAGTCAATTTTCCCCAACCACAGAAGGAGGATGCAGGTGACTGCATCTCCACAAACTCCTTCAGTTCTCCAGCCCTAGGTGTCACTTGTTGCCTTACCCCTGAGTCTCCTTGTCACCAGCCAAGCAGCTGGAGCAGATAAAAGGGAGAATGAGGGATGGCGTATTCTCTTCTGCACAGAGAATGAAGGAGTGATGCTGGCCCACCCCCATGGTCATGTGCTGACTTAGGGAGCCGTATCCCATCAAACACATGGGTCAGGAAGTTCAATTCATTAATTTTGGTGGAGGAGGGAGGCTGGCGGAGCTGATGCTGACATGAATAATGATGGATCACCGGAAGAGGGCCCGGCAAAATCTGCGGCTTAATCAGACCCAGAGTGTCTCTGCGGGCATTAATGTAGGCCAAGTGCTTTGCAGCCAATCAGAGCCCATTTCAATTTAATGTTGCAAATTGTCTCCATGCTGCTCAGACTCTCCATGCACAACTCAGCTTCAAACTGGGTTACTCGTCTAGTCCCTTTTCCTGCGCATTCGGAAGCACCTGCCTGGCCATTGTCAGTGTTAACAGTCTCAGGCAAGAAAAGAAGACTGATCAGTGGCAAGCATTCATGCAGGGTCCTATAGGGGAGTACAGAACTCTCCTCCCCCCATTTCTTTTTTATTCCACATTTATTCATTCATTCATTTTGGGGGGAGAGTGTGAGGAATGTGATGAAGTGTCCAGATGGGGGTTGGGAGTACCACAGCCTGACTGGTAGGTCAGAGGACAACTTGTAATGATCCACTCTCTTTTCTCACGTCAGTCTCAGGGATTGAACACAGGTGGTCAGGGGTGACAGGCGGCACCTGTACCCACTGAGTCTTCCCACTGAACCATGCTCAACCACGGTGCACTCAAGGTACTGACGCCTGTGCTTTTGTTTGCTTATCAAAGCATTCTACATAGCACAAAAGACAAAACCCCAGCTTTCGTTATCAAATTTCTTTCATCCTATACCCTGCTATGTTTTCCCAATGAATTCTGTGCCTCATCCTCAACAAATCACTTCCACTCTTACACAGATGCTGTCCCTTGCATCTAGAAGCTTCTCTCTGTGCGTGTGTTGTATGTCTGCTGGGAACCTCGGCCCATCTGTTATCCATTTCACATGTATCTGTCATCCCTTGAGGCAGAGGCCAATGCCATCCCAAAAGAAAACACAGCAAATTGTCTAACAATGTGGTACTGGGGTTGTCTATTTCAATCCTTCCTCAGAGTGGGTATAAAAGTAAGACAAATGGACAAGACATTTTAAGTTTCTAGCCCTCTGTTTCTCAGGGATAAAGGGGTGGGGGGGGGCAGACTACTAGCTCTTTCACAGATCCCATGTTTTTCTCTTTGTTTCTAAATGTTCCCTTGCCAATCATAACCTTTACTGGGAAAGGAATAGGTTTATGGCCGTGCCCTCTCAAGCCCTATCTTGCCTGTCTTTCCTGTGGGTGAGTTTCACATGTAAACAACTGTTTATTCTTAATAATGGAGGGCTATGAGGATTAACAGCACGTGTTTGTACTGCTTTCAGTGTGTATGTGAGATCCACATTATAGAGATGACTAGTTAGAAGCTGGCTTTCCTGAGATGAGGGAAAGTCCCTACTCAAAAAGAGCATTCCAGGTTATCTCAAATTCGACTGTTCATTTTCTTCTTCCCTCCTTCCTCCTTTCCCTTCCTCTCATCTTATTAAGTCTTCCCTCCCTCCCTCTGTGCTCTGTTCCATTTTGCTCTCCCAAAACACTTCGGTTCTGGATTTCGCATGGACTCTTGGGAAGAAAACCAGACACAATCCAGTCTTTACCTTGAGCACTCGGACTCAACTTCCAAACCCACCAATAGAGTCTGGAGCTGCAATGATTTCCTTTGAGCAACCTACCTGTGAGCAGAGGGTGAGCGGGGTTATGACTAATTAAGTCAGCTGGGAATCCTGGTTACTCTCCTGAATAGCCGCCATTCCTCTATGTCTTAGGAAATAAATGCCGAGACTGTGGGGAAGCCAACCATGTGGCTTCTTTTCCAAGCATTGCATCTTAGTAATATACCAGTTAGCATAAATATAAATATCTCATCCCAACATGCCACAAACCATACAAGATAAGGATCCAAAACTTACCGAGTCCCAGAGATGAAACGCTATCATCCAAAAACAGAAGTAATGGTGATTCCTTAAAGGGAACTTGAAATTGAGTCAGGAAGGAAGAGAACTTGAAAGGTCAAGAGCAGAGAACACTATTAGCTGACAATATGACGATGCATTGTTTAACATGGGTCACTTGCTTCTCTGAGAAATATACTATTCTCTTCTGAGAAATGTTCAGAGCTCAGTTCAATCAGAAGAAAATGAGGAGAAGGAGGATGAATAGGAGGAGGAGGAGAAGAGGAAGAGGAGGAGGAAGAGGGGAAAGCCAAACAAACCAAACAAAAAGCTGGTATCCTGACATATCTTTCCCAGCACAGGAACTAAGCATGGATAAAGCCAAAATATGTCTAGTTTGATATAACAGGCAATAGGTTGTTATAACAACTTCCTGTCAGTCTTTTTGTATGTATGTATACCTGTGTACACGAACACCTATAGGTATTATTCCAGGGAGCGAGTGAGAAAGTGAGTACAACACAATTAGTAAATGCCTCTGACGCAAATATCCAGAGAGTCTAATACCTAAGGGATGTTACTCCTGACGCTGCAGACAAAGGGATGAGCATAACCAGACCCTGCTCTCAAGATTATGTTACAATGATACAAAGTCATATTACAGAGACAAAAAGGGAACTCACAGCTTTCCCCACTTTGGGAGCATATGCTAATGTATGTTATGGTTACAGAGACCAAAGCCAGCTGAGACTGCTCTTTGCTGGAAATCAGGTCAAGCAGTAGTGAGGCCTTATTCAGACCACATGCTGCCCCTCTTGGGATGGTGGAGTACTGCTTAAGTAGCTGTTTTCAGTTTGGTCTGATCTTAAAGACCTTCATATATCCACAGCGTTCTCCCATTTGCTGTCGAATCTGATTCTGCTTTCATTGCACTGCTTGGGTCATGCTAGAGTTGCATATTGTTCCCTCCAGCTTCCTAGGCAAGCTTCTGGTTTGAATCCTCAGGAATCCAAGTCAGAAAGATTAACACTGTGTTCCCTTTGTAAAGCATCTCTAAGGACCTCCTCCTCGTTCTTACCTCTGCTTTCAATTTCTCTCACCTTCTGTAGCCCTAAACTGTGCATTTGACTGAAAATGTATCAGTCAAGGCACCCGTGGCGGGATAAAATTGGTTAGGATTTCATGGTCCCATCCAATTTCGGCTAGCAGCAGACAGGGAGGGCAAAGTTCTGAGTTATGGGAGACCTTGTGTTTTGTACTTTCCTAGAAGCGACAGGATTTGGCTAAGGCAATTTCCATTGTTTTCATTCTCCAGTGCAACTTTGGTTTTATGATCAGCTTGTCAAAGCCTGCTATAGAATATTTTCAGGACTGTCATTTAATGTGTGCTTCTCAGGTAGGGAAATAGCCTTTATTTTGAAAGTTATTATTGTAACCTTTATTTACATTCATTTAGAGGGGAAAACACGCGTCAAGCCGACGCTGGCATTTAGGAATGAAAGGACTGCATAAACATGTTGGTAAATAAGAAGGCTCAGTGCTTCACTCAGAAGGAGGACAGGCTCTTATCAGTAAAAGAGATCGGCAATTTGTTTTCCTGGTGGATAGGCAGAACAGAACTGCAGCCTATGGTGCCCAAACATCAGAATATGATGAAAAATGAAGTTGCTAATTTTATTCCTTACATAATAATGATTATCCCTACCAAATACTAACTGATCTCCACCACCACCCATTTTAGCCTCTCTCTTTTCTTCTACTATAAAAAGATGTATCTGGTTCCGTTTGATAACTAGGTGGCAACCCCTCCAATATTATTATGATTTGGCCAGCCAGAGGCCAAGTTCAAGGATGGAGACTGGAACTCAGGTTTATGAGGGAGAATACTGGAACAATTTGTTTCTGACTTCTGATAGCCTGAATATGGGCTCTGAAAGATGTCTAGTTCCTTCTTATCAGAAGAAATAAATATGTCAAGTTATATGTGAAAGGATAGTCAAGGTTATAGGTGAATTTAACATTATTTATTTTATGACACCATCATGGGGAACTTCCCTGCACTGTCCATATGGTTCCCTTAGAAACACACGAGGGTTAATAAATGGGCTGGGGTAGGGGTGAGAAAAAATGGAAGGCAGTAATGCATGGGAATGCCCACTTAGCTTTTTTGGGCAGAGGAAAAAGCCAGAGCCTAGGAATGCCAGGGGCCCTGAAGCTATGGAAGAAAAGGAAATGTTTTCTCTTTTAAAGACCCTAGAGAGAACAATCTTGTCCATACATTTAACACAATGAGACACATTTATCTATCCAACAAACAAACAAAGAAACAAAAAGCTCGACTAAACCTGTTAGACAATGTGTGTTGTTTCAACCTACCAAACTGGCAGCAATTTTTTTAAGCGATAAAAATAAGATAAAATAGATAATGGATACCCAAACAAATGACAGTCTGCCCAGTTGCTTTATATAAAAACAATGAATACTCCCCACCCCACACCACGGATGATAACAAGATAAATCATTTCAGGCCCAGGCAAGAATGTTCCCAGAAAGAAACTCCATCAGAATAAAGCAGGAAAGAAGAAATTCAGATTCCTCTTGAGTGTCTAGGGCCATTTTTATCTCTCCATTCCTAAGACTCAAAGAAATCTCTGTCACCTTAGTTCCGTGAAGAATTAAATTTCTTGTTTATTCTCTAGACTGTTGCATTTATGGAGCTTACAAAGGAAAGAGAACAACCCACACATATAGGCAGAGTGGAATAGGCAGTGCTTCCTGAAAAAGCCGATTTAATTCTGGTTACATCTGCTATTGTTCCTTTAGAAATTAGAGCCAGACTCAGCTACCGTGTGGCTTCTCCCTATTGATCTGTCTGTCCCGAGGACACACCGATCTGCTGTAACTCCTGAGAGACTCTGGTTTTGAAGTAGTAATCCTCCCTACCAGCATCTCCAAGTCTTGTCTTCTGCCGGCTAAATCCTCCCAGTTATTTTCAGAATCCTGGTAATATGCTTTTGAACCCTTTCACTACCCCGTGGCTAATCTTCTCCGGACATGGTTTATTCTGATAATGTTTTTCATAAAGATAACACCACAACTGAGCACAGTCTTCCAAGAAATGACGAACCATATCAGAATATCCCTGCTCTCAATGGGGAACGTATTGATGAAATCTAAATTGAAAAAAAAAATAATGGCTTTGTGTATTCAGACAAACTGCTCTGCCTCTAAGTCCAGTGCATCCTGTGTTTTCTGATATGCACACCAGCTGTTGCCCAACTCCTGTCTCTGCCTTTACCCAGTGTTCAAGAATCATATTTGGGAATGCATTCACATCTCTACACTGTAGCTACTCTATATTACCATGCGCAAAATCATTATGATTTTAATGCAAACAAGCCTAAATTCAAATCCTGGCTTTTCCCTTCATGTTCATTCCTGGCTTTGTTTTTAATGACTGAATGAACTGATGTGATATGCTTAGTTCCCAATAAACTACCCTAGATTTCCCCAGGTTGCACAATAATTAATATTCCTTCTCTGAATTTCCCATTCAACTGTGCTATATCATCAAGTACTTATGAAACTTCCCCCAAGAAACCATGGAGGCAAACTGCTCTAAATGACTACTAAAAGATAAGGGCATATCTAAAAGAGAGACAGGACCAGCAGAACAGTGACCACAATGTGTGCACTTCCTTGTGGACAGTTATCCTGATCTGAATAGACAAATTCTTCACTGTTTAGCTTTCTTTCTTTCTTTTTTCTTTTTTTATTAACTTGAGTATTTCTTATATACATTTCGAGTGTTATTCCCTTTCCAGGTTTCCAGGCAAACATCCCCCTCCCCCCTCCCCTTCTTTATGGGTGTTCCCCTCCCCATCCTCCCCGCCTTGACGCCCTCCCCCCATAGTGTAGTTCACTGGGGGTTCAGTCTTAGCAGGACACAGGGCTTCCCCTTCCACTGGTGCTCTTACTAGGATATTCATTGCTACCTATGAGGTCAGAGTCCAGGGTCAGTCCATGTATAGTCTTTAGGTAGTGGCTTAGTCCCTGGAAGCTCTGGTTGCTTGGCATTGTTGTACATATGGTGTCTCGAGCCCCTTCAAGCTCTTCCAGTTCTTTCTCTGATTCCTTCAACGGGGGTCCTATTCTCAAATCAGTGGTTTGCTGCTGGCATTCGCCTCTGTGTTTGCTGTATTCTGGCTGTGTCTCTCAGGAGAGATCTACATCCGGCTCCTGTCGGCCTGAACTTCTTTGCATCATCCATCTTGTCTAATTGGGTGGCTGTATATGTATGGGCCACATGTGGGGGCAGGCTCTGAATGGGTGTTCCTTCTGTCTCTGTTTTAATCTTTGCCTCTCTATTCCCTGCCAAGGGTATTCTTGTTCCCCTTTTAAAGAAGGAGTGAAGCATTCACATTTTGATCATCTGTCTTGAGTTTCATGTGTTCTAGGCATCTAGGGTGATTCAAGCATTTGGGCTAATAGCCACTTATCAATGAGGGCATACCATGTGTGTTTTTCTGTGATTGGGTTACCTCACTCAGGATGATATTTTCCAGTTCCAACCATTTGCCTAGGAATTTCATAAAGTCATTGTTTTTGATAGCTGAGTAATATTCCATTGTGTAGATGTACCATATTTTCTGTATCCATTCCTCTGTTGAAGGGCATCTGGGTTCTTTCCAGCTTCTGGCTATTATAAATAAGGCTGCTATGAACATAGTGGAGCACGTGTCTTTTTTATATGTTGGGGCATCTTTTGGGTATATGCCCAAGAGAGGTACAGCTGGATCCTCAGGCAGTTCAATGTCCAATTTTCTGAGGAACCTCCAGACTGATTTCCAGAATGGTTGTACCAGTCTGCAATCCCACCAACAATGGAGGAGTGTTCCTCTTTCTCCTCATCCTCGCCAGCATCTGCTGTCACCTGAGTTTTTGATCTTAGCCATTCTCACTGGTGTGAGGTGAAATCTCAGGGTTGTTTTGATTTGCATTTCCCTTATGACTAAAGATGTTGAACATTTCTTTAGGTGTTTCTCAGCCATTCGGCATTCCTCAGCTGTGAATTCTTTGTTTAGCTCTGAGCCCCATTTTTTAATAGGGTTATTTGTCTCCCTGCGGTCTAACTTCTTGAGTTCTTTGTATATTTTGGATATAAGGCCTCTATCTGTTGTAGGATTGGTAAAGATCTTTTCCCAATCTGTTGGTTGCCGTTTTGTCCTAACCACAGTGTCCTTTGCCTTACAGAAGCTTTGCAGTTTTATGAGCTCCCATTTGTCGATTCTTGATCTTAGAGCATAAGCCATTGGTGTTTTGTTCAGGAAATTTTTTCCAGTGCCCATGTGTTCCAGATGCTTCCCTAGTTTTTCTTCTATTAGTTTGAGTGTGTCTGGTTTGATGTGGAGGTCCTTGATCCACTTGGACTTAAGCTTTGTACAGGGTGATAAGCATGGATCGATCTGCATTCTTTACATGTTGACCTCCAGTTGAACCAGCACCATTTGCTGAAAATGCTGTCTTTTTTCCATTGGATGGTTTTGGCTCCTTTGTCAAAAATCAAGTGCCCATAGGTGTGTGGGTTCATTTCTGGGTCTTCAGTTCTGTTCCATTGGTCTATCTGTCTGTCTCTGTACCAATATCATGCAGTTTTTATCACTATTGCTCTGTAATACTCCTTGAGTTCAGGGATACTGATTCCCCCTGATGTCCTTTTATTGTTGAGGATAGTTTTAGCTATCCTGGGTTTTTTGTTCTTCCAGATGAATTTGCAAATTGTTCTGTCTAACTCTTTGAAGAATTGGATTGGTATTTTGATGGGGATTGCATTGAATCTGTAGATCGCTTTTGGTAGAATAGCCATTTTTACTATATTAATCCTGCCAATCCATGAGCATGGGAGATCTTTCCATCTTCTGAGGTCTTCTTCAATTTCTTTCTTCAGAGTCTTGAAGTACTTATTGTACAAATCTTTTACTTGCTTGGTTAAAGTCACACCAAGGTACTTTATATTATTTGGTTCTATTGTGAAGGGTGTCATTTCCCTAATTTCTTTCTCGGCTTGTTTCTCTTTTGTATAGAGGAAGGCAACTGATTTATTTGAGTTAATTTTATACCCAGCCACTTTGCTGAAGTTGTTTATCAGCTTTAGTAGTTCTCTGGTGGAACTTTTGGGATCACTTAAATAAACTATCTTATCATCTGCAAATAGTGATATTTTGACTTCTTCTTTTCCGATCTGTATCCCCTTGACCTCCTTTTGTTGTCTGATTGCTCTCGCTAGAACTTCGAGAACTATATTGAATAAGTAGGGAGAGAGTGGGCAGCCTTGTCTAGTCCCTGATTTTAGTGGGATTGCTTCAAGTTTTTCTCCATTTAGTTTAATGTTAGCAACTGGTTTGCTGTATATGGCTTTTACTATGTTTAGGTATGGGCCTTGAATTCCTATTCTTTCCAGGACTTTTATCATGAAGGGGTGTTGAATTTTGTCAAATGATTTCTCAGCATCTAATGAAATGATCATGTGGTTTTGTTCTTTCAGTTTGTTTATATAATGGATCACGTTGAGGGTTTTCCGTATATTAAACCATCCCTGCATGCCTGGGATGAAGCCTCCTTGATCATGGTGGATGATTGTTTTGATGTGCTCTTGGATTCGGTTTGCCAGAATTTTATTGACTATTTTAGCATCATATTCATAAGGGAAATTGGTCTGAAGTTCTCTTTCTTTGTTGGGTCTTTGTGTGGTTTAGGTATAAGAGTAATTGTGGCTTCATAGAAGGAATTCGGTAGTGATCCATCTGTTTCAATTTTGTGGAATATTTTGGATAATATTGGTATGAGGTCTTCTATGAAGGTCTGATAGAATTCTGCACTAAACCCGTCTGGACATGGGCTCTTTTTGGTTGGGAGACCTTTAATGACTGCTTCTATTTCCTTAGGAGTTATGGGGTTGTTTAACTGGTTTATCTGTTCCTGATTTAACTTCGGTACCTGGTATCTGTCTAGGAAATTGTCCATTTCCTGAAGATTTTCAAGTTTTTTTTAATATAGGTTTTTATAGTAAGATCTGATGATTTTTTGAATTTCCTCTGAATCTGTAGTTATGTCTCCCTTTTCATTTCTGATTTTGTTAATTTGGACGCACTCTCTGTGTCCTCTCATTAGTCTGGCTAAGGGTTTATCTATCTTCTTGATTTTCTCAAAGAACCAACTTTTGGTTCTGTTGATTCTTTCTATGGTCCTTTTTGTGTCTACTTGGTTGATTTCAGCTCTGAGTTTGATTATTTCCTGCCTTCTACTCCTCCTGGGTGTATTTGCTTCTTTTTGTTCTAGAGCTTTTAGGTGTGCTGTCAAGCTGCTGACATATGCTCTTTCCTGTTTCTTTCTGCAGGCACTCACCGCTATGAGTTTTCTTCTTAGCACAGCTTTCATTGTGTCCCATAAGTTTGGGTATGTTGTACCTTCATTTTCATTAAATTCTAAAAAGTTTTTAATTTCGTTCTTTATTTCTTCCTTGACCAGGTTATCATTGAGTAGAGCATTGTTCAATTTCCTTGTATATGTGGGCATTCTTCCCTTATTGTTATTGAAGACCAGTTTTAGGCCGTGGTGGTCCGATAGCACGCATGGGATTATTTCTATCTTTCTGTACCTGTTGAGGCCCGTTTTTTGACCAATTATATGGTCAATTTTGGAGAAAGTACCATGAGGAGCTGAGAAGAAGGTATATCCTTTTGCTTTAGGATAGAATGTTCTATAAATATCTGTTAAGTCCATTTGGCTCATGACTTCTCTTAGTCTGTCTACGTCTCTGTTTAATTTCTGTTTCTATGATCTGTCCATTGATGAGAGTTGGGTGTTGAAGTCTCCTACTATTATTGTGTGAGGTGCAATGTGTGTTTTGAGCTTTAGTAAGGTTTCTTTTACGTATGTAGGTGCCCTTGTATTTGGGGCATAGATATTTAGGATTGAGAGTTCATCTTGGTGGATTTTTCCTTTGATGAATATGAAGTGTCCTTCCTTATCTTATTTGATGAATTTTAGTTGAAAAGTGATTTTATTTGATATTACAATGGCTACTCCAGCTTGCTTCTACTGACCATTTGCTTGGAAAGTTGTTTTCCAGCCTTTCACTAGTGTTTAGCTTTCTTTCTGTTTTTGTTTTCGGTTAACAATGCCTTTCTTTACCTACTTGCTAGACTGCTATACTAAGATCAATTGATGTTGGTTAATGAGAAAACGTTGACGAAATAATAGGATTTTTTTCAGGACTCTGTGAATAGCATGCAAATATTTCTTAGTGATTATAGTGATTTAGATGCATATCCAAAAGTTATTTGGCAATCCTTACTCCAGTATGTAGATCTTACCTTCCTTTTCCTTGAATGCACATCTATGTAGAGACTTGTTTATAAATCATAAATTATAAAATAGATAAACAGTACTTTAAGGCTCCAAAGACCTGTAATATACCACCTCAAACAAAACTGACGACATCTGTCATCCTCAGTAAGTTCCAGTGACAATGTCTACCTCCTGATAAGCTGTGCTGCCCTTTACTTTGTGTGATTCCTCCTTCAAATACATATTTCCAATTCTAGTATGAGGAAATATTAGTCAAAGTCAAACTATTGGGCATCCTATTATTTGGGTAGTAGTTGGGGAAGGTGCCAAAGTGAGAGGCAACAATGGAAGGACAGTAAAGGGACTAAGGGGACATGGGGACTAAATGAAACAAGGTGTCCTGGGTCAGATATTGGGCATGGAAAAGCACCTCTATGGACATAAGAGCTGCAGAGATGACTCAGCTAGCAGAGTGCTAGTTTCCAGTACCCACATAGAAGCTAACAACAGTGTGTCATCCAATTCCTGAGGATCCAAGCCTGTCTTCTGGCCTGTGGCCCCTGTACACAGGCAGTGCACTTATATAATGCAGACAAAACAAACATACATTAAATCAATCAATTTTAGAAAGAGAAAAAAAAACACCTTAGTTTACAAGGGCATGTAGATGTTAATTTCTTAGGTGTTACATGATTATGGAAGGTATAGTATTATAAGAAGACAAACTAAGGATACATGGGAATTTTCTGGCCTTTTTTTATAATCTGTAAATTTAAAGTAAAAATTTAAGCACATAACAATGAGACACAAATATTTCTCCTTCAGTATTGCTATGGGCAGCCCTGATATAAAAGCCCAGAGGTGGCTCCTGACATCAGCCCACTGGAAGTATCATTTTCTTTTTTCTCATAGTTCCTCCATCAGTTTCACAATGTAGGGAGTGCGTTGGTAATTCTCTAGTTATGTTTTCTGGAGCACATCATTGAACTAAAAGAAACCCAGATATTTTTTCCCTAACTTCTCCAAACTTAAACTGAAAGGAACATCCTCCTCGATATTTGAAGCCCACAAAGTATTTCATTTGTTAAAAAGTTTCTGCTAACAGATTGTTGAGAGATTCTTCATAAATTTCATTTCACCATCATTCCCTTATAAAGCTTCTCTGATAGATAAATCAGTGTAATGAATACTGTGTTCTTTTTCTCTTCCTCTGCTCCAGGAGATTGCACAGGCCAGGAGACGTGTATTGATTAATCATCCATCCATAGTATCGCCCAGGAGTCACTATCTGTGTATCTGGAGCTTAGGACATGGCTCTGTCAGTAAGGTACTAGCCACTTCAACATGAAGACCTGAACTGAATCCCCAGCAAGCATATGAAAAGCTAGGTCCAGCAGTACAAGCTTGTAATCAAACACTGGAGAGGCCGACAGAGAAAGATCCTTAGGGACTGCTGACAGGACAGTCTAAATGAATCAGTGAGATCCAGGTTCAGAAAAAGATCCTGCCTCAAACACTAAGGCAGTGAAAGGTTGAAGAAGACAACTGATATTGGCCTCTGTGCACATGCATAAACACTCACATATGTAAATCAACATTGTGTCAGATGCTGAGATACCGTCTGAGATACATCTCTGGCCATAAGATCTTGTCAATGTTATCTATTATAAAATCATCATGACTGAAAGGCAGAAGTTGTAAACTTCAAGTCCAAAACCCAATGCCACACTGACCACCTTAATGAATAACCCCCTCCCTCCCTCCACGGAGTTTTTTTTTTTTTATCTCACAAGCCAGAATCAGATTGTTTTTCTGTTGTGATCTCAGTGGTCTGTATCTCTGACAATAATCCCATGCCTTTCTTTGTGGAATGCCTATATCAGTGCTTTTGGCAAAGAGATGAAAAATTTTATAGTACATGAAGGTAAAGTGTTGAACAGAGTTATTTGTGCAATGAGATGGACCAAGAAAACTAAAGAGAATGGGCAAGCTTCTGGTATTGTTTCAAAAGTGTTAGTCCAATGTTAGATCATATAGTCACTTGTATTCTGGCTCTGACAATGCCTATAGCATGATCTTTAAGGAGATAGTTAACTTACTCTGGGGTCTAGATCTCAAATTGGAGCCATTTAGACAACACAATAATTACAGCTTGCTAACATGGTACTTGTCACACAGGGCAGGGGTAGAGATTGTTTGACAAATATTAGCTAAAAAATTAATAAATGGCATCATCTCTGAATTTTGGTTTTGTCTGGAAAATAAAATATCTAGTTTGCCTGATGGCTGTGGATTAAATAGTAGAGCAGAGACAAGCATTCAGTAGGATGCCTGGTGCTTGGCAGTGGCTCAATAAATGTTTGTTTCTCTTCTAATCTTTTCCCATTAGGTATTCTCTCCAGTGAGGGCTCCAACTTAAGCACTTCTTCCAGCCATGTGCTTCATTAAAGAGGACAAATTAAGAATCCAAGGTGCTTACATTTGAGAAAAGGCAAAAAGATGCTAGACCAGAAAGCACAGCATGGGGTGTAGTGTATTCACAGTAGCTCTGCTAAGAAAACATCTAGGCTCCCAGTGGAGAGACTGAGGAAGCACATTACCATAACAGGTGTCTTTGCTACAGGAATGACACTTTAAAGGCAATCCTCCCTCCCCCAATAAATCCCCCAACTTCAGGAGTGCATTTTTAAGTATAATTGTTATAATTGCCTCTAGTTCTGTGTTTTGGGGTGGGAGTACCTCACCCCACAAATTCAGGAAGGTTTTTATAGAAATGGCTGAAAGCCATAATGACTTCTCAGTTCTTGGGTCCAGAGGGAAAAATATCAATAATGTTGCCTGAGGAAAAGAATTATGGGCTTTCTTCAGTTGCTTAAAGAGCCTCTATCATGGAGAGCAAAGGAAGGAATAGGAAACACAGAAGAAAGGATGAGTTCATTAGAGGGGAACTTGGGCTATTTTTTTTAATGCAAACAGGAACGGCGTGGTCTAAGTAAAATCATCTCAATTGCACAGGTGGAAATTGGCTGAGTCACTTTCCCCTGGCTTCCAGTGCCTGAAAACACAGAAGCTTAAAGCTTAACTCAAAACTACGTGGCACCAAGATCTTGGCTTTTCCTTTCACTTTCTAGGCACAGGTCCTGTACCACATGCTTGGGCTCTTGAATTCATATCCACCAACTTTGAATTCTCATGGTCATTAGATAGTGTTGTTTTTCTTCCTACTTAACAGAGAAGGAAGCAACTATTTCATTAACTTACTAAAGTCATAAACAGAAATAAAATATTTAAACCTGAATTCATTCATTATTTATCGTATACATTACACTAATTTTTGTGACTTTTTTGAACATGTAAATTTTCCAACTCTCAAGTTATTGTCTTTTCTGACTTAAAAAAAAGTTCTATTTCATGTCATCTAAGAACACTAATTTAGGATCTTAAAACCCGCTTTCTTAAGTCTTCAGTTAAGTAATCTATAATTGTAAGCAATAGACATGTGAGCTCTCAGGATGTCCTGAACTTACACTTCTTGCTCAATTAAAACTTAGTGCCCATCAATTTTTAACTTGTCATGACCTGCTACCATAGTCATTGGTAAACCCCATGCCCAATTTCTTGGTTAATTATATTTAAAATTTGACTATTTTAAATAATTCAAATGGGTATAATTCAGAAGTGTTTGTGTTGGGGTTGGGGATTTGGCTCAGTGGTAGAGCGCTTGCCTAAGAAGCACAAGGTCCTGGGTTCTGTACCCAGCCCCGAGAGGAAAAAAAAAAGAAGTGTTTGTGCTTCTATAACAATAGGATTATAGAAACTCTAAAATAGAAACATTAAAACCTTTCCTGCATCTCATATATCATGACATTACACCACTTCTGTCATTATTATTCCTCATTGGTAGCCACATAATCTTCCTAGACTGCCCATTCTCACTGTGATGTCTAAGTACTAATTTGACTTTCCCGTTGAGTGCTTTTGTGATCCTGGCTAGACTGATGATCTACCTCTTAACCCACTTTTCTATAATACAATACCAATAGTAACAGTAAGAATGAACATGTTTCACCTAAAGAAGAGTGCTCCATTCGTTACTTTTCATGTTGCTTTGATCAAATATTTTACAGGAAAAACTTGTGAGGAAAAATTTATTTGAGCTCATGATTTCCAAGGGTTTAGTCCATCATGGTATGGAAAAACAGGCAAAACATAACAATTCATATTTCATGGTCCAAGAAGTAGAGAGAAGGATCATTGGTTACCTATTCTTTCCTCTTTCACTCCATCTGTGTACCCAACACTTGGAATGATGTCATTAACATTCAGGATAGGTTTTGTATACTCAGTTAAATTTTTTGGACATACCCTTAAGTCCCACTTACAAGCATGCCTCACTAATGACCTAAGATATTTTAAACCTAGTGAATATGAATGAAGTTTAGTCATCATAAACCTTCCCTTATTAATTGGACACCCCAAAACATCATTTTCAAATGGTAACATAGCATCTATGGTGCCCCAAATGCTTGTGTCTATCTTGTAGTATAAAATACTCTATCCAACGTCAAGAATTCTGAGTGTTTATAGAGCTAATGCTTTTTAAAACTGTAAGTTTAGAGTCTCCTGTGAGACTGGGTGAAAACATGTGTGAAGAATCCCTTTAAGGATAAAACAAACATGCTTTAGTGCCAAATGACATGGTGTAAATATTCCTACAAAGGAGGAGCCAGTGCGGAGATAGGAGCTCTGGTATCAAAGTAAGACTAAAATCCATCAAAGCAGATCTTACATCCTCTAGTTCCATGCTCAGTATCTAGAATACATGGTGTCCTAATATGATTTCCATTTGGCTGTGGCTGCTCCAGCCCTCTGGCTCATTTGTATCCCACATAGCTCCTTTTTGGTGCTGGCTTCACTTGTTGCCAGTTGTTTTCCTCAAGAGATATTCCACATGGACGGACCATCAATAACCAGGTCATTCTTCATTTCAAGTTTTACCATTATTATGTTCTCTTTATGCATCCAATTTATAGCAGCTCCTGGCAGGGAATTTGTCCCTGCTACACACTGCCTAGCCTCCCAATCCTTTAAATGTTTGGATAGAATCCCCACGACTACCAAACTCCTGTATTCTTGCCAATCCAGCCCCACATAGATAATTCCAAAGTCTGTTACCATCTTAAGCAACATCTGAGCCCCATTGGACCAGTGTTTAGCAATCTCTCATGCCCTGGAAAAAACAAATGGAACCTAACCTGTGGAAGCAGGGTGTTAACGCACCCCTCCCTAGTAAGGAGAAATATTTTCAAATACATTTAGAATTTGAAATCATGGAGTCAACAATAGATTGCGTCTGTCCAATTTTCATTATCTTAATGGAAAATGTGTTACTTTTTTAAAGTAACTAATTCCTTTAAGCACTATTTAAGCCTCTTTTTACACAACTTTCTTTTTCCCGTTAAATAAATAAATAAATAAATAAATAAATTTACAACCAGATTGGAGGTCCCCTCCCTCTTCTCTTTTCAGCTCCTCCCTTTCACCTCATCTTCCCCTATGCCTTCTCCCTTCTCTTAGAAGGAAAAACCTCCCATGTATATCAATAACACTTGGCATATCAAGTTGTAATAGGACTGGGTTCATCTTCTTCAATAAAGGCTAGGGAAGGACAACCAGTTAGGGGAAAGGGCTACAATGGCAGACAACAGAGTCAGAGAGAGGCCCTGCTCCTGCTGTTAGAATTCTTACCTGAGGACTAAGCTGTACATCTCTTAAATATATATAAGGAGCTTAAGTCTGTCCCATACATGCTCTTTGACTGGCGGTTCAGTCTCTGTGAGGTCCTATGAGCTCAGGTTAGTTGATTTTGTAGGTTTTGTTATGGTGTCTTTGACCTCTCCAGCTTTTTCAATCCTTCTTCGCCATCTTCTACAGGATTCCCTGAGCTCTGCCTAGTGTTTGGTTGTGGGTCTCAACAATTGTTTCCTTTTCTGGTCATAGTGCGTGTTTTCTTCAGTTTCTCAGTACCAGCTTGCTAAAAACAGCTACCAGTAACTGTTCCACTGCCTGAATGCTCTATTTTCTTAAAATTTCCTTGATCAAATTCTGTAGCCTCCCACCTTTAAGCATCTTCTCACAAAGTTTCTGGACACAGCCAAAAACTGTAGAAGAAATAGTTGTCAGAATAAAATGTGAATGGCCTCTATTCTAATTTCTAGTACAGTCTTTATTTCCATGTAAAACCTCATGAGCCCAATATTTACTGACTGTATTTTCATCACCATTATAATCTCCTGAGCTCCTGCCAGAATCTCTGGTTTATCTGTGCTCACAGTGTTCTAGACCTTAATACCTTACAGTTTTAAAACCTTTCCAATTTCCTCTAGGAATCCAGTTCTTTATAAATAAAGAGAACTCATTAGATTGAGTTACTCAATACTTACAGTGGTTAGGTAATCTGGCAATAGGCATTTGTATGCCAGAGAAGCAGAGATCCTAGTAGCTGCCCAATCCAGGAACTACAGCAGTTCACAATAAAAAGTCTAGAAACTCCCTGGAGAGTTACGAATATTAAGCTCACACTGAAAGGCCGAAGAAGCTGAAGTGTGAAGTTAATAGGAGATCATTACAGCAGTGAGATGTACACTCACTCAACAAGTGCAGGCTTACAGAATTTCACTTGGGCTTTTTGCTGATCCAGTCAGAAGGTAATTGACACTCACCTTGAGGACAGGCATCTCTCTCCCAGTCATTGTCCTATCCTATTGATGACTATCCCAGTCATCAACTCTTTCTGGATATCCTGTCACAGATGCACAGTGTTTTAACAGTAGGAGGTATTTTTTAATCCTTATTAATCTGACATCCAGGTCCAGCCATCACAGAAGTGTGGGTTTTGTTTTGAAACTGCCAGGGCTCCATAAAGATATATTAGTATTAGTATTATTATGCTATCATTTTTAACAGCAAAAAAGTATTTGAGAGGGATTAAGTTCTGCCAATATACGGTATATTCATCATAGCTCACATTCTTTATTGACTCGTGCATGAAAATCCCTTTCTAGGTGAACCTATTTCCATGTTCCTCACTCAACTTTTACGAGGCATTTTAACTGAACCAGCAATGACATTTTAGATTGAATATGATGAAACGGTACCCCAGATAAAGCATAAAACTTGGGGTTCCATATTCTGGGTTCAAGTCTGAGCTACACTACTTCTGAAAGAATAATTTTCCTCTTTCATATGTAATAGGGGGTTGAAAATAGCCTTCTCCCTAGGCCATTGCAGCAATTAAAGAAAGCCTTCATAGTGTGCTATTAATACCAGTATTCTACTGAGAAGCAATAGCAGTAACAAAAAGGTCGGAGCCATGCAAGTGAGCACACAAAAGTGAAACAAAGAGATGGCTCCGGTGTCCCTTTTCAGTGCCGGTTCCCCCCCAATGCTTCCTTTTCTAATGTATCCCCTTTCATAAAGTGTTAAAGGGTGAAAAGTGCATTTGTGTAAAATCCATCTGCTTTTTATAACTTCCAGAGATGCAAATATGCCCAGGCAGCAGTTTTTTGCCACTCCTAATTAATTCCTAAACAAAGACCGCTCTGGCGGCAGCAGTTCGGTTTACGAAGCCAGTTGACCTCCTGGTGCAGAAATGATGACACAGATGCTGTTATAGCTTTGCATCCTCATTTTTCACTTTGTACCAATGGGTGAGGCCCAGCATATCTCCACCTTCCCCTGAGCAGATGGTCTGTAGGGTGGTCCTGAGACTTCTAGGTGTTACTGCTGGTGGCTGCTGACCTCCCAGAAGTCAGGAGATTAATGAGAGCAGCCTGGGCTGCATCAGGCCAGCAAATATAGGTGTGGTCTTTCATTGATATGCTAGACTCCCTGATTTTCAGAATCGAGAATAAATATAACTCCTGGGTGCATGTGAGTAGCAATAACCACAACTACAATGAACTGAGTTCCTACCAGTTGCCAGGCAAGATCCTGGACTTGATTCCTGAGCTATTTCATTTTCTTCAAAGTCATCTTTGAAGAACTGAGATACTGATTGCCCTAAATGAAAATTCTAATAAACAGGGTATTACGAACTCACATCAGTTGTGGATACTTGGGTGAGACTTGTACAAGGTCCAGCCGGTGAAGACACTATCATTAGGCTCCATCCCTAGTTAAGGAACAGTCAGCAGCAGAGGCAAGGGGGAGTCATTTTATCAGACTGGTTGTGATAAGGTTGACTATGCTCTGGAGGATGGTCCTCCACCTGTGTGCATGCAGGTCTACAAACTGGACTTAGTATGCATTTTGTTTCCTTTTTAAGAATGTGAAGGTGGGAGAAGGGTGTATTTTAGGGATGGTGGGGGAGGCACTTGGCAAAAGATACACTGCATAAATGAATTATATGTTATAATAACAACTATCTAGAAGACATAAATAGAAACATGGCTTCAGCACTTAGAAGAGATTGATAATTTTTTAGCCTCCATTTGTCTAATGCTTCCTATAGGTTAGGTACCTACCACGTCACTCAAGTAGCCTTATAGAGGTCCATTGATATAAGGCTCGGTCAGGCTACGTCTCCTTCCAGGTATGAGCTCTATGATTTCATTTAACATGATCTTTTAGTAGACTATGATAATAGGAAAAGAAACAGACTGACTAACCTTTGACCCTTTCTCTGGGTTAGCTTGTTTGCATTCTCTCTGATATTAGTCAATGTATCAGTGGGAAAATATGGGCTCGAGACGCAGAATCCAGCCAGGAGGAGCGGGCACAGGCCTGTAATTAAGGTACTCAGGGTTGTGGGGGACATGAAAGGGGGTGAAACAGGCATATCTCTGTGGATCCAGGACAACCTGGTCTACAGGGGAAGTCTCAGGCTAGCTTCATAGTAAGACCATGTCTTAAATAATAGGGTGAAGAAAGGAGATAGGTAATAGATAGACAGGTCTATAGATAGATAGATAGATAGATAGATAGATAGATAGATAGATAGATAGATAGATAGGCAGACAAACAGACAGATAGATAGAAGATAGAGAGACACACAATGAAACACAGAAAAACACAGAAAATGTATGCTGAATCTCAGTCTTGGGGTGGATCTGTAAGTGGTCTTGGGCTTCCTCACTTTGTTCATTCATAAAACAGGTGTATTTTCCCATATCTTTTCTCTGAATGGTCACTAACAGGAAGTTGCTACAACTTAAGAAAGTAGCTAAGATATGATGAAGACCATTGGCATATGCTAAACAGTCTTAAACCTGCTACAGTGACTACATGGAGAGCTGTCAGCCTCTGAATCTGCAATCAGTGCTTTATGCTGAGAAAAGGTCACAGTGTGATAAATCTGTCATCTGCCTCACAATCGACCCACTTCAGTTATATACCGGGCACCCATTCTGCCTGTTTTCTATAAACATTTTAGTTTCTCACCATTTCTTTCTCCCAACTTTTGAGGTCACTGCAGCCACTAAAGATGGAGGCGCAGCACCCTTAGTTCCCACCCATATCAGCAAAATAATATACTTATACAAAATAACAAAAAAGGGGTGGCATGGACAATATGAATGGATTTCTTTCTTTTCCTTAGGGCTTCCAAACCAAAATAAAAGTTCTAGAATGGTAGATTTCTGGTGAGGTCTTTGTGTCTCCAGGTAGCCTCTTCTCTGTGCACATTCATTGTTGTTGTCTCTTCTTATAAAGACATTGTAAGACCCTAATGCGTATGACTTTCTCTGCCGTAAATTACCTCCTTAAAGCTCCTGTCTCCAAATGTAGCCACACCAAGGTTAAGCTAAGGGCTTCAATGTGTGAACATTCCTCTGCAGTCAGTCTACAACACCTGCTGTTCAGAACCTCAGAAAGCTGAGTCAAGGCTGCACACAGAGGAACCTTGCATTGCCTCTGTACAGGATTTCAGACAAATGTTCTCCAGCGACTTTACCTACCTACACTGACGGGGAATTAGGGGCTTTAGCTTCTGACAATGACCAACTGTGGGATCCTAAGCATGCGCCTCTTTAAGGCTGTCTCCTCTGCTACATAGAGTACTATAAGGAACATGGATTTGGTATACCATCAGAAGATTATTTAAAAATTGTTTCACAATGTTTTAAGATTGTACGCAATGTTTTCTCATCATGTTCAACAACTACTCTTTCATCTAACCCATCTCAAATAAATCCCACCTCTATATCCTACTCTCTCTCTCTCTCTCTCTCTCTCTCTCTCCCTCTCTCCCACTCTCTCTCTCTTTCTCTCTTTTTCCTTCTTTCCTTCTCTTATTCTATATTTCCCAGTAACTCTAATTTTGCTGCCCAGATACTCTTGGGTTTAAGACCATCCACTGAAGAGCCCTGGACAGAGAAATCTGTCTTTTATTCTCCCAGAAAACATAAAATGTCAGTAGCTTCTCATATAGGGGTGGGAGCCCATGAGCCCTTCCCCCACCCAAACTAAAGCATTGATTGGCTCAGTCTTGTTCAGGTCTTGTACACACACCATACCTGCAGTGAATCCATCAGTACTCTTGTCTTCCCACTGTCCACTTAACAAGATATTAAATAGATGTTAAGTGAAAAGAATCTGAGTTTTAAAAATATTTACCATTTACTGAGTGATCCCAATTTATTAGACAGAAAAATTCTTACTTAATATGGTTGTACTATTATTGGGTCCATTTTGCACCAGAGAAAACCATAACCTAGTTAGAAGATCACACAATTTTCAATAGGTTCACAAATCTGAATCTTCTAAGTTCTCCTCTCAGCTTCCAAGACTATTTCAATGGCCCAAACATATGCATCAGGCAAAATTCATTTAACTAAAACACTTAAATGGGAGTGCCACACATCCCCCCTAGATTGATCCCCATGGACACATGCAACATGTACACAAAATATAAGGTATAGCTATGGTCTTAGTTGCTGTTCTACTATTGTAAAGAAACATTACAACCAAGACAGTCTGTTATTTTTGTGATATGTTTTAGTTTGCATAAACGCTCAGTTTTGCTCTCATATTTTATTTTTCACATTGAAAACAGACTCTTATTTCATATAATATATCCCAACCCCAGTGTTCCCTTTCTGTACTCCTCCTAGCTTCCCACATCCACATCTACTCTTCCTCCGATCCACTTCTTCTCTATTTTCTCACAACAAAAGAGCCAACCTCAAAGAGATGACAAACAAACAGGAAAAACAAGATATAATAAGGCAGGTTGAAAGTCCCTATATTGAAGTGGGACCAGGCAACCCAATAGGAGGGAAAGAGTCTCAAGAACTGGCAAAAGAGTAGGAGATACAATCACTCCAACTGTTATCAAGGTGGTTTATTACAAAAAGCATTTAATACAGGTTTGCTTAACAACTTTCAGAGGGTTAGTTCATGATCATCATGATGAAAAGCATGACAACCAGAAGGTACGCACAGCACTGGAGTAGTAGCCGAGAGCACACATCTGAAAGTGGCAGGCAGTAAGAAAGTCTAATCCCAGAATGGGTTTTTGAAACCTCAAAGCCCCCCACACCCAGTGACACATCTCTAACAAAGCCATATCCCTTAATCTTCCTAATTTCTCCACCAAGTAGGAACAAAATACTCAAGAGTATAAATCTATGAATCTAATGTAGCCATTTTAATTCAAACCACTACAGCCACCTATGTAATTCCATCATTATTATGGAACATGAAGTTAGGGCAGTCCTCACACACTTCTTTCAAGCATCAATAAACAGAAATTGATGAGGCACCCATGGAGAAAGCCTAGGGACCTGTGTGTGTGTGTGTGTTTGTGTGTGTATGAGTGCGTGCACGCGCGCGCGCACGCTCATACTCATAGCATAACATGCTTGTGGTTTCCAGAAGATAACATTCAGACTGGAGTTAGTCAGCAGACTTGATAGCGAATGACTTTACTACTGTCTATTTTCCCTGTGAATTTTAAAGGAAATGGAGAGCTAGGAGCTGGAGAGACAAGAACAGAGCAATCGTGACAGACTCACTTAAGAAGAGCGAGGACTTTGCTACCAATGATACAAGGAATCCAGCTTTCTTGTTAGTGTTTTCCTAGGCAATGTGACTTGGGCAAGGCTAGCAAGCTTGATGCCCCTCAGTGAAGCAGTCTGTAAGGTGGAGTGGCCACTCGTTCATGACAAGGTTTTGTTAGAATTAAATGAAAATCTTGTGAACGAGCAAGCTGAGCCTTTATCTTTCCCTTTCCCATGTTATGGGACTAGAGAATACTGGTTCTTAACCTTTACACATTCCCTAGAACTTTAAATGCATATTCAGTCAAGCAGACCTGGAATAGAGTCCAAGAAATGTCTTTTGACTCTTTGTGTTGTTGGTCCTTCTTTTTGTTGTTGGTGGTGAGTGTATACTCATCTTACTCCTCTTTTAAGGTCCTTACATTCGATATGATTGCTATAGAGTAAGATGTATTGTTAGGTGTTGGAGTTTTCTTGGGTGATAGAAATTGAATTTAGAGCCTCACACATGCTAAGCAAGTACTTTACCAGTAAGCTTTAGCCCTGTCATTTTTTTTATTTTTTCCTTTTCTTTTTGTTTATGAGACAGAATTTAGTTAAATTATTCATCAGACTCGAAAAATCCCTCAATTTGTGGGCCTCTTACCCTAGAGTTCCCAGTGGCTGGGATTACAGGCAAATGCTACCAGATATTTTTTTTCCTGAGATAGAGAATTTCTCTATTTATAGTCCAGACTGAACTACAAAGCTCATCTTGCCTTAGTACTACAATTTCCTATGTTCCATTGTTCCTTTTTTTCCCTATCTTTATTAACTTGGGTATTTCTTATTTACATTTCGAGTGTTATTCCCTTTCCCGGTTTCCGGGCCAGCATCCCCCAACCCCTTCCCCTCCCCTTCTATATGGGTGTTCCCCTCTCCATTCTCCCCCATTGCCGCCCTCCCCTCAACAATCCCGTTCACTGGCGGTTCAGTCTTGGCAGGACCCAGGGCTTCCCCTTCCACTGGTGCTCTTACTAGGCTATTCATTGCTACCTATGAGGTTGGAGCCCAGGGTCAGTCCATGTATACTGTTTGGGTAGTGGTTAGTCCCTGGAAGCTCTGGTTGGTTGGCATTGTTGTTCATATGGGGCCTCAAGCCCCTTCAAGCTCTTTCAGTCCTTTCTAACATTCCTTCAAGGGGGGTCCCGTTCTCACTGTTCCTGGCATAAATGTACAAGTTTGATATCTATTATGTCAATGAAACAGGACCTCTGGTACTTAGCAGAAAGTGTTATAGTTTGGCATAGTCATCATGAGAAAGAGTAAGAGGTCTCGAAAAAAAACTTGAAAATGAACTAATACATGAGACAACCCCACCTTATTTGTTTCTAATGTAGGAGGATTATTTTTCGCCATTCCCAGTGATACACAATAAGTAGTAAAACTTAGCGATATTAGAGTATTTTAAAAATCCTAATGTTCAGTGACCAAAACCAGACAAACATGGACCACACAAGTCAATTCAGTATCAAGATACACAGCTTAAAATACATACTATATTGCTAATTTTGGATGAAGCATTTACTATATCTGGGCTTCAATTTTTCTTCCAAGTGATATTGAGAACTGATGTAAGAATTAAGCAAAGTACTGGGTGTACTGTACATATTCCTTCAACAGACTCATCTTCTAACAGCCTTTGAAAAGAAGTTGTAATACATCCAAGTGTGTCAAAACTCTAGGTAGGAACCCATCCCCCATCTCCAATTTCTCTGCCTTAACTCCAATCTCCCATTTGTTTAATCAAGCAATTTACAGGGGGTAAAATAATTAGTGGTTTTGAGTGGTTTTTGATACAACCAGACACTGCAATCAGGATAAATCATCTCTGACATATGCCCAGATCCTTCAAATGACAGATGACAAACAAAAGGAGGGCAAGGTTCTTCCTCACAGGCAGAATCATTGAGTTAATGGAAGAATTATTGCCCCAGCAATCCACTCCAGTCCTATTGAAAGGAACCGTCCAATTTATCAAAGCTAAATGAACATTAATTGCAGCAGTCTGGTAAGTTTTCCAGCCGCTATGACCTTCATTGAATTTTAATCCAAAACAGACAAGATTTCTTCCACACAAGAGGAAACAACACAATTAGCACAAAATGACAGTGAGAATATGAAGCAGACTCACACGAGCAGCATGCACGCGCGTGCATGCACACACACACACACGCACACACACACCTGAACACTCATTCAATATGACTTAAAATTCTGCATCATGAAGGCAGGTGGATAGAAGGTAAACATGACTAACATCTGCCTTGGCTCTTCCCCCTCCTTCATTCAGGAGGGAAATTGGGGAGGCAGAAGGCAAAATGAGGAAGGTGGCAAGCAGTAATAGAGACAGAATTTCAGTTAACTGTTGTAATTAATGTTATGTCTCATTGGGGAGAGATTAGGAAAAAACAGAGAGGGAAGAAAGAAAAAACAAGTATTATTTTGCCATTAAAGACGCCCTTGAGCTGGGGAACATCCGCAGAAGAAGTCTGAATTGGGTAATTGTTTGACTATCACTGAATCTGCAGACAGGATGATTACACCAGTGAAGTGAAATATAGTAGTGTGGGAATCTCCACCAGGTAAAGCTCCCTCCACACAAAGGAGTAGACTTGCTGCTGATAATAACTTACAGTAGAGAACAGCATAGAGGGAGACGAATCGCAGGAATAGTAGGAACTATGCACACCACATGTGCACACACACTGCAAAGCAACTATATTAGAAACTCAGTTGGAGTTTTCTGGGATTTTTCTTGGAGTTTTCTGCATTTATTAACCAGAAGTTCTGCTGTAAAGAAAAGCTGTTCTTTCTGCCCTAGTTATTTACATAGTCCACTCCTTCTAACAGCATTCGCAAGTCAATATTCTTAACTCCAGCCCAACTTAACTCAGAAGATATTTAAAGAAATGAAAATTTAGAGACTAAAGAAAAAGGATTAACTGAGCTCTATGCTAAGATACTTCATTCTTCCCTCAGCCCTGAGAAAGAGTATGGTCTCTATAGTCTCATTTACAACAGAGGAGACAGTGAGCATTAGAGACATGTAGAACCACATCTAAGGGCAAAGAATGAGAGAAGGCGCACATGGAATACACAGCTGTCTGTTTTCAAGGCTACACCACTTCCCATTAGACCAAGTTGCCTTTTGAGCACAGGAAAGAAGGGAGAAAGGAAATGTAGCCAACATACCAGGAACCTGAGGTCAGCACTCACGTTTAATGTAGAATGACTCAAATCATGTGGGTAAAGGAATAAACAGTGTGAACATCTATACACAAGTACACACACACACACACACACACACACACACACAGAGAGAGAGAGAGAGAGAGAGAGAGAGAGAGAGAGAGAGAGAGAGAGAGATGGCAGAGGGAGGTGTTATAGGAATACTGCATAATAGCCCTGGGTTCTTGAAGGGGAATAAATTATAGAAGGAAATATTAGAGTAGAATGGGTTTGTCACTCTAGTTTGTATATTTGGGGGGGTTATCAAGCATACGGTTCCCCTTCCTCTGTCCCCAGCCCAACATTACTATTTGGAATGGACCTCCTGTCACCCTTTCTTCCAGCCACTGCACTGCCTCCAAACTGACTTTCCCTACGTTTTCTTCTCTAACCCCTACTCTATGAGACTCACCATATACTATCCTTATTGAGAAGAATGCTCCTAGTCTCATCCTGACATCTGAGCCTCCATTCACCCCAGTGTCCTGCCCTGCCCTAGCCATCCTTACTACTCTTGTTCTTACTCTCGGTGCCTCTCTCCTGCGTGTGTTTCTCTGTTAAACCCTCTGAATGTTCCTGTCACGTTCCGTCATTTCCCTGCTCATTGTTCTTGGCTCCAATTTCTCTCAGTTTGCTTTCTCTGTCACTTTCTGCCTCTGGTAGTTTTACTCAGCTATTATAGACTAGTTTCTCAGGAATACCGACAGTTGTCTACTTTTTCTGTCTGGAATTTTCTCTGCCATTTTCTACCTCTATCATACCAAAATGTCTTCATGTATTTCTTGGCCAAAAGCCTCATAGCAACTATCTGCAGGACCCTTTCTCAAGCTGAATCCCTGTCTCCAGGATGTTTTTGTCACCTTTTCCCCAAAAGGCTTCATCTCACTGAGCAATCATGGATACTGCCTCCTTATTTTCTTTATCTTTCCTTTTTTTGTGAAGGATTAATTTGTTGCTTTTGCTTAATTATTTTTTGAGAAATTCATACGTGAACACTGCATCTACATCACTTCTACCCTTGCCTTTCGCCCAACTCCTCTCATGCACCCTCCAATACCACTTGTTTATTATTGTCACACACACACACACACACACACACATACACACATACACACACACACACACACACACACACACACACACACACAAACCTATGAGCCCATTCATGTTTGCTAATATGTGCATATATACAGGGCTTGACAGTAGGGATTGGACAAATTATGTGGGAGATTGTTTCAGGAGAAGACTGACATTTTTCCTCTCTCAGCATGCACTGACCTCCTGTAGTTCTTCATTTAGAGGAAGAACACCCACTTTCTGACCAGTTAAGTAAAGATGGCTACAGTCTGCTTCGGTTTGTCATGATTTGTGTGCATACCTCCTGTAGAGAGCTGCTTCCTGCACCATTGACTCTGCAGTTGGCCATAGGATAGGTTTTGGCCCACAGAATGTGAGAGAAGCAACAGCTGAGCATCGGATACATTTCTGTATTTTCCTAGATCCCTACCAGCTGCCTTGCTGATTCTCTCTGCCATGTAAACCAAATGTCTCTGACTGGGGCTCTGCTTCAGCCAATGTTCCAGTGACAGGGAATGTAGAACTGAGTCACAAACCCTACAGCTGCCCACACTTCACATGTGTGAGAAATAAAATGGCCAGTCCTTGAGACTGGAGGGAGGATTTCTGTAGAACAAATAACTGAATGGTCTGCAAGCGTAGGGTAATGTGAAGTGTAAGGTGCTTCCAGCTTTAATGTTCCAATAAATGCTTATAGTTCTATTGCTTTGGCAATGTTATCGATCCTTCCATATAGATTATCTCCACTGGATACTATGATTTTAATTTTATTTCAGTTGTGTAAATGACCGAATAAATAACTTGGAATGTCGAGATGACTATATATCTCTCTATGGCTGAGATCTAGCCAAGTCTATAGTATAAGCCAGGATTTTAAACAGAAAAATCTCTTATCTGTGTATTTCTTGATGCTGACAATCGGGATTGTTCTCTGGAGTCCACATACAGGTGCACAAAAGTATGTGCGCACCCACACAAGCTAAGTGTATACAGACACGGGCACACACACAGAAGCACATGCAAACACACACACACACACACACACACACACACACACCAAATACTTCTTAAAAGTTGCTTTATTTATTTATTTGTTTTTTCTTCTGGCAGATAAGATTTTCACTGGTATTTTGCATAGATACACCTATCTATCATTACATGACTGATAAAATCGGTGACCGGAGGAATTAGTGATATGTTTTGAAAGAGTGAATGCACTTGTTGGGGCAATACTTTAAAGCCATATTTCACAGAAAGATTTAGTAAGTATTATTAAAACATAGCACAGATCCTTCAAATTAAGCTACTAATTAACACTGGTAATAATAGTTTCTTAGATTTATGAGGTATGTTATAATCCTCAAAGCATTTCTCATATATTATGAGACCAGAAAATTATAGATCATCTGAATTTGAAAGAAATATAGTCATTCTATCTATTATCCATTTCAGAATCCTAATGGTTGGGCTTCCAACCTTGAGTGATACACCCATGCAAATAAGGTTTCTACTGCAGGCTAGCTGAGCTACTCCACGGCTTGAAAATTTCAGTATATTGAGAGATAGTCTATGTTGCCAGAGATAGTAATTCTGGTGTCTTCTAGTGTTCCCTCATGGGGGTCTAACAGAACACATCTTTAGCATTTCCTATAGGGAGTTACACACTTTTCTCTTTCTAAGAGAAAAGTGCCTTCAAAAGTCTTTTGTTCCACATCAAACCATACATATCTTTTCATCCCTTTTAGAAAAACATTTGTCACAAAAAAGACTAAAGTATTTTTTTCAGAAAACTCCATGATAAAAGATATTGATCTCAATCCATTTCTTTAATAACTTCTGTGGAAATCTTTAAGACAAGACATGGTATATCAAAATGAAATGATATCATTGTTTAAGGAAAGTATGGAGTGGAGTCACAATGCCCAACCCTGTGAAAGAAAACTTGAAACTATTTTTTGCTATAAGAATTACTGTTAATTGCAAAACTAAAATCTCAACATAGTAACAGTAGCAGCAGCAAAATGTAAAAATAGACAAACAAAACCTACCTTAATGCAAAGGACAACAAGAAATTCTGATCACATGTGCTGGGTAATTTTGCATCTAATCTTAAGGCCACCTGGAGCAGGCAAAGAAATTTTGATCACATTTGCTAGGTGATTTTGCATCTAACCTTAAGGACACCTGGAGTAAATGAACTCCTCCATTCCAAATAAGCAACGTTCTCAAAAGAATTCTGAGCAACTAGAGAATGCTAAGAGCAGGAGAAGTAGGTCTTTTCCAGGGTAGAGAATACCAATTGGTTACCAAATGGCCAGCCCTGAGAACATATGTGCAGATCAAGCAGGTTATATTTAGAAGTATATTTATAGATGCATATATTCATGAAACAACAATTAACAAAGAAAGACCATGGATTTCGAATAGAACAAGGAGAATTTTATGGGAGGGTTTAGAGGAGTAGAGGAAAGAAAAATAACATGCTTATATTATAAACTAAAAGACAAGAAGTAATTAAAAAAACCCAACGTTCTTTTTTTTTACATTTTATTTTTTTTTATTAACTTGAGTAAAACCCAACATTCTTGCTATTCACTTACATGCCCAGATGTTGAACAGATCTGAGAGAATGACTGATACTGTGAGTTGATGCTGAGGAACAAAGCAAAAGATACTTACAGGATTCAAGCCAATAGCCTGCTCTGACTCCACAACTGAAGGCAACTTGCTCAACTTCTGGCTTTCTATTCCCCTCCTGATAAACTGTTGGCATGAATAGCACCTCTCTCCCAAACTGACAAGATTCCAAGTTCTATCAAGTGAATACCCCATCAATAACAGGCACGATAGACCCGCACTACTGCTAACATTTTAATAACAGCTTTTCCTTTTTGAGCACTATCAGGCACTATGCCACGTAGAATCGTGCCCAAAAATACAGAATCTCAATTTGGACAGACTGGAGTTAGAATCTCAGCTTCAGTCTTTATTGGTGATGTGCATGAACAGGATTCAAAATCTTACAAACTACCAGGTTCCTCATCTGCAAATGGGGGCAAACAACAGCATCTTCTTTTAAGGTTTGCTATATCAAACACAATGATACAAGCATTGCCTTTAGACTGCCTGGTAGCAGAAAGTTCCCCAAGCCTGTGATCATTACTGGCCATTGTACAGGGCACTTGTTAGTGGAACCTCAAATGGTGCAGAGGCAAAACTCTTAAGCCGTGGGGAATACCACACAATTTTATGAGTGACACAGGTGATTTGACCAAAGATATAAAGGTTATGCGGAGATGGCATTCAAATTTGGAATTGCCTTCTAAGCCATAAACTCCAATAATCTGCCCATGAATTCCAGACATGAGCTAGTAATTGTAAAACGTCATTTGTGGTACATTAGAATTTAAGCCAACAACAAAGAAAACACATGGTATTCAGTATATTACTCAGGTGAGAAACAGAAATGAGGTGTTATAAAGAATTAATTTTTACCTTTTTAACCTTTGCATGTTCAAAATCTCACAAATTACTATTTTATTAACATTAAAGGATTTTTTTGTCTTTTTCCAGCTTTTGTTTTGTTTTTGTTTGTTTTATTGTTTGTTTTGTTTGTTTGTTTTTAAAATAGTCCCACTTTGAGATCTGGCAAGAATTGTGAATGATGATACCACGTGGTAAAAAGAATTCGCAAAACAGCCCAGCTTATAGTAAATATTCAAAAGAAATGTCAGGTGTTGAGACAATTTGCTCTACATCACACAGCAGTAGAGCAGCACAAATAAGACAAGAGCAGTGTCTTCATACTCCTTCAAACACTCAGTGCTGTAATGGTAATATTAATAGCCACTGTCTCTGTGGGTTCGCTGTGCATCACGCATACTAATGTTCATCACTATTTATATATTCCCTTCACTCTTCAAGATTGATATAATCAGTATGGTTTTATCAGACTTAGAAAACTAAGTCTGAATAATGTTAAAGGACCCAGTCAAGGTAAGAAGAAAAAGAAAGGATGGGTGAGGAAGGGAGGTTAAGTTAAGAGCCAGCTCGGCTGAATTCCATATATTTGTTTTCTTCTGGGCATTTAGGCTTCCTGCATGGCTGACGCTGATAGGAGCTCAGACTAGGTTTGGAGAAGGAAATGACAATCCAATGTCTGGTCCAGGTTCACCAATAGGTTCTTAGTTATATCATTTTTTTAGGATACTGATAGTCAAATGGTTGACCACTTAAGAATTAGGGAGCTGCTAAATTCAGCCTAAGTAACATTTCCTTCCACCTACACAGCCATGGATTATAGAAGGCTAGAGATGTTGAGAATGAAATTTTGTCCTTAATGCTGAGGAAAGGAGACAGAGTTATAGATTCATGCCACCTCACGTCCTTCTTTGAGATTTCACTGCATGATTTTGGTCCTCTTACAAAACATCTCAGACATTTACCAAAGATAAAAAGGACAGCTGAACTGAAGAGGTTTGCAACCTCATAGGAAGAACAACAATATCATCCAACCTGACTCCCCAGAGTTTCAAGAGACTAATCCGTCAACCAAAGAGTACAGATGGGAGGACCCATGGCTCCAGCCACATATGAAGCAGAGGACGGCCTTGTTGGGTGTCCATAGAAGCCATGGGTCCTGTGAAGACTTTTTTACCCAGTGTAGGGAAATGCCAGGGTCCTGAGGTGGGAGTGAGTGGGTTGGAGGAGGAACAACCTCCTAAAAGCAGGGGTAAGGGGGATGGGAGAGGGGGGAAGTGGGAAAGGGGATAACATTTGAAATGTAAATACATAAACTATCCAATAAAAAAGTACAGCTCATGTAACCATGCCACATGAGCCTGGAATTCAGGGAAGTATGTTCCCAGAACTGTCTCCATGCCAAAGAGCCATGAACGAGTAAAATTTACAAGTCTCAGACTTTTCATCTTTGCAATAAGAAGAGTCTCCAGTCATCTTGGGAGCCATTCTCAATGTTCATAAAAGCAAATGCTTCTCTTTGTGTTCTTGCTGAGTTTTTTTGTAGCTGTGAGAACAAGGACAGAGACTGTGGCATTTAAAGCCCTGACTATTCAGGGGACTACAGGCAATGATGGGCCTACTGTGGAACTCAATTTTCCCATTAACAAAGAAGGAGAGTATAATAAATTAGAATACTTCTACCTTTTCAATGGAACAGCCTTCAAGTAAGAAATGTCAATGTCCTTATGTGGCTCTGATCCAAGCCTTTAAGATTCAAGGGCTTAATGTAGAGGCTCATACTAGTACAACTTACACCCCATGTACAACAAAACAAGGACCAAGGAATTAAATACCTGATACAAAATCACCAGACAAGATATTTGGGAAAGAAAATATCATACACAGGCTCTAGGCCCCCAGAGTCCTTCCTCATAATATTTCTAGAGACTGGTATTGTCTTTGAGGAGCCACCTTTGAGGGTCTAGTGTATCCAAGATATACGTGCTCTTACAGTAGATAAGGAGACCGTAAAGAATCTATTTAGATCCTAACTAGTTGACTACAAGTAATAGGTGTGTGTGTGTGTGTGTGTGTGTGTGTGTGTGTGTGTGTGTGTGTGTGTGATGGACAGAAAATGTCAGCATCTCCATTCTCTCTTCTGCAGGCAAATCCTGCAAGGAATTTCAGTGATATCTGGTTCACATTGAGTTATTATTTTCAAACTGAATTTGCTGTGCAAAGAGAAAAGGAAAGGGATGTGATCCTGGGCAGACTGGTTTACTGGAATAGACACTAGGCCTGGAGTCAGAAAAGGTACATTTAGTACCTTTATAATTTATTATTCATTTATAATTAAGATAATCTGATTTAGGTTATTGGGTTACAGAAAAAAAATGAGTGCAAGTAAACGTTATGGCATAAAATAGAATGCACTTAATGAATATTAATTGAAGCTGAAGCTCATGCCCAAACATTAAAGACAGAAGAGCAGTCACACCCTCCACCCCTCTCAACACTAGGTGGTCCTTGGAAGCCCATGGGAATGGAGCTAGCATACTGAAGTTGTGTTTACAAATTTGCATCCCAAAATTAGCATGCAGGCACCCACTGGGGTTGGCATGTGGCTGCATCATTTGCTAAATATATATATGTATATCAAAAAGTCTACCACACACATTCCATGAATAACACAAAGGCCTTGATTTGTTCTTCCACGTGCTAAGCACTTGTTAGGTCCAAAATTAACATTGCTATCTGGCTAGGCTATGTGTATGTGTTTCTAAAAGGAGAAAAATTCCACGATCTTACTCAGCCCTAATCAGAACATCTATTGCAATGTTGGTTGAGGTAAAAATAAAAGTTCTGTTCCACTGTAGAATCTCACTAAATAGTTACTCTTGTTAGAAGGAAGAACTAACCAAAGGAATAAGAGATCACTCACATTTCTGAGCTCTGCTTTTCTCTGTATATGTTAGGAATATCATCACCTATCTTCATTTACTTGCTAGTGCATTCTAAAAGTAAAACCGAAGAAATAACTTAAGATTGACTTTGAAGTGTATAATATTGGGGGATAAGGAGTACTGTGAGTGTAGATGCCACCCCAAGTCTATCTGATGTGTTTTCTGTATAGTAGATGTGTGTTTTCCTAGCTTTCTCTTTACAACGCACTAACAAATTGGGCTAAAGGAAGGTATAGTACAGTTTGTAGAATTCTTGCTTTACAAACACAAGATTCAAAGTTTCTTTCCCAAGAATCCATATTAAAAAGTCAGGTATGGTAACATGCACCTTTAGTCCCAGAACTTGGAACCCATTAGAGAAGAATTCAAGATGTTGCTGGGCAGTCAGTCTAGAAAATCACTGAACTCTGGGTTCACCAAGACCCAGTGTCTGAAAAAAATGAAGAGAGATAGCTGATAACGAAGGACAGCAATTGCTACTTCTGGCCTCACACATGCATGCAGATGGATGTGGGAACTAACACACACACTCTCTCTCTCTCTCTCTCTCTCTCTCTCTCTCTCTCTCTCTCTCTCTCTCTCCAGTAATTCTAACCTTTTAAAATAAACAATTAAAAAAGACTGCTAATTGATTCTAATAGCCTCCTCAGAGGGGACAAGAGATTCAAAGTGGTTTGCCATTCAGCATACCTAGAAGATGCCTTTGCTTCTCTGTGCTCTTAATTTTATCTCTAACGTGCAGGTGATGCGCTACACTTTATGCATTATTGGTTTGCTACAGTGAGGTAATTGTCATAAATTGTACAGCATGATTCTGGACAAATGAGAGATATTTAATATGGTCTCCAATTGAGAGATAGGAGGGAGAGTCTCTGGGACTCAGTGCTGGCTTAAATACTCAAGAATAGTTCTACTACTTGCCCAATATGGCACATGGGGTAAATTTTGTCTCTTTCCTAGTTTGATTGGTTGTTTGGTTGTTTTTCCCTCCCTTCAAAGTATTCAACAACCAGAATGTTGTAAGGATAGAGACATCATTCTAATTGGTTGTGCTGATTACATCCGGCTCATTTCTTTGTTCTACCTTGCAGTAGTCATGAGGCATAAAGCATTTGGGAAAGTGCTTTCAATTCCAGTTTTACTCCAATTTTGTTTGTAGAGAGAACTGTTGTATTTAGGAGTACTGGACCCCATTCTTCAGCCAAGCAAGATAAGCATGTGACAGATGTTAAACAGCTATTCCAAGACATATCAGCCCAAAGATCAGAGTTGAATACCCTTTATTTTCTTTTCTGATGTGCAGTTAGCTTGTTATAGCTGGAAGTGATTGAAACTGTCCAGGTAACACTGCAGAATCCACCTGAACTTCTGAGTATTACTCTGTCGTCTTACAAGAAAGTTCTATCCTTCCATCTTCAGACTAGTTCATATTTCTTTCTGTCTTGAACCCTCTTCCCATGTCCAGTTACTCACCATCACAGAGATGTGGAGGATATGCAGCTGTTCTTCAACGATTTCTGAGGGCTCCTGCAGTGTGGGAGCAGTGGCCTGGGCCAGCTGCCCAGAGCTGCTCATGGAAACATGGAAGTACAGTGTGCCATTCTCCAGCCACTGCTGTCTCCAGTGAACCAACGAAATGTCCGCTGCTGTGCCAGACATCTCTGTAAGATAAGAGCAAAGGTTCTGCGTAAGATATGTGCCAGGTCTTCCTGCTCTGAGAGCAAAGGTGCTGCCTGCACACACTCATGAACTCAGAAGCCCATTATTTTGTCAAAATATTTTTCCTTATACAACCTATGATCCAGGAGTCACTGCTTCCACTTAGAGATAAGAAACCATGGCCAAGATATTCCTCAAGTAACACAGGACCAGAGGCACCACTTGATCTTGGTGTGTTTACGGCAACTTTTCTACGACCTGATGAATGAAAAAGTGATTCTTCTCCAACAGTAGAGTGAAATTGAGCAAAAGAATAAAAATATTAGAGTTTTCTGAAGTTGCACAACTAGCAGAAATAAAGAGAAAAACATTCTTAGGTTCATGTATGAATTTTACAGACACTGACCAGAAAGTCCTTGGATAATAGCTGGAAAGACCCAAAAGAGTATATGGTTTAGCTTAGGTTCTAGGGTCAACTCTACTTGGGAAAGGGCATGGACAAATCTATTGTTATAAACCTTTCCCGACTGTTGATGAACACAACTTCTTTTAGGCAATGTATGTTAAGAACTCAAAATCAAGAAAGCGTTGTTACAGACACCTCCAGTGATTAAAAATAATTAAAGGGGAATGCAGTGGTGGTTTGGTTAGTTAAGTGGTTGTCATGCCTGCATGAGATCATGTGTTAGGATTTCCCCAGAACACTTCTTAAACTTTTTAGGTGTAGTACATGCTATAGATCTTGGAAGTGGAGAGAATGAGATCCCTGGAGTTTACTAGTCAGTTCGTAAAGCCATTTCAGTGAGTTCCAGATTCAGAGAGAAACTCTCTCTAAAAAGTACATAAAATGGAAGTTGTGTAAGGATGATCCCCAACACTGACTTCTCAAATCCACTTACACATGTAGATATGTACATACACTTGCACACACATACCTGATTAAGTATACATTCCTGTCTCTGTCTGTATCTCTCTATCTTTCTCTCTCTGACACACCACACACACACACACACACACACACACACACACACACACACATACACACAGGCACGCACACTCACACATACACACACATACAGGCACACAGAACTATCGCACAGCTCTATTAATGTCACGTATCTGGAAGGAAATAATTAGGCATTTCTAGTAATTTGTTAAATCAAATCTCCTAATTTGAAGATCCTAACTCTATAAGCTTTTATTTGTTCATAAATACTTTTAGAAAGAACATATGAATGAATAGTACTTCTATTAAATGTTACATTACCACCATAATTTCTTATTAGGTAACAAGGGTGATGAAAGATGCTTCAAAATATTTGCTTTGGGATTATAAATTATAATCTTAGTGCCTTTTACAAAAGCAAGGCATCCCACTTAACCACATCTCAAAAGGACAGACCTTGTGAGAGCATCTTATGAATAAAGGAATCGGGAAATGGGCTTCTGGGAGAATTACCAGGTCTGCACTCAAATCAGAATTATTTTTGAAGCCAGATAGCCATAGTAGTGCCCATAAGAAAATGTTAAATCTTCCACACAAATATCTAAGGCTTAGAAATTTGGTCCACTGTGGTCACAAAGGTGACATTGAGACATCATCCGTACTATACCCAAATATCCAATATATGTTTCCACATACAAAGGAGGACTGGTGTAACAAGACCAAATTCAAGCTTTTACCTATTCAATCAGCTCTTTTCATGTCCTTATTTTCTCTCATGATACTGGAGTCACCTTGAATAGGTAAGTAGATAATAGTACCTCTAACCAAATTCTATTGAATTGTCCTTATGTACTACTATTCTAAAAGATTTTAATTTCTTGAAGTTAGCAATCAAAAGTCCTTAGGAGATTTGTTTCTGGCACTTAGTGAGTGCTCAGAGAAAAGTTAGTTATGAATTTTAAATTAATTATTGATTTATAATCATCATAACAATTATTGATATGAATAGGGTCTATTTCAGTCTTCAGTTGTTATGAAACAATGCTGGCAATATTCTTTATGGTGTTTTTTTTATCAATTTTCAAGTCTATTTGGGAATCCTTCAAAAGACAGTCAACATTCCAGTCTTCTCCAGCCCTCTATCCAGCCTCCTAGACAGAGGTACTATGCTCTAATTTTCCGACTTCCTACAAATGCATCTTAACTTGGCTACCTCCTCCCGGCTTGGCTCCATGTTTATTCTTAAACATGAACTACAACATAAGTCATCTCACAGTACTGAACATTCTATGCTGCAGCCCTCTAGGGCCTCCCTCTTTCCAAATAAAAGACAAAGTGGCCAGAAAATGATGAATTATTATTCTAAGTGCGCACAGTCTTGGAGTGCTTGAATGGTCAACCAGAGATGAAGTGGAGATGGAAGTAATTAATCATAGTTCATCAGCTCTTACAACCATAAACCCCAAACTGTGAGGGCTTATCACTGAACTTAGGTAGCAGACAGTGTCTGAGTCCTTCTCAGCACTTTTCCTGTTTTAGACCTGGGGAATTCTGTCTCCCCACCAATCCACTTCCACGTCTTAGGACTTGGGGTATTGGCAGTATCTTCCCTGGGAGCAGATTGCCACAGTAAGATGGAGATATTGTAAGAGATGGTTTGCTTAGCACCATATTCATTTTCCTAAGTGCATCACAACTCAGAACTAGAGGTACAGGAAACTTGGGAGTGATGTTTGGTGCTTTTTGTAGTTGTAGCCAACGCAGACTGAATAGGTTAAATCTATAAAATGTCAACAAAGTAGAAATGATTCAGCTGGAACAACCTGGTTAAACAGATAGAAGAAGCCCAGGAATACTGGTGGGAATCTGAGAGCCTTTCTTCTGGAGTTTTTAAATCCCATAATGTGTGAGAATTTTCCCACTCATGTTCCCATAAGGCAACAGAGGGTTCCAGATGGCTAGTGACATATTTAAGGTTACTCGTGCATCTGTTCTCAGCTGGACTCTGTGGCTTTCCAGTCAACGCAATTGCGACAATGCCAATTGCACTTGCAGCGTCTCCTTTTCCTTGACTAAATTAGCCCATGAACAAAACTAGATTGAGCTCTTTGTTTGCTACTGTGATGAGTGCACAGTCAGCAGACAGTAAACGTTAAATGATAATAACAGTGTGTGAAACATAGTAAATATTGAATCACAGAGGATAGCTTAGGACATACACTATTACAAAGAGACTGTTGTTGGGGCAATAGGAGGGGAAGCAGGAGACTGCAAAAATGAAAACTACTTTAGTGGAAGCGAACAGCCTTGGTGTTCATTTGCTCACTTACTTTTTCATCCATCCATTCATTCAATATAGTTTATCATGCTCGTACACAGTTCCAGGCTACTTAGCTCAGAATATGGAGATAAATGAATTGCCTGCAGTGAGCTCTGTATCTGTTAGCAACAAAAGTTCTGTGTAGTCTGCTGTTTCCCAGCCCCATGTCATGACCTACACACTCAAACATTCTGTGAGATTAACTTATCCCTTCCCTTCTATATCCCCTTCGTCATCAGTTAGAGCCCCATGAGCCTTAATTTATCCATTAAATGTGCCAGCTCACTCTTGTATCAGAGAATAAGTATTTTCTGTCCAATCCTCCTGGAACTCTCCTCCCAGAGCTTACAAATCGGTTTCTTCTCAGTATTACCACCCCAGCTGAGGAAATATCCGCTCTGTCAGGCTGTGCCTGAGCGCTCAACCTGAAGGACTCTTCTCCACATATATTCAAGCTCTATCATGTTGCCTTCCCAAAAACTCTTGATAGCACTTGCCACTATTAGAAATTTATCATCCATATTACTTGAATATGTGTTTATTCTCTATCTCTCCAGAAGATCTAGGATCTTTTAAGCCTTATATCCTGTCATTTCTCAAACAGTTGTAAAAAGTACTTGGCATATAACAAATGTTCAGTAAATACTTACTGGAACTCTGAAGTATAAGTAAGTATATATTTACATATGTGTATATATGTATACAGATAAGTATGCATATCCATATGAAAACAGCACACTTATTAAAATTAGAATTCAGGGGTTGGGGATTTAGCTCAGTGGTAGAGCGCTTGCCTAGCAGGCACAAGGCCCTGGGTTCGGTCCCCAGCTCCGAAAGAAAAAAAGAAAAAGAAAAAAAGAAAAAAATTAGAAGTCAGGATGTTCGCTCTCATCAGAGAATTAAAGCAAGAATCAGCAAATATCTGTTGGAAACTCAAGGTGAAGAAGGGACTCTAAAAGCCTGGATACCAAGAACTGCTCAGAAAGTAGTGAGGACACAGGGGAGGACAGACACTGTTGTTCTAAGGCAATAGGAAGTCAAGGACCAGCTGGATAATCCAGAAAACGGAGCAAGATATAAATGTAAGAGGGCAACAAATGCAACTGCATTAGAGATCGGGATTTCAGTAACTTGTGTTAAAGCATCTCTATTATTTGGCCTGCAGTAAGAAACTGGCAGAGCATGCTTGTTCAGCAAGCCAGCCCTGTGTCCATTAAAAACAGGTCAAAGAAATTGTAACACGACCAAAGCCAGCTCTTGAAATTCCCTGCTGATTGATTTTCCAATTGCAGTTTCCCTTTTTTCTACCCCTGGTCCCTCCATATAAACATTTCATTGAAGTCTTCAAGTCATATTACAATCAAAGCAAAGGGGGACTAAACGCATTTGGTCGGGAACCAAGACGATTCCCATAAAGGCAGATTATGCCGACATGATGAATGTAAAATGAAGCAGCAGATATTAAAGTGGGAGAATTGGTGCACCATGCCTTCCGGTGGTAGTCTGACTCCAGCGCCAGCCACCCTCCCACCCTGCATAGCTTGGTTTTATATTGGAATCATAAAGAAACACAGGGATTGCCTTTTCACCTTTCTCTGTTCTCCCCCTATGGGCTGCAACTTGTGAAATATTCAACAGTCTCAAATCCCCCCAATCGTCCCACAGAGCCAAGCAAAAGGATCAGCCTTCATCAGTAATTCTCGGTAGCCCTCCATCCTGCCTCTGAGGCCACTGATGCCTTTCAGCCTCCTGGAAAAGAAATAAAAATCCCTAAGGCGTGTTATGCTTTTAATTGGCTTGTTCTTCCTAATCTATGGCACTCATTGTATTTTTATTTAATTCCTGAAGGTCATTATGAAAATAAGCAGCGCTTCTGATCTCCAGCCATCCTGGTAACATCTCCCATGTGGCTAACTAACCAGCCGTCTGCTTCCACAGCACCAGCTGACCCTCCAGTAGATTATTTGCAGAAATCCAGAGAGAGCTTCCAATGAGTTTGTAAATGGCTTGGCCTCACTGAGGAGGAAGAAGACATTATATGCAATTGGCTATAAGAACTCACTGCTCAGGCAGGCAGAGTTAGGGAAAGTAGTGATGTTAACTCCAGCCAATCCTTGCCACTGGCTATTACAGCTTCACAACTGATCATCATGCACCTTCTGAGTAGGCCTAGGAAGTAATTGCCAAGCACCACATCCTCTTTTTAATCTCTATAATGGTTAATTAATGCAAGCCTTTATCATCACTCTCATGGGCTATTGCAACTGCTTCTGTGCCAGTCAGGGTCTCATCAGAAGAGAAAAGACATTCAGTAAGGTCATTGAAAATTGTTTCATAAGAGGTCATTTAGAGAGACTTCAGTAGGACTAGAGCAAACCAAAAATAGTGAGTGAAGTGGCCCAAAGCTAGTAGCAGTAAGGAATGGTCACATGGGGTTTGAGAAGGTGCTGTTAATCTGAAACTCTGAAAGAATCACACTTGCATTAAGGGCTGCAGACAGTCTCGGTAGTCTTTGTAGAATGACCCTGACTCTGGCAATGCATAGCCCAGAGTGAAAACTGTCCATGGGATGAAGACGCTGAAGACATTCTCCTTCTCCCTTACAGGTCAACTTCAGCTGGATACCCACAGGTATTTAAGTCAAGAAACTCCTAAGGTCAGCCTTCCAGAGTTCACAGCAGATGAGAGATGGATAGAAAATGGATCTCGAAGCACAAATGGAGACAATTCAACAGGTCCATTAGCTGGAATGTCTACCACCCACCAGGTTCCTTCTTTCCAACTATACATCAAATAAGCCAACTGGAAGAAATTTGTAACTTGTAATCTGATCCTCTCATTCTTTTGTTCAAAGCTTTTCTGTGGTGTCTAATGTTCCATGTAAATTTATTTTGAGGAACCTGGCATACAAGTCTCCTCTTGACCAGCTCTATCTTCATCGTTGTTCATTCCTTTGGACCCCTTCTCTTTTTTTGTTTGTTTTTGTCTTTGTTGATATTACTTTTATTTTTACACATGATCATGGTCTGCCCTCCAACAGTTCCTCATCCTATTCCTCCTCCCCCTATTTTCAAGAAGATGTCTCCCCTCATGCACCTGCCAGGTCTCCCCACTCCCTGGGGCCTCTGTCAAATCTCTGAGGGTTAGGCATATCTTCTCTCACTGATGCCAGACCAGGATGTCTACTGCTGTATATGTGATGGGGCCTCAGATCAGCTAGTATATGATGCCTGGTTGGTGGCTTAGTATCTGAGAGATCTCAGGGATCCAGGTTAGTTGAAACTACTGGTCTTTTTATGGTAGATCTCTTCCCTTTAACATATATGTCAATTTATACTATACAGTGTTATAATTAGGATACGTACATGTATTTCTCAATCAGCATGGGATTACATAAACTTTCAAATAGTTTTTGAGCCAGAAATCGTGTATGTGAATTACACTTTACACACCTAATCTATCAGAGCTTATCGTAACAAACCTTAAGGCTGTTTAGCTTTCTTCACCATACAGTAGAGCAACATCATCTCATGCAAAGCCTATTTTATAATAAAAATGTTGACTAGCACTTGTAATCATTGATGTACAAATCCCTTCATCATGGTCCAGACACACTATACACTGTTGTAAGTATATTGAAACCATTTAAGTATGTAGGTGAGATTTTGGCATTGCTCAAAGTAGGGGCTCCATAAACTCTTCAAAAGTTGCAATAAACTACTTCTATCTTTGAGGAAAAGGATAGCGACTCAGGACATTCAGCACTGGCTAGAATCACACAAAGAAAATTGAAAGAAATGACACCATCATCTTGCTCAAGTGCAGGTACTTTGGAGAATGCAAATTAAGAGGAAAATAATTTAACTTTCAAAATATTATGTTGTCACAGAGTGAGAGTGAGGATGCTTATATAGAAAACAGGCAATCTTAGGATTTTGTCTGGAGATGAGCCTATGTATATAGAGCTGGGAAGAGATGTATTAAAATAGTAATAAAGGTTCTCTTCGAATTGTGGGATCAGAGGTGATTTTAATCATGTGCAGATACTTTTTCTCTGTATTGAATGTAAATCATCTCTGTAGTAGAGGCAAATACATGTATATTCATTTTAAAGATTCATGTAGTGAATCAAGCTTTTCTAAGATCTGGCAGTGAAATATGTTGTCCTCATGAGCCCAGTCCATGGGACGAGAACAAAGGTATGCTATAAATAGTTCTAGATCAAAGTGTGATGCTTGAAGGAGAGATTACTTCTGCTTGGATCTAATGTCTTCATAGAGGAGTCCAAAGGATAGGCAAGATTTTTAAAAACATATCGAGTAGACAAAAAAGCCTTCAGATGTAAGAAAAGGTAAAAATTCATGAGGTAAAAGGGTGGCAAACTTGTGAGGAGATGCACTGGGAAGAAGAAAAAGGAGGCCACCAAACAGCCTCACTGTAGAAATAGCACAGCAACTGAGGTATCCATTGTAGAGAGAGTGAGACATAGTAGGGGGGTAGCCACTTCTTATGCATGGGACAGCTTCTTTCAGAACAGTAAATATATGTTCCATTTAGGACTCTTTCACTCAGAGTAAACCCTGGGTCAGATGGGTATTGGAGGCTCTCCATACAACACAAATGAAAATCAGAGCAAATCAAAATAAAACAAAACACAGCTACCAAATGAACAAACAAAAACCTATTAGAAAACAGGAGAGATAGACAGATGACTGGGTAGATAATAGATTTAGCTCAGAGTTTTGATTTGAGCATCCTAGACTAGTGAAAAAAACACTGAAGTTGGGGTAAGAAACTTAGAGTGACACGTTCCCTCTATATTAACTGACCAGTTTACATGAGGACTAATCATAGAGTTTTTATGCTTTTGTTATTTGAAAAATAAGGGTTTCAGTTTGCCCAACGTACATCATATGTAATATAGAATTGAGAAAAGATAAGGCCAAACATAGAGAGATTTTCACAAATCTGCAGGATTCTGCAGTTAGTCACAAAGTATACAACGTCATTACCCTGGTGCTCCAGTGGTATATCTCTCACAAATTATTAATTGTTTCAAATGTGTCAGACACAGAGTTTGAGACAGAGAATAGACTATAGGAAGGGATACATTTGACTGTTACCCTCACAGGCTTTCTCATCTTGCCAGCGATTTTCGTTTTCTCTGTTGTTGTTTAAAGAACACCATCCTGTGTGTTCATAATGCTGTGATAGTTGCCACAAAGTAAGACATGTTGTGCACTACAGGAATGTGGGTGAGGCCAGCATGGTCCTTGTGGATTGGGCATTTGGACAAGGCTATGTAGAATTTACGGTCTGGATGGTTTATGATTCTAAGAAATCCTGATGTCAGGCAGGCAACATGCCTTCAGGATGATACTAATGGCATGCTGGGTTGGAGAGGTCGCCTGAGGGGACAGAAGGTGAAGAGGTGGCGGGGGTGTGACACAGCTGAGGCCCTGCAGCAGTAGTTGGCAAAGAGCATCCCTGGAGTACCTCAGAACCCCAGCACCACTATCAGCTGTCAGCAATCATCTCTGCCTCTGTCTCCAATCTGCCCATTTCTACATCCTTTGGGAACCGCATCTTTTATATAAAACTATTTTCCTAAGTCACTCAGTAGGAAAAAATAATATGGTTTTGCTTGGCTTTTAAAGGAGAGGGGAAGAGAAGAATTAAGAGTTATTGGCAAGGGAAAAAAACATATCATTTCAGATTAGATTTGAAAATAGATGGAAGGTTGATGGAATTGACTCTCACTACCCCGAGCTACTCTCTCCTGATCTCTCTCTCTCTCTCTCTCTCTCTCTCTCTCTCTCTCTCTCTCTTTCTTTCTTTCCATGCATTTTTTCAGGGAGTCATTCCTTGTCATTTACCTTCACTCTACTTGTGCTAGATGCTTCTTCTGTCCTTTTTTATGTCTACCATAACAGTGAGATTTCCATTATCCCTTTCCTGAAAACGATGTGGAGAAGTAGCTAAAAGCATGAGGACAGAGAGGAACATTTACACTACCTACTGAAGTGTCAGGCTGCTGTCGGGTTTTCATTCATTGCCTTATTTTGTCTGACCAGAGACATGTGTATGCAAGGTAGAGAGTGCTCTATTCATTTTTCAACTGAGAGCTCTAAGGCCTTGTGTGATTTTATTTAATAAAGAGTAGAACATTCAAGACCTAGTTCCCTGATTCCAAATCAAGTGTTTTTCATTGCCCTCCTGATTTGATTGAAAAAAGGGATCAACACATTGAAGTAAAGAAAGAGACAGTTGTACTCCACTCTGCAACATGATATGAGAAGAAGCAGGACAGTCATCCTGCTGTCTACCTGACGCTATGGCTGCATGTTTCTTCATTCTAAAAGCCACATGTTAGGGTTATACATGTGTCCCTCTGCTTTTAAGATCCAGATATCACCACCACCAGTGGTACAAGAATTATTGTGTAATGCAGAGTTTGTAGGGTCACTCTGTTCCTTTCCATATAATTAACTAGGTTGACCTTTAACAGACTCACGTCTCTGAGCTTTACTTGTCTCAGACAAAAGTGGGAATCATAAAAACAATCTTTCAAGATTATTGTGAACATTGGGCAGTGGGATGTGTGAAGGAATAAGCATTTAGCCTTGGATATAACCTGTCAGTCATCTGTCTTCTTGTTACTTTTTTCCATCTCACCTCTGTCAAGGCAAGAGTCTGTCTGTTTTAAGTGTGTGTGACAGTATCAAAAGGAAAGAAAAGGGGACCAGAATAGGTATAAGGTTGCATACTTTGCAAATACTGTAAAGTCTTATACCTCATCTCAAGGTTTCCATGTCCCTCCATTAATCCTAGAACAATGAAGTATAGTATTGTGAAATTCTGATACAGATGACAAAGGGATGGAGATTTGACCCACCTATTTAACCAATCCTGAAAATGAGGACCAGGGATGGGTGGAACTTGTCTTAAGTAACAAAGCTTCACAATCTAACACTCTTGCCATAGAGTATAACAAAAAGATCTACAACAGAACCAGCTTAGATGGTGGAGGTAGAAATCTGACTGACTTAGGGAATGATTTGTTTTTAAACCTTGGCATCTAAACCTCTCCTCTCATCCTGTGTGAGATGCTGCACAACTCTTCCTTATGCTTCTGCTCAACAGACAGGTTGATCTCCCACCGAAGAGGCTGAGCAGGTGAGTACCAGTGCACGGATTCAGAGCTGATGAGTCAGGGAAGCCTAAGACCATGCAGTACAAGGGAGGAGGGTGAGAGCTGTAGTAGTCAGTAACCAGAGTCCTTGAGATGAGATGAGATGGGATGAGATGAGATGAGATGGGATGAGATGGGATGGGATGAGATGGGATGGGATGAGATGGGATGAGATGATTAGACTGGCAGCCAACAGCACTAGCTATTTGCAGAAAGGAAGACTAGGAAGAACAGCCTTTCCATGATGAATTGGTGCTTGGGTCAGATCCTTACCAGGATCTATTGAATATGGCTCCCACATCACCACACGGAAGTAAATGGTTGCCAATATTTATTCATGACTCACCAGCTCCACTCCTCTTTCCCTCTGCCATCACAGATGTTGTCATTCTTTAAAACTTAGCTGACCCTAGCACTCTGGAGAGCCCAACCCTTTGGGTGGCATTCGTTCTCTGAGCTGTCAGGCTTCTAATCTCTGTACTGATTCACTAACCTTGTTCATGCCTAATTCTCATCACCTTTGCTAAAGTATAAGATTCACAAGGGTCATGAATCATCGTTATCTCCACTTCCTCTCTAGCAGTGGTTTAGTGCTCTGTGCTACAGCCAGAAGTTATTGAACACAGGAGCCTACACGATGGAAATTAAAGCCTAGGTCAAGAAAACAGCATGGGAGACATCTGGTCACAATTTCATGTATTGAAAAACTGAAGTGGGGAAGATGAAAACAGACTGGATACCCGAATTAGTGGGCAGCAAAAGACAGCTCCGTACAGGAACACTGAGTTCTTCTATCTGTCCCTGGTATCATCCAGCTTGCACTTATCAGTTCTCCACCTATCCCTGCCTTTAACCAGACATCACATGAAGAAGGTCAACCCTGTGTACCCCTTATATTTTCTGTGCCTTCCTTCCTCCCTGAATCCCTGTTTCACACTTTTTCTTTCCTTCCAGTCTGCTCTCCAAGTGACCTTGCATTATTCTCATAGCTTCAAGGTCTTTGTCCACACTGTTCTCCATATTAAACTCTCACTCTTCCTTTTTTCTGCCGACCTCAATCTTTAGAACATAACTGTGTAAACTTTAGAACTTAACCATGTAAGCCTGCATAGCTCGTGTTTACATGGAAACAGATGCAATGTGCAGTTGTAGCTTCTTTTTTTCAAGGAGTGAGATTGTTTCTCTTGTCTCAATCAAAGCTGGCAACATGATATGTTTGGCCAGTGAATGAATACTAAGACTGATACTCTTAGAAAAAGGATGTGGGAGTGGGCTTTAACAGAGTATCTGAAAACTCACCTTTCTCTGTTCTTTGGAGACTTTTGACACTAAAACTAGGATACTAGAGGATGCGAGTAGTATGGCCCATTTTTCTAGGTTGCCTCAGAAAAAACCCACTGAGAACCTATAAGAAAGATCACCAAAAGTTTCCAGCCAGGCTCACAAAGACCTTCAGAAGAACTGCCAGTCCAACTTCATCTAAATTACCAATCTCGTAAATAGGAGCTCCAAAGAGTCTCAAGTTACACAAAGGAACAAGTACCTAGAAAAAGGCATCCAGTGTATACTCTTTCTGAATCCCTGCTCCCTTAAGGTATTGATTGGTTCCAACGTGCACTGCTGGAGGAGCATAATCTACCTCTCTATTCCTTAAATAAGCTCCATGTCTGTTCGGTGTGTTCATAGCAGCCTTGATTGGGTATTCCTGCTCTATACTTCCTCACACTGTTGTGCTTCTCACACTACAAGATATTCATTTCTTTAGTTATTTCACACCTCACCTACTTCTGTTCCCTGAGTCTCAGAGACTCTTTAAACCAAAGTCATCTCACGCAATGCCTGATACTTCCTCAATGCCCCGCTTGGAGCCAGCATTCCATGGCCATATGTAGCACAAAACAAACAGAAATGGAAGATTCTTTTTCCCTAAGCAACATCCTACCCTATTTCCTTCAGCCCCTCCTCCTCCTAATCAAAGTCTCACTGGCCCTGATTTGAAGGACTGAGCAGGTATTGATTGGTTCCAACGTGCACTGCTGGAGGAGCATAATCTACCTCTCTATTCCTTAAATAAGCTCCATGCCTGTTCGGTGTGTTCATAGCAGCCTTGATTGTAATTCAGCCTCTACCCCATTACCCTTATTTATAACATGGTACTAGAGCACAGAGCCCAGGGCATCAGTGCAGTGATTACACGACCCTTTTGACTTGCAATTCCACACCATTCAGTCCAATTTAGACCAGCTACAGCTGGTGCCCAGTGGCAGTGAAGGGATGATTTGAGGATGGCAGGGCTTATAGAGAGGAATCTCCCTTTTGAATTTCTCACTATATCAGAGAATACAAAATCCAGAATGGGAGACCCAGAATCATTCTGCAGTGGGGCAGTGAGTGCATAGATAGTTGCAAACCACACTTTCTCTTGCAGGGCTAGACACAGGCAATGGTCCCCTGACCATTCTGTGCTTATTTGGTTTGAATGTCAGGCACATGTCTCCAGGTTATAAAATAGCAGGCTATTTCTGTACTGTAAGGTTAGCCACGGGAAAAGTTAAATTTCACTGTTGTTGCTTTCTAGCCTTAGAGAAGGCATTCATATCTCTAGGCAACAGTCTTCACATGGGAGTAATAGCTGTTCTCATCGACCCCTTCACTAGACCACTGGGAGATGCCAACAATAAATCCATGACAAAGAATTTTGAGTACCATATTCTCTAAGCAAAAGTCAAGGTCATGATTAATATGGATGATATAATGGAAAATATCTAGTAGACGAGTACCAACAACTGAACTGGAAGGACTGAACCCCCCTCTGACTTGTGAACTCCCCAGTTCCCTGCTGTAGCAGAAGAGCTGAGCTCAGTGCCTGCTGGATGGAAATTTCTGATCCTTTGCTGGGGAAAAAGAAACTGGCAGCAAGGTCATTTCTAAAAGCTTCACTTTCATTACGTGAACACAGGCGGAAAACATAGTCATAATCTCTGGCGTGAGACTCAGGGAGGCAGAGACTAAATTCTTGTCTAATTACAGCCTAGAACAATGCAGGGTACTCCACCTAGGATGACAGACAGTAGTTTCATATTTATAGTGTTCCTGGCTGTATACATGTTTGCTCATCTTCCTCCCAACATTCCCCTGACTTATGGATAATAACAAGTACAGATGCTCCTAGCCTTGAGAGTTCAGAGTTAGTTAAGGGATCAGCACCAGCCCGTGCTCAGTAATGTGTGCTGCAGTGAACGCTGCTCCAACTACCATTTCTCCAGTGCTCTACAAATAAATTGCTTTTTACTCTAGTTAATAGAGACATTTAGGATTCCTTGCTCTGAAGCACCCAAGCTTGTCTTTGATTGTAAATTTCTGGAGAATAAGAATCACATCTGTCGTATGTCCTCAGTAGGAAACTACGATTGCAATCTTGAGCTTCTTCGGGGTGTGACATTAGGAATCAGGAATCTGAGTTATCCCATCTCCCCTCAGCTCTACCCTGTCTTATTTCCTCCACTTCCAGAGACACAGAAACTAAACTTAGACTATGCCAACTCAGCATATGTTTCGAAAGAGCATCTGCAGCATGAAGCCCTTTGCTGGGAGCCTTTGCCGTCTTTTCTCTGTCACTCCAATTTTCATTTAGAAGCAAGAAAGCTGAATTTCACTGGACAGTTTCAGTATGTCTTAAGGGGGTAAGAATATAGAATCCTAACGTCTAGGGAAAAGATTCACTCTTCTACCATATTTTGTGTTGTCTCCTTGATTAATCTGATCACCTGAACTACCTGGTAATGGTTTCTCTCTCTCGATCCTCCCTGTTTTCACCTGAGGAACTATAGAAGCCAAGGAATCTTCAGAGGTTAGAGGAATGACAAGGGAACCTGTTAGTGGGAAACACACTCCTTAAAAATGCCTTTGTCTTGATGAATACTGTATCATGCTATAATGATACAGAGAAAACACATATCCACCTCACAATTTACATGATGAATCAATACATATCTCACTTTCTGAGAGTTACAACAGGAACTGGCAAAGAGGATCGTCCACCAGATGTCACACATGCTATAAGATCCCATTAGGCAGTGTGTATTTTCTGCATCTTGGCCTTACTTAATAATAGAGTTTCTACCACTATTCTTTTTGATATAGGTGATGTGCAACATTTTAAAAGAAGTTACATTGCTTGAGTGAAAAGCAATGTCTCTAGGATGAGCTAATGTGACTATAACGAAGGGAAACAGGCAGTGCACTCACAATACATGTTAGGACCAATATTGGGAAATTATTAGTAGAAAGTATACAAGGACCATCAGGTTGGGTAAGTCACAATTATTCCAGAAGTCATTTTTTCACAGCTTAGAAATACAGGTGAACAGATGAGCTCTTATTGACTATATTTTCTCCCAAAGCACATCTGTGTTTATACATGCATGTATTTCATGAACCATGCTTCTATATACTTCCAGAAAACCATTTTTTTGCCTAAAACACAAACAATATGTTTATATGTGAGTCCTCATACATATGAATACACACAAACACAGGCTGTGTGTGTGTGTGTGTGTGTGTGTGTGTGTGTGTGTGTGTGTGTGTGTGTAGGAACACAGATGCTAGAGCAAGAGAGGTTGAGGTCTTAGAGATTCATGCATACATTCTGCAAAATTGCTCCTTTCTTATGGTAGCACCATGAACACGTGTTCATGTCCAGACATTCCCCAACATGTAGCAATAAGTCACCTTAACAAACTGGTACCCATAGGCAAACCACTATTATCTATATGCATACTCACATAGTATGTTCACCATGTTCATCAAGATATATAGTCATGCATATTTGATAAACAATTTCTGCATCAACATGTACACAAAGACACTTTATACATGTATGCATTTAGTTCTGTCCATGAGCAGACACATTTATGCACGTCCCCACTGATCTGGGTACATTTTAACCTAATAACATACCCAGTTGCAACATCCCTTCACATATACTGACATTGAACTTTGTCTCAGACTCCTGGAGAAGCAGTCTAAATCCTCTGCTGCCTTCCCCTGAAAACCTATATCCTCTTTTCTAGAATGACTGACAGCACATTGTGTAGCATAGAGGACAGAGCTCCCTGTGTTCCTGAGCTGTCCATCGGCTTAATCTTTTCTGATATTTTTTTCTGGGGAAAATTTTTTCCTCTGACTTCCTATTTCATCCCCTCAGTCTGGTGTCCTTGAAACAGACGGATTGTCATGATGCAAGAAGAGGTCCACTGATGCTGAGCCCCAGGCAACCTGAGGACATCCCCATGGGACACTTTCTTTCATACCATGTAGGAAGCCTAGCCAGGAGGCTGAAGCCAGTCTCTTGGGTGTCAGGGAATGGTAACCTAAAACAGAAGTAAAGCAGTAATATTTCTTACAGTATGTTTATAGACAGATATGATGCTTGGACACTGCTGCTTACGTCAATGCCTTAAATAATCACTCACAATGTGAAAGAAGCTATAGACAAGCCCATTTCACAGGGAATGAGGGAAACTGAGGCTTCTGTAAATTAAGGCATGATATGAAGGCACTCACTGCACTTAACAGGGCTCAGGTTGGGGGCGGGGAGTAACATATGAACACAGTTTTATTTGCTTCATCACACTTTCAACAGCAGGGTCTAATCCAGTGGTTGTCAATCTTTCTAATGCTGAGACCCCTTAATACAGTTCTCATGTTGTGGTGACTCCCGACCATAAAATTAGCCTCATTGCTAGTTCATTACTATAGTTATGTTATGAATTGTAACATAAATGTCTGTGTTTTCTGATGGTCAAAGTCAATCTCTCTGAAAGGGTCTTTCAAGCTCTAAAGGGCTGTCGTCTACGGCTTCAGAACTGTTGGTCCTGACAGAGGCTGTCTAGCCAGAAAACTACTTAGGCTCAAGTTGCATAATTTCAGGTGCTTTTGCAGGAATTTCATACCTAGAAGACCCTAGACCAATGCACCCTGAAAATAGAATCCAGAGTTGGACAAGTGACGATAAAGGAACATCAGTTTAGGAAAGAAAGGAAATGGGAAAGAAGAGCAAAATGGGGCAAAAGTGGGAAATCTAGTTTTTCCCTTCTCCTTAGGACCATGTAGAAGCAATGAAACTCTTCTCTCTACCAGATTTGAGATGTCAGCAATGCGGAGTTAACAGGAGAGGGGTTTTAGGTTATGGAACTAACAGACTACTAGGACTGATTATCTTACAGAGTGTTATAGATTGATTGGGTACTTTAAAATATGTTTATCCAATATCACATTGTCATCCCTGAAAACATACATATAAGTAACACTATACAGACTGAGCAGATTGTATTGAGGAACACATGTTGCATGTACCAACTGTTAATGCCAACAGGGATCATGAATTTAGCAGAGAGAGAGAGAGAGAGAGAGAGAGAGAGAGAGAGAGAGAGAGAGAGAGAGGAGTGTATGGGATGGTGAGAGGGTGGAGAGGAGAGGGGAATGATATAATTATAATATAATCTCAAAAGTAATAAGTGATAAATAAGATAACGTTATTGGCATGTTTTCTAAATCAGTGATGGAGGGAAGGATGCAAAATGACATTCAACTGTCATTTACTGCAAGATCTCTTGCCCAAAAAGATCATTAGTTATCTATCAAGCCATTTACACATAGTATCCAACATAGCCCTCCCAACTACAAACAGTTTTTCTACTCATTATGTATTCATGAATGTAGGAGATCTTATGCATGTGTGTATGTGTCCCACATACACATATTTATCTCAGAAAATGAAAACACTAAGCAAAGATGAAATTATTTCCATGAAGTAAGTGGAATTCATGCACTTTCAACTTAAGTCCTGGTTCCTTAACAATATTTGCTCTTCTCCTCTTTTTGCCCATGGCCACATATATTGCCTATAACATTTGACTAATTCCCACAAGACTGGCTCTGTGGCAGAAGACAGCAGAAATAGATGGAGCTTGGAAGATCATCTAGTAATAGAACATTTGAGATCAGAAGAGGTGAAATGCCTTAGCCAGTGACTGGACCATGACTAGGTTCTGGCCTTCTGACACTGGGGTCAATGTTTTAGAGAGTGTGTTGTGGCAATGTATGCATTTTCTGTAATAAGAAGTCCTTACCCCATTTCTGCTGATCCACAATCCAGGAAGATAGATGCTCGGAAGCTCTTCTCAAGTGCTGGAAAAGTGATCTTTCCAGCCTTGGTGTTACAAGATTAGAACCTTATTTGACAGAGGAGACAACTGAGGCCCACAGAAAGTAGTATTTGTCTACATAAGCAAGTTCTCTCTGTCAAACCTAGGATATTCTGCCATTTTATTCACTCTGAACAGCTCAGAGGAACAAGTAGAAGTCAGGACAAGCATAGGAACTAAACCATAGTATGTTGCAGAAATGTCACTTCACAGTTGTAGGCTCTTGAACTTATTGGTACAGAATATAAGACTCACAGATAAGAATTAAAAAAAATAATCATACTTATTTCTGGACTATTTTCACTATATTGGACTATTGACAATACACCCTACATTATCTCTTTGTACTTAGACCAGAAAATGATGTGACTGGTCCCAATTTATTAGTATTACATTTATTTATTTGTTTAGTGCATGTATGTGTGCATGTGTGTATGCGTGTGTGTACGTTTGTGCTTGCATTTGCACTTGTGCATGCACAAACATGCTGGTGTGTGCCTTTCAAGGGACAATGTACTGGAATAATCATATAATTAGATATGAGGAAGATGTTAATTCCTATAACTGACTTCTAAATTTATTCTCCAGATGATATTATTCCCACAGATTCTGTTCATGGCCAGTGAAAAATGGCTTCTAAGCTCTTGTTTCCACCAAGCATAGACATCTATTACTCTGGGTCCTGGGATCTAGTCCAAAATGACATCTCAGGAAATTGCTCTTCACGTCCATACCAGCATTTGCAACCACAAGGAGGCACAAACACATCCTGTTTCACAACATTGGCCTCAGATATCTCACCTGCATCTTTGTTTTGCAAACACAGAAAACGGAGGCTGAGGCTGAGGTATGCTCCAAATCACCCAGGATGGCGGGCTAAGTACAGAAGTAAGACAGTCTCCCTCCATCCCCTAATTAAATTGGCAGATTTGTACATCATTACTGTTTGTTAATATCCGTCACCATGCATAGATATACATTAGATCATAAATTCTACATGTACAAACGTTTTTATTTTTGTTATTCAACATTATACATCCCTGTAATCTAAAATGGTGCCTGTCCAATAGAAAATGCTCAGGAAAAAATTCTTATTAAGTGAACACTATTTTCTTCAACCTAGTCAAAGTAAATCCTGGTTAGAGCTCTTCACAGCCTCTTTGAGAAGGTAACACTTGCAAAGGGGCTGGAATTCTAGCTGCAGAATTCTGGGTCACATCACCGGCATAGATTCATGGTCCATTGGTGAGCTATTCACTCTAAAGACTTGGACCAGTTACCATTCCTCTGCCATTCCTTCTATAGGTATGTTAGCTAACTGTGAAGAGGAAGAGTCATATCCTCAGGAAAGTACTCAGTCCTCATCCGCTCTTGTTAAGGTACCCAGGAAAAATATTTCACCCGCATAAGACTTCTCTTTTACTACTAGCAAACCAATTTTAATTAATTACATTAATTAATTAAAATTTGGTAGGGCTGTTGGAAGGGATGAATGCATATAGGTTACTCTCTTCATATTAATTAACAGAAAAGCACAAAATTAGGAAATTTGATGTCTCCCCTTTCATTTGGCCCCTTTTGTTAATGACAAGGAGGATATACTTGTAAGATCTTCCAGTCCATTTATGAAGCCAAAGAAAGTAGGCTACTAGCTGAAATCCCAGGTGGACTGTTGTCATCTACTGACTGAAAAGCAGCATCACTGATTTGCTTTTATTGTCCTTGTCTTCATAGTGGAATTTTGATTTTAGTACCTGATGTTGTTACCCTTATATCTATCTTATTCTTGAGCATGGTCTTGTTAATAACATATACAGTGCCTTGAAAGGAGACACTGAGACAATAAGAAGATGGATATAGCCAAAATGCTAAAGAAAGCCCTGAAAAAGAGCTGACGTTTGGGACACATTAGTTCAACCCTTAGGACACAGATTAGGACCCCAGGCGTCATGCCAGAACTACCATTTCACTTGTTTTCTGTGATTTGGGACAAGCCTGCTACTCTTGGAAGGACCAAAACCTACATCTTTGCCATGCTTGAAATATATTAAATCCCTTCAAGATACCAATAAAATGCTGTAACAAACCCATAAACAGCATGTTCCAGATTTGTGTCTGCCTCTACTTTCCAGATGTCTCACTCCTAATTGAAGTTTGTAAACTATCAAGGCTTGTTGGCACCCATGTCATATTGACGAGGATTTGCTCTTTGCTTGCTTCCTCTCACCCAGCCTAAGCTTTCAATAAAGGGAATGAAGAACCTGTGCTTAGAAGCTTCACTTAATATAACACAGGGAGATCATACCTAACTCTTGGTGGTAACTGCAATCCACCTCCCCTGCTCCTTCCTCACTGTCTATATTTGAGTCTTTGGGTAGCACTTTGATGGAGTTTCAATGAGTTCATATGTGATTATGATAAGGTCCCAGTTGAGCACCCCTGGGCTCGATTCTGAGTTAACATCCTTGTTGTGAAATTTTTGTATTGACTGACTTATAACTTTAAAGCATCCTATGAGGCAGGAAGTTTATAGAAGAGAAGAATCAACCAAGGTCTTCCCTATCTATGATTGGTAGGGTGGACATTCAATTACTCAAATGTAGTATAATGCAACATGAAAAATGCAACCTCACACATCTGCACTTGACAATGAGAGAACAGAGAGGAGGATGAATAACACATTCTCCAGAGGCAACCATGTGACTTTTCCTAGAAGATGCTATATTTATGTGGTCATGAAGAATAGACGGGTATATGCCAGGTAGAGGTGAAGAAATGCTTTCTGAGCAGCAGTTAAAAACAAGTTATTCCATACAATTGATTCATAAATGGAGACCACATTCCTCTGTTGATTTAATGAAGTTATTCACCTTCTACAAATCACGAGTCCCCACTGTTTATCCTTGATGTGTTCAGGCAGGATTCATGAGAGATATGTAATTCTATGAACCATTAGAACATAGTCACTAACATGACCAGGGGACCAGACTTTACTATTTAAAGGCAATCTGAAAAAGGGCATAGATATACCCTTTCAGACCACTCTCAACAAAATCTTTCTTTTGCCTTCCTTATATTTCCCGTATCTGTTTTTCTCTGTCTTTTAACACATGTCCCTGCCTCCTGAGCTCTGTTCCTTACCCCTGTGTTCTTAACAGCCCTCTCGTTTTCAGCAAGAAAACAAAATCATAGCGCCTCAGTTCCCTAATGAATGGAGGGAGGATTTTAGCAGATTTCTTATGCCTTCCTATAGACTCAACTTCTTAAGGCTTGCTTCCCCAAGGACATCTTACTGAAAAGGAGAAAGATACACATGGTTACTGAGGTTTGTATTTGATTGTTTTCACAAAACACTGCCAGGAATGTATCTGTGCTTATTCACTGGTAAATACATAGAGTTAACCTACCAGCCCCACTGCGAATGCTTAAGTACAAAGGCATGCAGATCAGAAGCCTAGCAGATTCCAGACAAACTGGTGACATTGAGTGTTCATTAGCATTCATGACATGGGATCCTAGAGTCAGGGTTAGTAACTAAACTTGAAGCAATCTAATACTTCTATCACCAAAACTCACTCACATCTTCTTCCCCCAACATTTGAAACCAAGGCCAAAATGTACAAAAACTAGTCAAAGATACATACAGCCCTAGGCTTTCTCTCCTTGCTCAAATCTAATCAGAACAGAGTTATCTAATAGTTCCTTTAAAACATATTTATGAACTCAGTACTAAAGACTTACTGAAATATGTCTTGATCTTTTCTACTAAAATCTTTTGAATCAGAGGCCTCTAGATTTAGTGAAAGCATAGCTAAACACCTTACCTGGGTGACCCAATGCCCTTCAAAACCACAGGGAGACTTTTTCTTTTTTCTTTTTTTAAAGAGGTAAGCAAGTCCTTACATAATCCACATAAGTGAAAAGGCAAGATCTCCCTCCTGGATTCCTTAGAGTAATATCCCAGAGGCTCTGTCTATGAACTTCCTAAGTATTGAGACAGTGAGGACAACTGCTTTGTCTTCTCTGCTGAATGACAGCTTAGGTCTGCTGTGATCAAGTGCAGAGACTGTAGTTTGAGGGACAGCCTCCAGTAAAGTCTCCTTTTCCTTGAGTTCAGGTCATACTAGCGATTTCATCTCTCCATAAGTCTGTCTCTTTGGATTAGTCTTCATGTGCAGATCTTACTTTTAAGGGAAGGGCATTTCTCAACAAGAATAGAAGAAACCACTACTATTGATTATTTAAACATAGCCAAACTTCAGACAGGAAATCCCTTGGCACGCATGTCTTTGCTTCCCTGACTCTTTAGTACTGAAGCTGGGAATGAATGACATGAACAAATAGTGATCGCTGTTCTGGGCCACAAACATGACCTAACATGAATAATCTCTATAGTGCCAGGGCGTAGATCCCCATGCCATATCTACCTCTGAGATGAAAGACAACAAATGCACCACATGACAACATATGTACAGCTATGACTTGAACTCTCAATTATGGTTCTCTATCCTGTGAAGTTCATCACCCACATCTAAGACCTTTCTGTGTTTGGAATCAGATGGCGGTATAATAGGTGAAGACTCCAACATAGACCACTTGATCCTCTAGAAAGGCAACTTCCCAGTATCCGCAAGCATCATATTTAAAATAAGAATAATTAAATCAAACTGGCAAGAATGTTTTGAGAATCCAAAAATAGAAAGATAGAATTAAAAAGAGAGACAAAGAGAAAGAAGAAAGAGAGATGAAAGAAAGAAGAGGGAGAAAGATAATTATTCTTCACTAAATAGCAATTTTTTTTACTTTTACTCTTGCATTTTTACCAACCACAGCATCTGTACCTTTGAACTATGAGGGTTATGAAGACCTTCAGAGCCATTTGACGTGATGCTGTATCTGATAATATGACCTTGGGAATATCTCTCCTTGTAATTATGTTCATGTCTCTAGGAAAAAGCTAGAACCATCTGAATGCCTAAAAGCAGAGCACTGCTGGGCCTCTTGCCTTTGGGCTTCCTTGTGGATATTTTTTTGGAGAAGAATAAACCATGAGCTGATTTAAAAAGGAACAATGTCTTTAAGATCCAGACCACATGTGCATATCTCACTGATATAGAATGAAGCCTCAGGGTTCTTTATCACAGAGAGATGGGGGCAGGCATCAGTAATTACCAAAATTCAGATGATGAGTTAAAGAGTGATCGAAAGTGTCTGAATAGAAACAGGAGGGTATACTGTGGCTTCATCTGGGCCCCAGGTGGGTATGAGGACAGTAGCTCTGTTTAATTTTTACCTGCTCTTATCTTCTTATTCAGTTTATTTTCCCTTCTCTCCCTACACTACCTCCAACCAAACTATCTTCTTTAGGATGAAGAAGTGAGATATTTAGAGCATTAAGCTATTGGTATCACCTTGCATCCCCAGAAGGAAGTTTAGAGCCTCAGGAAGATTCTTTGCTTATGCTTCTGCTTACATTTTCCACCTGTCCACCATAAGGCTCAATGGTTGTCCACAGATCCCTGTAAGGCTGAAATGATAGGGATGTAAAAAGCGGGTGCTGAGTCAGCTAAGCTTAAAGCAATGGCTGGGAAACAGCAAGTAACAGTACAGAGATGATGAATTAATCAATGAATGGGTGTAACTTTTTGACCTTACCTTATAGGTGGAAAAATCTGGCATCCAAGACACCTAAATCTCCTTCTCAGTAATGTAAAGTAAATTAACAGGAGATCCAAGGTTTTCATCCCATTTTCTGAAGTTTGTCTTTCTTGGTAATCCCCATCACTATTCTAAAACCAGTGGCCTGTTGTCTTTTTGTTTCTTTTTTGTTTGTGTGTTGGTTCCAGTGAGACTTGCGCACTCTCCTGTGAGGCATGACAACTCTATCTATTGCCAGTCATTGTAACCACAGCAAAGGCTGGGTAAAAAAAAGCCTAGACATCCATGGAAGAAAGAACAAGCCTTGCCAGACATAACATCAGCAAGCTTCCAACTCATTATTAAGTAGGCTGATTGCCAAATCTATTTGGCTATTCGAGAGATAGGCTAGAACCATGCAAGAGAGCTGGATTTGCTGAGTTGTGTAAGATGGCCATCTTTTTTTTTTTTCTCTCTGGTTCTTCATCTGTCCTTTGAACATCTGTCAGAACCACTGGCACGCAGGTAGAATGGAACATTACTGTCAACCTGTATCACACCCACTAGGAGGCAGAGTACCACAATAATGGTATGATCTACGAGGTGGACTGATGAGCTTCCAATCACATCCTGGCTTCTAACTAACTGGTGCTCCTTTGCAAAGTGAGCATTTCCTCCATAACTCAAATCACCCCTGTTTAAAACAGGAGTATTAATAATGCCAGTTCCATTGGGTTTGGTGAGGAATCGATAAGTTTATCATGCACAATAGCACATACAACATGACCTTGCAAAGAATTTCCAATTCTATACATGATAGCCATTGCTATTAAGAACACATGGGAATTCAAAGTAACCTCAGCAAGCTTACAATGCAGAAAACTGTAAATCTTTTAGGGACCACATAAAAGCTTGGGTGTTTTTACATTCTTTTGGTAAGCAGTCTATACCTGTAAGAATAACCAGGTGCTGAAGAACCTTTGGTACAAGGGAAGCTTGAAAGACCAATGCCAAAATTAATTTTTTCATGGTGCATGTTGAGACACAAATCACACCTTTTCTGTTTGTCAAGTTTGTGATCATCCCAGTTAGGTTTGGGGTATACATGAGCTAATGAAAGATGAAGCTGGAGGGTCTCAGAACCAACATGTATTGTCTCCTCAATTCTTGGTGGAAAGATTGAGTTCCCGACCCCCACAAACTGAAACATAGACTGGATTATAGCATAATCCCTATGGCTGCGCCACCTGCCATTGTCTACATACACAGTAGCAAAGGTCCTGGTGTCATAGAGTTTCCGATACCTCACCGTTATAAACTACTTTGCAAAAATAAAAGACTGCAGATGGATTAAATTCGGGAATGGCTCGACTGTTCCTCTCAGTTGGGGAAGGGGAGCAGGGAGGCCTTAGCAGTCACTGAAGAAGGAAATTTAAGGCACATTTGTTTTATCATGGGCCCCACTTAGAAAATTGCTTCTTCCAGAGGCTCCTGGGATAAATCCCTCCCTTTGCCATTTGCTCCAAAAGGCCATTTATTCTTATGCAGTCAAAGGAATCCTGAAGAAGTCTGTTCCTCTCTGATGTGCCTTTATTACACAGCCAGTAAGACACAGTAATGAGGGGCTTTATGTAGGTCTAGAGTTGCATCTTCCATATGTTTGTTCTCATAGTCAGGGAGGTTACCAAGAATCTGTTTCAATCCTTCCTTCCATGAGTATAGTGAGGTATTTAGTAGAGACAACGAAAGTCAGGATTTTACCACTTGGCAATGTGCATTATCTCATGCAAATGACTTTTCATCTCAAAATGGGCGTGGAGGGTTCATGATAATCAACTTTCAGAGCTTTATCAAGAGTACTCACCCCTGCCTGTGAATGCCCATTTCAGAGATCAGGAAACTGAGGCCAAGGTATTTGAAACTGGGAGCAGACTGTACAAAATTCATAACACATTTAGTGGGATGTGTAAGCTTCCAAACTCAGCATTTCATTTTTTCTATCAACGTAGGATCAAGTAAGTAATATTATAATTGATGTATTCAAAACCCAAACAAGTAGGAGTCACAATAAATGAAGAAGTGAATCTCCATTGACTTGGGAGAATATGGAAGGTTTGTACCTGTGAAACGGCTGAGGAGATTGAGGCCTAGCAGCATTAATGATCGTGATTTTCTTGCTAACAAAGACTTCTAGAACCTCCATGCTGCCCAGAAGAGTTTGGCAGAAACCTATGAATCTGCACTTTAATTGGCTTTGGTCTAGCATAGATTTATGTCTTGGTCAAGTTAGTAAATTGATAAACTCAATGATTTTGTATAATTTTCAGAGTAAAGAAGAAAATATCTGAGTTCCTTCTTGTAACCAAACTTAAGGGTGAAGATAATTGTTTTCTCACATCAAAAAAACAAAAAGAAAACAAACAAAAATTCAAAGAAACAGTCTCAGTGGTGTTTTGTAAGGAGCTCAATGTAACAGATTGGAAGCTGATTTCCTAACTTTTCAGTCCATACTGACTTTGTTACATCACTCAGCTCCTTCCTTGGCAACTAAAACCACTTCCCACTGTGTTCCTTCCCAACATTCTTAGGAGCATTTTCAAGATTCCCAACCCTGGCTTGCTCTTTAGATGTTCCAGTCTCTGAATTAACCTTCCTCAGCTCTTTGATTTCTTTACCCAAGAAGTCAGAAGTGCCTCTCTTACCCATAATCACCATAAATATCATACAAGTTTCATCTAATTGCATGGCCTACAACACAGGCAGCATCCCATATTTATTTTTCAGCCCTGTCTGGTACTAAAGGTATCAAAGGAAGCCTTGCAAATCAAATGTGAATCTCCCAGAAGCAGCCTTGGATTAAGGGAAGTCTGATGGTTACGGCTTACTCTTACTCATTCTGCATGCCTAAGATTGCATGTATCTTCCAACCCTCTGTCAATTAAAAACATGCATTATCTGTCATCAGTTTCTTTTACTTACTGTTATCAGATACATATTAAAACTAAAAGTGGGAGCTACACATTCACCACTGTCCAGAGAAAGGTGCCTTGCCTAGATGCTGCACGGGTTCTGAGGAAATGTTAGCCCCTCTCTGGATATTAGTTTGCGTAGGTAGGAAATGCCAAACTATGAGGTCCACTCTTTTGAATAGTGTCTGGCATATAATGTGTTTTCAGTGAATATTTTTTACAGAATAGAAACACCCACAAAAACCTTTGGAAATTATGTGGTGGTATGCTAAGATAAAAGTTGGGTCCACAAAATATTTTTATCTCTTGGAAGACATAAATATTTTTGATTACAGGGATTATCCCCAGATCACAAGCTCCTCTGTAGTTTTCCAAGCCTTCTAATTAAGAGAATTACAGAAGTCTTTAGTTGTTAAACCAAGACTATACCCTATTCTTGAAGTTCTTGCTTAACAACTAGATAATCAGGAGAATTGATTCAGGATCAAGTATAAATGGCTGCTGGTAAATAATTCAGGAGAATGAGCCCAGGTCACTGGCAACATCAGCATCTCATTGAGAGATTATGAATCTTCACTTATAAGAAAGGAATGGTCAGCAGTGGCAAAGAGTGGATAGTACTAGAGTAAGAATCTGTTTTTTTCTTGAATCAAATGAGGAACTACCTTTATGACAGGCATGGTTCCCGCATTACAGAATAAAGTTTCTTAGGTGTTTGGTTGTGAGTATAGCACTTCTAATGTCTGAGGCATTGCATGAACCATAGAATAGGATTTTTGTTTTTCACAATTTGAGCAGATTTGGTCTCTCCTGTGTACACTGATCTATATCTTTTAGAATGGGAAATATCACCACTGGCTTCTATCTACTAGAGGCATGCAACATCTTGCAATTCATTATTAGTGACAACCAAAAATACTTCCTAACTTTTTCAAATGTCTCCTGCAAATTGATATCACCTAGCTTTAGAATATAAATTATGGAAATGTGTTAATTTCCAAAATTTTCAGTAATCATGGCTCCTTGTTCTATGTCAACCTACACACTCTACTCCGTCTGCCAGGAATTTTCTCTTCTATCTCTTCTTAGATTTTCATTTGTCAAATCTATACTGCTCCTCAATTCTAGGGCACATCCTCTGTAAACCTTTCCAGGACCTCCTAAAATGGGAGTGGAGACCCCTCCTCTGTTCAGCTTCAAGTTGAACTTCCTTATAACACTCGTGACTATCTTTGTATTCTTAACTAAACCTTATATTCTGTGAAGATGGAGTTTCTGCATTATTCATATGTAGCTCTCCAGCTCTCACCATCAAGCCTGCTTATTACAGAATAAAGAAATACAGTAAGAAAATGCTAATAGGTTAGGAGAAGGCTCAGTCAAATGCAAGCATGAGGATCTAAGTTTGGATCATGAAACCTACTTTGATGCTTAGTACAGTGCCTTTTGTCTTCAAATCAGAAGAAAGGCGTTCGTCACTGGGGAGGCTAGCAGGTAGTTTCTTGGAGCCCTTTGTCAAAACCTAACTGAGAATCTCTAGATTTAATGAGAGATCATGTCTCATAAAGCAAGGTGGAAAGGCATCAAAAAGGCACTCAATTCAAATCTCCAAGCTCTACATGTGGACGTGCACACACACACACACACACACACACACACACACACACACACACACACACACACACACACTCTATGCTGACACTTAATGACCACCTACTATGTTCCAATCCTAGTATGCCTTTGATATCAGGAGGATATATTCAAATTAAAACCTTATAAACCTTATACAAAGTCACCATCTCCAGTTATCTAGAGAGTCACTGAGTGCCAGAGAGTAGAGATAACTCATCCTAAGTGACATACACAGCAAATTGTACATTGGAACATATGACCTTTTCTAAACAGCTTCCACTCTGCTAGTCTGGTCTCTTCTATTTTGCTGCCTTTCTTCCTAAGGTACTGACTGCAGAGTCCCTTGCTGCTTCTCTGAGGCCCTAGGGCATACTCTGCCGCTGCTGCTTCTCCAGGATACAAGGCTCTGGTTTCTAAGCAGTGACAAAAGCAGCAAGAATGCATGAGTAGTGTTAACGGACATGCTCCAAGTCCTCACCAGACACAGCCAGGCAACCAAATACACAGGGCAATATAAAGGCCCTCCTCACAGCAGCGGGGACCAAACCAGAGGACTATGGGTATAGTCAATACTCTTTGCAGTCTCACGTGCTGTTATTATATTCCTTTGTCTCCCCAGTAGTGGGGACCTTTGGGGGCTTGAGTAAGAACAATAATTTTTCCTTCTACTCTCCTAGAGCTGGGTTCAGAATTTAATAAATGCTATAAGAAGATAGTAAAGTATTCCAATTCCTCCTCTCTGCAGATTGCTTTTTAATTTAGTTTCAGCACTGATATTAGATTGACAGTTCTGCAGGCTGAAGTGTGTCCACTCCCACCTGTAGTCTGATGCTGGGATAGAGGATGTTTTTGCACACACAGGGGGAGGTGGCAAGGGAAAGGGAGAGAAGGAGAGGGAGAGAGGGAGAGGGAGAGAGAGAGAGAGAGAGAGAGAGAGAGAGAGAGAGAGAGAGAGAGAGACTGAGAGACAGAGAAAGCTCTCCCTCAAAATGAACACTGTATTTTCAAAAACCAGCTGCATCAAACTCATCTGGACAGTCTGTCTGCCTCACCTTTGACCACCTGAAACCTAGTTCTTAAATCCAAACTGGCACACCAGGCATAAGCAAAATTTTCCTTCTCAACTTCTACTACCTCAAACATGGGATTCTGCCTGCTTTTCTTGATGTTTGGAATTGACTTCTTGGCTCTGTTCATTCCCAGAGAATGTGTATACAGGAAACACAGGTCTTAGGTTCTAAAATAATTTGTGACTTTGTCAATGTAAGGGACTCCCATTATTTTTGGTGAGGACAGCACCCAAGCCTTTGCTATGCAGAGTGAAATCCTGTCTCTTCACCTCTCCTTGAATTACATTACTTGGTTTTTTAATAGAGGTTGATGGATAATTGAAAGAGGATTTAAGAATTGCAAAGAAAGCTTACAATAGTAAGTCACCAATATTCCCATGGAAAGATCATGCAGCATCTAACTTGTCCCTAATATTAGCTATTGCTGCTGTGGGAGTATGTTTCAAACATTCTAAATCAACTTTTTATTTCCTTTGCATATTCTTGTTTTTACACTGTGTGCTAGCTGCATTGACAATTAAGATATACCCATTTTACTGATGCATAAATAAAAATGTAGGATCAAAGCAGGGTCTGATCTACAGCTATTTAGTTCAATTCACTTAGTCAGTCTACTGATACTCATTGGATGATGATTTGATGAATATAATCCTAATACAAATGCAATTCTCACAATATAAAGAGATACTAGAGAGATGTGTTATCCAAAGTGGGGGAAGGATGCGTCTGTCTGTCCTTGCAGCACATAATAACATATGAGAAACCATGACGAAATGAAGGTGCCAGCTACGGTAGCCAGAGGGGAATAGCCAACCCATACACTGTCAGATACGTGTTGCAGGTAGATGTGCCATCTGTGTTGAGAGTCATAGCATTGATGAGTAGGGTTCTATAGTGAGTGTCCAGCACAGAGAACTCACAGATCCTTGGGAAACAATAAACATAAATACAAATCCTCGGAAACACAGATGTGAAATACAGAGACAAGGTATACTGAGTGAAGAGGCAAAAAAGGGCGTGTGTGTGTGTGTGTGTGCGTGAGAGAGAGAAAGAGAGAGAGAGAGAGAGAGAGAGAGAGAGAGAGAGAGAGAGAGAGAGAAGACTCATTCCAGAATCGCAGAGTTCATAGGCTGTGCTTAGCATTTAGAGTCTGCTGATATCCATGGCGACTCACTGCAGATATTGAGACAACATAGAAAGAAGCTAGCCCTCCATCATTTCATTTAGAGAGAGGGGGCGGGTCTGGAAACAGTAAAGTGGCAGAGCAAGAAATAAAGAGAAAGCAGGACTGACCCTGGGCCCATAAAGCTGGAGACTGAGAGGAGCAGTACAGAACAAAAGGCCAAGGACAGTGTGTGTGGTGCCCCAGGAGCACTGCACTTTAGAGGAAGGGGTTAGATACTGCTGCAACCGCTGATTGGCTGGAGACTGTGCAATCACCCATGTAACTAATTTATTAATAAAGCAAGCAGAAACACAGACAAGAGACGCCATCTGAAGCATATGCTTTTGGCTGTGAGCCCTGAGGGAGAGGCCAATGGCAGGCCAGAATGCTGGTCCAGCACTGTGTCTGGATGCCCTTTCAAAGTGCAGAATTATTCCAGAGGATGCTTAGGACAGAGAGCAAGGTCTTAGCTCTTACTGTCTAGCCCTTTGGAGAGACTGACAGTACTTACTGCCTTTCTGTCTCCTGTGTTACATCTTCTCCAATCACCCGTGAATGTTCCAAAGAGCAGACAATGAGCCGGTCCTAAGTCAAAGCAGACCAGAGCAAGCGGAATCATTGGAGGAACAAGCTAAGCATATCAGCCTGGGTACTATTCTTGAATTTCGTTTCTCCTTCCTTCTTCCCTCTCCACTAGGCTCCTTGCAAAGAAGCATCTCATCAATTCCCACACTAATTACTTGCTGTGTGTTCTCATGGCGACTGATAAGGAAGTAATTAGGATGGACATGCAGGGATTACAGAAGGGAAAAATGTTCCATTGTCAAGATAATGCCAGTTCCCCATGCCTCCTAACGAATGACTGCAGCAGGATCCAAGGATAGTTTAGAGATGTAAAGGCTGGAAAAGGACGGATGTAAGAGAGGCGCAGATAGGGAGTAAAGCTATACATTTCATATAGGCTTTTTGATAGTTCTCCAGCTCAGGAGTCTTGAACTAATAATTTTCAAATCAAAGGCAATTGAAATGTGGAATTCTAGAGTTAATGCAGGGAGGGTGCAAGGAAGGACCCAAGTCCCTTTTCAGAAGCAACAGAACTTAGTCCCTTGCAGTGTCCGCTACCATTTGGAAGGGAAGCCTGGGTCTGGCTACCTTTCTCACTTGTCAAGAAGCTGGAAATCCAGATGTTCTGTGAATTTTCTCATTCTACTCCCACATCATTTTGGAAGCCTATCTTTTTTTTAAGTACATTAAGAGCCAACCAAAATGATATCTGATTGCCAAATGTATCTTGTGGGCAGCAGACTCGAGATCTCTAATTTTAGTCCAATGCCTTTTAGAAAGAGTAGGAAATTCAGTGAATATGTAGAAATTGAGAAAGCCTTGTCCAATATCACAGAGTGAGTGAATCACAGAGCCGAGACATAAATAAATGTTTACCTTCTACCCATCTTTCACAATACTCAAAAGTAGGAACTGGTTTTTAAAGATGAGAGATGCATGTAAATAATAGTGATGAATGTGATGGAGTAATAAAACTGTCCCCAGAAAACTATACAGCAGAAAGTGAAATTAGCCAGTGGCTTATGGGAGAAGACGGGTAAGTACCGAAGGGTTTGAGTGAAGACAGAACTGAAACTCATACCACATTCATATAAAACTCCTAGACCACTCACGTTTACACTGAGGGATTAGGTTGAGATTCTGGATAGGCATGTCCTATGCTCCTTCCAGTACTTGCTACGTAGAGACAAAGAAAGTAAGACCCATAAAGTAACTTCAAAATGGAGTATGCCAAGTATCAAAAGAAAGACATCCTGTGAATTAGGGTAGGCCAGAGAAAGGTACTGTCAAACTCATATGGATATAATAGTGGTTGGAAAATCTTCAAAGACAAGATTGTATTTGAGATAGAATATAAACAGTAATTTTACTATGGAACAAAACAATAAGCTTTCAGGGACACAGGGATGAGATACCTGAAATCATCCTAGTTATTCCAAAGATTTTGGTCTCATTATTTTCACAGCCAAAAACAGGGTTTTGGTGTACTATATGAACTCAATCACTATTTGCTCTGTCTAGACTAATAGATCTAGATTAGAAGAACAAAGACTAGAAAGCTTGTCAGTCACCTTGAAGTTACATAGCTGTTCTAATAAGAGATCGGTTTCAGGTGGGAGTAACAGCTAAGCACTGACCCAGAGAGAGCAATGCAGAGGGATTTCACAGTGGGTATCAGTAGGATTCCATAGATTTTTGTGTTCATAATGGTACCCGCAGGAGGCAAGGATGTAGTGGGAAGTGGAGCCCACATTTCAGAAGCCTACATATGCCAAGCAAAGAAGACAACTTGAACATGGTACAGAGACGGTGACTTGATTATCAGTGTTGTGTCTAGGGAATATTCACCTGGCAGTGTTTATACAGCGAATTGTAGGATGAAAGACCTGACGTAGGAGTCCCTCGGGAAGCTGCTAAGAGCTCACTCATCATCTCTGAGCAAATATTTGTTGAACAAGTATCAAGTTCCAGACATTATTCTAGCAGTGAGTGAGAGAGAGGGAGAGAGGGAGAGAGGGAGGGAGGGAGGGAGAGAGAGAGAGAGAGAGAGAGAGAGAGAGAGAGAGAAAGAGAGAGAAAGAGAAAGAGAAAGAGAGAGAGAAATCTTGTAATGAATAAAACAATCAATCAACACTTACTGTACACCTAGTATCTGCTAGGCCCCTTTCATGACCAGTTTTTGTCTCACTCATTGCAAAGCAAGTCTAGAGATTGGCATATAACAGGTGTACAAGAACTGTTCGCTGGACCTAAATGAATATGCATAAATGAGTAGTTTTAGAACTGCAGGATTCTCCTAGGGCCCAGAGTCCTAAAAGTTACTGTTCTTTGATTGGGGTTCTGGGTTTCAGTGGCATATCTCAATAATTATTCTGTAAACCTGAGTAATTCCTCTCCTCCTGACTGGGCTCAGTTTCTGAATCTTCAAACTTGAGAAATGTGTGTTACATAAATACCAGAATGTCACGTGCAAAATTGAAGCCACAATCAAATGGAAAAAGTGGAAAAGGAAAACAATTACATGTATAAAATATTTTGGGCTAGAAATACAGTGTCACAAAGAGGAAAGGGAAAGAAGCCAGATTCGAGAACCTCAGTTGGGGAATTGAATATACACCAACTTCCAGTGTGATTTCTCTGCCATGCCCTCATCCTTGGAAGACCTCGGACTGAATAGCCACGGCTATTTTCCACCACTTTCTTTTTTATTGGATATTTTATTTTCATTTCAAATGTTATCCACTTTCCCAGTTTCCCCTGGAAACCTTCTATCCCATCCTCTCTCCCCAACCAACCCTCCCACTTCTGCCTCCCTGCCCTGGCATTTCCCTACACTGGGGCATTGAGCCTTCCCAGGACCGAGGTTCGCTCCTCCCACTGAATTCAGACGTGTTCTCTAGGCATTCTAAACATGGTGGAAAAGCACTTCCCTGATGACTGTTAATGAATTTCACACCACCTCTGAGTCTGCCAAGGTCTGTGGAGTGACTCATTTTTCATCCCTGGGAAATGGGCATGGAAAAGGGTTGAAGGTTGACAAGGTCATGCAGCTACTCTGAGGTTAATTCAATACTGGCCTGTTGAGACCTTTCTGCAGCCATTTATCACCTGCCCCCTGGTGAACCAGTAAGAGAAGCACAGGTGTGAATTGGCTAAGAAACAAGTCAGGGCAAGAAGAAAGTGATGGCAAATGTATTACTGAGTCGGCCCTGAAAACCAATCTCATGGAGAGGGGGCAAAGAAGGAAAAAGAAAAGAATAAAGCCCTGTGAGTTTGAAAGGGTAAAAAAGGTGAAGTAAAGGTATAGAAGGCATACCAAAGAGTCAGGAATTTATAGGAGACACCCAATCTTCCTTCGTGATAAAAAATGGAAGGACAATTTTCTGTGCTAGGAAGAGAAAGGGGACTTCGACTTTGAAGGTCATAGGAAGTTATCATGTAGCTATGGGGCAAAGAAGGGTGACATTTTGCCAGACATCAGGAATGAGTTCTAGGAAAAGAGAAGGAATTTTGGCATTCTAGTGAAAATATAAGTTTTCACGATTTAAATTAAAAAGCAGATGGATGAAGTTGCTACTCCAGGAGCAAGAGACAGCTGCTCTATATTCTCCAGGCACAGCAGTTAATTTGTCTACCTCACTGCTTCTAATCTACATTCATTTATTTGAGGTTTTGTCACATGCATTTGCTGGCTTTTCAAAAGACGGAAACAGGATGTATAAAGACATAGACCAGTCCTTGTCACTTACAATCCACTTTGTACATGTGCAGGAGTCAGGTTTTGGCCAGTGATGGCTAAGCAGCAGGTAGCCTCCATCGTTCTCCAAGCACTGATACAAGAAAGCACAGTTACTCACATGGGAGCCAGCAGGAGGTGGAAGAGGTGGTACAGAGGGCATGTTCCCTGCTTTGAAAGAAAGGACAGAGGGCATTTTAAAGGGAGACCTTTTAGAGTCCCTGTCAGTGGTGAGTGAGAATGAAAGATTGGAAGGGAGGACAAAGGAGAAGGACCTGCCGAAGCAGGGAAGAGGCAATCTTGTTTGATTTTCATTTTTGGTACTTTGTATTTAGCCCAGAGTGATCTCTTGAGTACTAGACAAGTACTTTACTGCAAAACTATATACTTAGCCCTACTTTTTATGTTTTTATTTTGAGACACAGCCTTACCAAGGTGGCCCACCAGGCCTTGAACTCGTGATCCTGCATTAGCTTCCTTAAGTAGCTGAGGTTGCAGGCATATACAATCAGGTATGGTGGGAATAAACTTTTAATTGACTAAATTCCACAGAAGAAGAAATATACAAGATGAGAAGATGAGTCATGCATACTTCCCCCTTCAAGATATTTGGGTAAGACAACGGAACTCTCAAGACTCCAACGGGAGCATTCTTCTGATGTGGAGGTCAGAAGCTAAGTGAATAGGAAAAGCCAAGAGATTGTAATAATACCAGCTACAATTTATTGTTTACTATGTTCCAGGAATTGGGCTCAACACTGAAATAATAATGGATATGACTATTTGTAAGCACACACTGTCCTCAGAGCTTGTACTTGGCATTTCTCATACATTATCTCTATCTATATATTCTCATAGTATCTGTGATGGTAATATCAATTGCTAACTTGATTAGATTGAGAGACGTCTATAAGATTAGTAAAGCACAGTTCTGCAAGTGTCTGTGAAGATGCTTCCTGAGAGGATTAGATCATGATGGCTCTGAGCTAATAAATGGTTTACTTCATTGATGTATTCAAGATCTGGATAGGCAATTTAGAAGGTGATGGCACTGCGATAGGGTAGAGCATATTTGGAAGAAATCAGTCATTTGACCACTTTCTAGGTCATAGTTTACATCCTGGAATGGTATATCTTATTGTAGGTCTTGCTCTGAATTATTTTGTTTCTCTGTCACTATAAGAAGATCTGCTTGTTTATCACATCCATTGCACCATGATGTTTTGCGTTACCCTATCCCTGAAGCAACACAACCATCTGGTCATGGACTGAAACTGTGAGGCACATAAATCTTTCTTCCTGAAACATTTTTCTTAGATATTTGTGGATGACGAAGAAGTGACTGAAGCTCTGCCTTATCAAGTGAAGAGTTCCCTTTCCAATTTCCATTAAAAGAAGCTAAGAATTCAGAATAGTTAACTACTTTAGCCAAGGTCATGAATAAGTGGTAGAGCATGAACTGAAGCTTAGGTCTATAAACATACATGGCCCTTCTCCATGGCTTAACTACTCATTTGATGGTTTGCTTCTTTGTGGAATAGATCGCTATTATCAAAGCAATGAACTCATGTGGTCATAGCATCTTCAGGAAAGATTACGTAGTTTACATTGTATTTCCCATTACACTTTCCTATCATGTTGCTCTAAGCAATTTCAAAAGGTACCGTGATATCCTACAGCTGGTATGTCATTCTTGTTCATTTTTGCACACTTCCTCCTAAGACTTCTAGAAACCCAACTGAATTTGGAGATAATTAGTACAACTAAGATGTATTAAAATAGATGAGAGTCAAATAGATGATGTATACAAAAATAGAGCAGATATTCCTTCCATATTGATATGCTCTCCAAAAGCCATTTGGATTATTTCTAAGGGAGTTTCCAGAATCATTTAATAACCAGATTCCAAACAGCAGAAGGGGACAGAGCAAATATGAAAGTCTGCCTGCCTCCACCCCATGACAGGAGCCAGATGTTTATATCCCTATCCTCACTTCTAACTCAGCTTGATGCCCGCTATTGAATACTGCCTCCAGCCCACGTAACCTTTTTGCTTCCTTCAGTTAATCACTTACCTCCTCCATGATATGATTTATCGATGCATGTGCAGTGAGAGAATGTAACACAGATCACCCTTTCTACCTTCAGAACTAAGAACACATTCCCTTTCCACCAATAATAAAATATTCAAAATTTAGTGGATAATGTTTACCTTTCCTTGGGATTTTGATAACCAGAAAGGAATATAAATAGAAGTTGGTCAAATTTGAAGAAAATTACTAAAATTAAGGAATCATGCCCCTCAGATGAAACTTTTCTTCCTTTCCATCATTAGAACGTTGACCACAATGGGCATAGAGTCACTGTGAACTGGCGATACAAGCCATGAAAAAGGGAGTATCAAAAAAAAAGGTCAAGTTTCAAGCACAGTTGCCTATCTATAGCACAGAAAACTTAGATATAAACTTCCATGGTGCATATGTCCTTGGAATGTTAGGCTCTATCACCCTCATAATACTATCGGTCCTAACACAGAAAAAAATTAACAGTGGAGACTGGAATTGTCTTGCTTTCAAGAGTCCCATTTCTTTTCTTAGGGTTGCCTCAAAACAACATAGCTTAAACAAACGAAGGCGTTTGAAGACATAAAGGAATCCAGTGGGTATAGGGAATAAATATGGATGCGAGCCTCAGTGATCTCATCAACTAGATGGGACTCTGACCATCAAATCAGTTAAGCTACAGCCCTTAGGAAGGGTATATCATAGATCACTGACCGCTTTTGCCATCAGTGTTAGCAACAAGTCATGACAATGTTAAGCAATTGCAAACCTTAGGTAAAGAACTGATGGCTGAATGAGGAGTGTGCACTGAGCATGCGGCTTATTGTCAGTGTTCTAAGCCTTAATTATTAACAGCCTTGATGTACCTTCCCCTTTTGAAGGTTTGGCTAGGATGGGAGCATTCAAAGATTAAATGAAAAGCCTATCCAGGATTTGTAAAGCCTTTGAGTTTAATTTTTTGGCTGCAGTATAAGCACATTGCAGAATAAAACTCTCTTTTAAATATGGAAGGCAGAATGATGATTAGTTCTTTCTTTTTCAATGTTTTCAGAACTTCTCTTCAACAACCATCCATTCATGCCCCATTTAATTTTCACACATATTCTAGGATGCTAATTTTCTTTCAGACTTCACTGAGCAGGCTCCTCAGCTTCTGTCTCAAGGGCACAGAACCCCAAAAGCTAAAAGAAAGTAAGCCCTGTTGTAGGGATGAGCTTCCTTAAGCTTCAAAGCTATGAGATTATATACAGAAGGAAAGAAAAGGAAATAAGGATGAACTATTTTTATCTTGTTTATTGTTGTTACTGTTTTCAAATCTTACGTTGTAGCATAATGATGGTAAGGAGATATTAATTCACATCTCCATTTTGACTGTTGTATGGATTTGTTATCCTTCTGTATTTATGATCAAGTAAACATATAGGATACATAAAATTTGAACAAAGAATTAATCCACTGCTATGAATGAGTAGCTGATATCTTTTAACTTTTATATACATATCATTACTACTCCCTTTAATCAAAGGAGGTGACTTTAAGTGTTATGGTTAATATCTGGTGTCAACTTGACAGTATCAAGAATCAGTCATGAGATAAGCTTCTGGGTATACCATTGTGGGATTTTCTTAATTTATTTCACCGAAGTGGGAAGACTCGCTCTTAATGTGTGTGGTGTCAGTGTGTAGGCTGGAGTCCTGGACCACATAAAAAGCTAGATAAGCACAAGCATTCACCTCTCTGCTTTGTGACAGCTGATGCAATGTGACCAATTTCTTTCTGGGGTTTCTATGTTCCTGAGTTCCCTGATGTGATGGATCCTAACCTAATAAACCCTTTCTCCCTTAAGTAACACTAAAATAACTAATAAATGAGTAGCATCATTTGATGAACATTTGTCAATGAGGCATGATAGAACTATATAATGGAATATCAATGGGCCTCAAAAACAATGAAGATGTTTGATGAAGAGATGGCTCAATGGTCAAGAGCGTTGACTGCTTTTCTAGAGGACTGGGATTTGAATCCCTCCATCAACATCACAGCACACAACCTCAGTACTTGGATGTGACACTGTTCCCTCTGTGAGCGCCGGATACATACAGAGCACACAGACATACATGCAAGGAACACACTCATATATTCCAAATAAGATGCAAGAAAATACAGCACTGATAGATGTTACATCATATGCTATGCAAAACTTGACAACTATAGGTCTCTATATTTTTACATGAATAAAATCTCCAGAAAGTACAGTAGTGATTGTTTAACCTCGGGCTGACAGTAAAGAAGCCAATGATGCAATAGATAAAAGTGTGTTGTTTAAGTGAGGAGACTGGTCTAGAATTGACTGGCAATGAATGCATGTATCTATGAATTATACTAAAATCTGTTGAATAGTATGCATCAATTATATATTATATAGCATATTAATTTATCTCAATAAAGTTGGGAAGAGAGTAAAAGGAAAAGTGGAGGCAGAAGATGGTGTGTGTGTGTTTGTGTGTGTGTGTGTGCGTGTGTGTGTGCATGTGTGTGCGCGCGTGTGTGTGTGTGTGTGTGTGTGTGTGTGTGTGTGTGTGTGTGTGTGTGTGTGTATCCATCTGCCCTGGTATCTGAACCCATCTGGAGAGCTCCCAACTCTTATTTCTTCCACTCCATCACCTGGCCATTGGCATGTACCACCTAGATGAATTCTGAGAATGGTTCTGTGAAGTGTGGATGACTGTTCTCATTTCAGAAATGAGGAAATTGAGAGCCAGGGAGGAAAGATAATGTGTTCTCTTGCTAAAGGGAAATTTAATTTACAGAGAAGAAAAATGATTTTTCTCAACATCTCCATATCTGAGGAACATATTCTGGTTCATTATAAGCAGAGATTGTGAAACCCACAAGACACCCGAAAACAGACTAGTGATTTTAAAATTGCCCCCAAAATTCCGTGGTTGAAGTAGGCTCATGAAGATGCTGGAGGTTCATGGCAGGTTGATCGGAGAAGTTCACTCAGGTGGATTTTAACTTCTATTTTAGATGTGAAGTTTCCATATCAAATTCAATAGAATTAATAGTAAGATAATTTGGAAGCTACCAATCTTGTCTGCCTTACCTGTTTTAAACATAACCAAAATGGGAAAGGAGTAAGTTCTCTTGGAATTGTATGGTGAATTAACGCCAGTCCTGGGAACAAGGCCAGTATTCGAGACTCCCATGTCACACAAGCTTCTTAGTCCAAATTAATTGCCTGCTTGGTGCAAGACCAGGCTGGGGAATTGGACTTTCCCACCAGCCCTTGCTCCAATCCATGTTCAGTACTAGAGGTCAACAAACTTTTGTTGGTGAGGAGCAGATGGTAACTACTTTGCTCTTTGCAGGCCATATGGGCTCTGAGGTGATTTACTTGGTGATTGAAGAGGGAAAGTAGCCAGAATGTACCCAATGCACAGAAAGGGGGACGGACTGCATTCTAATAAAGGGGGAGGCAGATTTGGCTTGTGGTCAGTTTGTTCTCTTCAAGCAAATCATTTACTAACTGGACCAGAAAGTGATGGGATGTAGTCCCTCCTCAGTCCCCATGAGACGGGAAGTGACACAAATTCAGGTAAGTATGCTTTGGGAGGCAGGCTCCCTCTCAACTGTAACACTAGTTACTTCTTTGAGACTTTATGTTCAACGTAGAAACATTAGTTTGCATTCTGGGGAGTATAGGGATTATAAAAGAAGTGAAATGGCAAGGTGTCCTTTGATGGAAGAGACATTAATAATAAACAAAGCTAGACCTACTATGGGCCTTCAACTCTCCTAACCTTGCTCTACAGCTTTGATAATGAAGCCTCCTTTCTCTATCTGTTGCACATCAAGCTTTCCCAAGCTTTGCTGGCTCTGTAATTACTTCCCTAGCTTGGCATGTATTTCTTCACACTTCCCTGTAGTTAACCCTTTTTTATTTCCTAGTATCAACTCAGTTTTCCCTTTCTGTTTATTTTCAAGCTAGCACCTACTTCTCATCTTCGGGCACTTCCTTGAAAGAACAGATTGATGTTTTTTCAGAGACTTGCTACCTCAAGTTTGCTTACACATATATTTAATATTTAATATCTGTTTCTTTCTGAGTTACAAATGGATCTTATTGAAATTTGCTTGTTTAATAGAATCTAAAATTGTTCTCAGAACACAGTACACATTCAATAAATATTTTTTAAAGATAAAAACAAAAGGAATAATGGTCCCCAATTTGCTATAATTTCACGAATTATATTCTCTATCCTATGCTTTTTATTTAAGAAATATTTGGCTTGAGCACAATATAAGAATCCATGTTAGGAAGGTCAGTCTGGTAATGGTGCCTCAATTAGATTCAGATATACCTGGAGCCTGAAAACCATGTCTCAAATTATCTGTGTCTCTACTGACATTGGTTTCTGGGAGCTGGCATTGCCCTCAAATTGTGGAAAGGACATTTTCTTATCATCCATACTGAATTAAACTGGAGAATATTTCTTAGCTTAATAAAACACCTTTCAGAGTAAAATTTTTATACATGTTGCCAATAGAGAAACACACACACACATATACACACACACACACACAAAACTCACACACATAGAATGAGAGAATGGCTTTGTTCCTTGTTTTTCAATTACTTGAGTCTCTTGAATCAGTTAGGTCACAAAATACTGGCAACATAGTCACCTCCAAACTTATCCCCATCTCAGTAGATGAATAAAAAGACCAAGAAGACAAAAGGGTTCACTCAAGATCAGAGCACACTTGTGTTTACAATTATTACTAAAGTCCATGCCTATGTACACCCAGGAATGAATTCTGTCCCTCTCCTTTCATGATGCTCTTTGGATAAAACTCAGGACAGAGAAAGGGAAATCAAATTATTCTAGGCACACATTCAGTGATGCTCATAAATCCTGACAATATTAACAACACACGACAGCTTCATTGAACAAATTGGCAGCAATGTAGGCAGCTTAAGGAGGCAGGAGGTCTAGAATGAACAAAAAAAAGAAGAAGAAAAAAAAAGAAGACCACCAGGCATGCAAATATGTTCCAATTCTGTTCTTTTCTAAGTTTTTCTATAAAGTAGGGGCTCAGACAGTAGGTGCTGGGATATGTGAGAGTCTGAAGGTGTATGAACAGAGTGTGTACGAGTGCTTGCTGGGTACAGCTCCCAGGAGACTGTTCAGGGAATAATCCATTCGTAAATTGTCACTCATCCTTTATACAAATTAACCTCCAACCCCCTCTTGCTGGGATTAATTTGCTCTTTGTTTCCTTGACATCTAGCTGGGGAGAGCTAAAAAGAATCAAAGCAGGTTCTTTGGAAGGTGAAAAGGGGAAAACAGGGTTTCTAGGGGCCCAGAATCCTGGGTAATTGGTCCCTGTGCTCTTGTCTGGGGACAAAGGATAAGCCCAGCTCAGCTCTTGTGTTCTCTGAGTGTAAGAAGCCCATTTTAGCCTCCAGATTTGGGAAATAATAGTTGAATATCTTCTTTGCTCTGTCATTCATTACACTCAGTGATTTCCAAGTAACCCAATGCTATGGAAGTTCTGGATAGGTTTTCTTCTATAATGCTGCAGATGTAGGATGTTTGACTTCCTTCTTTCCAGCCAATGAATATCTGGTGTAAGGCACCATTCTGTAGCTTCACCCATTTCGTAGATGGCTCCATTCCTAATTCTTTCCTTTGAAATCCCCCAACCAGAATAGCCCATGACTTTGAGGGGTTCATATCACATCATTATCCCTGGACTGGAAGGTTCAGTCATTGTGAAACATTCTTCCATGAAGACTAAATTTGAAATGAAATTAAGATGCCACTAGTAATATGCTCAAAAGCAAGAGTCACTTTTTTACTAAGCTGCATGTCAGTTTTCTGTTGGAGTCTATATGAGTAAAATCGACTTCTACATTATTTTTGGAAAGCAAAGCAACACAAATAAATAAATATAAATGATTGTAAATTATACTAATGCTGAATGAAGACAGGTTTTAAAAATACATATATTCAAAGTGCGGCTAATGGGAAGAGTCTGCAAACTTATATATACCCCTAAGGCGTTTCTTCATAAATGCAAAAATTACTATGCAATGAGAGCACCTACTTCACAAAGAGGCCACAGGCCAGTGGAGAAAGCCAGATGTTGGATGACGTTTGCAAGAATGAAAATGATTTCATTATTCACAGAGGAGTGACTTTTACCTTCTGGGTTTTAAGCATCAAGATTCTATCCCAAATTGGCATATTTGAATAATCTTTGGAGTTTTTAAGATAGGAATGAAGGAAGAGCAGTGGTTTTCCTTTACTCTTTACTATATAACCATCAGTGATCATGCTAATTAACATGTCTGGGAGTACATGAAGAATGACTCCTTAAACTCTTCTAACAGTCTCATGCAGGGTCGAAGGAAGAGTAAACCAGTTCTTCTAAGGAATGACATATGGAGGCTTAAAGGGAAAGATTAGATGTTTAAAGGTGGGGCAGCCCCCAAGTACATATTAACACATTTGTGTGACTCCAAGAATATCTCCACTGTGGATTTTCATTTTCCATGATGCAGATGTCAGGTAATGAGGCCTCATGGGAAGAAACAGTAGGAAAGTTCTCTTCAAATACCAAGAAATAGGCATTATTTTGAGTGACTGTGCAAAACACACTGAATCAGACCATGGTTAAGGGGAGGCACAAGAGACTACACTGCCAACCTCAAGGTCCAGGGGTGGGGGCAATGGATGAAAAGGGTTCCTCACAACCTTGGGAAAGTCAATGTAACCAGAATAGTAAATCCACATAGCTTTCTCCATGTAGCTATATATGGTAACAAATATTATCAAGATTTGCCATGTTAGAAATATTTCTAAAATCCATACACTATAAATTTTATCACAATAAAATTGCTACCAAAATCTGCTTCCCATGAATCTGTCTGAATCCAATTTAGTTCTTATATTACAAAGTAAATAAAAGCTATCTGTGCTCTCACCACATTTACTACTTCCTCACCATCCCTTTGTTCTTCTACACAATAAGAACAGAGCAGGCAGATTTGGAAAATATGCCATTTGAAAATGGCAAGCTGAGGCTGCCAGTCATATATGTAATAATTAATGGACCTTTTAATTATTACTTTTAAGTTAAAATTACTGAAGTTTGAAAACCAGGTATCCTGATCCAACCCCATGCTTGAGATGGCTGGGTAGATGGTGACTCTAATTTATTAACACACTTAGTTTCATTTCCTTGAATAGGTAAAGCTGCAAGCTCATTTCATTTAGCATAGAAATCCTCCTCACCCTGTGGTTGTTACTCCTCCATCTATCCACTCATCGTCATAGCTTCAAATTGTTCAAACCTGTTCTCAAATGACCTACCTTGAACAAAGCACATGTTCTTTTCCTGATGGGCTCAGTAGCTAACTGAAAGAAATACATTATGCAACATATTCTGAAATTTAGAGGAAAACAACGCTATGCAATATGCATTAGAAATAGGAAGCCTTATCTCTGTTTTACTTCAGCAAAACAGCAGAAGAATCAGTGCAGTCTTTGGAACAGAGGGCTGACCTCATGTATGTACCCTGTATGTACAAATATCCCCCTAGAAATTTGTGAGTTTATTGTTTCTCCATGACTTTTCCTGGGGAAACTTTCCTGTTAAAAAGCAAGAACCCAACAGCTTCCCTGAGACCCATTTTTCATGCGATTAATGTCAGGCCTCCCGTGTTTCCTAATGAAACCTGACACTAACTGAGAAAAATGGATGCATTAATATTGAGTTCATTAGTAAATAGATTACCCAAATGTTTGGGGTAAAGGGAGGAGGAAGGTGAATGGAGTCAGAGGAAGGGGAAGAGAGCCACATATAAGACTCAGCTATTCTGACAGGAGCCTCTCTGAGGACCACATGCTGATCAAATATTTATGGATTTTAATGCACCAATCTGTTAAGTCAGGAAATATTCTCTTTTACAGAATTTTTTAAAGAGGCCACCTGATGTGGTATACTTTTATTTAGGTGGAAACTGCAGTCACAGAGGAGAGGCATAGTTCAGAGCATGGCCTTTGTTCCCTGCATGTACAGTACAAGTGCCTGCAGTTACATTCCTCGGGCCCTGACTCCACACCACTAGAAAGATTTGTAGGAAGGATGGGAGAGGAAATTTAACCTATTGGGATAGTGGCTGTAGAGGAAAATGCTGTGTATTCCCTGCTAAATTCTTCCTGCCTTGCAGAAGAAAAAGGCAACGGCTGCTACTTTTAGCTAAACTTGGATACATAGAGAAAATGAAGCCAATCACAGAAGGAATTAATAGAAATGTCCGTGATGACCCTGTATAGAATCCTTCACCTCCTGCCTATTTAAATGGTGATTCTAAGTATATTCTTGGCCAGTCTTAACAGAATCACCACCACCAGTCTCAAATGATGCACCAAAAGAGAACTCTTAATATAAGCTATCAATAGAAGGCTCAATGTTATGGTTTGTGTAAGTGTATGTAACCCTTCCAGTCTGTGTGATGATAAACAAAGTAAGTATAAAACCAAACCCCCGACTCTACCAGAAGTTCACTATGTCATCTCCATCAAGCTTACTTCAGAGTCTTCCCAGGAAGTTTGTCAAGGCCTCCCGTACTAGACTGTGAACTAACCGTACTGGATTGCCTTTAATTGACCTGTGTGTGTCCATAGCAACCGTAATGAGACTTCAAGAGAAGGCGGTTGTTGAGTAGCTCCCACAAGGTGTTGGCTTCTCTTGGGACCTGAATTTGATCTTGAGTTATAAGATCAGAGTGAAGACACACAGGATCAGTTGGTCTCTCGGAAATAGTGTTCTTTGATTTTGTGTGTCTTAAGTTTCTTAAGCAAAGAAATCTCATGTTATTCTCAGAAGAAAACAACTTAATAAAAGCAAGGGTGGAAAAAAAGCAAGAACTACCCAGGTAGCTATGGACTCTAGAGGAGGGAGATATGCAGGGATTAAAGAGTTTCTTTGTCGGTTGCTGTGCGTCACTCTGTCATGGTTACTTTATTCCCTTCGATAGGGATGATCTGCTAAAACACTTTTAGATACACACAAGAGACAAAGCTACATGTCACAGACAGATGGTGAAAGACAGAGACAGACACAGCCTCTAAAGCTGGAAGCAAAACCTTTTCTATTCTTCGTAAGGCGGGAGGTTAAGATGATGAAACAGAAAACAGTAGATACACACAGACACCACTACATTCAAAGCAGTTTCTTTGTATTCCAAACAACGGTGACATTTCCTTAAATGGTCAGACAAATTCTTTCATGGGGGTCTTTATATACCAGCTTCTTGCCACAAAATTTATTAATATATATAGCGAGAAACGCATGAAAAAAAAAAGGTGAAGAGAGCATTGACTGGGTAAGGGAGACAACAATGCATTTTGTTTCCAAAATCTTCTGCTGTGATTTACTTGCTGAATTGTGATACAGCGAGCGGTCTCTTAGGGCTTAGTTCCATGTCTCATCCATCCACAATGTAATGGGAAAATCCCACCCCACTTCTGTAAAATATCAGCACTCACTGTGTGCCACACACACTCAATTCCATTAAAGGTAATGGAACAAGATTGTTCCAGAAGTTGTTTTCAATTGCTTGAGTGCATCCTTCATTTAGAGGAAAAGGAATATATGAGCTGTTTGAGTCAAGCTGAAGTGTGGACCCAAGTCTGCAGTGGTAGCTGTGACTGACCACATAGAAACCTGGTCAGTATCAGCTTTTTCTATGGTAAAGGAAATAGGATTAGGCATCTCCACCTCAACGCCATTTATTACAAAGTAGAACATGGCTATTCATTAACTGACATTACCTGGGAATAGTTCCTGAAGGGTCCCCTCCAAACAAAGCCGTTGCTACTTTTTGACCAGCAAAATCCAATTCAGAGGCTGAAGAACACACACCAAAGTACCAGATGCTCAGACATTTGATCCCCTGTTTGGTCACTTCTCTCTGCTTCATTGTCGTTAAGACATTTATATTTAGTGAACCCCTGCATTTCTAGCCGAAAAGTGAACAGAACTCTTTTGCTTTTGTTGGTATAATTTACACAACAAAGGTTGTGAAAATATATTAGGAGATAAATTAAAATTAAGAAATTAATTAAGACAGATAATAGATTTACTATCCAATCTAGAAATTTAAAACTTTATTTTTCAGAAATTAATAGACAATATTTATGTGGTTGCATGCTTGTGTATGCAGCACGTATACACATGTGGAAACCAGAGGAAAATCTCAGGCACTATTTTCAGAAATGCAGGCAATATCCCTTGAGACATGATTTCTTACTGACTTGGGGCTCACTAGTTAGCTTATACTGACTGGCCAGCAAGCCTCCAGTGGTACACAACTTTCTACTTCCCTAGTACTATGATGATGAGCATGCTCTACCAAGCATGGCCTTTTAATGTGTCTTCTGGAGATCAAACTCAGGTCCTTAAACTTGCAAAGCCAGCCCTTTCTTCACTTTCTTCACCTGGGCCATGCCCCTGACCATGCCATGATATATATATATATATATATAAATTTTTTCAGAGTGAGAGTGGGTATAAAATAACCAGGAACTAGAAGCCTCCTTTCTGTTTGTGTTTCTTACTTGTATGTGTTCATTACTTTCAGATGGCATACTTTTAATGGCATATCCTGTGATAAACCCGGGATGTTATGCAATATAGTAAATTTGGTGGGATGTAAATATTTCAAGGACACTGAAATATGAACCAGTGATACTTGTCAACACAACAGCTCGGAAACACCTGACAATTTCAGGTGTTTGCAGTGCTCCTTCCTCTGAAGGTACTAGGGCTGAAAAAGAGGTAGTTCTTTCAGTAAGAGTAAGCAGCCAGAAGGAGTCCTTTTGGAGGTCATTTCCTTGTCACACATGGGCAGTGTATCTACACAGAGACCAACCACTCTGTGTTGGTGAAAATACATGCACACATCTTTCCTGTTTGAAGTGGTTTTATTTGGTGATTATGAAAATTGTATTATTTTGTGAGGGACTTGAGGGAACAGAACATTATTCACTACTGATTCTGGAGGCAGGAGTCCATCATTTCAACTGAACCAAAAGGCGAAGTGCTGGGAGGATCACATTCCCTCTGGGTGTTTTCCAGAAGGACAGTTTCTCTGTCCTGCCAGGATTTGGTGATTGCTGGAATTACTCAGCTTATAACCACATCACCAATATCCATATATCTCTGATCACACTGACCCCTCCCCTTATACATGAAGTTAAACCTCTTCCTATCTACCTTACCTCTCAATGGCTGCCTAGTATTTAAGGAATGGAATCACCCAGATAGTCAAAATAATCCCCTATCTCAAAATTAGCCTGTGTAGATCGGCAAACATTATTTTCAGATGTTAAGTAATAATATTTACATTTCTTTGGTGCCACTCATCTCATGGCCATTCCTAGTTCAGCATCACAGCATCACAGCATCACTTTAAGGCAGGCGTACCTGATGCTTCACTGCCACCACAATATAGACATCTATAAGCTTTCTATGTTGCTCTTCTCACACTATCCACTTTCCTGGAAGTATCCTCTTTCCATTCCATTTTTGCATACTTATCCATCCCAAAGAAAAACTCTGAAAATAAGCACGCAAGAAGCATTCTTGGTTACCACAGTGCTTTTCCCTGGTATAGGCTTGCACAAACCATCAACTCGCCATCACTAAGGATTTTACATGTATATCCATCTCTCTCTCTCTCTGTCTCTCTCTCTCTCTCTCTCTCTCTCTCTCTCTCTCTCTCTCTCTCTCTCTCTCCTTCCATCGTCCATCCAAGCATGATCACAAACACTGAGGTAATGTTAACATGAACAACAGAATTACTATTTTCAACCCAATTTAGCAGCATACACTCAGGCTTAGAGCATTTGGGTCACTCACCAACATTTGTTATCTATAGAAGACTGACTGGAAAAAGCTTTCACTGATGTCACTGCAGAATCCCAGTTCCCAATACAATATATGTCCTCTACCTTCCTATCACAGGTTAATTAGTCATACCACCTTCATACTTCTTACTACAATGTAGACTTCTTAGAGATTGTGCATTTTGCATTTTCTACCATTCCACCTGGCATAATCTTCATGAATACATGAATAACTAAGTAAATGCAGAAATGAGGTAAATGAAGAAGAAAGAGAGCAAGGATGGCAGAGTCAATGCAGGTAAACAGAGAGAAGGGAGAGAGAAAGAAAGGAGGATGAAAAGTCACAGGAGATGGATCTCCCTGTCAGATATCACTACAGAAAGTCCTGGGAACAAGTCCCCTTCCAGGATGGTTTGATTATCAGTTCCAACAGAGAGGAGAGAGAGAGAGAGAGAGAGAGACAGAGACAGAGACAGAGACAGACAGAGAGACAGAGAGAGATGACAGAGACAGACAGAGGGACCGATAGACAGACATGGAGAATGTGAAAGAAAACCCATCAACGAAGACAATTAGTACAACTCAGTTAATAAAGCTTCAAAGCCTTCTTGAGATGGAAATCAATCCTGTATGCAGGCTTGGGAACTAAGGTAAAATGGCATGCACAGAGGTTCATGAAAGCATAGGCAACATGGAAAGTCAAGAAGCAAAATAAGTCACAGCCCCTGCCATCCAGTCTACCCCAACTATATTCATCCTGTCCCACAGGAAACCCAAAAGAAAAGAATGCCATTAGCTCACAGTTCCACAAGCAGGGTGGAAATAGATTTGGATTCTAGTAAACAATAGGGCCCTAGGGTACTCATGTCTAGGCATATGCCTATGTAATCCAAGCACACATACTCCGTTACAGAAAGCCCTGTTTCCTTTATGCAAGGTACTTTTCTACACCTTGATGATTGATTTGGTTTTCATTTCTTCATCCATAATCCTAAAGCTAGAGAAAGAGAAAAGAATGAACATGCTTTCAACTCTAGGTGGAAAACTAATGAAAAGAGTGAGCCAAGAGGAAAGCAGGGGAGGGAACGGGCTAGGTGGAGGTATTGTATGTAATACTAATATTCTTCAGTGACTTCCTCCTTCTTATTCATCCTAAGGAAGCTTATGTATTTTTCAACCAATAATAAATTAATTTATTATTTTTCAAACATGTAGATCTAGGCATTGGCATATGATTTATGCAAAAGAACAGGTGTATGATCTCCCTCTAGAAAAGTGTTTTGATTGAATGAAAATGTTTGAGATCCTACAGGGATCAGGATTAGAGACAGATAGGTACACAGGCAAAAAAAAAAAAGCAAAAGTAAAAAAAAAAGTAGAAAAGAAAGAGTAAAGAAATCCTATAGTCTACAATACTTGCTATCATTCTTTGCTGGACTATTTATTGTTTTATTTATTCAACACATATACAATAAGTGACTAATATTAGTCACACATAGTTCCTCTCTGGTAGGAGAGAATAAACAGACAGAATTCATACCCTGCTTGATTTACAATGAACAACAGCCATCAACGTGCATGAATCAGAAGCACAGCTGCTCTGTGAGAGTTCTCAGGGTCCCTCATACTGGGCTGTGTGCTTCAGATAGAATAAATCATTTCATCTTCACAAAACCCCTATGATAATCTCAAGATGACAGGCAAGAAAAGTGTCAGAGAGTTTGAATATGGCCAAGGTCACAGCTATGAGATGGTAGAGCTTGCCTGAATTCAAATTGTATTCAAGCACAGGCAACCTGGCCCATATTCAAAGATCACAATGAAGTTATACAAAAACAAAAACAAGGCAACAGTTACCACATACAATATGATCAAGGCTCAATGACCAAGCCTGTCTAAAGCAGAGGATTTTTAAGAGCAAGGTAGTCGGGGAGAGCTTCCTGGAGGAGGTGTCATTTAAACCAGAAGTGAAAAGAAGCTGAAAGAAGTAAAACCAATGGGATACAATATTTTGAGAATATATATGCATCCTTCCTTAGTATACTTTCTGTTATGCCTTCTTTCTCCCACTCCGTCTTTTTGTGTGTGTGTGTTTCCTCACATCCACACTCAGCAACTTCAGACATGCAGATTTGAATTTCTTCACTCCTCTCTTCATTTTGTTAGTTTTCTGCATCAGTTACTCATGGTTCCTAGTGACCCCCATCATGTTGTTGGTGTGTGTGCTGGTGTGTGTATGAGTGAATGATGTTAGCATATGCTGTACATGTGTGGTGCATGCACAAATGCTCGCCTAAGCACATATACATATAGAGGCCAGAGGTTGACACTATGTGTCTTTCCGTATTACTCTTTTATTTGGGGGGGGGGACAAGACATCTTATTGAACCTAGAGATCCCCCATTGTGTGGACTAACTATTCAGTTAAGCCATTGAATTTCTCCTAGGTTGGCTCCTCAGTGTTAGATTAAAGACATGCCATCTCTCTAAGCTTTGAAGCTTAATACTGAAATTGGAACACGGTCCCTGTGCTTATATGACAAGCACATTACCAAAGAAGCCATCTCTTCATGAACCCCACTTTCATCTTCATTGTGTAGTTAAGCAACAAGTAAAAAAAAACAGATGTGAGCAGACACTTTCGAGTGTCCCCATGTTTACCAGCTCTCACAGGCTTGAGAGTTCTAGCAAACTTTCCCAAAAGTACATGACACAGGAGGCATGGATTACAGTTCATCTCTTTTGTACTGCTTCCTTGTCCAATATGCTATGCTATTCCACCATGTTTCGCCTGTTTATGTAAAAGGATTTATGGATTTTTAGTGAAAGCAGGACAAAGAAAACAACGAAACAGACTAAGACCCATGTACTACGGTGGCTTTCTCTTGGGAGTTCATATCACTGCCTCCTCATGAACCCTGAATCCTGAACTTGTCTCCCTGTTTAGAAAACATTTTTCCAACTGTTGTAATTTGATTCTGAAATGTTTTCACAATCTTGAGATTCTCAACTTGTGGTAGTCTTGGAGTCTGTAAAGTCCTTGGGAGGCAGAAAGTGTTCTGGAGAGAGTAGATCAGTAAGGGAAGGCCTTTGAGGTTATACTGCCTGTGGTTCTTGTTTGGGATTCCCAGCCCTTTGATCCCTCTTAAGTGAATGGCTAGACCTTGTACTTCCCACCAGGACCCGAGATCTTGCCACCATGCCTTTTATACCAAGGCTGACTCAACTCTCAGACCTCATCAAGCCAAAAGACACCTTTCTTTGTTAAGTTGCTTTTGTCACTTATTCTGTCATACTGGTTAGGAAAGTAACTAACACACTACCCAACCAACTCCTAACACATTCAACTGTGTCCATTCTCCAAAGTCTTTCCAGTTTACTCCAATACTGGTTGCCCAATCCTTTCATTGTGTAGGCACAAAATCAAATAGAAATTTAGGCTTCTTGGAACACAGGTTAGGAAAATATACAAGAAACACCACTGAATCCTTGTGTGATATATTATCATATATGCCTAGAGGTGTTCTTCTTTATCTCCTTCTGCCAGAGCTGCCAATGAATCTGCTCTGCGTCATCTCTTTTCTTACAAGGGAACATACATGCTTCGTGGGTATCAACACATGTAGACTTTGAACAAAGTCTATCAATCTCGACTTTGACCTTGACTTATCTCCTTAATTGGTCTGAGGTAAACTATACTCTGTTGTCAGTAAAGTTGGGTCACAAGCAACTATGTGTTTAGAATGGCTAGACAGGGTTATGCATAAAGAACTGACTCTAAGGTTTGCCCATCTGTGCTCAATGTGGTCGTATTCACTCTGACTCCAGGGGAATATGAAAGGTAAGATAACTGACCAGAGTGACAGCTGCAGTTAATTACTATTAAATTGTGAGGACTCAGTACTCTACCTAACATCTAAAGGGTATCCTGCTCCTTCGGCAGTGTGTGTGACTTGTGATAGGATGACCTGCTATGGCTGACACCCAAGTATATGCAAGTGGTAAAGGAGCTGCTTTGAAAAGAAATTACAAAAAAACAAACAAACAAACAAACAAACAAACAAACAAACAAACAAAAACCCATAATGGAGTTGAAATCAAAGGAAAGAAAAGGTACTTGGGCAAGATTCTCCAACAACACTAAGGGTCTGGCGGGTGGGAAACACACTCCATGTGAAACAGGCTTTGTGGAGAGGTGGGGGTTTGCCATGATAGGCATCAGAAATTGCTTCAGAAATACATTGTGCTGATTGCTCGCACAAGATACCCCCCACCACCTATGGGTCAGGATCTCATTTGGTCACACTGCCACCTGGGCATATGCAATTATTTAAGAAATGGTTCTTCCCTCAACCTATGATTTTCCAGACATTCTTTTAAGCCTTCTCACATTAACATAGCAACTCTGTGGGTAGGTCCCACCATTACCTTCATTTTAAAAGGAAAAAGCCATAGTTCAGAGAGGTTAAGAATTTTGCCCAAATCACACAGCTAGCTGATAGTCTTGTACTTCGTCTAAGGAAATTCCTCTCTTAAACTACACCCAAGTTGTTGTTCTTTAGATTTCAATAGAAATAAATATAAAGCATACATTTCTTCTAGAAATCAAATATGTAAAGAACATGAAGGCTGTAGGTATACAAAGACAGACACTGACTCCAAGTCACAGAGAAGGTGTGAATCGCTAAGAGGAACAAAAAGATGCCTCTGACCTCACACCTCTCGCTGTGCAGAGTCCCCAGCACTGAATGACAAGGGGTGAATGTGCTAAAGGGCAGAGGAGGCTCGGGGACCTAGGTGCTACGTGCAGTTTTGTGAGACTGAAAATGGCATATTAACTTAGATTCCACAGCTCTGTGTAAGCTGCATAGCAAGAATCTAGAGGAAATGAAGAAAAAAATCTAATCAGAAGCTTTTGCCAGATCAGAAGATTACATTTCACTTACATTCTCATTATTTTTAATGTTTTCAACCAACCCAGTGCTGAGCTTAAAATCAGAGAGGAATGTAATCTATTTATAAGAAGGTAGGTGGGTAATTGGGAGGCCTGCTCAGTCTGTGATCTGGAGTTCAGGTCAGCACTGCTCCCAGGGTAGGGGAGATTAAACAATTTGGCCAAGAGAAAAATAAAGCAGGATTCAAGGCAATTTCCCAAGAAGCTTGGTACAGAATTATTATTTTCCCTGGAAGACACAAGACACATGAAGACAAAAGCAAAGTGTTAGACACTGGCTCTATTTTCCTTTAAAGTCCGTGCATAAAATAATTTCAACTTTCTATTCTTAACCTGGAGAGACCTGAGATACTAAACACAGGCTGGTAAAAGCTACAAATGTGTTTCAGTGAACCCTCCTTCTATAGGCTGTTAATGAAAAGGCAGGTGTTCTAGGGTTACAAATACATTTCAGAAACATGAACGTAAGCAAGGAGCAATGGGTCTATCTGCTGTAAAGCTGCTGAAAGCTAAGTCACATGATCCTCTTATTTTTCTTTGTCTATCCAATATGTAACACATTTATTTCAGTATAGGTCATTGTATAGCATGCTTCATTCTCAACTAGGGTTTAGAATATTCTGTTTTATATATACTGTAGGAAAAAAAGGAAAGCAAAGAACAGTGCCTGAGCTTTTGTTTTGGGAGTGACCAAACTGCTGAAAGCTAAGGCCTCCCTGTTATAATACTAGGTTGGGTTATTTCATTAATAACTGGTCACCTAATTCATGTTTTATGATCCTGTCAGCACACAAAAGCATTTATTTTTGTCTACGAAGAAAGTGTGCACGCACAGCATCAGATCTTAAGGCTCTGCCATATTAACTGAAAAAGAAGGATCACTGGAAAAGGTGGGCAGTTGGAACAATTGAGTTGTCTCTTTATGGATTTATTGAGTGCCAACTAGTGTATAGCCCAAGCTCAGCGAGGGCTGTGGAGCATGTCGGGAAGCCAATTGATCATCAGGCACCTGGGTCAAAAGAGAGTTTATCGTTGTCTTCAAATCCAAATGGTAAAGTCATGCACACGTGCTGCAGATGGGAACTGGAGGCTAACGCCATAACCCTGCTATTTAAGTCCTTCCTGGACCAAGTACAAATCGTCAAGGTCTAAGTTAGATATTAAGAGCATGATCATCTCTGCTTCGAGGACATTGAGTCCCGTTTTTGCACTTATTAAATGTGAGGGAAATGGGATCATATACAGCTTTTGCTCTGATTTAGGAGAAAGAGTTTCAATCAAACTTGCTGCTGAGAATCTCACAGACAGACTTAGGATGATTTGCCATTATGCATGGTCCTTGCTTTTAGGAGTCCACTGTTTAACTTTAGAAAGATAAGGAATGCATTTCATGGAGAGAGGTAGGTATATTCCGAGTATGCAAAAGGGAATAGGTTATTGGTCAGAAGTAAATGAGGTTCTAAGAGAAAAGCTATTATACAATGTGTATCTCAGGGGTACAAAACTTAATTCTTTCCTTTCATGAAAACTGTTCTTGCTGAGTCATTTCTAATGGACAAAATAAACAAATGGAAGCAAGTTAGTCTTTCCATGAAGAAACCATCAGACATGACCTCAGTCAGGCAAGGTTACTCTCAGCAGTGATAGGTCAAGTGACAGCACATATACCCTGATAGGCACACTGAAAAGGGTACTTGAACTTCATCCTATGCTTTCCCAAAATGTACATCCTCTTATTATAATGGTGAGAAAGCCCCAGACAAAGCTGAAGACAGTAGTAAACACTGGACCTCCAAATTTGACAGTGTAATTTATTTAAAGGAAAACGTGAGAAAATAAAACATATCAGAAGAAAGCTAGGAGACATGAAGACTAAATCAGCATGGGTTGGCCCACACAATAGAAAAAAGGGGCATTGAGGAAAATGCGTAAAATCTAAATGAAAACTATAGTTTAATGGACCACATAACAAAGGCTGATTCTTAGCTTTAATGTGCTGCATGACCATGTATCATGGTTAACACTAGAGCATTTAGGGTAAAAGGATATCTGGTAGTGTGGAACCAAAGGAAAATTCCATAAGCTATACCCCTCCCCTAAGAACAATTCCCCTGCCAGAAAATTCCACCAGTTATACCTCCCCCCACCCATTTGCGGTTTTATGATCTAGTTTACCCTGTCCTTGTGGTAGTCACATGACAAGCAGGACCAGCAGAGACTTTCCACTGCCCAAAACCACAGCATTGCTCCAGGTACCAAGGACAATGTGACCATGGTTCCAACCAATCCTTGTGTACTTCGATGTACCTATCCCCATTCCTGTGGTTTTTGTGTTTCTTGTGCTTAAAAGTAATATGTATCTGTAGAACGGGGTTCTTTGAGTTCTTCTCCCACTTGAAGGCAAAGGAACCCCTATGCGCTGGAATTAATAAACCTCTTGCTGATTGCAACGAATCTCGGCTCCAGTGGTCTTTGGGGACATGTGGATCTTTGGTGGTGGTCCTTCCGGTCCAACTGTAGTTCCCTACATATGTTAATCACCTATTCATTTCTATGATGAAGTACTCAAGGTAAGCAAGCTATTTTCCAAAGAAAAGCAGTTTCTTTGGCTGACAGTGTTGGAGGTTTGAAGGTGAGATGTAATGAGTAGCACACTGGTGAGGGACCTCTGGATGCTTACACCCTGGAAGGTCTAAATGTCTCCTTGTTTAGCCTGCCTCTCTCTCTCTCTCTCTCTCTCTCTCTCTCTCTCTCTCTCTCTCTCTCTCTCCCCCCTACTTATAAAGCCACAAAGATTAAATCATGAGGGGTATACCTTAAATAGCTAATCTAATTCAACCATCCATCTACTCCTGAGAGACCTGTAAATACATATTAACTTTCTATTCTTATTGCCATTAACCTATAACTTTAAGGGTTAAACTAGCAGAATTGGGAACAGACACACAAACCCAATGCAAATGGTAACACTGCTTCATCTGTGCTCATTTTCTATAAATTCATAAGAATTACAAAATTATAAGTCCTTTTTTAAGAACACAAGGTGGTTTAGAGAATGTTTAGAGGGATTAATTATTCCTGTAAGGCAGTCTGGAAGGGAAAAAGGCAGACCAAACAAAGACACTGTTGTCAGGGGAAACATATGCTCAGGATGTCAAGAACTGAGTGTTCAGAGCCCTTGTTCATTTGGTTTGGTGTCAGAGCATGCTGGGCAGGTAGGAAATAAGGCTTGGAAACAGATGCTAGTAGGGGCACTCTTAAGGGTGCTGCTAAGAACATTAGCATGGCAATGAAGGATTCCAAGCAGAGAAAGCCTGTCATACAGAAGCAAATGTCTAGTCAGATGACTTGGCATAGACAGAAGGGAGTTGTTGCGGTCCAGCAGTTAAGAAGGAATGAAGGTAATTTGCAAGTTAAACATCAGTTTACTTATCACAATGTATCCTGATCTAACATTTATCCCTAGGGTGGTCATTGGGACAGAAGAAAGAAGAATCATTTTCTTTCTTTTTCTCTCTCTTTCTTCCTTCCTTCCTTCATGTCTTCCTTCCTCTCTCTCTCCCTCTCTCTCTCTCTCTCTTTTTTATTAATCCCTTTTCATTCTGCTCACTGTCCCTTCCTGGTAACTCCTCCCTACCCCCACCCCTAGTAGTCTTTTCTCCAGCCCCCAACCCTTCTCCTCTTACTGAGTGGGTGCTCCCCTGTGTATTCCCCCACCCTGGCATTTCAAGTGTCAAGAAAACAGAAATTCTTTATGGGAACTGACTTGAGAAAATGAAGGGAGAGACTATTTCTTCTTAATTGTCTGTCTTATCAGACACAAGGAGGAACATTTTGGGGAAAGACATAGGTAGCTCTACAGAACTAGAGAATGGAGTAACAAAAAATTAAGGTTAAGTCTATGACAGCAAATCTATTACTAAATATGAAGAAATATAATTTGCATACTGGATCATGACACTCCCACTCACAACCCTTCATACTACCCAGAAAATTTCAGAGTCAAGTGCAAACTCCCACTCAATATCAATGATCACATCTGCCAATCATTTTCATATCTCACTCCCCTTGTAGAATTTACCACTGGTATCCCAGTCTTACATCGTTTTAAAAAGGAACAGAAACAAGGTAAAGTCGAATCCCCAATCTTCTGCCTGTTAATAAGCTGTGCTTGGAGGCTGATCTGCTTTTACTTGAGCCTAAGTCTTACACTGTTATTCAGTAATATTTTATGTGTATTTCACCATCACCATGAAGCCTTCCCTGACTACATAGATAGTGCATACTGTTTGGTACTCCATGTGTTATGCAGTTTACATTTTTTTCTATAAATAATGAGTCTGCTTTCCCAGCATTCTCTGCATATAAAGGTGGATGTATGAGACACTTTTGACAGAATTGTATGAAGAAATAGTTGGAAGAATTTCTAAAACCAACAGCAACACTCTAGTAAAGCAGAAACCACACAAAGCGAGCTATGATTTTGCTATTCTCACATTCTGATAGTTCATGGTTGCTGGAGCCTTGTGAGCCAACCATATCTGGGTAATTCTGAAGGGACCAAAGACACCGTTAGCTATGAAGACACCTTGTGTCAGGTGTTGGGTCACATGAAATAATTGAATTTTTCCATACTCTAACTTTTTAAGGACTATAGAAGTCATAGAAGACACTATTTAATATCTTTTTAATGAAAAAAATGATGATTTTTCTAACATCAAAGCCATTTTGGACGGGAACACTAGGCCTTTTCAGTCTACCATTACCAGACAGCAGCTCTTCCTTAGAATCATAGCCCAAGCATCTTACTCACCCTGGATTGAAGAGAGCATAGGTCTGACCTCAGGAAGCAATTACTAAGTCATGTGAAATTTAATCTGGCCCAAGAAAAGCTATATAAGGCCAAGACAGCATCTTCTGATCACTCCAGTTAACATTAAATGCCAAGTACTGCTTTTCATAGTATTTCCCTTGAGAGAAATTATCAGTTTAATGAGAAATATGGACTCTCATCTTCATCTAAGGACATGTGACATTTGAAAGTATTATTTCCACCAATCAGGAACCTCTAACACATTAAATACTCAGAGTTCAAATAAAATCTCCCTTTCGGATTTCACAGTTCTTACTCAGAAATAAGTAAATGGGCTCATGGAGAATCACCAATTCATCAACAACAGACGAACTGCATATACATACACAGGAATCCAGGTCCCAAGGGGTAAATAAAACCAGTAAGAGAGGAGGAGGAAGATGGTCAACTATGATAGTTTCCCAACATACATTATTATACTTTGAATTACCTGTGGTCAACCAGAATAAAGTAAAACTATTAAATGAAAAGTTTCAGAAATAAACTATTCATAAATATTGACCATTTACTACTCTTACCGAATAGTAGCACCATTTATTAGTAAATGCTAGCCCTGTTATATGTTATTTCACTCCATTCCATGTGAGGTAAGTTATCTAGTATACCCATACTATATATACCATTCACATGTTAATCAATGCATACCCATCTGAGGTATCAAATCTTCATGTACATTTTATTTAATAATGGCCATAACATTCAAGAGACTGGAAAGGGAAACAATGAATTTTCAGCCTTCTTAGAATCTGTTCTGAATACATGGGAATGGAATTGGGGAAATACTAATGTGAATTGGAAGCAGTATCTTAGTATTTTAGTTTAGCTATGTCTTAGTTTTTATAGCATTGCTAGTAATTAAGTGTTAAGATTCCTATTCTGTTGACATGAGATGTAAAAATTAAGTGAATCATTCAAATATCACCAGTAACCTGAAGTATGGAAGGGGCCTGTGTCCATCAGTAAGTGAATAAATCAGCAATGTGGTATACTTAACAGAATGTCACTTAGCTATAAACAGAAACTAAGTTGTAATGCATGGATCACTCAACATGGATGTCACTTGCACAAAAACTACAAGGTATAAAAGACAGACAAAAGTACAGATCTAATGGTTCCACTTGTAATATCTAGGGCAGGAAAACTCCTTGACATAGAAAGACAATTGGATTGGACCAGAACTTGAATGTGTATATAAGTAGGGAGTCTTTAAATAAAATTATTTATTCTTCAAATATTTCATACATGCAATATTTCATAAACTGCTCTACCTCCCAGTCGACCAATAGGTTTTCCTCGCAATTACATATTCTTTTTCTATTTTAATGTAACCTATTGCATCTAGTCAGTAGTACTTGCATAAGTATGGGTGCAGGGGCGAACCGTTGGAGCATGAGTAACACACCACTGGGCACACACTCAATGTAAGACTCTTCCCTAGCATTTACCATCTGACAATTGCTCAACTATGACTGATACCTCTAGAGCCCAACTTCTATCCATGCTGGTATTTTTGCTGGCTTGATCTTGGTGAACCTTAATGTTTGTTGAATTTCTGCTTGTAGTGACAGGGAAATGATAGTGATGGTTGTACATGGTGGATATATTCAGTCGCACTTGATTGTATACAGGAAGAAGACAAAGTATGTGTTATATAGTTTACATAATAAAAGGTTGCATCAATAATAAATGTTTTAATAGCAATTTCACACCTATTTCTGACTCCAAAGCTGACAATCTGTCTAGAAAACTATAAAAGTATCACAAAGGTACAGGCAACAGTGAAAATGATCACTTTCTGCCTTTCTCCATGTTGTGCCAGGCAGCTACATATGGTTACTAAGGACTTTAAATGTGTCAAATGTCCCTGGGTGACTTAAAATCTAATTTTATCTAATTGAAACAAAAGCTACATGTTGGACCAATGAAGGATTGACACATAGAAACTTAATGTGTTGCTTTTTCAAAAAGAAAGAAAAAATGATGATATTCAGGCCACTGAAGTAAATCCAAATCTTTCAAGTTAAGACTTCATAATTTAAAATGTACACAAAAGTCCCTGTATCTACCAGTATATTTCATTTTCTCTGGTCCATCTTTCTCTCTAGTTCACCCATCACTCAAAAGAGCCTTTATAATAACATGGCATCTGCTTTCTCAGGAAGATAAGCCAATCTCTAAAAGCTACATATTATGTGTGACCAAGAAGACTTTTGCATACTGTGCAAAAGACAAAACTACTGAGAGGGAAAAAATCAGTACTTGCCACTGGCTCTCTGTGAATAGGAGTAAATAGAAAAATCCTAGTGTAAGTCTTCTCAATAGTGATGAATCATGACACACATATGTTATTATGTTCTTGTCAAATTTTATAGAGTGTTCAACACCAAGAGTGAACCTGTATAAATTGTAGTCTTTGGCTAATAAAAAGATGAATCAGTATAGGTTTATTGATATAAACAAATTAGCATGGTGGCAAAAGAATGCTGAGATGAGAAAAGTTGTCAGAGGAGTAGGGATCACATGGAACCACATGAAGCCTCTACACTTCCTGTTCAATTTTTCTGTGACCTTAAAACTGTTCTAAAAGTAAAGCTGATTTCTAAAAAAACATTGAAACTTAAAATTCTCTGTCCAAGGTAACCCTGCATCAACTGGCTCTCCCTTTCAGTCTTTTTCTCACTGCTACCAATCATAAACACACACACACACACACACACACACACACACACACACACACACACACACAGACTAGCTTTCTAAATCACCCAGCCCGTTCTCAACGTAGAGACGTGTCCTTCCAAATGGAATGGATGCTCCCTATATTTCTCCTAAAGCAATCTGTTAGACATAATTTAGAAATAATTCTTCCCAGATCAGAATCTGTCTCCCTATCCTGTAAAAAGTCTTTAATCATGAAAGCAGAACTAACTATTTCACATTTTTCATATCTATACTCTCCAATAAGTATCATGGCTTTTATTGTTTACTAGTATATTACTAATATATCTATTCATATATTATCATATATTATCTAGTAGATTTTGTTACCATCATCCATGCCTCTCAGGGACTGGCCCAGGCAATTAAGGCCCTATTCCTCCTTCCCTTCATCCTGCTTCAACTGCTTCTTCACTGTCTTGGGAGCCACGTTCATAGAACTCCCAACTGCACCCCTACGACAGTCTCTTCCTCCAGAAGCAGCCAGTCTAAAGCAAACTCAGATCTTCAGTTTAAGTTCCATCCCTGAGGGAAGTCTCTAAATTACCAGCCTAAAATAAATGCCCTGCTTATAAGTTCCCAAAATACTTGATGCTTTTTCCTCTAAGGCACTTACTAAAAATGTGACTAAATAATTATTTATGAAAAACCCCAGTTTATTCTTATTTTCTCCTTTTGATTTCACTTTCCTTGTCCCTGACACGACTTATAGTTTTAGCCATAGTTACTGCCAAATAATTAATGGAATTATTAATATGTATTTGTTGAAAAATGAACTCATTTTTCTATCTACCATAGATAGACCAAGTACATACTTAATGAATACATATAAGATTATTATACTCCTTTTTGTCCAGAACCTAGGAAATTCCCTGATACACAATGGGTGGACAAAAAATTTAGCATTTGTTACACGAAAACGTAATGAAAGGCTCAGAAATTTTTGCACAAAGCTCTGAACAAACTCTTTCTTTACAGTAGAAACTATGTGGGTCTTATTCAGTTGGAGACACAAGAGGCTGTGGCAAATGAAAACAAAACAAATGCCTATGAGTATGATAACAATGATCCTTATCCTTTATCAAATGTTTTTCAAGCATGCTTATCTCACCTTGTTTTCATTTATATTCATGATGGGTAATTCAAGATGCTTTTAGAAATGGCCTCTGGAGTTCTGAGGGTATATGTGGCCCAGGTACACAAGTACCACAGTGAGCAAGTGACCAGCCTGATGCTGGCAGCCTGGTCTCCAAGCTCAGGCATGGAGTGGAAACAGGATCAGGGGATGCCAGGACAGAGAAGCAAAACAAATGCTCATAATTCCTCCAGGCCAGGACCGATGTGGAGAGGCAGAATGGACTCTGATTACAATCTAAAGGAGATTCTTCTGATGAAAGAGAGTTGATTGGAGTCTGCTGTGATGCCAGAGTCTGTCAGCAATCAAACACCCTCTGGCTACCTTTGACCAGCCAGCATTGGAAAACCGGAGGCAGAAGCTGGCTTGCAGCTAGAGAAGATTCTGGGGGACAAGGGTTCCCTTAGCTTCAGTCTATAGTCAAAGTGGTGCATGGCATACTTGTGCATTCCTAGCACTGTGAGTGAAAACTATTTCCTCAAAAAGAACTAAGAGAGACGAAGTGCCCTTGGGTAAGGGTAAGTGAAAGGGGAAAGTGGGACTAACTCCTTACAATTGGAGGGGTAGAGAAGGCTTCAAATAATTATAGCTTAAATTATCACCATCTCTTCTCACAAAACCCATTAAAATGATTATTGCCACCCTTTCTCATTGATGCACTTACCCAGACAGACAGATAGAAAATGTTTTACTGAAATATAACAAGACAGGATAAAAATCCAGCTGAGCCAGATTCTCTCTGGGTATCCTGTGTAATCCAAAGAACTCCCAATACTAAATAAAGATGTCCTAATAGAAGTGGGAGCTACAGTTCCCCTGGGAGATCAATATCGACTTAGTATGTGTTTTAGATGCATAGTGTAGGTAAGTTAGGGAAATTACTCAGACCCTAATATGAGGGTTCTCCTTTGTTTGGTATGATGAACTGAAGGAGGAGGGGAAAATTTTAGGATAGATGATAAAGCCACCAGTTAAAATCAGACTACCTCCTTCAGACTTCAGGAGGAGAGCCCAAGAAGCAAAAGCTGAGCAAAATAGCAGCTTCCTTATTTTCCCTAAAGCCATGTGCTGTGGCTAACTACAAAGTAGTTACATAGTTGTCCAGCTGAACAACTGAACTCATTTACTTGGACTGCTATAAAAAATATGGCCACTTAAAATATAAAAACAAACAAGGAGTAGATCAAAAAGCAATTCCCTCAGGGCTATGTAAAGTACAAATGAGAGAAAGTAAAAAGAACAGTAGATCCCACTCCTCATCATCTAGAGAGAGATAGAAGGATATGAGTCACAAGTTGGCAAGGCTGACTCACAATCGGGCATCATTTCCAGGGCTTGAAGTTTCTATTTATTTATTTATTTATTTATTTATTTATTTATTCATTCACTTATATATACAATAAGTGCATGTGGTGCCTACAAAGGATAGAAGAAGGAGGCAGATTACTTGGCCCTGTAGCTATAGATGTTATGAGACATGAGATGGGTGATAAGAGCCCAATCTGTGTCCACTACAAGAGCTCAAAGTGTTTCTAGATTTTGATCTAGCTCTACAGCCCTAGAAAGTTCTTTTAATACTCAATTTATGCTGTACTATGGACATAGTTTAATGCTTTCTCTTTTATTATTGGATTTTTTATTTACATTTCAAATGTTATTCCCTTTCTTGGTTTCCTGCCTACCAGCCCCCATCCCATCCTTCCCCACCCTTCTTCTATGAGGGTGTTGTTCCTCCCCAGCCACACTCTTCCTGCTCCTGACATTCCCCTACACTGGGGGTTCCAGCCTTGGTAGGACCAAGGGTTTCTCTCCCACTGGTGCAGCTAGAGCCAGGGGTCTGTATAATGCTTTCTTAATTATGAAGTAAATATTAAAGTAAGGGTATATCATTTTAGTTAGGCACTTAGAGCACAATTTTCTAGTTTTCTCAAAAGTCAGGAAAACATACCTATAAGGTTCTGTGCAGACTATACCCTTAAGGGCAACATTCAGAGGGAGCAAGAGTAAAGGTAGGACAAGGTATGTACTACACATATTCACTTCCAAAAGCTCATATGCTTGTGTACATGTTTATGTACACCCATACGCACATCAAGACTGCAGTGCTAATTGGAGAAGTGCTGCAGCCAAAGCCCTGGGGACAAAATAGGTTAAGGGTGGGGCTACATATTTTGGATGAGTTATCATGTTAAAGATCTCTGTCTCACAGTTGCAAACTCTGCTTTAGAACATGACAGCAGAATGAGTCTCATTTTCTTTCCAATCATTCGAATGAGAAGTGGGTCAACATTAAACCAGGGGCAATTGTCTTTACATCACCCTGGATACCACTTCTAATCACAAGTTGGTGGACCACCAGCCTCTTGTGGCACCTATATGGAGTGGGAAAATTATCATATAATTTATGACAAGCCATATCTGAAAGTGACTTTCCCAGCATCTGCTCTCCAGCCGTCCCAAGAGCAGGGAAATAAAGAAAGCCCATGGGGTGAATAGAAAAATGTCATCTCCAGGATCTTCAATTGCTGAATATGCTCTCTCCAATTGCTCCCTACATCTCTTTCATCTGGATCCCTTATACTGCCCTGGATACCTCCATGCCATCTGCTTGAATATCTACTCATCATTCCAAACATTGTTCCTGAAATCTATTATGCTGCCAGATACTCTCCAACCCAACTTGTCTCCTATTGTGACTTTCCTTAGATACTGAATCACCCCCATATCTAAATTTGAGGGGAGATAAATGGGTAGGATTTTACTCAGATATAAGTTAAATAAATAAATAAATAAATAAATAAATAAATAAATAAATAATAAAATCTGGTGGAATTCTCAGGCCTATCTGGACCTCTCCTCTGCAACACAGGGTAGACTGTCAGAAGTCATTGACAAAGAGAACAAGAAGGCATTGTTCTGTGGACAGTCCCACTATGTTTCTCATTCTCTTGTGCATTTGGGAAATGGTAAGAAAATTCTTAAATTTAATGGACTGCTGAAAGGCAAAAATATATTAGTTTTGTGTATTAGTCCCTTCCCCTTTATTTGCTCTGTTATAAACATTGACAAAAAGCAACTAGGGAGGAAAGGGGGCTTGTTTTTGGCTTACAGGTAACAATCCATCATTGAGAAAAGTCAAGGCATGAGTTTAAAGCAAAAACTAAGGAAGAACACTGCTTACTGGTTTGCTTCCTGCTTCTGCCAGCTTGTTCGCTTATGCAGCCAAACACCATCTGAACAGGGCTGTCATAGCTCACATATCCCTTCTCCATCAATTATCAAATAAGAAATGTTTCATAGATATGCCCAAAGGATCATATAATAGGTGTGTCAAGAATAGCCCACCCATTTCAAGTCCACTTTTTTTCAAATTTAAAACATGAACACATTATTTTGAGCTATATACTATCCTTTTTAATTTCTCCCCAGAATCTCATATTAATATCTTAATATATAATAGAGTATACCTTAAAAGTATCCCATCTTTAAAATTTTAAAAGTTCAATGTCTCATTAAAATATTCACTTAGTTATGGGTTCTTATGTAATTAATACGTAAATTACTTCTTACTCCGAAGCAGGAACAATCAGGTCAGAACAATGAACCACAGTTAAAAAAACTGAAGTCCAAAAGTGTAGCTCAGTGTCTAGCACTGGAAAGTCATTCACAATGCCCTGGGATCAAAAGAACATGGGCAGCTTCATTTCTGTGGATCTGCCATCCTCAACACACACAGCATGACTCAAAGGCTCAGTCCTTACTCTACTCCATACTTGTGGCTGTTCAGTACTTTGGGCATCTCCAGTATCCTAGGGTCTTCACTCAAACTACTTAGGGCTTCGCCTTCAACAGTCTCTTTATGTATTCTGGTCTTGACGTAAGGTACCAAGACCTTCTTCTTTCAAGTAACCCTTTAGACCTTGGGACTTCACGCTACCAATGCTGTATCTCCATCAATGGTCTTTCCTGGATTCTCATTCTCACAGTGCCAAGCCTTAGCTGTTCTCTGCAACTCCTTCAATCCTGCAGACTTTATGCTGTCAAAACTAATACCACTGCGAGGCTTTTACACATTACCACGTTTGTCTTCAGCTTGAGATGTGGCCCTGGCTCCCTCTGGACCTCATCTTCTGTATGTTGACCAGAGGAAATAGTTCTCAGAAAAAAATAATTAGTTCAACTGGTCTTTTGTTAATCACAACTATTCCTTCAGCCCTACCTAACCAGTTTCAATTGTCCCAATAAAGCAAAGGCTTTACAGAGTCTTAATCCAAAATAACACAAAAATGGTCCTGATAGAGTCTTTAAGGGATTCTGAATCTTCCCTTTGAAGTTTCACAACTGAGCCCTCCACTGGAGGCCTTGCCATCAGCACTATGTTCCAAGCTTCCAAAACTCCAAATCATTAAAGTCAGCACTTCCGGTCCAAAGCTCCAAATAGTTCTACAATACTCCCCCATAAAGCAACATGTTCAAATCCATCACAGCAACATCCCACTCTATCAATTTTTGCCTTAGTTATGCTAGTGCCTAAGAAACACTTACATTTTCTGTTGATGTGCTAAGCTACTCTGACCCAAAGCAAATGGGAGAAATAAAGGCTTATTTGATTTATAGTTTACAGTGCATCATCCAAGAAAGTCAAGGCAGGAACCATGAGGAGAAGGACTTCTTCCTGGAGCAACTTCTTCCATGGAGCAACTTCCTTATGTAACTCAGTACTACCTGGATAGGGATGATACTGCGCACAGTGGGTTGGGTTGTCCTGTATCAATTAACAATCCAGAAAATGATCCACAGACATGCCCAAAAACCATAACCAAGTCTCCATTTGAGACTCCATTATCCCCAGTGTGCTGAGTTGACAAATTAAAGAGCCATCACTGTGCTATAGGAAATACAAGTTCTTGATATTATTTCCTCTCCAAAATGAACAATCAATGTGCTAAGGAAAACAACAACAAAATGTGACATGCTTTACCATATTTGATTTACAAAAGACAAACATGCTGTTCAAGATTTATCTGCTGTATGCTAGGGTAAGTTGAATAAGTAGATTATGAATGAGAAGATACTGTCACACGTTTTCCATGTACACATCTGGGACACTGGAACAAGTATAGTACCATCAGAATATAAACCTTTATTTTAACTTTGTTAAATCAGTGCCATTCTTAATATCCATATGTCCTTGTCTCCAACATGAAGAGTCTTCTGACCAGGAGCCGAACAAATGTAAATGGGCAAAGTTGGTATTTGTGAAGGAGTAAAATGGGAATTTAACAGAAAACCTGAGTGCCACACTTCATATTTAGTCTAGATTCTCTAATAATGATATAGTAAATTGATCAAAGAATACAAACACTTTAGATTATAAACTGTCGGAGACAAGAGGTAGGGGTGGAGTCAGTGATGACATACACAACTCTGGCTTGACAACCAAGTGTGTGTCAGCCACTCACTACTTTCTGCCTAAATTCCTTTGGATGCCATGAAGGAGGGACAACTATACAAACATGATACAAACTAGACAAAAGAACAACATGTAGCAGCCAGACTTACAAAGCTAAATACTAATAGATGAGAGCTTTAATCATCAGGAATAAACCGGGGAATCAGGAAAAGTACACACAAATCCATTGGCTTGTGCTGGCTACTACATGTAAAGTACTAAAAGCAAATGGATTTCTTAATCTGTCAATATTTGGGACTGTGGATAACTGTGTAGTACATAGAAGCCAATGGGCTATAATATGTTCTCAGTTTAACAGCGTGGTGACTTCTCGCTTTGTATCTGTCAAGCATTGGCTCTGGGTCAGAGGAGGCTTTCAATGAAAATGTAAACAAATGTAGCTCTAACCCTACCTTCACAGAGTTCATAGTTGACTCAATGGGAAGAATAGCAAATTCATTGAGAGTAAGCATGAAGTGTATAATGCAGAAGTCAAGGAAGAATGCACATACAAAGATAAGGGAGTCATACATAGCCAGATGCTGCAGAAATCTCTACTCTTACAGAGTGTGGGGATGGAAGGGTCAATGGAAGGTGCTCAGACCGAGTAAAGGGAAGGAGAAGAGCACATGGCTTCTTCAGTTTAATGGAGAGACTGATGAGCAAACAAGTGTTCCAATACAGCGTTTATGAGGTATATAAATCACAGCTGAATGCCATCTCTTTCTCTGACTCCACAGTGTATAGTACAGTCCAAGGCTCTGGACTATGCAGCCTGTCTGATGTCAAGGCTCGCTGTATTGGTGTCATTCTTTGTAACCAGGGTCACCTTTCTCTCTCTGCCCTGAGATTTCCATCTGCAGAGTTGGAGAGATTGTATCACATAATCATGCATACATTTCTATGAAAATTCTTTGCTTTAGAATGACAGTATTTTCCAGAACTCTCTCTGGATTTCTAGTAGGAACACATTTCTCTTATGCTTTTTTGCATTATTTCCTCTTACACAGAATGGGTGACATTTATTTTTCATATCCTCAGGACTTAAATCCCTGAATTATTCTAAATCTTGCCCAGACCTGACATCACAAATAAATTTCCAATCCCAAGGGTATGAAGATAAATGGGGGCTGCCATTTCTGTGACCTCCATCAGGGATTTGGCTCCAACACTTTACCCATGGAGAATGTATGAATCCGGCTGCTGTGGGGGAATGATAATAAATGAAAAATAATAATAAAAGGGAAAGAGGAACAAAAGGGAAGGGAAAGAACAAGGAAAGAAGGGAGAGAAGGAGGGAGAAAGAGAGAGAGAGAGAGAGAGAGAGAGAGAGAGAGAGAGAGAGAGAAAGAGAGAGAGAGAGATTAATTGATTCATCAGAAATGTAGGCATTTCTGAAAACACATCAGAAGTCATCTCACCCTGGTTGTACCTCAAAGATTCTCAGCAGGTGCAGAGTATATAATGTTAGGCTTTAATTAGATGTCGTGAAAGATGACTTGAGCTTCAGTGGGAGATAACTCTGAGGTGTGATCCTGGAGGGTTGACTCCAACACCAATTTGTGCCCCGTTGGAATGTGTGATCTTCATGGCCATTCCCTTCCACCTGTGCCATTATTTCTCGGAAGTGCAGACACCATTTCCTCTTCAGGAAGTAATGTTAAGCATGAGAAGAAAACCTTAATATATAGAAATATGTATGATAGTCGGGGCATATGCATCATTTCAAGAAGAGTAGATGAAGCTACCCAGGTTAGAGTGCTGCAGAAGGCTAACGGAAAATGTTGATGATGCTCATCTGATGTCAGATACTTCACATAAGGTACTTTACAGACCCTGTGCAATAGTGATTCTCAACCACCCCAATGATATGAACTTGTAATACAGTTGCTCATGTTGTAGGGACCTCTAACTATAAAATTATTTTCACTGCTTCTTCATAACTGTATTTATGCTACTGTTGTGAATCATAATGAAACTATCTGATCTGCCACCACTGTGAAAAAAAATTTCAACTCCCAAAGGAGAAACAGGTTGAAAACTGCTTCTATACCAGAAAAGGGCCAGACAGCATAGCATATTGGGTATAATTGCTAAGGATAAATTTTAGCTTCATTAATGTCTAAGACTTTTCTGATTGTGCTGATTCTCATCCATTTCAAAAGAAAATCTACTTAAGAATATATTTTTTATTTTTCCCTTTTGGGGGGGGGGTGAATCCATCCCATATGCAGCCACCAAATCCAGTCATTGTTGCCAATGCCAAGAAATGCTTGTTGACAGGAGCCAGATATGGGTGTCTCCTGAGAGGCTCTGCCAGAGCTCTACTGATGAGGAGAGCTTCAGCTAACCATTGGACTGAACAAGGGAACCCCAATGGAGGAGTTAGAGAAAAGACTGAAGGAGCTGAAGGGGTTGCAACCCTATAGGAAGAACAGCAATATCAACCAACCAGACTCCACCCAAGCTCCCAGTGACTAAACCACCAACCAATGAACGCACATGTAGGGACCCATGACTCCAGCTGCATATGTAGCAGAGAAAGGCATTGTCCAGCATCAATAGGAGGAAAAGCCCTTGGTCCTGTGACTTCTCATTTCCCCAATGTAGGGGAATGCCAGGGAATTGAGGTGGGAGTATGTGGGTGGGAGTAGGAGCATTTTCATAGAAGCAGTGGGAGGAGGGAGCAGGTACAGGAAAGAGGGAAAGGGGGAATGTATTTGAAATGTAAATACATAAAGTACCTAGGAAAAAAATAAAATTAAAAAACGAATATTTTCTTAAAAAATGTTATCTACAAAGTGCTTAATGTGACCCTGGCACACAAGTGCATAATTCAGACAGGTTTAACTAACATTAATCAGGGCTCCATTGTTCTGAAAAAATGTCTTGTAATATAGGTTTAAAGGAGAAAACATATATTTCATTTCATCGGTTCAGATGGTTTGATCTGCATTCAAATTTTCTCAGTAATTATAGAACTATGGAACACAAAACAGCAGAGTAAGAAGTGTGAAGTCAAACAAAGCTTTTTGTCTCACAGAGGACAGAAGCCTGGATGAGGCAGAGGAAAGTGTTTCAAGGGCATACCCAATGACCTACTTTCTCTAACTTGGTTTCCTTCACCTTCCACCTAATAGTCCATTAAGGTATGAATTCATATACAGAATTAATCTATTCACCGTGTCAAAATGCTCATAAGCCGTTCCCCTTCCAAGGACCCTCTGAACACTGCTGCATCTGAGACAACACTATGAACTTGGATGCATCTAGTACAGACTGCAATGTTAGTATGCATGATCTTACTGGGTTTCGTGTTTTGCATGCCATGCCTATCGGTCTCTATTTACTCCTGTCCCATAGTCACAATAGTTGCTATGTATTCCTTTGGATGCTTCTACATATTACAGAAGGTCCAAGTCATTCAGCTTTTCTTGCCTTCTACTTCTCCTTGGTTTCTATAAGGAAAGGCATGGCATAGTCCAGTACAATTGGCTTGTGTTTTGTTTAGTTTTGGTGTGTGTGTGTGTGTGTGTGTGTGTGTGTGTGTGTGTGTGTGTGTGGTGTTGCGGGGTATTTTATTTACAACTCTTACTCCATCTTTGTGGATGTGTGCTCTCAACAGTGGATAGGAATGCCTTCCTGTCAGCACCTAGAAGGGGTCTCCTGCTTGTGGTGGTGGGGCATTATTCTTTTCTCTTATGATCCACTCAGTGTAGCTGAATGTGTAATAGGAAAGGAATTTGTAAGCAGAGAGCTTTGGTGTCCCATCTCTCTCCTCACTTTGTCCCTTAGTTGGGCACAATGATAAGGACACTAAGATATATTATACTTTCCACTTGACATTGACTATGGATCCAAACCGTCTTAACCCAGCCCAACCCCTGGAATAAAATGAAAAGCTTTGCCAATATTACCTTTTATATTTTCTCCCGGCTTCCCTCCCTCCCTCTCTCTTTCCCTGTCCGCGCGCTGTGTCTTTGTGCCTCTGTCTCTCTGCATCTCTGTCTCTGTCTTCTGCATCTGTCTCTTTCTCTCTGCATCTCTGTCTCTGTCTCTCTGTGTCTCTGTCTCTATTTCTTTGTCTCTGTCTCTCTGTCTCTATTTCTCTGTCTCTGTCTCTGTCTCTGTCTCTGTCTCTCTCTCTCTCTCTCTCTCTCTCTCTCTCTCTGTGTGTGTGTGTGTGTGTGTGTGTGTATGTGTGTGTACATTGTTGATACTCTCAGAGTTTCCAAGCAAACATATGATCCATTGAAGGGAGAATTACAGGCGTTTTGTAAGTTACCCAAGACGGATGCTAGAAATGGAATTGAGATCCTCTAAAATAGTAGCAATTTTAGCTTGGTTTGGTTTCCCACATTGTTTTTAAAGACAGGTTCTTACTGTGTAGCCCTGGCTGGCCTAGTATTTGCTATTTAGATCAAGCTGGAAGATTTGCCTGATCTACCTCCTAAGATTGAAATTAAAAGTGTGAACAACTATTCCCAACTAACATTTTCTTCTCTGCAACTTCAATGTTTTCAACTCATCCTATTCTTCCAGTGTCTTCATTTTTGCAGGCAGTAAATCCTGGCACACCTTTTCTGTATATAAGCATGTTTGTATGTATGTATGTATATATGTATGTATGTATGTATATATGTATGTATGTATGTATGTACGTATGTATGTATGTATGAATGTACAGTATCATCCATTTTAATTCCTAAGCAAAATATATATTTATTTTTCCTCCTGCTTTTTCAGGTAGCTGAATCATCCTGATGTAGCCCTGAAATGCATGTTATCTGATTGGTAATCTTGCCTACATCTACCAAAATCCTCTACTATTCCCTCTTCTGTACATGTGTCCTTGGAAGGGAGCATCTGTTTCAAATGATCCTGGGTGATGGAAGAGTGGAGATCCATATGCTTGTTCATTCTTCAAGCATTGCTTAACAATGGGAGGATGGGTAATAGAGAATATACAAGATAGCTTATGGATAGTAAGACAAGCAAAACACATATACTCTTGTTTTATTCTCTCTAGAGCTTTGCAAAGTTCTCATGCTTATCCCATATTATAAGTAAGCCAAAGTACAGAGAGAATTAGAAAAGTTATTCATGGTAACAAAACATGTTCGTGGCAAAAAGGGAGACAAGAAGCTAGATGAGTCTACATCCTGCCATCTCTTCTTGTGATGACAGACAATAATGATTGGAACATTGAATAGAAATTGTGTAAAACATGCAAAGACCATGAGGTAACAAAACAATGGATAGATTGGTTATAGCTGAAGACCTGAGAGACAGCAGCATACACATAATAATACAATAAGAATAGGATGTATCTGAAAGCAAACAAATGGGAAAGGTTGAAAACCTATAGAAATATATAGCAATAGTCTGTCTTCAGTGCTGAAGAGATAGAATAGAGATGTGAAATACTCAGAGTGATTCTTGGAATTAGAGGCCTAACATATCACTATTAGCCCCTTTAATGTAAACAAGCATCACTCACAGCCAGGAATATATATATTTATTCCTAACCCACTATTTCTGTGCAGTTATGCATACCATGTCTTTATTGGATCTTTCTTATCACTGATAAGAGGTGAGCTCTTTTGTTCCATATCCACCTACTTAAATATGGATTAAGCCCCATTAGTTGTATGATAGTTGAAAATGGAACATTATGCATCCTGATAGTTAATGATGTCTGACTATGATGCACAATAACTTATTCACCCATCTCTGCTAGCCACATCACTGATGACAACACACTTACACACACACACACACACACACCACTTTTACAACAGGGCAACAGCTAGGTAAATATATGATCAGTTGAAAAGCATCCATCAAAATGCCTTTAATGCACTTGGGCTGCAAAATATCACAAATCAGCAACAAACCATGCTCTGTTCATCCTCTTGATTTAGGGACAAATGGACAGCTGTAGCTTGATGTCATTATCTAGTGTCTGAAGAGAGCACCATATCACATAGTGCTACAATGGAAAGCTTCTGGTCATCATATATTGTATCTTTAAGTCTCCACAGCACTCACTATAAGGTAGAAACCAAATGAAAACTTTCAGAACAGTAAAGTGTAGTCTGTCTTCCCCCTATGATAACTTAGGCAATCAAAGACCAAGAAGTTAGTGACTCGTTCAAGGTCTCAGTCAAGAAGATGAATGGCTCCCTCAGAGCATCTCTAAAACAGACCCATTCCTAGGGCTTGTTTCCCAGGCATTTGTAGGTAGGCACTGGGTAATGGATTACTCATCAGAAATGTAGAAGTAAAACAAGGAGTAGGCCAGGTGGTTCTTTCTGTCTGTGAGTAAAGACAAAATGAGCCTTTGGACCCTGCCTAAATTCTCTGACAAGTTTAATCTACTACGTAATAAAAGGCAGGCAGGATTTACTGAGTTGTTCCAAACACTGTTGATGAGGTATTTTATAAAAGCTTACAGCTGAAGATAAACAACTTTGGGAGGGGAGTTAGAGATGTGGTTGCCAATGAGGCAGTTAAGAGGCAGAAAAGCAAGCGCTGACACTGTTTCAAAAATGGGAAAAAAAAAGGTTGGTTGGGCAAGGAAAGCATCCTGGATTTGAGGGAAGCTGGGCTTGGGAAAGAGTTAACTAGTATGTTAACTAGTCCCATCTGGTCCCACTCCCATCAGTTCCTCACAGAGCATCACCAGGGCCTCTGCAGAAATTGGATGAGGTAGTCTAAATCTGACAAAAAAAAATGCTCAGGAAACTGAGACGACGCCTTAAGTTTGAGGCCAGCCTAGGCTACAGAATAACTCACAGCCAAGTCAAAATTCAGTTTAAAGGACCACAAAGAGTGCTACAATAAATTAGAAGTAAGGCAATGGCCGCTGGGGAGGTGGCTCAGCAATTAAGTGTATGGGGCTACTCTCCCAAATAACTCTCCTCCTATTTCCAGTAAATATATATATATATATATATATATATATATATATATATATATATATACACATACATACATATACTGGTGGGTCCCTGAATTTTACAACTTAAAACATCAGCTCCAGGAGATGATGTGATGCCCTTCTGGCCTGTGTCTCTACCCACATGGGCATACATATAAATATAAATAAATAAATCTCTTCTTTTAAATTTGGTTGTTGCTATATTAGTTCATGAGGGTCACTGAAACAAAATGCCTTAGACTGAATAAAATATCAATAATGTAGAATTATTGTTCATAACTCCAGAAGGTAAGTTTAATGTGAAGGTATCGATTTTGAGTCTGGTAAGGACAAACAGTCTCACAGGTAGTGTCTTCTTGCCGCATCCCCTTGTGGTAGCAAGGGCAGAGCAAACAAGCTTCCTCAACATGATGCTCTTTCATTGGGCATTTATTCCTCTCCTGAGTGGTTAGTAATTTATACATTCATTCTTTTTATTTCCCAAAGGGCACATCTCTTAATATAACCACACTGGAGATTAGGTTATAACAGATAAACTAGGGGTATGCAAACATTCAGACCATTGTCACTGCAATCTCTCTGCTTCTGCCTCTTCTTTGTTTCTGCATCAGTTAACATTAACTACAGCCAGCATCAGGCACAATTCAAAACTTCAGGAACTTAAAAAAATACTTTCAATTTTGTTCCTAATCAATCAGCTTCTCAGACTGGCATGGGCCTCGACTCATTGCAGTCCTTCCGTGGTGCAGGCAGTGACAATCCAAAAGTGACCAGATTGTTTGGGAACTCTGGAGAGTTTTCCCTGATGGGTCAATGCTCTGGCCCACCAGTGTCATTCACTATTTCTGCTTCTGACCTAAATATAAGCCATCCAGTGAGAAATAGGTTAGAGAGTTCAACCTTCATATGTACTCAGAAAAAAAAATAGAAATCACAAATAGTGAAGAAAACATTTCTAAGAGTTTATCTGACAGACTGTCCCAGGAGCATTTGACATATTGTGATGATGCAAAGAGGCCAAGCAAGCATCTGATCTCAGTCAGGGGAAAAGACAGCTTGTGTTTCTGGTCAGGAAGGCCCTGGCTTAGGAGAAGTCTCCAGTCCACTTGATAGGAATTTCCCACTTCCTACAGGCTGTGTGTAGATGCTGTGCTGTGTTCTCCTTCGTAGCATGTTCCTGAGTGGAGGATTCATCTATGTAGAATGTGATGAGTTAAGAGAACTTTCTGCATGCTCTGTGCTCCTGACACAACACATAACTGAGACCTGTTCTGTTGCTATCCAAGGTCTCTGTTCATTTCCCTTTGTAAACTCCTTGAGGCCATCAGCCTTGTCTTACTCATCTTGCAAATCCTAGCACAGCTCCTTACAGACTGGAGGAATCCACTGCATATTTATGGAATAAATGATCAGATTAAATTTCATGAAACTGGTGACTTCTAGCAGTCCAGCCAGCTCAGTGGATATCTTAATTAGGATGCATAGTGATGACTCTGACAGTGTCAATGATGAGCAGAAAATAATTAATAATAAAAATAATACGTATGTGGTACTTTCCAGTGTACAGACAGACCTCTTTCCTTTTGTTGCTTCTTTGAAGCTCCCCTAAACTGTCTGTGGGAAGCAGAGATTTAAATACCTATGTTATAGAAAGGAAATAGGATTCTAGTGGGTTTCTCCTCATGCTCAAACTGTCAGTCAATAGGAGGCTAGGATAAAAATATAAGGCTTTCTATCCCTTTACAGTGAACTCATGAGAATTCTCTTCTTCTACTACAGCCCTTAATTTAGAGTCATTTGTTGCAATTGCCATATGTGGCCCCTTTGATCTTTCCGTTCAACTCTATAGCCTGTCTGCAACCTTGACCTTGGTATGTGGGTATATCCCGTATCCACAAGAGTTAACTACTCTGCACCACAAACATGTTCCTCCTTCAGTGGGCTTTGTGATGAGCATGGAGTGTGGAAGAGGAGCTTTCTTACAGATTCACTGTTTTATGTTGTTTCTTGGCAACTACAGTAAAACGGAGTGAAAAACAATGGAAACTGAGCATGCTACTATACTGTTTCTCTCATCAATATCCTCGAAAAGCAAGGTCACCCATTTCACAGAAGGGGAGTGAGAAGTCATGATGACCTAGTACTTTGGGAAAGCATCCACCTTGTAAGAAAGGCAAATGTAGGTGGACACAAAGTTTTTATCACATATAAGCTGTGCCAAGTTTTCCTACTCACTAACATTTTTGGTTTTGTTTTTCTCTTTTCTCTAGCTTATGGATATATAATAAATCTTATAGCATTATTATAATAATAAATGAGTGTTTATGAAGCTCTCGTGAAAAATCTATGCTCATGATAAAACACCAAAAAGTGACTTGTGTCTTTCGCACGTACCTTCCCTCAAAAGAGGAGCTTCCAAGATCTGAGATGCTATGTTCCCACCAAGGTCACTGAGATGCAACAGAGCCTAATAAATACGCTTCCTCAGTTCTGCTTGATGTTTTATAGATGGATGAAACTACCATGCAACCTAATGGAGTTTATAAAAACACTTACTTCCTAAGGTCAGAAAGGCTTGTTTTGCCCCAGCATAGAGAGTGCTCTTAGTATTAGTTTAGTCTCAGACAGTGTCTCCTAAACCTTGAGAGTATAGGTCATACCCCATGCTTCTGCAACAGAAGCCGTTTCATTACTCTGTCTTGTTCTCAGGGTGATTTTGGTGTAGCTCTTTCTAAGGCATGCATTGTGTGCTCTTTTGATACACAAACTCCATTTATTATTTCATCAGTTTCTTGCCTGTAAATAGAATCTCAATCCCATGTCACAACTGGAATATAAAGAAAGTGAGGGTGAATAGAAAATGACATTAATATAGTCAACAATTTGCAAGTGGGCTCAACTTAAGCTGCTATCAAGAATAAAAGAGGCACAAAACTCATGTAATGTTTATGTAGCAATTCATTGACCTTGAAAAAGTACAATATTCAAGATGAAAAGCTTTCAGAGATCCACAATATTTATCAAAATATGCATTCTTTGACATATAAGTATTACACTTGTATGCACTCATAAGCACATACATTGGAAGTTGAATCTTAGGCTAAACGCTAGGGGTGGGGTACCATCTAAACAAGGCAAAACAAAAGAATATTCAAGAAACTGCTGTTGAGTTAAGAACTAATGGAGAAATTTTATACACTTGTTTCCAACTAAGGGGCCTGCACTTCATTCTAAAATTTGGATAATTACGCTAATATCCTCCTATGCTGGGGGGGGGGATAAACATAGGATTGTGACTTCTGTTTTTCTTCTTAGTTTCCCCAGTATTAGTAATGGATAAGCTGTGTGTGTGCGCGTGTGCATGTGCATGAGTATGTGCATGGGCATGGGTGCATGGGTGCATGTGTTGGGATGTGTATGTGTGCATGCACACGTACGTTTGTAAGTGCCTTTGTGTATCTCTGTGCATGGGTACATAAGCACCTGTACATGTATGTATTTTAGAAGCCGGAACGTGACATTTGGTGTCTCCCTCAATTGCTCTACACTTTGCTGATGCACAGTTTCATATGAATCCTGAAATTCACCAATTCAGCCAGAACAGATATTCAGGAAGATTCAGGAATCCTTCCGTTTCTGGCCTCTCAGTATTAGGACTAAAGGTGAACAATATTATGCCTGTGCATTGTGATTTTAACATGAGTTCTCTGAGAATCTATCTCAGGTCCTCATATTTGCAAAGCAAGTACTTTACCAACTGCGCCATTTTCCAAACCCATAAACAAATTAATTATCTAAAGTATCCTTGTAAAGACTAACAAGGTGATATGACAGTTATGGATATAAGCTTTTCTTGCAGAAGCCCTAGACTCATGTCCCATACCCACATAGTAGCTCACAACCATCCCTAAATCTTCTTTTCCGAGCCTGTTAGAGACAGTCTTGTCAGGTTCTTATGTGCATCAGACAAACACGTGGTGCACATGCATACAAACAGGCAAACACTCATCTGCAAAAATTAAACAAATAATTCTACATAGTGTACAAAATCAAGTTGTGGTGAGGGCGCAGATTGTGAGAGACAATATTTGTGCTCTATAATCAAAATGAAAGTGAACAATCGCTTCCGTTTTCTGGACTGTTCGGTAGAGCGCCGGGATATCCAAAGAACCAGAATAGAACACCGTTAAGGAGACTGCCTCTGAAAAACGCATATATAAAAATAACACACATTTTAACATGTTGGTTTATAAATACAAATCCCATTATCACAAATCCACAGTTGGCCAAGTCCCCACTGACAAAGGATTACTGTGCATTTAAACACAGCAGGAAGAATAGTCATTTGTCGGCTTAAGAAATGCCCTGAACCTTGATTGCAGGTGTCGGCACAGAATAGTTTTTCTTGAACTTAGGTCAAGTAAAATGGGGCAATTTTGTATAAATCATCATTTACTTAAGGGAAACTAAAGTGCTACTAATGAAGACAGAAAATCTTACAACAAATGGAAGACTGTACGTGCCAACCAAAGTACAGGCCAGCCTGGATTAAGAAGTTCACTAAGTGCCTCTCCCTGCCAGGCCTATTTTTTACAACTGGAAGAGTGCTATTCAAACATGAAGTTCTACTCCTGGATAATAATATTATTGTATTATTCTGGCCCTTCATGATGCTGACTGCTCTTAAACCTTTTGGGAAAGGAGTCTCTTTGTAACATGATTATAATGATTCATTATATTTGTGTAGGGTTTGTAGCTTAGAAAGCACTTTCTCATCCATTATTAACACTATCATTATTATTAATAATAGCTACCACTTACTTATGATTTTCAGGGCCCAGGTTCTGTTCAGTGATCTTTTTAACGACCCAGCCAAATGGTTACGCTATTAGGAACATTGAGATTCCTGGGAGTCAAATAGCCTACACAACTCTTATTTTCCTGAACCTCCCCCACTCCAAGATCCAGGATATGTTCAGTTTGCCTAGCATATCAAATGACCCCAAGCTTTCCACTCTTCTACGCACTGCCTAGCCTTCTTTTTAGACTCACAGCTCAGAAAGTGGAAAGGCAGGTCCTGTTCCAAGTTTAACCTCTCTTCTGAGCACAGAGATATGAGATATTGAGTATCTCTAACAGAACAAAGGAGCAAGAGATGAAGGAAAGGCTGTTCTTTCCAAGGCCATGAAATGGTTTGGTATGCCCCCTGCCGATATGTAAAGATGTCGAGGCTCTACAACTCCCCCAGAGGCAGTCATGTGTCTACTAAACATTAGTGGTAGCAACCTTGTCCTGACTTCCAGTCTCATTGGCCCACTCATATTGTATCAGAGGTGTGTGCCTCTTCCACGTGCTTCTTCCTCCCTCCTTGACTAACAGGCCATGAGTGGGATTTACAGGGAGAATCTTATTCTAGGTGCCTGGTCTCTGACACCTCCCACCTTGTGTCCTCTCAGCCTGGGAGCCCATGAATCATCATAGGAATAAACATGGAAGCTACTGCTCCAGGGTAGGAGATGAAGGGTAGGAGATTGAGAGCTGACAATGTAGGCAGCTAAATTCAATTTGAGGGAATTTGGTTCAGTGCTTTCCATTAACGACTCTGAGAAAAATATAATTCCCAGGACTAAGGAAGGAAAGGAGGGGCAAAAAAAAAAAAAAAAAAAACAACTTTTCATCTTGCGCAGTCAATGCAAGCGAATCAATCACACTCGTTCTCCAGGGCCCAGCAATGCCTGAGTGAGCACCAAAGCACAATGTGTCTGAACTGTTTTCATGTCTTTACCATAGGCCTGGGAGAGAGGGAAAGCAAGCAATCAGGACAAGAACTGGCTGACCCAACAAGCCTATCTGCATTCTGGTCATCCTCAATAATCTGAGCAAATTGCAGTTTAGAAAGCATCCCATCTAACTGAGACATTTAATACAAAATCTTGCAGAGCAGATGCCATAATAGTTCCTAAACATGAAAATTTGGATTAGAATAATGAAGCCATATGTTCAGAGACATATAGCTAATATATGGGACTACAGATTTTGAGCCCAGATCCTTTTAAATACCACAGGCTAACATTAGCCTCATTCTACAGGATCAGAACTGGGAGAGAGGGAGCTTTGTCGACTTGGTCAAGGTCACACAGCCTCTGTGAGTGAAACTCAGATTGAAAACACAGAACTTTCCTCCAAAGATCCCATGAACAAATCCACTTGCATGTCGTTCTCCGTGAGTGAAACGGTTCTCCATTCTGCTCTAAGCTTAGCCCAATTTGAGAACAAAAAAAATGTTTTAAACAAAGGTCACATCTTTTTCTGTGGTGCCTTCTTCATCCAAGAAACATTTGAGCAAAAATAGATTTCCTGAAATCTCTTCGGTGCTATTCTTGTAGAAGTGTCCTTTCACCTGCCAACAACCCTTAGAGGAGCAATATTTTGAAGGAAAGTTCCCAGGTAACTTAAAATTATGAGCACTTGAGGGCTGAGGAGAAGGCTCCACAGTAAAATGCATTTGTTGTTCTTGCAGAAGACCCAGGCTCAGTTCCAGACCCAGATGTCAGCTCACAACCATTTACCTGTGCCTTTAGTTCCAGAGAATACAATTTCTTCTTCTGGCATCCAAAAGAAATAGGCAGGTACATACTGCACATGTGTACATGCAGGCAAACATTCATATATATAAAATAGTAAATAAAAATTATTTTACTGCATACTAAAAAACGGTACAAACTGAGTCTGAATCCTAGAGTCACAGGTAGTGGCAGCTATGGAAACCTTCTCTTGTCCAAGGTTTGATAGAGAGTAAAGACGGCACTTGCCCCTATCACATAGGGCTAGTGTGATATTAGCAAACTTATAGCCAGAGCTAGTAGTTCTGGCAACTCTAAATGTTTTCCAAAATTCTGTCATTGCTACCATGATGTCCACCCAAAATCTGATGGCACAGAAGTAGATTTAAGTAAATGCTAAGTTGGGGATCCCTTATAGAGTCACAAACCCTAATTTTCTATTTGATAAAGGGGATAGATGAGCCTCAGAAGAAAGACTACCGCAAACCTGGAACAAACTGCCTAAAGTCACCAAAAGTCGAAGATAGGGTGTCCTATGGTTATTCCTGTGTCTCCTGATACTGTTTTATACCTATTTCAAAAATTAACTTTACTACAGGACTGTTCATCTGGTCATAGCTTCACATGTCTTGATTGTGGGAAGTCATGGGCTAGGGCTGTTTTAAAGGGTTTTAAGGAATTCTTTACCTATATTTGGTAGAATAGTCACCATGTTTCCAGTGTCTCCTTGAAGATCCTCAACTGCCAGCTGCCCAAGGCCAGATTCCACTCCCCAAGGTCAGTGTAGGCTCATTAATCTCCAGCCAATGCAATGACTCAAGTGTTGATTATGTCAATGGTGGATTGGCTTTATTCTATGTGTTCTTCTCTTTCAGATACCCCATGGTTATTTTGTGACTCATTGAATCTTCACTAAGTGTCTACATCAAATATCTACCAAGGCATCTCATGCAATGCCCCCTTCACATAGACTTCTGAGAGCAGAATGATGTTTCCCCAGTTCAGACTGGAACACTAAATTTTATGGTTCTAACCCTAGTACTGTCTGTCACTCATTACCAGTATATCTTGAGGCAACCCATTTCTTATTAAAACTCAGTTCCATCAGTAGTAAGTTGGGAAAAGCGGCATCCTGCTTTTCTGTTGATATGATAAAACCATGACCTAAAACATTTTGAGGAGAAAACTACTTAATTTTACAGGTTACAGTTCATCATTAGGGAAACCCAGGGCAGGCACTCAAGGCAGGAGCTTGAAGCAGAAATAGTATAAGAGGAGCACTTACTTGCTCCCGTGGCTTGCTCAGTTACCTTTCTTATGTCACTGCTCCCACCTACCCAGGTATGACACCGCTAACAGTGGGCTGAGCCCTCTCATATAAATTAGCAATTATGAAATATCTCATAGACATAGCCACAAGCCAATCTGATCTAGGCAACATCAACTGAGGCTCTTTTTCCCCAAAAGCTCTAGGTTTCTGTAAACTTGACAGCTACTGCTATGACAAATATGCAATTTAAAAGATTACAACATCATATGAGATTATAAATACAAGTCATATAACATAATGTGTGGTACACAGTGGTGCTGAATTCTACTGTATTAATTTTACATATTATTCATAGATTAAAAAACAATTTCAAAAATAGCTTCTGACTAAGTAGTTCTGAAATAATCTGGCTTTCCTACTTCTCTGCTGCTCCTGGCTAGTTTTTTCTGCAGATATAATTCTTTGAAAATTCACTAAGCAAGTTCCTGTTTGCAAGCACATTTAAAGAAACAGCCATAAATTTGGAAGTAGAATATTTCCTCTTGATCTCACTGGAACATGTTCGTGGCAATACTGCATCTGAAAGGACACTAAACTTACCTGAGACTCAGTCTCCTCAACTCTACATTAAACATGTACTTACTAATATGCTTCCGGAATGCACATAAATGGGAAAACAAGTGTGGCAACTCCTGTTGCTGTCATTATGGTCAGTATTGTACGTTATTAGTCCAGGAACATTTATGATTATTGAGCTAAGCAAGCTATGCATTTGCATTTTACTTTGTACCCAAACCGAAAAGTTAGTGTTAACCATTCCATTTTACAAATGCATAAATTATGACTTTCACAGGAACTGGCTCAGATCTTCCCTTCTTCCTCTGTCTGCAAAATAGATACCATTTCCACTAAGTATCATCTTTCTTCAGATCTCTAGTGAAACTCAAGATTGTTGAAAGAAAGACCAAAAACTTTATCCAGCACCAGTCAGACCAGTGTTTCAAAATTAAATGAAGCAGGAGGGAAATGCAAAGGTATCGGGATGGGGATGAGCATCTGGAAACAATTCAAGGGCCAGATCCCAGGGCTCAATACTGGCTGTTAAAGCAGCAGGAAAATGAAGTATGTGTTGCCCAGGGATTTCTGGACATTCCTGAAAACTGGAAATGCTCTTGATGTACACCGAATCTCACTGTGCTGAGCTGGCTCACGGTGTTTGCTCCAAGAACTGCAAATCTGTCAGCGGAGAGCATTCCCAATGCCAGGCAGCACAGTGGAGAAGATGAATAGACAGCTGGCACACAGGCATGTTTTATTAGGCTAAACAAATGAAAAACTGACAAAAGTAAGTAAAGTAAAACAGAACATTGATTGCTTTTAATGTGATGCCCACTTGCTCAAACTCCATGACCTTAAAGCTTGCTTGTATTTCTTCATCACTAATGAAACCTCGAACAACTTATTGTTTAGGTGAGTGTGTATTTGTCGACATGAAATGCTGAAACCAGACACAGGATTCTTCATTTGGGTATTCCTCATATTTCCTATGTTTTATGTGTAATAAACTGAAAGGTACTGTCCCTACCACAGTGAGAAACGTTCAGGTAAACTTCAGGGATAGAACCATCTTGTAGTATTAGAAACATGAAGTCAGAATGGGTTCTCTTGAAGGAATATGTGAGATTTTCTTGAGTTCTAAAAAGTAACCCAGGAGGGAAATCAGATCGCAAACTGAAACATTTTTGTGCCTTCATCGCATGGGAAGAAGGAAATTAATAATGACTCCAAGGTGGCAAAGATCCTGAACTTCTCTTTGATGATCTGTCATTAGCCAGCCAGAGAGAAAGAGAGAGAGAGAAAGATGAAATGTGGACAATTAGGAAGTAATTAAGATCTTACAGAAGCAACAATGACAGAAAGCAGTTAAGGGAATACTTGGCGATTGGGGGAAAACACAAATCAGCGAGTTGGACAGCATGCAACCTAAGGTGTTCCAGGCGAGAGCTAATACAGTTACTGAAGCACTTACAATTATTTCTGAAAAGTCACAGCAGAACAGCAGCAGAAAAAAACACACACATTTCTTAAAACATCAAATGTCATATTGATCTTTTAGACAGAGGAGAAAAATACACAAAATTGCTTTAAGAACTAGGAGATGGGCAAAGTATTTCCAACGGGCATGTGATAGACATTTTCAAATACCGTATACCATTCAATCACCTGCTTATTCTTCATGTTTTCCAGGCTGAAGCAGCTCTCAGAATGGGAACCTCACTGTCCTAGGAGAGCCATTGATCATTGCTCAAGCTGGGAAGGAACTGTAACCAGTGTCTCATATGTTAGCAGGTCCTATGCCATACTTTTTAATGTTTTTCCTTTTCTTTTTATATGGTATGTCTATAAGAAGGATTAATGAATTGGATACAACCCAGGAAAACAAAAAGGAATGAGACTGCATCAGGCAAGGTCTATAAAAAATAAATCACAGATCATAGTCTACAAACATGATAGCTTTCAGTAGAATTACAAAGAGAACAGATGAAAAGATCACACGGCGGCTTAAGCTGGACCACGATAACTCCAAAATGTTTTGTGCAAAATTAATTCAAATGGATTGGGAGAAGCTGTGCACCTGCGAGCTTGAGAGTTAACTCAAGGCAAGAAGCAAAGAATTAAAGTTGGAAGAATTCAAATGCAAACAAGACCTTAAGTCTGCTAGAGCTCACAGTCCTCACTGTATGATTATATCAATCCTGCTGTCTAACAGGCAATGCCTAAACAGGACTAGGCAAAGGTACTAGATAAGCAGACTCTTGCTTAACAAATTCTGGTTTGTTTTCTTACCATGAGAACCTACTATACGTAAGAAGGAGCTATGTATAAGGCATAGAAGAAAAGTGTGTTGTCTGACTGTGTGAACTACTCAAATACCAGCCAGCAACACAGAATTCAAGACCCTTATGTCTGGTCTGTTCTGGGCTTCTCTAATCCCCATTCTTCCCCTTGCAGCTGAGTGATTGATTGGGTCATCTTTAAGATCAATCCTTGTTCTCTCCATCACTTTTTCTAAAATACTGACTGAATTTTACAGCATATCCAGGTACTAGTAGCTGTAACTCTTTGCTATCACGGATCAGATAATACAACCAATGTCCTCCCAAAGAAGAATGTGGCATGTTCTGGCCTGGATCCTTAAGTCAAGGTTTGACAAAATGAAGACCTTGCTAAGCCCTCTAGATCTGATAGGGGATGTTGTACTGTTTAGATGGTTCATTTGTTTAATATTCCATAAAGTTAGGGTCAGCCACAAGAGCAACATCTTTCATGGATATATATATATATATATATATATATATATATATATATATATATATATATACACACACACACAAACACATATATATATATATCAAGACTGCAACTTATTTTTAATTATTATATGTTTTATTTACATTTCAAATATTTTCCTCCTTCTCAGTCTCCTACCCATGAACTCCCCCTCCACCTCATTCCCCACCCATTAACCCCTACCTCATCCCTCCTCCCCTTTCCACTAGGAGGATCATCTCACTGCCACATAACCCCTCTAGCATCACCATTTTCTGGGGCATCAAGCACCACCGTACCAAGTACCTGCCCCAACAAATGCCAGATAAGGCAAGGACTGATCAGTTTTTTTCCCACTCAACTATGTACACTCACCAAAGCATCTATGAGTGATGTTTGTGCAACCAATTCCCAACCACAGGCCAAAAAAGCCAATTACGTTTGAGATTAAACACAATATGCAAGGCATTTTCTTTAACACATGATCTCATACACTTTTCATCAATTATATTAAAGAATTATCATTAGCCCCACACCACACTCCAGGAAATGAAGGCTTAAAGAGGCAAAAGGTCACACAGAGTCTGTATTAGAGAATTAAGACATTCAAGTTCAATCTACAGTAGAGGATGCCCACACTGCACTTATTACTTTTTTAGTTTCTTATTCTGATATAATAAATTTCCACAAGCTTAGAGTCATAACGTAGCATGTAGTCATGGTTTTATAGTTCTGGAGGTCAGAAATGTGAAATAGCTTTTAATCAGTTCAAATCAAGATGTCAGAAAGGTTGCATTCCTTTCTGGATGCATGGGAATGGAACTATTACCTGGCCTTTCTAGCTGTAGAGTTGCAGCTTCTAGATCTTCATGCCCTCCTCCAGCATCAAAATACGCAACACAGATTCCTCAAGTCTCCGCATCTTACATTACTTTTCTTGATTCTTATGCTCACTACCTGAATCTGATAAGGATCCTTACTGTGAAACTGCAGTACCTAGATAGTCCAGCACAATCTTCCCATGTCAAGATCTTTAATTTAAGTCTATCATTAATGTCCCCAGTATATCACGGAAGGTTTATAGGTTAACTGATGTAAACGTATTCAGTTCAGTAAGAGGTAGAAAATATTATAGTAGGAGACATAACTAATACACGTTTTCGTAAAATATACTCTGGATTTCACATCAGCAATATAGTGAGTGTATAGGGAAATGTATCAAAACAGTAATATCAGGTTCAGGGACGATGGTTCAAAGGTTAACAGCAATGGTTCTTGCATAAGACTCAGGTTGGTTTCCAGCACAAACAGGGTGTTTACAACCATTTGTAACACTAGTTCCAGACAATTCAACACCTAATCTCCACAGGCATCAGGGTCATATGTGGTGCACACAGACATGCATGTAAGCAAAGCACTTATAATCATAAAATAAACCATTTTTTAAAAAATTAAACGATGAGTTGCAAATCTGTACATATTATTGTATAATAATCATGTCCAACACATTTTCCATTACTGTAGAACGCAGCTTCTCAGAGAATGTTATACAGAAATTAAAAAAAAAAAAAACCTCACATCCTCAAATAGCAAAATTAGAGTCAAGTTATCATTAGAGACAGTTTAAAAACAGAATACGTGTCATTTGGGTTGATGGGATATGAGGATGTATGATCTGCCATTTTTTTATCTTTGGAATACCAAGAAATACACACACACACACACACACACACACACACACACACACACACACACAGGAGATGAGCTGAAATGCAGTTGAGTTTGACTAAACATAATTTTTTCCTCCTTAGCAACCATGTACAGAAAAGGGAAATAAAGCTAGAACTAGTTATCAGCTCAAGTATCAGATCTTCTAGTGCTAGCTATAAAAACACAATGCCACTCCTTTGAAAACAGTGAGTTTGAAGTCTGGCTTCAGTGTCTTCTTAAGAAGAGTGAGTTGACTGGTCGGTCTCTATGTGGCACTTGGCATTACCAGTAATAGCACAGGTAGTATCCCAATAAATGGTGGGCATTCTTAATTCCTTTCCTTTATACTGACCCAAGAAGAAAAGGCAAAGACATCTGGGCTTATTTTGAAGAACTACCAATGGCTGTGCAACTAATCTTTTAGAAACCAACTTGTCCTTCCTTTTGCCTGTGCTGAAGGCTTAGCTGCAGGCTTAAAGGTATGAGGTAGACAATGGAGGGAAAACAAGCAGAGAAAGGGAAAAATGCAGCCATCCATCGGATGCAGAGGAAAAAACACAATGTATTATTTAGGGAGTTCAATGGTGGGCCTCTGTTAGGAGTGGACAAGGGAACCAGAGGTCTTTTGAACTCCTCAGGACTTGTCTGGTTTCTGAGCAAGACCAGATGCCATAGCCCCTATTAGACAGCCGTTTGCCAGCCATTGACAATCCACTGGGAACTTTTCAGGAAACACAGGGCTCTGAATAGGGCAGCAGGTTAATCAACCACAGCCCCTTTCTGGGAAAACATTTCTAAAACTCTGCCTTGGAAGCCATGCAAGCACTCAACTGCAGGAACCGAGGCTCAGAAGGTATATGAGGCAGAACCTGAATCACCTGTAAACAGAATCACTAAGAGCTTTTAGAGGGTAGTTTAAGGGGTGATGGACAGTATTCCAGACTCAGAAAAACTCTACCCCTGTAATTCCATCTAAAATTTCACTTTGATTCTCTTTGAGCATAAACATATATGGTTCTTTGGAGGGCAATATTTATGCAAATTGAAAACATCCATATTCTTTGACCTAGAAATATTACCTTCTGATACCTTACAAACAAAAATAAACACAGCAGAAAGATAAATATATTTATATGGACATAAACACATAGGTTCTCTCTCTCTTTCTCTCTCTCTCTCTCTGTCACACACACACACACACACACATACACACACACACACACACACACATATGCACACCCACATGAACACAATAGTTCACTAAAGCATCCATGACAATAAACAAAAGATTAGGAACTGACTTACGTGCCAATGATAGGAAATATCAATAGGATACAAATTTGATAAAATAAGGTCATTAAACATAATATAGCAAATTCAAATTTTCTGATGTTAAAAGCTTTCCCATCACTTTTAAATAAAAATAAAAGAAGTACCTTTCATCGTAATACACCAATGATCCTGAATATAGATGACTAGTACATTAGGTTTCACATGTAAGTATGGATATAAACTATGAAGAGGATCACATAAAAAATAGCAAAGATGTCTGAAAAGGAAATAGTGATAGAAAGTTCTAACAAAAGACTGTCCTTTTAGAGCACATGGTTGGGTTGTTTTCATACTTTTGAACAATTAAGTTTACTGAGCCTGGTGACAATTGCCTATAGTTTCAAAGGAAATGAAACAATGAAGTGAATTTCCATACATGAGAGCAGGAAGAAATTTGAGATAGACTCATGTCCTTCATATCCCAAGCAGAGGCAGTAGACAAAGAGAAGATCATTCTGTCCATGGTCACACACACAATCAGAAAGTAGGCCAGGGGTCCCAGTGCCCAGCTCTGCTTCCACCTAAGCTCACCTTTGAGTATCATCTCATTAAGGTGAGTATGTGATGAATAGCAGAGAAAGTTATTGCTAGATCCTTTCGTGGGTCAGTGTGCTACAGAAAGTAGGGTCAAGATGCCAGCTCCTTGTCACTAGTTGGCCTGTGATCCCAAGTAGTCATTTTTCTCTTTGAGTGTTTGATATGTATTTTCTTACATATAGTGTAAAGACTGCAGCATTCTCATGCTGATATTTTTTGAGTGTTCAATAGAAATTTTCTTTCATTCTTTATAAGCAGTACTCATTACCTCTCATTTGCAAAATAAATGTCTTTCTTGGGGGGAAGCTGGGAACTAGATTGTACATGTCTCAAAAGTAATAGCTTGTATTTCTGTTGTCCTTAACTCATGGCAGAATTTGAGAAAGTGAAAATATTTTCCAGATTTTAAGCTCATCAAATCCATTGAATTCTTTAGCTTCTTCCTACTTAACAAAAAAAAAAAAAAAACAAAATGCCTTTTGCTGAAAATACATTCATTGTACTAAAGAGTGCTATGAGTTCCTAGTCTGGAGCACCTTGTCTTGAGGGAGGGGATAAAGACAAAGGGAAGTGTGAGACAAGGGAGGGCATGGAGAGAGAGGGGAACCTGGTTTCTACAATAGGCAAGGAGAAGCACTAGAATACTGACTGCAGATGGAAAGAATCATTTCCATGTCTGTGTTCAGGAGGAGCCCCTGACAAAGTGAGGCAATGCTGATTGGCTGGCTCCAGAAACATTTCCCCAAACAGGCTTTAAAAGCCTGAAATTCCACCATTAATCCTTCCAGTTAAGCCTTTGAAGGCCTCTGTTAGCATATAAATGTTTCTCTAGGGAGGAATAATAAAATTTAATTCAAGCGAACAAACATTTACTGACAGTAGGTTCAGAACAGGCACTTGTACGGCGTAGGGTATCAAAAGATGGACAAGATACTTTTTTATCCTTCGGGAGCTTATATCTCATAGGGAGTTGGAGGATGCAAGCCAAATAACATTAAACATTGCTGTGATGACATAGTGGGATGGTAGCTCTTTAGATGTTCCTTTTTCTGCATATCTTATCAAGTGCCGAATTATAGCCTCACCTTGTGTTGAAAACTATGACATCTGTGTCCTTTGCCTGGAATGTCATAGGCAGCCATATGTGTTTTCTAAGCAAACAAAAGGACTGGCATTATTTTGGAAAAACACATTTTTCAAAGATCACTCCAACTGGTTCAGAAAAAGCCAGCGTAAATGCCAGAGAGATGGATAAAGAAGCAACAGAAAAAAGCTTTAAAGAGCAAGAAACAAAAGAGAAGGTGGGCCCTGGAAGAAACTAAGGGACAGTACCTACACTGGAAACTCAGAACACAATAGAGCCTTCTACCCACTCCCCCACCCCCATCTCCACCTCATGAGCTTAAAGTTCAATGTAGAAGTAACACCAAGTTAATAAAAATAAATACATGACTCGGATGAATAGTAAGTCCTTTAGAGGAAAGTGTCATTGCACACTAAGGAAGAATACTGAAGTCTTCTGTGAAGAGTTAATATGTGTTTTGTGAGGTCACCAGCCTAAAGAATGAATATGAACACAAGAGGCAGGGCTGAGGGTTTTACTCAGTAGTGTGAGTACTTAGCATTCATAATGTTCTTGATTTCATCCCATCCATGAAATAATTTCATGAAGTAAGCCAATGAGATACCACCTCATTCAACTGGGATGGCTACAGTCAAAAAGACAGGCAACAATCAGTGTTGAAGAAACTAGAAGTCTCGTGCTCTACTGGTGTGAAGTTAAAGTGGTGCAGTTACTTTGAAAACGAAAAACATTTTGACAGTTCCTCAAAAAGTTAAGCATGAAATTACCATATCACCAAGAAAATCCCCGTATAGATATGTACTGTAGTAAAAGGGAAAGCATATATTTATATAAAACTTGTACATGTGTCTTCACAGACACATCAGTCATAATACCAAAAGGCGCTCGGAAGCAACCAACTCAAGGAACCAACAGAGTCATGAGCAAATAAAACCAGATGAATCCATTCAGTGAAGGAGTCATTCATATTATAAAAAAAGTAGACATGACAAATCACGAATGAACTGGAGACATTTCCAAGTGAAAGAAAGAGACCACAAAAAGAGTAACATTGTTTATGAGTTTATTGAGATAAAATATTCAGGGGCTGGAGGAAAGGCTCAGCTCTTAGGAACACACACTGCTGTTGTAATAGATCTGAGTTCCATTCCTAGTACCCAGGTCAGGTAGCTCATGACTGTCTGTAACTCCAGTTGCAAGGGATCCAACACCCTCTTCTGTACTCTATGGGTACTGCATGTACATGTGCATAGTGTCACCACACACACACACACACACACACACACACACACACACACACACACGCATGTACATAATTTTAAAATAAAATAGTCTAATTAAAGATAAAACAATCCAGAATAGGCAAAATCATGAAGACCCACAAACTAGTGGTTATGGACAGGAAAGGAAAGTGATTATTATTTCTTATGAAGTAATGAACTGTCCCAAAGGTACACAGTAGTTAACACTGCATTTATAATTACACTAAAACCCACTAGATTGTTCACTTTATTTAAAAGAGTGACTTTTATTTTGCATGAAGTATAATCCAGTATTTCTGTAATACCAATGAGGTAAGGAGGAGAGCAATAAAGGTATTGGTCTATTCAGAAGGAATAAAATGTATAAATCATCATGGGAGAGGAAATGGAATTGATGCAGAAAGCTGAGGTCAAGGTCAATGTGGTTAGAGTGTTGGCAACAAAGGAGAGTGGTAGTGCATAAGGGCAGAAATGCCTGGGCAGATCATGCATATCCTTCAGGTTTGGTCTTTGTCTTTACAATAATGTGGTGTGGATAGAGAGTTTTATGTAAGAGAATAACATAATTATCCTCTTTGCCCATGTTGGGCAGCATAAAACAAAAAGAGTCAAGTAGGGCCAATGAGATGGCATGGAGCCAAACAAGAGAAGACAGCAGGTCAAGAGGAAATGGGGCTGGGCTAGATACATGGAGAGAACAGGTGACAACTGAGGCTCGGGAATGAATGACTAGGGGAGGTCTCAGTTCACTAGCCAGTATGAGACTGATCTACAGCATCCTTATTTACAACCCACTCTGGACCAGAAGCAGAACAAGTCATTTTAATGTTCACACAGAAACAATGAGCTTATTTTTTTTCTCCCTATTCCTTCAAGAGAGGCAGGCTGCGAGGTCCTAAACAGCCTCCTAGATATAGACAAGTAGAAAGCAGTAACATAAGGATAAAGTGCAGGTGCCTGGTGCCACCGTTCTCTATGCTACAGCCTTGCACTGTGACTGGAAAGCTAGAGAAAGCAGATGACTTTCTACACTGACTTGACTCCAGTCTCTTAGTAGTAGCTGCCTGGAGCACTGAGTTGAGACAAATTCAGAGCTCAAGCCCAGGCCCAGCAGGAAAAGAGACCATGATTGATCAGTAGTACATGCCACAGGCAAAGAGAAATGGTGGTGGGTGAAGGGCTTGTCCACCATTTCTAGCAGTGACCTCAGAAGAGGAAGAATGAACATCTGGCCAAGAGCATCCCAAACAGCCACCTCTAAACCACTGACTCACACGGCTGTAGGTAAATCTCAGGAACGGGATGCTGAGGCAGAGCTATCAGAAACGACAGTGTCTGCTCCATAAAAAGCCAAGAAGCTTTTTTGTATAAAGGGCCAGAGAGTGAATATGTTAGGCTTTTGGAGACAGACACTCTCTGTCACAACTACCCAAGTCTGCCAAAGTGGTATGAGAGCAGCCATGACAGTCTGTAAACAAACGAGCCTGGCAGTGTGCCAACAGATCTATTTATAAACAGCCAAAGAAGAACACCATAAATTTGTGTGCAGCATGAAATATCCTCCTCTGCATTTTCTTTCCAGCCATTTAAAATGGAAAACTTATTCTTTAAGTGCAAGTTGTAAGAAAAGGCAATGGTCTCCTCTCATCAAACAAGCAACAGGCTGCTGACCTCACCCCCACGTGTTTTCATTTATAAAGAGGTCAATTATGAGGGCTGGAGAAATGGCTCCACAGGTTAACAGCATGGGCTGCTCTTCTAGAGGACCTAGTTTGATTTCCACATCCCATAAGGAAGCCCATAACCATCTGTAACTCCAGTTTCAGGGACTGCTCTCTTCTGGACTACAAGCATACTGGGCATGCACATCGTGTACAGACATCAATGTGGGCAAAACACACATGCGCATAAAATAAAACGTAAATGTTTAAAAAAATAAGATAGTTACAGGTATCAGATTAGGGTCTACCTCTGGGTGGATTAGATCAAATGAAAGGACCCAGAGTATTTTCTAAAGTTATGGACATGCCCTTAGTTACAGATTCACAGACTTGTCAAAACTCTCAGAAATGGATACTTAATGGCTTGCATTTTACTATGCATAACCTGCAAAGTTTAGTTTTGAATGGAAACCACATGGGACCAGGCTATCACCCCCTGGAGGTGGTATTCGAGGATGAGCCTTGAAGAAAGACTAAAGCCTGCAAGGTAGGGAAGAAAGTGTGAGTAGAGGCAAATTCAATCAAGGTTCAAGCATGAACAATAACAACAAAAAACAGGATGAAAACTCTATTTCACAAGAAGCAATGGAAGTATATTCTCATCCACATGCCTTATTCTGCAAAGACTGTAGCTCGGAAATAATTGCTTTGCACAATAATTGGGAGATACAGTCTGGGAGCTGGCAGAAGAGGAGCCCGATACAATTTGGGGAGATTTGTTACGCTCAGCTCTCTTCTATCAATTCCAGAGGCTTGGATATTTCTGACCTGTTGCCTGGCATATTGTGAAAACTGCTTTTATTTACTGCACTTCTATTAAAAAATGAAATCCACGAGCAGGGGCTTACAGGGCAGAAAATCACCGTTTATGTCTCCACTTATCTCTCCTCACCGTCCAACAATTCATCTCCTTGGTGCTACAATCTGGCTTTCGAAGCCAGCTTCAAGGCAGCCTGAAAGGATCCAAAGAAATAAGACTAATAGACAGGTTGAACTAGGCTGGAAGAAAACGTTAGACCTGAGAAGGTGCACAGACAGTATGGCCACAGATGATAGGCTAGGTTGTAATGTAAATGGATGCATGCAAAGTTAGGTTTTATCCACAGTATAAAGATCCGTAAGAATCGGTGGGTATGATAGACTAGGAATTACATGAAGCAGGGGAAGAAACTTTTGATTCAAAGATAAAAGTTCTACCGAGGTGTCTCAGTGTTCTATTGCTATAAAGATACAACAAAGTACCATATTCTATTCCTTGACGTCCATAGTCTTGTGGCCATTTCATACTGCAGAAATGCATTTATTCCAACCTCAGTGTTCCCATAGTCCATCCCCATCTCAACACTATTTAAAAGTCCAAAGTTGAAAGTATCTTTTGAGTTTCTTGCATCCTCTAAACTATATTTAAGTCACTGTAAAAATCAAAATAATAATAAAAAAATCAGTTCACATGTTTCCAATACACGATGGCACAAAATATACTTACCATTCCAAAAGGAAGGAAGGGGAACATCGTGAAGAAAACCTGGAGGAAATCAAGACCAAAAGCCCAGCAGGGCAAACACCCAATTCTACATCTCCATGTTTTCTGTCAAACCATTCCTAAGATCTCCAGCTCCTTTCAGAATTGTTAATGCAACACACTTCTCCATACCTACTCTTAGACTGGTTCCCTCCCTGGTCTGCAGCTTTCTTGTCAAGTATCCTACAACTCCCTCATCTCAAACATCTTGGATGCCCCAATACAATCCAGGCTTCACCACAACACCATCATGAAAAGGTCCTCTCTGGGCCTCCATGCAACGATACTCCTGACACATTCCTGGCCTCAGCAGCTTTCCTTAAGAGTGGAAAGATTGCACAACCACTTTTATTTTGTACTCTAAATATAGAACTAGGTGGCCAAGTTCTGGTGCGTGCTAGAACTGGAACATGGTCTCTTCTTTCCATTACATTTCCCTCAGATTCCTGTTGTTGATGGTTGCCATCATGGCTTAAGCTTTTTTTTTTTTAATTTCTTTTCACAAGTTGAAAGCTTAGCTGGGTGAGATTTTGCCCTCAGGCTACCATTTCCTTTATTTCATTTACCTCTGGGCTGCTCTTTAAACTTTTTATCTCCTTGAGCACTGGACTTGGCTCCAACAAAACCGTTCCTAGTATACCTTTCAAACTCTACACTTTTGTTTTCTTCAGCCCCTTTTACACTGTCACTATAGATTTGCATAAGAACAAGCACTAATAACCACTTGAAGCACTCAATACAAGGCTGTCTTGAAAACTCCTTTGACAATGTCATTAATGTAAAACTTTTCAATTTAACTTTAGACAGATTTTGATAACAATGACAAAACCCAGCCATATTATTTGGCAAAATATCAAAACAATGGTCTTTAGGCCATTTATTAATATTCCCCACTAAACCTTCATGAGCTGGGCTGTCATAATTTTCACTGCTATCAGCAGCACTGACTTCTGTGCTCCTATTTGTATGACTCATTAATCCTCATTTAAAGCCTCCAACTGCTTTTCTAATGCAACGTGCACATTTCACCAACACGTAGCATGGTAGAGGCCTGTCACAGCAATGTCTCAATCACTGGGATTTCTTAGTCATTGTTCTTCTCCTAGGAAGAGACACTATGACCAATAAAACCCTTATGAAAGAATGTGTTTCACTGGGGACTTGCTTGCAGTTCTAAAGATTTACTCCATTATCTTCATGATGAGAAACATGGTGGCATGTAGCCATACTCTGGAACAAGAGCTGATAGCTACATCCTGATCTATAATGAGACAGGGAAAGAAGGATAGAGGTTGAGAGAAAGTGGGGGGGGGGAGAGAGACAAGAGGGAGGGGGGAGACAGACAGAAACAGACAGAGACAGAAGGAGAACCTAGGCATTGGCTTTTGAAATCTTAAAGCCTACTCTTAGTGACACACTTTCTGCAATGAGGCCACATCTACTCCAATAAGGCTATACTTCTTAATTCTCCTAATCCTTCCAAATAATTAGCTTCCCTGGTGACTAAGCATTCAAATATTCAAGCTTATGAGAGTCATTTTATTGAAACTACCACAGAAAGACAATCTTCACCTGAATGGATCCATTGGTTCTTTTTAGCACAACACATCTAAGTTTAACCAGGTTGAGGAATTTCAGCTTAAATATTTGTGATATTGCTAAATAAAGGGCTAGAGAAAGAATATGAGTTCCTTCCTGCCTCTGATCCTTGCTCTTTCCTTTGTGAAAAATGAGCTGGGAAAGACTGAGCAATACTTTCTGACCCTAAGGTTTTTTTTGTTAAAGATGTATTCGTGTGTGTGTGTGTGTGTGTGTGTGTGTGTGTGTGTGTGTGTGTTTGTGTGTGTGTGTGTTTGATTGAATTTCTATGTACCACATGAATTGGATCCCCTTAACTGGAGTTATAAGCTATTGTGAGACATCATGTGGGTTATGAGAAATGAAGCCAGATTCTCTACAAAAGAAATGCTCTTAACTACTGAACTTTCTCTCCATCCCCTCTAAAGTTTTTAACTCAATATCTTGATGATCTTCAAGTAAGTTATTTCTTCTGCATTGAGGAATAAATACAACTGTTTTCTAAAGGTATTCCCAGATTTGCAAAAGCCTATTCCTGTCTGCAAAGAAAATCCAGAATATTTGTTTCATTGTGTTGGTCATATTGCACCTTGGGTTGAATACATATAATTCTTCATGTATTTCTTTAATAATTAGCAAAATGTAGATAATGGTAGGAAAGAGGAAAAGGAAGGATGGGCGAAGAGCTGAAGGGCTGATTAGTGGTAAAATGATAGATATAAAAATGAATTAAATGGACCTGGAAAAATATTAGACAACAGAGGTGTGGGAGCACAACCATCCACAGAGAACTCACTAGGATAAATCTTATGTATATATTCTCAGAATTTCTGAAGCTTTCTGTGGCCCTCACTTCAGAAAATAGACCATAACATTCCTCTTGTAATTTTCTGAACTTGAAGCCAGTACCAGGCGTATTAATTTTTTATCTGTGAAAGGAACATAAAGAATAATATGTAATCCCTTTCACCTATTGAAAAGTATGAGTCAGACTCAGAAAATTATGTAGTGTAAAAAATACTTAATTTTAAGACAGTATTTCCAAAGTATGTAATAATAATAATAATAATAATAATAATAATAATAATAATAATAGAATAAATACATGAAATGAGGGGCATAAAATGTTGATCAGAAAACAAATTGAAAAGATGGGCAGGAATCAGACTTCCTGGAAAGGGAAGTAGGCGGTAGGAGCGGTGATCAATGTTTGATTACGACCAAGGAGAATTATGCTAATTATGAACTACTTGGATTAAGCAAGCATGCATAAAACTCCAGCCCTATGACAGAGTTATGACTGAGGGTAGTTAAATAGAAACTTACACAGAAAGTAATAGTGGAAGAATTGATAGAGACAAAGAAGTGTTAAGTAAAGTCAAAAGACAGAGACATTTGTAGGAAAATCTGGAAACTCCAGGAGTTCTGATTCTTAAACCAAAGAAGATACTGTGGTTGGATACCCTAGGGCCAACAGGAAGAGCACCTCTAGTTCCAGAACACTGGAGGTTGATAAAAGATGAATGGGACAACAGAGGCTGGCCTAGAGTGCTCAGTGCTAGGGTAAAAAGGACACCTGGAGCCCTGCCTTTCTCCTCACTGCCAACTCTAAGTTGCTAAGGTTACATTCTTGACGGCCTAATTAGTTACCTGTCACTCTTTGACAAAGATCAAGAGGGAAGGAAAAAGTAAAAGCAGACATTTCATAATCCTAGACAAGAAGAAAATTATATACCCAGTCACCCATTCATAGACATCCTGCCTACAGTCAAAGATGATGTTGTCTGTAGCAGAACTATATTATGTTACTAGTTCGGAGATTGCTGGGAACCCACAGCTATGCTCAGTTAGCAGGGAGCTTCAGATGGCTTTCATAAGGTGAAGCAGAAGTAAGATCAGTAATTCAGGAGGAAGAGACTGTGCACAACTCAGTTACAAATTCTTTCCAGCAAACATTAGGAATCCCATACTGTGGTGGCCAGTCTAGACACTGTGAGTTAAGACATGCTGATGTATTTCTCCTGGGCTACATTCTAAGACTGTGAACGATGATGTGTTATTTTGGAACTGAATTTATGAGCTTGAATACAGCGAACGAGATCAGAAGTGGGGAGAGCAGGTAGGGGACAAAAGCAGGAAGTAGAAGATTTAGTGAGTAGAAGGAAACTGAAGACTTCAAAGAATGTCCTTCTCTGGCTCTAGAGATGACTAACATCTTTCTCTACATACTACAGTGGGATGCCCTCTCTCAGTTCCTCCACTGCTTTGGGTACCACTAAGTAATGCTAGACCTAGACATTTCATGCTTAGAACATTGTACATACACTGCAGCATCTCCCTTTCTTCTTCCTTTACCATATAACTTGTGTTGGCCTAATCAAATCTCCTTTCTCCCAAGAGGAAGAGGAGTAACACACTGGGCTGTGTACAAGATAGTCTTTTTATAACAAATCTGTTAGTTGCTGAGAAAACCACTTTTGTACTCAATCCTATCTTGACTTAGATGAAATTTGGAGACCCTGGACAGATATAAGGTACTCTGTGTATCTTATATTCTGTAGGCTGTTGTCTTCCTAGTGTTACACATATGGTAAATTGGACAATTTGTCCAATTGAAAGAAATGAGTAACTTATAATCTTATATTTGTGGCTTAATCAGCAATCCATCTCCATCCTTTATCAGAGGACCTAGTATACAGTAGGAGCTCTGTAAATGTTCATTGAGCTGAAGTACTATATAATTTTATGATAATCTGCATTTATTTCTTCATTTCACATTCAACATTCAACACACAAAATATTGTATTTATCTTCAATGAGCTTCTCAATAGTTATTGGAAATAAATATCGAACCAAAATAATTGAAACATCCAAAACGTTGCTGCCAGCAACAGATGCAGGCATATAAAATGGAATGAATGGCTGCTAAACCTGAAGTGTCAAAAGCAGCATCAAAATCATCAGAAGGCATCCAGCATTAAAAAAAAAAAGAAGAAGAAAAAAGAATAAAAAAGTGCAGGCAGGACCTTTCAAGGCCACCTTGTGCAAGGCCCTGAGGCAGACACAGACTTGCAACACTTGAGGCATCAAAAGATTATCAGTAGGGCAGGAGAGATGGTTCAGTGAATAAAGCACTTTCGATACAGGCATAAATACCTGAGCTAGATTCCCCAGAACCCACATAAAAAGGCAGGTGCACTGATGCACATCTGTACTTCCTGTGATGGCTGAGAATCTCTGAGACTCACTGCCCAAACACTGTAGCTGGCTCCAGTATCTCCAGACTCAGAGACCCTTTCACAAAACATACCACTGTCCTACACATACACACACAAGCACACATGCATGCACACACACACATACACACACACAACACACACACACACACACACACACACACACTCCAAAAATTTACCAGAAAAAATGAAAGGCAGAAAATAATAGAAAAATAACAGAAAAAAGGAAGGGGATATCAGACAGAATGTAAATCAGAGAGTCGTTATTCTTTCTAGAGTTGTGTCTGTATCTCCCCGCCCACTCCCTATCCTCCCAAGAAGATGCTGACTCTGGATTGTTAGGCATGGCCTAAGATCATAAACAAGAGAACAAATACAGTATCACTTCTCTGGAGCAGAGCAACTACTCCATCTTCTACACCAGCCCTTGAATTAGATGTTTGTTTTACTGCCAGGGCTAGTGCAGAATGGACAGTGTAGGCCACTGATGTCTCCCTGTACTTCCTGGAGCTCCAAAGCCACTTCAGAAAAGGAAAGGAAAGACTCCCTCCCAGGGAAAGGCCTCTGGCACAGAAGCTCTTTTTTCCAATGCTTTTTACAACATGGTCCCAGACCCTTCCAAAACATTCCCTTTGCTTAAAATAAACAAAGTAAATAGAGTTGAGAGCAGGCAGCTAGCCTAGAATGCTAGAATGTGAGAGGGATTACTCAGTGCACTCAATAGGAAGCACCACAAAAAAAACGAGAAAGCACAGCACCCCACCAGAGTCTATGGCTGCAGGGCAACTGTTTGTAGCCACATATTAATTAACCCTTAATCCTGAATTTTCTGCCCTCTATTTACAGCCTCTTTCTAAATCACATACAGACTAAAAATATAACTGCATCTTTTTCCCTGTATCCTGCAACAGAGCTTAGAGGCCATCCTGCCCTCTGGTCATTGTTCATGTATCTGACATCAGTTACCCCTCATTGGCCATAAAAGAATGTATTGACTGTGTAGAGAAACAAGAATAGATATGATGCTGGAGCTGCAAGTCGAGCCAAATAATAACAAGATAAATTCTTAACTGTATCCTACCATGCTGTTCCAATGGTACATGCCTTCCTCTCTCTCCCAGGTAGGGATTAAAGGAGTCTTTTGCAATTTATCCTGCTTCAGAGAGCACCTGCAAGTCTCCTGCTTACACATCACTCCTTCCTTTGCTCACAATCTAAAAGCAATTTAACTTGCTATATGAAAGAAGAAGCAAAAGAGGCTGGCAATGGGAAAAGAGGGCTTTGGGCTTGTTTGTTTGTTTCCTTTACACTTGCTCACTGACTACAAAGCTGTTTCCAACAGTAGCAGAAAGTCCCTCCCAAGGCACATGAAGGAGATGGGAACACACAAGCCTAATTGCATTATGCTGCAGTTTGACTAAATGATCACTAACTTCATTATGGAACAAAAAATGAAAACTACCGAGACATATTTAACTCATCACTCCCCTTACTTGCTTGCAGACTCTGGTCACAAGCTTAAGGGAATAGGAAACCGAGGGGAATGTTCTTGGGTCCTTATGAAAATGACTTGCATATTCTATGATCCCCTTCAGGAGGTGGGAGTCGGGAAGAGGCACAGCTGTCTTCTCTTTTTTTTTATGAGTTTTTTTTAATTTTATTTTTCTTGGATATTTTATGTATTTACATTTCAAATGTCATCCCTTTTTACCTCCTCTCCCATACGCCCTCCCCCTGCTTTTATGAGGATGCTCCCACTCCTACACACCCACTCCCACCCACCTACTCTCATGTCAACACCCTGGTATTACTCTTCATAGGACCAAGGGCTTTTCCTCCTATTGATGCCAGACAATGCCGTCCTCTTACAACTGAAGCCATGGGTCTCTCCATGTATACTCTTTGGTTGGGAGTTTAGTCCCTGGGAGCTGCAGTGGGGTCTGGTTGGTTGATATTGTTGTTCTTCCTATGGTGTTTAAAACCCCTCAGTTCCTTTAGTATTTTCTCTAACTGCTTCACTGGGGTTTCCGTGTTCAGTCCAGTGGTTGGCTGTAACAATCCTCATCTGTATCAGTAGGGCTCTGGCAGAACCTCTTGGCAGACACCCAAATCTGGGTCCTGTCAATAAGCACTTAGCATTAGCAATAGTGACTGGGTTTGGTGGCTGCATATGGGATGAATCTCCAGGTGGGGCAGTGTCTGGATGACCTTTTCTCCAGTCTCCGCTCCATTCTTTGTCCCTGTATTTTCTCCCATGAGTATTTTGTTCTCTTAGAAGGAATGAAGCATACACGCAGCGTCTTTTCTATCTCCTGCCATCCACCTCTTTCCCTGGGGACTTCCTCTGACTTTCCATGCCACATGAAGGGGAAAGCAGGTTAAACTTAAACGTCCACCCCAGTCATTCACTCTGAGAACATTTGCTGATTGTGAATCACTTCTTGTGAGATGCAGGACGTATAGTGTGTTGGAGAAAACTACCCAGATCGCTGTCCTTACATAGTTAGCTCTCAAGGCTCCCAGCACAACAGTCACAGAACAGTACCTCTGTGTATATTCCTGAGTGACAGTGAAAAAGAGTGAATATGGCTATGGATTAAGATTAGAGAACGAAGGAAGGCTGGGTAAGGAGCCCCAGCAAACAAGAAGGGAGTTCAGGTAGAGATTTACAAAGTCTGGTGGGCACTGACACTCTAACTAGCTGGACTGTTGTATCACTAAAATCACTGGGAACACCACAAGTGAAACGAACAGGACAGTTCTTGGGCCCAGATTTTCTGTTTTCTGATATGACTGGCCCAGACCTCCACATATTTGGGGGATTTCTGTTTGTTCCTGTTTTGTCTCTTTGTTTTGATTGTGTGAGCTGCATTTTATATAATTTAGGAGTTTTAGCCTTATGTAAACTCTGCTGGAAATGCACCATGTTCCCACATTTTATCCTTCCTGGTCTCAACCATTATTTTTTTATCATTTGCATTTTCCATGTTGAATTGGCTACAACCATACTCTCGGGAATGAACTGAAGTTCATAGCTCACAATACAGATTCATCTCTGTGGTACATACACAGCCTCCAGCTTTTAGTGGGTGTATGTCCAACATTCCCATATCATAGAAAAGGTTTCGGGGCTCTGGAAGTCTTCAATGGCTCTGCCAGTGCACTTTCTCAGCCCCTTCCTCCTAAGGCCTGACATGAACTGATCTTTCTCTTGTCTCAATAGCTATACTTTTTCAGAATGTCACAGAGTTGAATTCATAGTGTGTGGCCTTTTCAGATTGGTTTCTTTCAGGTAGTAGTATGCTTTGAAGATTCCTGTATCTCTCTATAACGTCATTACTGAAAATACCCCAGAGTTTGAAGATACTATTTTTTTTAATCCATTCACCTACTAATGGACATCTTGTTTCTATCAAGATTTTAACTATTACAAGTAAGCTGTTATAAATAGGCACATGCAAATTGCTATGCGGATGGAAGTTTTCAACTCATTTGAATAAATACAAAGAACAAAAAATTATTGGATTGTATGGTAAGAGAATATTTTATATGAAACTGCCAAACTGTTTAACCATAATTAATTAATTAGTTAATTAAATTAACTATTACAGGGTAGATCCCAATTATTATAATGTACTGCTGAAGCTGGATATGTGTATGCCTTGATCAAAGGCTATATATTTTGTTACAACCACAATGGAAAGCCACAATAAATATAGCCAGAGGCATAATTAAACAGATAATTAAGACTGCGAGTGTGTATGTGCAACCTATGTGTGTATGTGTGTGTGTACGTGTGTATGTATGTATGTATGTATGTATGTATGTGTTTTCAGATGTACATAGAGGTCCTAAAACAGCCTCAGTTGCTACCCACAGAAGTAATATTTACTTCCGTTGAGATAGTGTCTCTCATTTGCTTAGAGATCAGCAATTAAGCTAAGCTAGCTTGCCAGTAAACCCTAAATCTCATCCCATCTCCAAGAGCACCATGTCAAGCCTTTATACATGGGTTCTGAGAGTCAAACTCAGGTCCTCATGTATATGAGGTAAGTACTTTATTGATTGAGCTATGGTCCCATTTACTGGAGCTCATGTTTATAAAGCCCCTGGCAGCATGTAAGGATAAAACAAGTAAAATCATACAAAAGGGACAAACAATAAAGAATGAGAACTCAGACAGAAGACTACTGGATTACAGATCACTGCAACAGTAATGTGTACCAAGACAGAAGGAACAGTGGGAGAAAATAACAGTAGCTTTGACAGTGTTACATATCAAAATGGAACAAAACAGAGGAGGAAATTCAAGAATTAGAGCAGATGTCCAGAGTCCTGCTCTAGAAAGAACTATAGCAAACATTAGTGGTAACTCCTTTATGCTTTTCCTTCTCCTGCTCCTTCGTTTTTGTTCCTGTTTGCTTGATCAGTGTTGAAAGAATAACCTGTCTAGGTTCATTTCAATTGATATTTAGATTTGATTCAACTAGAGAGTTTGAATCGCGGTACCCCGGAGGAGTGGGCGCCGGGATCTCGCTCAGCGTCCCCCTGGCCTTGTCTCTTCCTAGCTTGTCCGAGCTTCAGCACAGTCCGAGATGGCTGGTGGTAAGGCTAGAAAGGACTCCGGAAAGGCCAAGACAAAGGCGGTTTCCCGCTCCCAGCAAGCGGACTTGCAGTTCCCTGTAGGTCATATTAATCGACACCAGAAATCTAGAACAACAAGTCACGCGTGTGTGGGCGCGACCGCAGCGGTGTACAGCGTAGCCATCTCGGAGTACCTCACCGTAGAGGTACTTGAGTTGGCAGGAAATGCATCAAAAGACTTGAAGGTAAAGCTTATTACCCTTCGTCACTTGCAACTTGCTATCCGCGGTGGTGAATAGTTGTACTCTCTGATCAAGGCTACGATGATCATCTAAGGATGCCTGGATTTCTTATTATCTCAGGACTCTAAATATTCTTAACAGCTGTCCAGTGTTGGTGATTCCAGTGGATTGTATCTCTGTGAAAAACACAATTTTGCCTTTTTGTAATTCTATTTGAGCAAGTTGGAGGCTTAATTAGCCCTCCAACCAACCAAATCTCTGCATTCCAGTCTTAACCATAATTAAGTGTTACTTAACTTAATGGCTTCAAAGAAGCTATTGAATCTGAAGTAGTGGGTTTGGATTGACTTGAATGTTTTTAAAAAACTGTTTGGATTTTAGTTGTGATGCAGAAGTTATAGTAACAAACATTTGGTTTTGTACATACTTTATTTCCACTTTGGTGGATAAGCTCAATAAAGGTCAGATAGTCCCCCCCCCCAAAAAAAAAGGAGTACTAGACCCAGGGCATTGGCCTTTATGGTCAAAATCGGTCTCTTCTATCCAGAGTAAAAGAATATGTGATATATAATATATGAGCTTATCTTAACTCATTCCTATAGTTTTTATCTGTAATCAAAGGTTGGAATTTTATAAGCACTTCATCTCATTCATATTCATTCATACATTCTTTTGCTCTCTTTCTCACACTTGTGTGTGTGTGTGTGTGTGTGTGTGTGTGTGTGTGTGTGTGTGTGTGTGTGCTTGTTGTCTGGAGTTCTTTATGTAGATTAGGCTGACTTCGAAGATCTGCCTGCCTCTGTGTTGGATTAAAGACCCGTTCTACCACCCAGCCGAAGCAATGCTCTCTTAAAAGAGTTTATCAGCCTTGCAACTTTTCTTCTGAAACTCTCAGGCAGATGTTTTCATGCCCTGAGGACAATGTCTTCTAACAATAGTTGGTAATAAATAGTGCAGGAACAGCAGAGGGGGCTAAGAAAGGAACCATCAGAATGACAGGAAAAGATCTTAAATATTTACCAGAAAAGGAACTAAACGCCCAGGTCTTCTTTACCAGCTGCTGCTTTCAAAAATGATTTTATGTCCTAAAGCCAGGTGAGGTTTATGGGTGAATGTCCCAGAGTTCATTCAGTATAACTGGAAATACATTTGACGGTAGAAATAGCCAAGAAGTTAGGAGTGACCTCTCACCAAAAAGGAAGACGTGATACCCCTGTAAGTCCCTGCCACAGCCACTCTCATCTAAGGTTCACCCACCTTCTCTACTGGGAAGGTTGACTGGCTCCAAACAGCATGAACTTATTCAAGCATGCAGCAATGAGCTCTCCTGGTCAAGGGTAAAAGATTGGAGAAGCTTGAATTCTAGATGATAGACAGAGGACTAAATGACATGAGCAAATGTGAAGAAAACAGATGGACAGAAGGACACACAAAGGAAAAGTGGGAGATACAGTAGAGAGAAGAAACAAATTTATTAAGAACTAGGGGAAAGGGAGAAAGGGAATCTAGTGAAAACAGAAGAAGAAATGTAGAAAGTGGGGACGAAGAGGAAGCTGAGAGAGAAGAGAGGTGAGATGACAAGAGCTAAGAGCATGTGCATTCCATCTATGTGACCCCATTCACAGCGAGAGAGGTTACAAGTGCTTGTGCTCCCCCCCCTCTCTCTCTCAGAAATACTCATAAGTCTTCAGTAAAACATTGATGGAAACTCTGTGTGTTCATGTCAGACACCTTCATTTGCACTCCTCTTGCTTCCAGAACTCTTGTTGGTCTTAAGGCCCAGATGCTTCAGCGAGCTGGGTTTCAGGGATGGAGAAGAGTAGAAAGCAAGGAACTACTGAGAAAGAACTCATCAGGGGCCTAGAATTCTTACTGGTGAGTGGGATTAATGGAGTAATATAAGGTATTCCAGGTTAGAAAACATCCTAGACTTTGCAAATGAAATCTTGTGATGTGGTATTATTATTAACAAACCTCGGTATGTTTGAAAATTAATTGTTTTGCATTTAAAACTAGATCTTTTGCTAGTTATGAGTTATGTAGTCATTTGTCCAAAAAAAGGCAGTTCTACCAACATTTATGGACAAGTATTTAGTAAAAGATTTGTTGTCAAGGTAACAAGACCCAAAGCCCAACACTCCATCTAAAGCCTTGAGGACCTCATGAGCGAATGGGGCTACCCAACTGAAGTTTCTGCTCTGTATTTCAGTAGGAAAGCCACTGACCACATCTCGTTATTACCAAGATTTTAATTAATTAAGTAAAATCTAAAACTCATTCTTTTCAGTCACTATAGGTCTATATAGTATTATACTCTGACAGATAGAGGAGTAAATAAAAGATGAGCATCAATATTTCAGCAGAGGAGATGGGATTTGAAACAGATATGAAATAAAGTGTCCTGAATAAGCATGTGCAAAACTTAATTAGGAGAGGAAGGGACCAGTAATGAACATTTTCATCAATAAACTTCCAAAGCTAAAATTTATGTAGGCAAGGACATCCAAATATAGTTGGAAAAAGAGAGCTAATTTCCCCAGAATAGTTAAAAGTCAACCTTGACTGAAATATAGGTAGAAAATTATGAGAAAGAACAGTTATAGATGTGGTCCTTGTAGAGAGCTTGGATGCCAAAATATGGACCCTTAATTCCATAGACAATGTGGAGCCACTGGAGATTCAAAGCAAGGGAGAAACAACCTGTAACTATGACTCTATAGGCACCATCCAGTACACCTTCTTACAGTAGGCACTGGAGCAGTACTGGAAGCGATTAGGAGCACCATGAGGAAGCCAGGAAAACAAAGTAGCTGCTATTAGGATGCACTACGAAGGCCATAAAAGAGTTTTACTTTGCCCCAAATAAGAATGGCTTCTAAAAGCATAACTACCACTATAGAAGCCAGATCCCTGAAGTCATTTCCTGAGCTAATATCCTTGCACAGGAATCATCCAAGAAAGGCAAGCATGTTCACAATCATTTGCCAGCCCATTAACTTACTCTGTAGGCTCCTTTCTCTGGAGACCACCTTCACTGGCTGAGTCTCCTCAGAAGACCCTAGGACAGGGTCCTTGAGAAAAGGGTGAGAGAAGGGAGAGAGAAAGAAAGAGAAAAATGATATGAAGAGGTATTTAAAGAACATATGCTGGAAAAATCAAAACAAATTCTAAGCCATTTTTACTAGAAGAGATTTTATGGAGCGAGACATCCACAAAATGAGTTTTGAATTATACTCTGCACCTCATAAAATAGGAGAACCCTTGGCAGTATACACACACAACACACACACACACACACACACACACACACACACACACACACACACACACAGCCCCTGCATCATTTGCCCACTTCTCCCCAACAGGTAAGGATTTAGCAAAATCTGTTGGATATGAAAGAATCTAGGTTTGCTATTTCATATCTGTAATAAGAAGCAGTCTCATTCCACCATCGTCCAGAAAGGTGGAAGTCTCCTTTCGGCCTTGGCCTCAGTTTACACGGCCAAGAGATTAGCATGGGAGAATCCTGGAATCCCTGGCCGTAATGAATTTGGATCCCGTCTGTTCATCACTGTTCTGTCATTCAAAAGCCAAAGAAAGCATTAAGATGCATCCCTCAAATTCACCCAAATTCAAGATGATAGAGAGCAACTTCTTAGGAATCCAAAGTATGTGGGTTTGAGATTTGGTGGGATGGGTGCTCATGAATCTCAAGATACCAGAGATGATATTTCTGATTCATCGCTGAGGTGTTATTTCCTCTTCTTAGCAGCATAGTTAGAAGGAAACCAGTATCAAGGGGCTAAGATTGCTACATCACATTTCTAAGAATCAAATGATCACATAAAGCTTTCTTCTGTCATTGCCTTCACCAACTGTTGGCTTAGCTTCTGGATTGTCCTTGGCAGGTGCATTCAGCCTGCAGCTGCTTACATTCAGGATAGTTATGAATTAAGCCCAACATAAACTAGAAACCCACTTAAAACATTGCGAGGTTTCTCTTTTGCTATTTTTAACTCAGTTGTGCAATTTCCAGGCATATACTTTATAAATATCACTATCACAAGTTGCAAGGTCAAATTTTGCAGGTACAAGTAGAGCATCCCGAGTTCTTAGAGTTTGAGAGGCCGGAGTAGTGAGGGGCTCCATCTACAGTACTCTAAGAACTCTATCACCAGTTGAGTTACATCACCTTACACACACTCTCCTTGGGGAACCAGTTTGTTTCCCAAATCTATTTATGCTCATTGTGTTTCTTATGACTTTAAATTTTAATGAAATAGAGTCCAGATTAAAAATTTATGAGCATCCAAAGAAAGTAGTTTCTATGAGACTGAGATGATTTTACTGTATTAAAAAAAAAGCCAAAGTTACTTAAATACTGCCAGTGAGTTAGGTCAGGCATGACAACTATAAAGATTTAGAAAGGAATCATAAAATTCTAAAAGAATGACTTGGCAAGCAGCTAAGTCCTCAGTCTCTTTTAGTGAAACTGAGATTGGAGATCATCTTTGGTGCATTATGAGCATGGTTTATGCAAAAAGATGGGCCCAAACTACAATCAGATGACCCAGACTCAAAACAATACCTAATGTCTACATCCCAAACTTGGCAAATACATTCTCGTTTATGTATTCCACGTTAAAATGAAATGTTTAATGTACATCTATTATTTTTTTATGATTCTCTTCTTTAATAGACTTTCTAACTGCCAATCTAAATGGCCTCAGAAACAAGAGTTCAGTCTTAAACCAGACAGGTCTTCTTAAAATAGTCTGTCTTCCCACTCAAGTAAAAAGTTTAAGGAAATAGAAGAAGGGTTTTATCAATCATAAATCAAATGCTCTCTAGGAACTCTTGACAGTCATTCCCTTTCTGTCAGTTTTTTCCCCAAAGTTCAGTTTCTTTTTTTAATTCTCCAGACAGGAGAATCATATTCTTAGAGTACATCCCCCTTGCTCTGTCTGTCTCTTAACCATTTGTACATCTATGTATACTTTGTATGTATACATACACGTACACACATATATACATATCCATACACACACACATACACGTAAACACACACACACACACAAACACACACACACACACACACACACACACACACACACATCCCCAACAGTCTCAAGTGTTAGATAACTTGTTCCCCAGCTGGTTGCACTGTTTTGAGAAATCATGGGACCTTTAAGAAGTGAGACTAGACAGAGGAAGCTATTCATGGAGTCAGACTTCTTATGAGTTAGAGTTCTCTTGTGAATACTATCTGCTTTCTGCTCAATCGTGATGTAAATCAGCTGTATCACAGACTGGTACACTTCAGTCACCATGTCTTCTCTGCTATGGTGAGTGTACCTTCTTAATCATGAACCAAATTAAACATCTCCTCTCTTAATTTCTTCTGTCAGATATTTGTTTATAACAATAAGCTAGCTGATGGCGTATATAAATATACTTTATCCATGTCTCTCTCTATATATGTATGAATATATATATGTATGAATATATATATGAAATGTCTGTACGTGTGTACGTGTGTGTGTGGTTTTGTGTGTGTGTGTGTGTGTGTGTGTGTGTGTGTGTGTGTGTGTACACAATAGGTGAGAATTTACTGAAACATGAAGGAAATATGAAAATGGTTTTTGGTGCCTTGGCATGTTCAGAAAAGTCTTGTAAGGTAGCTAAGTGTAGTGTCATTGAATGAGTTGCTTCTCTTTTATTGTCACATCAAAGATGGTTCTTCAGGCAAATATCTGCTCCAAAGAGATACCAGAAGTCTACTCACTATAATTACCTCTCAGATAGAAGCTTGGAGAAAAACTTACTCGTTCTAGTATTCATGAACTCTGTGAACTCTACAGCAAGCTTGTATTTCTTGTTTTAAATTTTAAAGTTAAGGTTACATATGCAATTAAATGTAAGATTGTCCATGAACATTCTCTAGCCATGCAACCTTTTTATTAAAAACACATTGGAATCCTTAGCTGCCATCTTTCTTATATGCCATATGTAGAGTGGGTATCACCTTTGTGGTTTCAGGGAAGTGATGTGCTTGCAAAGTATATTTCTAAGCTATGGAAACTTTGGCCCAAATGAAATTTGAATCCCGGTGTTAGAGACAGATAAAAGGAGAGAATTTCTTTCACGGAGTCACAGAGCAGAATATGCTCCTCTGATTTTTTATGAAACCTAGTTCAAAAGCTGCTTTCCAACTAAAGAGGAGTCCTTCCCTTTCCGGGAACTGCCTGCAAGAACTTTGCAGAGTGAGCGAACATGCATGAGTCTCCCCTCCTTTGTGGATGCATTAGAGACAGAGATGGTTCTTCAGGCAATTATTTGCTCTAAATGGATGCCAGTAAACTACCCACTGTAGCCACCTCTTGGGAATGGACTTGAAGGAATGGCTCCCTTTTTATAGTATTCCTGTATTACATGAAAGGTACAACATGCTTGTATTTCTGGGGTTAAAATTAAGAATTAAGAGTAGAAATGCGGGGTTGGGGATTTGGCTCAGTGGTAGAGCGCTTGCCTAGGAAGCACAAGGTCCTGGGTTCAGTCCCCAGCCCTGGAAAAAAAAAGAGTAGAAATGCAATAAACACTAGTTACTACAATTACAAATACTAAAGAGAAATGATGTAGAATCATAGTAGCATTTAAATTGGCAAGAAAGAGAAACATATTCGTTTGTACCCTAGTTTATTTTCTATTGCTGTGACTAAAGACCAAGCAAGGCCGTCAGCAACCTGGGGAAGAAAGAGTTCCTTTGGCTTCTAATTCCACGTCACAGTCTGAAACTGAAGAAAGCCATGTTAAGAGCTCAAATCAGGAACCTGGAGACAAGAACTGAAACATAAGCTGTGGAGAAGTGCTACTGTTGGCTTGCTGGCCATGGCTTGCTGAGCTACCTCTCTTGTATAACCCAGGAGCACCTGCCTGGGTATAGTACTACTCAGAGTGGACTGGGCCCTCCCACATTAATCATTAATCAAAAAAAAGTGCCCTGCAGACTTTTGTACAGGCCAGACTGAAGGAAGCAATTGCTAGGTTGATATTTCCTCTTCCTAGATGAGTCTTGCTCCTGTCAAACTCATAACCAGTACCCCTTGAAAATTAGGTTGTCTATACTGAATGAATATACGATGCACTTAAGAGCTGTTTCTTAGGGAAGTGAAAGAAAAACTAAGAATCAGGGACATACTCTATGTAAAGGCAGTAATTATGAGATATGAATGTTTTAAAATAAAACATATTGTGTATACAATATAAGTAGTAGAAGAAATATTGGAAAGTGGACAAATATGAATTTTAGAAGAGCATCCATATCTGGTAATTATTTCTTGCTGCAAAAGATATGAATTTAGGTAGCATTGACTATATTTTCTATAACAGTAATTATGCCCTTTTTAATTTAATAAATTAATTTAGAATTTGATATTTATAGGATGTGCATTGTCTGTTTTACCTCCTAATTACCCTCTATTACTACCATGGAGCTCTCACTGATCTTCCTCTTCCTCCTATCAAGCCCTTCTCCTTTTGCTAAGTCAGCTTAATTGGATTTGGTTTTGTTGAGTTATCCAATTTAATTTTTGTTACTCCCGTGAGCATGAATGGTAGTTATTTACTAGAGCATGGATAACTTAACAGTGAAGAAACGTGGATAACTACACCACTGAAGAAAATGATTCTCTTTCCCTTGGTAACCATTAATTGCCTAGGTTCCTCAAGAAGGGAACCCATTCCCACATCCTTGCTAAATGATGATGGAACTACCCTTGAGGTTGGCCTTATACAAGTAGGCACAATTTCTGTGATTTAATTAGTGTAATGGCTATGCCATATCCAGAACACAGTACCTCACAGCAGTTTTCTGCATCCTCTGGTTCTTACATTATTCCCACCCTATTCTCCACAATGGTTCTAGAACTTACAAGGGATGGTATGGATGTTCCATTTAGGGATGAGTATTCAACAGTCCCTAATTCTTATAAAATTCTATCTTCTATCCATATCATTATTCTGGAGTCCTATCCATATGAGGATTATTTTTCAAAGTAAATGCAGCTAGTACTATTTATTATGTGACCACATGTAATAGACCTGGTCTCTTTTAATGCCTATCTCACCTTTTCATTTGTAATATAGGAATACTGAAAATACTCATGAAAAACAGTTTGGAAGATGAAAACACACAAATGTGATTATCCCAATAGGCTACATTTTCTAGTCTCCAGGGAGCCAGGCACAGGGTTTGTCCTAGCTAATTTTAAGTCAACTTGGCATAGGATATAGTCATTTAAAAAGAGGAAACCCAAATTTAGAAAATGGTTCCAAAAATTGGGTTATAGGGAAGCCTATAGGGAATATTTTAAATTATTGGTTGATGTGGGTGTCCAACCCACTGTGGGTAAGACCACTCCCTGCTGGTTTTCCTGAGTTCTTTAAGAAGGCAGACAGACTGACCAAGCAATGCACAGCAAGAGAGGTAAGAAACTCTTTTCTGTGGCCCCTGAATCAGGCCCAGCCTCTGGGTACTTGAATTATCTATGTAGCTGACTTATTTTTGGTGATGAAGGTATAGCTGAAAAGTAAGCCAAATTAACCATTTCCTTCCCAAGTTGCTTTTGTCACAGTGTTTCATTACAACAGTAGAAACCCTGACAACGACAGGATCTGAATTGATGAATGTCTGAAAAAGTAAGCTTTGGACAAGGAGGTCAAGGTCCTTGGGTAAGCCGGTTTGGTTGAGGGAATGTGAATTAAATTTACTACACATGTTAACATCAATTGACTGGTAGTGAGTGATGAAGTCTTGCATCCAGAAGGAATCTTGGAGCCATGACTAAGTGATTGATTAGCAACGTATCTCATGTATTTGGAAGTGGAAAGTGACAGTACGCCCACACATATTCTTCTTTCATCATTCATTCATTCTTTCTCTCAGCAAACATTTATGAACTGTCAACTGCATATTGGACATCACCCCAGGCCCCTGAAATTCTAGCAGTGGAGCAGCCTGAAAAATTTCTCCCGACAAAATATCCTGTGTGGCCCAATCCTCCTCAACTCCCTGGAGAAGCCTCTTGACATTTGCTTAATCCTGGCTGAGACCCAAATAGGGACTGTCATCTATTTGAAATCACAGAGCAAATGCAGAAGCAGAACCAGGGTTGTGTTCTGCAGTCAGAGTGTGCACTTCTCAGACTTGCAGAACCTGCTCTACCTTCTAATCCTTATTTCAGCCATTGCAAAGACACAGGCTCCCACACTACTCACCAGATCACTCTCCTCCCTCCCCTCCCATAATCCTGCTTTCTGCCCTCCTTCTGAGAGCCAGAGAGACTTTCTGTTCGCCCTCTGGAAGCAAGGAAGGAGGTGAATGGGGAGCCACTCTCTAGACGCCTTTGGAGTTTGGAGAGATGTTTTAAAGAGGCCAAGAGAACAAAAAGAAGAGAGAAGGTGAGGGGGGAGAGACAGTAGGAGGCCCAGTATTGGCAGACAAGTAATTGGGTACCTTGAGTGGTCAGCTTCTCCAGTCTCCCTCCCTAGAGGAAGCTAAAAGGAACAAAACTGAAGAAGGTTTTCCCACAAATTAGTGAGAGTGGACTTGAAAACTCCAGTCACACCTGGGCTCAGAGCTTAGGGTTTGATCTTAGAGGCCCCATAAAGGAAGCGAAGTGAGAAAGGACTAAGGTTTCAGCAGGATACAGTTATAGCCTCAGCAGCTCTCAGAGGGAACCCTCTCCCTCCAGGGCTCCTGCAGAAGCCTATAGCCGAGAAGAGCTTCACAGATGATTTCATTCAATCACATCACATTAAAGAGAGAGAGATAGCCCAGAAATGAAGTGAGGCTTTATAGTAACATCAAGCAGAATGGGTATCAACTCAAGACTAACTGCACATGACCTCATCACCCACCCACTGGTTTTTATGAGAGCTTTATCCACAGGGCTTCCTGGTATGCAGAAACTTTACCCCATTCCTGTACATTTCAGTCAGCACACATATACATACTGTCCTGAATTTCAAGTCTCCCAAAGCAAAAGGGCACACAAAATCCTCCTTACCTCTGGAAATTGCTGAGTCAAGATTTTTTATGGTATAGAAAGTACAGAGAAGGAAATGAATACTTTGGCTAGGGAGAAGATCTTAAAGAAGGTAATAATTGAGTTTTGTGAGCTAAAGAAAAAATGGTAGATGTTGAACTAGGAAGAAGGCAAATTATTTAAGATTTTGTGGACCATGAAAGGGAATTAGGAATTTTATCTTAAGAGTAATTGGAGGCTTTAAACAAGGAAGTAGCAAGAAGCAATTTGCTTCCTGGAAAAGATTTCTCTGGCTACTTTGCAGCAGGGGGTGGCCAGCCTTTTACATAAAGAACAATTAGTAAATATTTTCAGCTTTACCAGCCAGCCAAAGAGCAATAATGGCCACATACTACACAGAAACAAATCGGTGTGGCTCTGTCCCAGCACATTCAGTTTTATGGTCACAGGAATCACAGTCCCATATCACTGTCATGTCAGTACATGTTGGTTTGTTTCTGATTTTCAACCTTATTTCTGACGAGTTAATCAGATTATAGGCTATTCAAATTCAAGTAAAGCAACTCAATTGGCCCGTGAGCCATGGGTTCCAATGACAAAAGAAAGAGAAAGTATCAGAAGACCAGCGGGGAGACTAATGTTGGGGTGGGTGTGGTTTGAACATAGGTGACAGCATTGGCAAATATGAGAGATGAATTATCCAAAGTCATTTTACAAGTAAAATTTTCTAGAGGATTAGCTGTTTAAAAAACACGAGTCAAGGAAAGAGAGGTGAGGTGATTCTTTAGTTTAGATTACTGGTATCATGAGATGGGGAGGTCCAGATTAAGTGAGTTTAGAGACCAAATCCCATAGTACCACTGTGTTCTCCTACAAGAATAAAAACACCGAGCTTTAAGGTTTCTGAATAAGATGTATTCTGCCTACTCCTATTTAGGTTTTAGGTAACTACTGAGAGAATATTACCATTGATATGTTCCAAATACTGCCTGTGACTTGTTAATAGGAAATGAATATTCACCCATCCTTCATCTAACTCAAGCTTACTTCAACACTTTGTATTGTTATTGCCACATGTAGCAATCATACCAGGTAGGTATAAGCATCCCAGGGGGAATAAATCTTTCTAAGTGCAAGGAAAGAGAAAGAAACAAGGTATCTCTAAAGAAGCAATAGTGATAAAGTGTGTTCTAGGAGAAGAGGGAGTGGCACTTCCACTCTAAGGTCAATAATTCAGCCATGTTTACATCATCAGCGAGGATATGGCCTCAGGTGAGACAAGGAATATCAGAAGGTCAGCTGAAGTCATGCACAAGCCAGGGCATCTCAGGAATCCCTCCGTTGGACATGTCATATCAGTACCTTGTGCTGACTTGACCCTCTTGCCCCAGCAATTCTTTCCTTGAAACTCGGGTTGCACTGTAACTCACACGCGATGCTAACCTCACATACATGCACACATACACACAAAAAGCTTAAGTTAAATGATCCTTTTCTCTATACAAATCTTGGGAGCTTGGGAGGCTGCTGCAGACTGTGAAAGCCTTAAGAGGAGAAGTCCAGGTAATTGGAACACAGACAGCATACATTAGGCAGGCAGCCTCTCCTCAGGATGCCTAGATGGAGTGCTGTCCATATGGAAGGCATCAGGAAGCCCTGAACTGGTCAAAGGATCAGTGCTACTGGATAGATACTTTCCCTTTGACACCTGGCTTTCACTTAGCCATCAAGGAAAGCAGACATATCCTATGCCTTTCCTTGACATCCCACCCCCTTCCTTCCTCCACCCACAAGCACCACTGAAATGATTCCCCCAAATGCAGCTATTACTGTGACTGGAAATCTCTTTCCTGCTGATTCTGCTAATGGAAATGTTCCTTTCTTCTCAGCTGCTTGCAAAGCCACTTGTGACTTCCTTGTGTGCCCGAGAGTAAGGCTCTGTCAGCCAGCCACCACCAGAAGGCAGAGAAATATCCCCCTCCTACTACACCAACATTCACCAGCCTTAGACTCACTGTCTCCGTGCTTCTCTGCCTAAAGTGTCCTCAGACAACCCCAGAATTCCCTCTTGCCCCCACCTCCCCATAGCTGGCAGAGATCAATGGCCAGTTTCATTCTTTTGTGCCTTACTGACAGAGGAAGAGGGAGGGAGAGGAGAGGCATAGGCAGTGAATCCAGACATCGAAAGAGGAGGGAATAACAGGAGTCTACATTCACAATTTATTCATACCTCTACCTCCTCTCCTCACCACAAATCAAATCAAAACAAAACAATAAAGATCCCAGGTGGCAAAGAAGCATGAAACATGCTGGGCTATGCTGGGCACTCGGGGTCTCTTTAGAATCCTAAGACTTAATGTAAGTAAAACTTGTACACAGTTCTGGGTCCAGACTAATGGTTAGCTTATGGAGAGTTCACCAAAACAAAACAGCAAACAAACCCACACACATGATTGCTGTATTCCATTCACTTTATTGATAAGTAAGCAGAGACTGACTTATAGAGATGGCAGATATAAGTCCTAGCTTAGATATGAGTGCCTTGGAGATTTTGTATCAGGTTTTAGATAGAAAATGTACCAAAATGGGTACATGTTTCACTTCAGCTCACTGCTCTTCCGTCAGAGATACACTGGATTCCATAAAGGTTATTGGAACATGAATATCTCTTTGCTAATTCAATGAAGGATCTATTTGCCTGGAACTCAAAAAAGGCATATTATCTCATTCTGATATTCTAGAAGAGCACATATTATTTGATGTTTATAGCAGTCTAATATGTGATATTTTGTGCCTAAAATCCCACAGGCATCCAACTTTCAAGGTAGAAAATAGAAAAAATTGCATAATACTGCTAAAAAGCACAAGAATTAAACAAAGTTTGAAATCAGAGTTGAACAGAGGAATGACAAGAAAGTGTAACCAGATAAAAGTCAACTATGTACCTCAAATACCAGACATACTCACCATTGCTAGAAAGAGAACATCAAACTTCTATAAATTCCTGCAATGACAAAGTCAAAAGTCTTCTATAAGGCTGTACATAGCATAAAAGTGGGACATTCCCAATAAATGGGAGAATGGAAAGGCTTGGAGGATGAGGGAAAAAGGAAGACTGTAAGAAAGAAGAGAAGAGAAGAAAGGAGGGAGGTACCTCAGGAGACACAAAAGAAATGGAGTTTGCAATTCAATCAAGTTTATTGATGGCAGGAACATCCAGAGAATATGAAACAAGGCTCAATGCTCAATGCAAAAAAAGTACTGGGCTCTCTCTCTCTCTCTCTCTCTCTCTCTCTCTCTCTCTCTCTCTCTCTCTTTTCCTCCCTCCCCCCCCTCACACACACACAGACGGGGGGTGGGGAGGGAGAGGGAGAGAGACAGAGAGATGGTGTTTCCTATGGAGATGCTAATTCAGCTACCTGTAGGACAGAAACTAAGTGCTTAGTTCCCCTGGACCTGTAAAGACACTCATACAACAACTCCTATATGCTGAAACTTCTTGGTAATGAGTAGTAGTGAGAAGTAACAAGAAGTAAAATATGGTGGACAAAGAGACCAAAATTTCACAGTTCCCCTGATTTGTGCAGCCAGCAAGGCAGAGAAAATGCAGAAACCAAAGAACCAGGCAGAACTGGGTTTATAGGTTTATAATTGCTATACAGTCTTGAGTGTGTTTCTTAGCTTCTCTGAGGTCTATGCTTGCTTGGATCACACACAAACCACATTTGTCATTCAACACTGCGAAACACTTAAAACAGTAGCAGACAGCCAGTGTTACATGGAGCATAGTTATTGACAGTAGATGGTCACAATTTCTAGGATAAGGTTAGTTACTTGACACTATTAGATTTTTAATTCTTTCATCCTTGACTGCCTGGTGGTTGCCCTTCCCTAAAGAAGGAGGATGACACATTGGATTAAGAAGTCAGTACATATAGGATCTGATATCTGCCATGCCATTGACTTGTTTTCTTCTTCTGACACTTAATATCTCAGAACTTGTTAAACATGTTATCTTCCTAAATGTCCAGTTCCTTGCCAGGTCATGTGTGATTTGGCTCCTGACTACCACCTTTGCCCATCTCATTTCAACTTCATTGAATATCCCAGGATGTGTGTTGAATTACCCAGGTGTGATCTTGAATTGGGTCTTTCAGGGACTACTTACTCTCTGCTTACAATATTCCTTCTTAGATTTTTCGGGAGATAATTCATTTCTCCTAAGCATTTACTCCAATCTCACATTTTTAATAAACTACTCACTCTATGATATTTTATATTAAAACTAAGTCCCTCATCTCAGAATACTGAATGCTTTTTTCTTCTTTTATTTGTTTACTCTGTATAGAACTTGTATCTTTCATATACTTTAGAATTTACTTTTCACATATAACTTTGTTGTCTTTGAACACAGGTACATAATCATATACAAACATGGAAGATAAGTCTCCTGAATGCAGTGGTCCATGTAATTGACTCATACATATCCCATGATCCCAGGGAAGTCAGGCATGTCAAAGTGCTTGATAACTTTCCAAGGACTTACTGTTGTCATGTTGTTGTTTATATTGACAGGGAATGGTCAATGCTGAGGCAAAGCGATCAGGAAAGGCTTCATTGAAAATTTGGCATTAGAATTCAGTCTTACAATGAAAGGTGAGAAGGGATTTTCTAAGGGTGGTGGTTAGGCATTTATAGATTGAATGGGAACTATGGTCTAAGAGTAAGAACAAAATGCCAGGTGGAAAGACCCCTTATATTTGGAAGGGTTATAAAATCAAGTGGATATAAGAGACTACGGAGAAAAGACTTGTAGGGGCAAACAAGTGAGTTGTGTACTGGAATTGCAGCACAGCGATGTGTTGCTGTGCCCAAAATGCTCCTTACCAAGGGAACAGAGAAAGTTCTTCCCTCTGCTCATTAAAATCTTATACGTGTATAATGTCCTCCCCAATCTCAACTTACAGACTTAGCTGAATATACATTCTAGCATGGAGAGGTGAAACTTCAGATTTCTCAGTCTTGAACGTAGCATTTCTGTGGACAATGCTTATCCTTTTTCCATTCTAAAGAGAAATCTTTCTGGAGGTTGCTGTCCAAAATAACTGCCTACAGTAGAAAAAAAGCAGTTGAAAGCAGACAGCATGTAGCGGCAGGCAGAGCAAGCCCTGCCAAGCACTGCTGTCTGCTTCCTCGTGGGGCAGAAAACTGTTTGCTCTGTTGTAGGGAAGGGAAAACCAGTTCTTACTATAGTTAATCTTCTGTTGCCACTAGCTGGTCAGGAAGAGAACTAAGGGAAGTGCCAGCACAGCAAACTAAGCCTGTGTGCCTGCTGAAACCCAACTACAAATATGACCATCCCCTTTTCAGAGAAGAACAGGCCTCTCCTGACCACCCTCTAAAGAAAAATTCCCTTTTCTTTACCCAGGACAAAAATTCACCAACTGACAGGACTGTTTTGGAAAGATTGGAACCAGCCAACTGGATATTTGGACAGAAAACAAATCCAATTTCCCTAAGAATATTTTTCCCCTTGAGGGTTATATTTATTTACTTTTATGACAGAAAAGGAGAAGAGACCAGTATACTTTATGATGATCAACAACACTGCATTCACTGAGATGTATCAAAGTTAGTCCTCTAACCTTAAGAGGTCTAGCATTATGAGGCAGAATGTGAAATTTAAGAGCTCTGGGGTAAGCAAGGATCTTTGGATTTAACTCGTTCGTTCCTTTGTCCAGGCCCGAGTCTTGCTACATAACATCGAAACAGTGGACTCAATGCATTCTGAGAGTTTGTAATCAAAGGAGACAACAAGATAACAGTTGCAGGACATCACTTAAGAGGTCACTGCCAGTTTCCAGGCCTCCTTCTCTCAGAACACATGTCCATGTCCTCTGAAATCAGATAAGACCAGTGGTACATTAAACAAGGGGATGAGAAGATTTTTCAAGAAGCCTAGTCACCATTTCTACCACAATTAAGCTCTGGGTCACACTAAAGCCAACACAGGTCTGCTATTTCATTACTGTTACCACCATCATGACCAACACCACTACCATCACCACCACCACCACCACCACAACCCACAATGCACACACATACAGCACCTCAGACATCAAATCTAGATGACGTGGACTGAAGAGAAAAGGGACCTTCCATTCTCCCTACCCCATTCCCTTCTCTGTTTCATGGGACTCTCTGATAGCAGACAATGAATTTCTCTTTGCCTTAGAGTGTTAAATGGGTTTCATTAGCTTTGAGCTGGAAAGAAGTTGGGTAGAGTGTAGGAAAAAAAGGGCAGAAAAGGAAAGAAATAAAACATACAAATCAAAAGCTCAGTTAACACAGCTGTTCTACTGCAGCCTACAAAAACTGGTTACAATTATCCCCCATCACAGAAGGATGGCCACTGATATTTGATTGTTACCTAAACATATCACTTAATTACAGATCTAGCACACACATTGCTTGAAACATAGCATTATTTTGAGATAGCCCCACCCCCTTTTCTCTACCAGAATCTCTCCCAACTGAACAATAGAATTGATATTACCAAATATTCTGGAGTCAGGATTCTCTTCTTGAGACATAGCTTACTTGTAACCACTGTTCCTCCTTCCAAATAAAGGGTATGGATCTTTAGAATCAAACCAGAAACGTGAAAACAGACACATAGTCTCTATGGCCAAATGTCCGCTTTCTAATGTTTGAACAAAAGCTGCTAGTTCTCTGTGAACAGTGACCTCATCATCTTCCAGCATGTTTGTACTATAACCTTGGGGTCAGCACATGAGCTGCTGGACAGCTCCCCCCAGCCTTGGTCTACTTTCTATCTTTGCCTTTCAGAGATTTTTAAAATAAGACTTCCCACAAAAGCACAGATTCCTCATTGTGAACTGGTGACATTTGAAGGAAACTTCTTCAGCTCTCTGTGAACTGTTCTCTGATTAAATTCTCTCCTCACAACCACCCTCAGTTAGGGGCCTAATCCTTTAACCCACCTTTGAGTATCAATTTCTATGAAGACTTCCAAAAACTGTCACTAGACTGATCATTGGACTGACCACCTTATCATTTTATATCATATATTTCTCTTCTACCTAAGCTGACCAATTTTTTGCAAGGAACATCCTTTCAGGGGTCCAGCCATAGAATTTGGCATAAGACATACTTATGTAGGTGTATTTAAAGATAGACTCAAGGACTGTGTCTTTCTTCACATCCCTACTGGCTATATATTGCATTGTTCTGTCAGTTTTGCACAGTAGAATAAATTAACACAGAAATCATGTTTACTCAGATTTACCACTTTTTCTTCTCCTTTGGCTAAATCAGGACAGGTTGTAAACAGTGTGGCTTGTTGACTATCATGAACAGAAGAAAGGATTACATCTTCCTATCCATGGACATGAAAGTTAAATCCAGGTGCAGACTGCAGGGTTGCCTGGCAGTGGACAAGGACTGGGTGAACACAGGTTCACCTCAGAAGCCCTTCTATCCTTACCAACACCCCCATGTTACCAACAATGGAAAACAAAGTGAGAAGCACGAGGAGTGAGTCAAAGTGGCAGAGTAGGTCAGAGCACTTCAACTTCATAGAAGCTTTACACTAAAGAATTATTTTAGGTCTCATCTACCCACTCATATTAAAGCACAAAGAATTGAATTTCTGGAGGGATAAATGACCTATTCAAGGTCACAGTGAACATGGCAGAGATTACTAGATCCTGTCACTAAGTTCCCATGCTACATTTTAACACTCAAATTCCCTTCAAATTTCCTTCTACAATCTTCAGAGCACATGAGCCCAATTTTTTTCTGCTATGGAAAGTGTCCAGAAATTTCCTCAAATCTATAGATAAGTCTTTCTTCCCTGGTGTCACATCATCTCCATATTCATAGGAACCAGGAAGCAGTATGCTATTGACAGCCCGGAATCCCAGGACTTAATTATTTAATTCAAGTATCACTTTCAAACCCTCCTATTCAGCTCACAGACAGAGTGGTGATTCCTACAGAGATGGTTTTCATCTTGCTGATGCCTAGACTGTCTCTCTATCCAATACCTTGCCCAATATAAATAGCACATTTTGTTCAGAATGCCAGCTTGACAATTGCCAAGAATATAAAGATTCAAAAGATTAGGATCCCAGTTCCAGTTCTACACTTACTTACAGTTCCACTTTCTACTGGAACCTCTAAGAATGCATCCTCATCTATCAAATGGGATTACAGTTGTTCGTTCCCCATATTATTTTGTGTGAGTTAATAATACATGGCAAGAATAAAATTCTCAGCAGGACATTAAAGATTCAATAACTACTTGCTATTCCTTGATCACTTTTAGGGACATTTTACTTTGTCAATGCCATTGACATAATCAGATTCAAAGTAAGAGGCCCAGACATTGAAACTTAGGAGAATTTTCACATCTAAAATGAACGCCCTTCTATAGAATGCAGTTTGATTTAATGGGAGGGTGTAGATACAAAAAGGAAGGCATCCAAAGAAAAAGAGTTCCACCCCTCAAGAATCGTCAATAGCAAAGCTAATAAGTCTAAGAAGAAGAAACCAGACTGGAATAAGATGACTTTAGTGAATGAGGATGCTAGAAAATGTGTGCAGAGAGTTATACTAAGAGTCCCTAACTAAGTTTTTGTACTTTTGCAACCGTTAATACAATTAGCAACTCTGAGTCCAGGACCCAAGTAATGGCAGGGAAGGCTTTTCTAGACAGCATCATCCCCTAGTGGTGGCTCCACACTCCCCACTAGTGGCAGGATTTGAGTCCCAATTTTGTACACACAGCTGTCACCCCTTCCTAAAAGGACAAAGTTGTGGCAAAAAATCTAGCCTAAAGGTTCAGAAACAAATGCTAGACAGCAGGAATAAAGGTCCAGAGGTGCACTGGGGCTGCCTCAGAAGCTTGGTTAGAGGTGAGCATAAATAGCCCACACTGCCCACCCCCTCCTGGTGCTACCACCAGCCCTCATTGCCAGCCAGCCTGGCCCTCTACAAGCTCATTGTGCACTCCATGTTTACATGCAAACAGTCTAAGACCAACACAAATAAAAAGCCCACGTCTCCCTACACAGCTCCTGCTATACCCTGCCATCTGCTGAGTACCTCGCTAGCCAAATCCCTGTCGGGAGCTCTTGAGCTGCCAATGCAGGACTCTGGGGTGGAAAGAGGGGTGGAGGTGGAACCTAATTCTCTGTGTGGGTCCAAAAATGCTTAGTACAGCCAAAGAGGCAAGTATCGGGTCATTCGGGGGGTGGGGCAGAAAGTCACCAGTCACCCAGCTCCTGGCAGCTGTGCATCAGGGGAAGTTTCCAAATGGACGGTATCAGAGACTCTCAAGCTTATTCTGAAAGGCTCAAAACTTCCAGTTCAGGATTCTGCTGACTCCTACTGAGGCACCCATTCTCTTGAAAGCCAATGTTTAAAATGGCACAAACTGCTGGCTCCAAGAATTTTGGGGAACTTCTATAGCTAACTGGCCCTTATACACACATTCAATAAACTGAATGCTCTGGAGTTTTGACAGTGCAGGCACTACTCACAGGCCGGCATTCCTCCCTCACTTGGATAGATATTTAGAAGACTCTCCACTCCTGGCATCTCATAATATCTCAAAGGGAGATATATCAGAATGGAGGGAAAGGGGCCCTATTGAAATAGGTGAGGATCGCTTTTGTGTATTGGAAGAAAGCACAACTACATGCACTCCACCAATGCGAGTTAATGTTGAACCTGAGGGAGCTTGGTGCCCTCCAGAACACTACCTAGATCCTTATGTATCCTTTGACTTGGATATGAACAGCATGGGTGCACATAAGAAAGACGACTGTGAACTTGTGTGCATGCGTCTATGCGTAATTTTCAAGGGGAGGGAGGGAGGGAGGGAGGGAGAGAGGGAGAGGGAGAGAGGGAGAGGGAGAGGGAGAGAGAGAGAGAGAGAGAGAGAGAGAGAGAGAGAGAGAGAGAGAGAGAAATTGTGCTGCACTCCAGATACACTGCCACAGGAAGTTCCCTGGGCACCCACCAGTAGTTCTCCTGCTTTGCCTCCTCCAGAAAGCTCAGCACACTCCAGTAACAGTCAGAAAAGCACAGTGCCCTCAAACCTAGTGGTTGGCTTGGCTGCTGGCTAGAATGCGTAAAGGAGAGCCAAAACGAAAGGGAAAGGAGGGAGGTATCAGAAAATACGAAAAGCACCAGAATTCCCAGAATAGTGAAATCTATTCCATTACTCTGCAAGGCTTTTGCAGAAAGCGAAGAGTTAACCTCGGAGGTTCTGGGCTGGCTCCTAACTGTGCCAGCCTCAGAAGCCCGCCACTTCGCGACACTGGGACAAGATTCAGATGCCCCCGACCCCCAAAAACATGGATTCTGAAGAAGCGTTTTCACGGGAGCCCTTGGCGCCTCTCCCGCACTGTTTTTTTGGCCTGACTCCGACAACCAATCGGGCCCCGCGTCCCCAAGAGGGGTGGGGAGGGCGAGCGAGCAGCGAGCGCGGGAGAGCTAAGGGGAGCAACATTTTTGTAAACGCTTTCTGAGATAATTAAGCTATCAATTACCCGGGTGGGAAATCAGCCGCGCTTCCCACAGCTCCACGGAAGGGCCGACTCCTCCGGGATTCGCGCTGGGAATCAGCAGGCGGCAAGCTGCTGGCGAACTTTCTGATTAACTTTTCTATTTGAGCCCCCTACCCCCACCGGTCTCCTCTTCTGTCCTTTTTCTTGCCTTTATAATTATTAGCCCAGTAAGTGAACAGTGATAACAAGCCTACTCGCTACTAGGAGTAATGGGGAAAGGAGAAGGTGACAAGAATATAGGGATGGAGGGAGAATCTAAAAGTGGAAATCTTGAGCTCAGAACCTGAGTCCCCAAACATCAACTCAGTAGATTCCAGACCCAATTTACAGAAGGTCAAAACCGAAGCTCAGAGGGGAAACGACTTAGCCAAGGTCACCAAGCCGGTGAGAAGGGAAGCTTTTGAGGACTGGGTCTTTTTCTTGTTCACGTAGCCACTCTGAATTGATCCTAAGAAAACCGGTCCGGAAGGGCAGAATCCACAACTCAAGATCAGAGAGAGGGGGCGGACAACTGGAGCTGTCCAGAGGAGCTGTGCGCGGCGTGACCGTGAACTGGTTTCAGGACAAGGGTCTTCCTTGCCCAGTCCCTGGTTAGAGCACACAGAGCGACTTGGGGTCTCCAGCGTCCGGGATGCAAGGGGCGGAGCTCACAGAATGGATTGCAAAACTGAGAGCCAGGTCCCTGCTGCGGGATCCTTGGCACGCCCCCGGGCTCCCAGAGCGCGCGCTCCAGAACCTCCTGCCCCACACTCCTTTACAACCACCTGTGCGCCCTCAGGGCCCCTCGGCTGCCCTTTGCCAACCCTAACAGGGCAGCCTGGAGCGGGGATCCCCAGGGCGCCCCCACCCGTCCGGCATCACTTAGGGGTTCTGGGTTTCTTGGGACTCCGCGTGTGCGGTGCCTACCCTTACCCAGGGTGAAGAAGGGCAGCTCGGTGTTGTCCAGGTCATCTTGTACCGCGATGCGCCCAGGGAGCTCGTTACGCACAAAGAGCAGGAGACGAGACTCCGCGGCTGTACCGGCTGAACCCGCGGAGCCCGGGGACGCGGCGGCAGCAGCGGCGGCAGCAGCAGAAGCTCCGGCCCCGGCTCCGGTCCCGGCCCCAGCCCCGGCCGCGGCCCCGGCGCGGGCACCGCTCCAGCCGATGTCGCTTTCCCGCAGAGCGGGCAGCGTGGATACCGTGACAGTCTTGAGCCGGCATGGGCTGTCGGGCTCCCGCGAGGCGGCGGCGGCGGTGGCGCCGGCCAGCAACGGCGGCGGCGGCAGCAAGAGCAGAAACAGCAACAGCAGCGGCAGTGGCGGTGGCGACGGCGGCCCCGGGTGGAAGCGGAGCCTCGGCCGCCCCCGAAGCCCCAAGCCGGGGCCCGGGCTGCGCCGGGCGCCGGCGGCAGCCATGGCGGGAGGGGCTGCGGTGCTGCGGGCGGTGGTGACGGTAGAGAAGAAGGAAGAAGAAGCAGCGGTGGAGACAGCGGACACTGAAGCGAACCAGGACGCCCGAGCTAAGGAGCCTAGAGAGCCACTAGCCAGCAGCCCCCAGCTCGGGGCTCCGCCTCCCGATCAGCCCTGGACCGCCCCCCCGCGCCGCCTCCCCGCGCCCCGCCGCCGGCCCCCCCTTCGCCCGCTCCCCTGGCAGACCCTGAGCTTTTCGGAGGCTCCGCCTGGCTTCGTACAGGTCCCAATAGCTCCCTCCCCTTTCTCAGGATTCCCCTAAAGCCTCCTGCACAGGGTTTTCAGCTCCAACACCCTTCTCTAAAATTCTTTACACTTAGGGGCCCCTCTTGTGTCTCCTCTAATCTCTCTTGAGTCAAATCAATTGCCTTAGCTTCACTCCACCCTTGGTTCAAGCGCCAGTGTTCCCAAGGAAGCGTAGACCCTAGCAAAGCCTTGTCCAAAGCCAGGCCTTCCTGCGTGTTGAGTGCTCCTCTGGATAGCCAAGCCAACTTTCTCTTCCCCGCATCAATCTCAAGAGTAAGTCCCTTCCATCTTCTACCCTGTCCTGTCTTCTGAAATAAGTTCCCAAAGGCATCAAGAAAGCCTCCCCAACCACTTGTCTGAAATCTCACTACTAGGAGGACTGCCCCTCACTTCTCTCTCCAGGTCCAGCTTGTTGCCTTGAAGGCTGGTGAACACAGAAGCTTTGAACTTGCTCCCCAATACCCTCCCCATCAGTTTACTCCAGCAGGGCTACTGTGGCCCTTAGCTGCTTCCATTCAAGTCAGGCAATCCGCACAGGCACTTACACTCCGGATCCCTGCTCTAAGCTAGGAGCCAGCCGCTCTACTTGACTGCTTCTAATCTCAGTGAGAAATTCCTGAAAAGGGTGCTAGGAAGAGACCTTTCCTGGCTCCGTAGGCTTCTGGGTCTTTTCCCAGTTCCCTCAGGAAAAGCTGTTCATTCACACACACACACACACACACACACACACACACACACACACACACACGCTTCCCTGGAGATTCAAGTTTAACTGTAAATCTGGGTCTTCGAATATAACTCCCTGTGGCCTTGGGCTGATTCCAGTTTCTAACCTAGATACATCAGACCTGTAACCCAAAGGGAAGCATCACCTATGTGAGAGGGGAACCCGCACACTCTCCGTTGCCCACTAAGACTTTTCTTCATCTTCTTGCCTCTTTCTGTTCTGTCTTTCATCTATGCACTCATTTCTTTCTTTCCCGAGTTGACTTTAATCTTACAAAAGCTTCTTCCCTATAATTTCTCAGCCATTTCCCTCCTCTGTGGAGCTTGGCTGTCTGTTCCTTACTGCAGTCTTCCCGTTGGCAATTTTGTTGGTTTTCGTTTGTTTTCCCCCCTAGTTCTCCCCTCTGTGCATCTTTCCTTTTGCCTTTCTCATTACTCTTTCATTTTCCCTTTGCCATTTTTTAAAACTGTTTCAAAGTCTTTGGATAAAGGCAAATAACTAAAAATACAGGGAAAATATAGGTCTGTGCACTTCTCTAGGTTTTAGATATGTACATAAGTAAGCTTTATATGTAATTATAACTCTGTGAGGTTGGTGTCCGTATTCCCATTTTTGGGGGGATAAAAAACTGATATCAGGATGTCGAGGAAGTGAAGAAACTTTCCAAGGTCACTTGGCTAAAAACCTGGATTCAAACTCTTAACCTCTAAACTTACCTGATTTTATGAAATAGGATTGTCCTCAATGACCTTGAAGGTTGAGTCCTTTTGGATTATGGAGTTTGTAAAAAAAAAATGTTTTTCCATCTCTGCTTACTTATCTGTGAACCCAAGGTGTGTATGTGTATGTGGGGAGGGGTGGGGGTGAATGACATCTAGCCTTTCAAGTCTTCTGGTTTTAAATAGTCTCCTGCCTCTCTGATGCGGGCTCCAGTTCCTTTACTCCTCCAGATATGTCGCCCGCCTCCTTCAGTCTCTCCTTTGTACCCTTACAATCCGCCACTATCCTCTGCCATGGGGCTTTCTGATTCTCTATGCCCCTTTCTTCAAATATGCTGACATAGTCCATTTATAGAAGTGCACACTAGGAAAAAAAGGGCTCCCTTATGTAAGGCAGAGTCTGTGGAAGTCCTTCATGGACCTCTGATACAAAAGCCTGTCAAAGGAGACGAACACTTTCATTCATTCATTCACCGACAAATCCCCCACCAAGCCCTGTATGTGGATGTGATGATGGATAAACATAACTACTGCCATTAAGAGAATTAAAAAAGGAAAAAAAAAGATAGATGAAGGAGGTCCAGGGAAGATACCTGTGCAGAAATATCTCAGGTTCCACAGGCAAACAGGCAGGAAGGGAAACTCTGTGAGGTCTTGTGATGGGGGTTACAACATGGAAAAATCAGAGAAATCTTCCCAGAGGTGGTGGCATTGGAGTTAAGCCTTAAAGACTGGCGGTCTCCAGTGGATATCCCAGGTTAAAGCTCTACTGAAACTACTTAGCTTCGAAATGGATCTTTTTCCTGCATCAGAAAGTGCTTCATAGTCAGAGGTGCAAACCAAGAAGAAGCTAACTGTCTAGATACTTTATCAGCCTTGATTGAAGTTAAGGCTTGAAGACAAGATGCCGACTTTAGGAATCAGCCTGAGTTCTTCCTGATTCAGGGAGGGGAAGAGGTATCATGCAGAATCCATTAGGGGCCAAAGTGTTAACATTTGGGGCAATTACATCTAGAGTTTATTGCTTGTGTTAGCATTTTCACTATTTGGAGCCTGATGTCAGTAAAAACCAATGGCAATCCTTGGTGAATTGCCCCTTCTGGTGAATAGCATGATTACTGTTGCAGTAATATCTCACCAGGCCGGTTCAATGTTGTGATTTTTATCTGTGCTCTTCACTTCAGGGATTCATAGGCCAGACCCTGGACTCATTTGGTGATTCTGTGTGATCTAATCTCACAGAATTTTGGATTCTCTTTCTGCTTAAATTATTCAGAATTAGTTTCTGTTGCTCGCAACTCAGACATCTGTCTGAGAAAACAGGAATGTAGAAACTGAAGTCTGAAAGGGCAAAGATTATGGTGGGATATGGAGGAGATTTATTGAGGAGGAGGAGAAGAGAGAGAGAAAGGGGAAGGCAATCAGGAAAAGTCTGCCACTGAGCACAGAACCAACTTAGTGTCGAATCTGTAGTGACCACAAGAAAAGAATGAGGGTTTCCAAACATGCACACTCTGGTTTAGAAATTACCAATAAGTGTGTACCAAGGGAGGATGGTAACTTCTCCCTTACATATGGTAGGTGCTCCATAAGTTCTAATTACTATTTTGATACATGATCTCAGAAACATCTGGAGTCAGACGTCTTAATCTGCAATTCAGTCACAGATGTGAGCTCCTAGACTCAAGAAAGATGGGAAAGTTAACTTCAGCCCCACACTTTTCCAGTAGCAGAAAACAGAAGTATCAGACTCCTCCATTTTCATGTTATCTGACTTAGAGCTTCCTTCACCACAGCTGGCATGGTCCCCGCCATCTTTAAACCCTTGTGCTTGTGCTTGTGTTCCTTCTCTACAGCACCTCTCTCCTTCCAATGCCTGTACACTTTATTGTTTGCTTAATTAGCTGTACACCATCACTCATTTAATTTCTTCATGCCTAGCACCTCTAGACCTCCATTTCAAACTCCCCTGGTCTAAAATTTCATTTGCCTTTAACTCCTTGCGTTCTCCCCGAAAGATTTCCTGTTGATTCATCTTTTGTATTTCCAGCTTACCAGTATAAATACATTTGCAAAGTTTTTCCTCTCCTTCCTTTCTTTCATCCTTTCCCATAATCTATTCCATTTTACAAAACCTTCTCTGTTCACACTACCTGGGATGGTTGGCAAACCAGGGACTTGGAAGAAATCCTTTGCTTAAACACAAGTTTTTTTTTTTTTTACATTCTTTTTTTTTTTTTTATTAACTTGAGTATTTCTTATATACATTTCGAGTGTTATTCCCTTTCCCAGTTTCCGGGCAAACATCCCCCTCCCCCCTCCCCTTCCTTATGGGTGTTCCCCTCCCAACCCTCCCCCCATTGCCGCCCTCCCCCCATAGACTAGTTCACTGGGGGTTCAGTCTTAGCAGGACCCAGGGCTTCCCCTTCCACTGGTGCTCTTACTAGGATATTCATTGCTACCTATGGGGTCAGGGTCCAGGGTCAGTCCATGTATAATCTTTAGGTAGTGGCTTAGTCCCTGGAAGCTCTGGTTGCTTGGCATTGTTGTACTTTTGGGGTCTCGAGCCCCTTCAAGCTCTTCCAGTTCTTTCTCTGATTCCTTCAATAGGGGACCTATTCTCAGTTCAGTGGTTTGCTGCTGGCATTCGCCTCTATATTTGCTGTATTCTGGCTGTGTCTCTCAGGAGCGATCTACATCCGGCTCCTGTCGGTCTGCACTTCTTTGCTTCATCCATCTTGTCTAATTGGGTGGCTGTATATGTATGGGCCACATGTGGGGCAGGCTCTGAATGGGTGTTCCTTCAGTCTCTGTTTTAATCTTTGCCTCTGCTTCCCTGCCAAGGGTATTCTTTTTCCTCATTTAAAGAAGGAGTGAAGCATTCACATTTTGATCATCCGTCTTGAGTTTCATTTGTTCTAGGGATCTAGGGTAATTCAAGCATTTGGGCTAATAGCCACTTATCAATGAGTGCATACCATGTATGTCTTTCTGTGATTGGGTTAGCTCACTCAGGATGATATTTTCCAGTTCCAACCATTTGCCTACGAATTTCATAAACTCGTTGTTTTTGATAGCTGAGTAATATTCCATTGTGTAGATGTACCACATTTTCTGTATCCATTCCTCTGTTGAAGGGCATCTGGATTCTTTCCATTTTCTGGCTATTATAAATAAGGCTGCGATGAACATAGTGGAGCACGTGTCTCTTTTATATATTGAGGCATCTTTTGGGTATATGCCCAAGAGAGGTATAGCTGGATCCTCAGGCAGTTCAATGTCCAATTTTCTGAGGAACCTCCAGACTGATTTCCAGAATGGTTTTACCAGTCTGCAATCCCACCAACAATGGAGGAGTGTTCCTCTTTCTCCACATCCTCGCCAGCATCTGCTGTCACCTGAGTTTTTGATCTTAGCCAATCGCACTGGTGTGAGGTGAAATCTCAGGGTTGTTTTGATTTGCATTTCCCTTATGACTAAAGATGTTGAACATTTCTTTAGGTGTTTCTCAGCCATTCGGCATTCCTCAGCTGTGAACTCTTTGCTTAGCTCTGAACCCCATTTTTAATAGGGTTATTTGTCTCCCTGCGGTCTAACTTCTTGAGTTCTTTGTATATTTTGGATATAAGGCCTCTATCTGTTGTAGGATTGGTAAAGATCTTTTCCCAATCTGTTGGTTGCCGTTAAACACAAGTTTTGTTGTGTATCTACCAACTCAGGCCACTTAATGGCAGCTACTGGACCTTTTGATTTCTCATTTGTGAGATGGGCAAGGCATTCCCCACTTCCCAGGGTCATTATGGGAATTAAATGAGACCATGCATAGGAAACTGTCTCACACCTATGAAGCTCTCATTAATGCTACAAAGAAATCCAATCATCTTATGGCATCGTACCTGCTGTTTTCCCCTCAGGTCTCCTGTTACAGAGTCTTCACCATGACCATTTTCCCCCTCCTCCCTAACCCATACAAAGATCTCTTTTCTGTTATCCAACTATTCCAAGCTCCTGGACCTAGTATTTTCACACACTCCACTTTCCTCCTGCAGAAATCCTCCTTTGTGCTCACCTTACTCTCTCTGTATTAATTAATAAATTATGTTCTTTAATATGACCTCCCAGCTGGCTAGTTACTTACTGCTTTTCACCCCCCCATTCCTTTTATGTTTTTTTGCATGTTATTTAATTGAGTTTATTCAATATTTTAATCATAGTCAACTCACTAGTTTGTTTCTGGATGTATTTTCCCACTTAGACTGTGATCTTTAGTGGACTGGTGGGGAAAGGCACTGCTCAGTCAGTAAAATGACTTCCTTGGAAGTATGAGAACCTGTGTTCACTCTCCAGGAAGTGCAGAGAAAGTAAATTATTGTGGCATGTTTTTGTGATACCAGTGATAAGAAGGCAAACATAGGAGGATCTATGGGACTTGTTAGGCAATAGGCCTAATCGACTGGGTAAGCTGCAGACCAGTGCCTGAAAGAAATATTGTATGTGGGCAAGGATAAGGGTCAGCAGAAGATTGACCCCTAAAGTTCTTCTCTGATCTCTACATGTGCACATATTTCTACCCACATAAATTTATTCACCCATATGTTAACGTGCAGAATGACACACACACAAACATAACAGAGCTATGTTCCTTGCTACTGTGTGTAACCTGAGCCAGTACGAAAATCATCAGAGACTAGGCACACAAACTACTGTGCCCACACATATTAGGTAGGAGACTTATTAAGATTTTTCAGTGAGATGGTCTTCACAATAGTCACTGTCCATATTTCTACAATGAATCAATAGACCATCCTTTTAAAAAATATATAACAAAACATACCTGTCTGTCTCTCTGTCTACGTGTCTACGTGTCTCACCCCCAGCTTTCTGTGATTATCGTAAAGTTTTTAAATATCAACTCTTCTTTAAGCCTCCAGATGATCAGTAGGCCACAAATAAAGTCCCGTTCAGGACAAAAGGACACTATCTCAGGTTCCATCTCTACTCTGACTGAGCCCAGTCTCCCATTAATCCTCTTTGTGCTCAGGGACCTCCACCATTTGTTTTCTCTAGTTTCAATCACTGCCTTCTCTGTAACTCACCTCCTCCATTTAATCCCGTTTTGGTCTGCCCAGCACGTTGTCTGCATTCATCACTGAGTACTGCCTATTTCCTCTCCTTCCTGTCACCCTCTTAGCCTCTGTTCTGCCCAGCCCTGTGTTGAGCCCAGCCCCATCAGTGGGTTTAGGATCAATGACATTACAGTCGATCTTAAAGCTTTTCCTTTTATTGTTGCTGGATCTAAAATAGATTACTATAAATATATCTATTGCTGCTATCTATCTCTTTGGCACAGATAAAGTTCTCTCCTGGTGCTATAAGTTCAAATTATTTTCTCCACTACTTACTGGCTGGCTAAATTCTTTGTCAAGGCTCATAACTCTGTCTAAGCTTCATTCCCTACCTGTAGGAGAAGGTAATGAGAAGGCAGAGGGAGGCAGTAGATACAAACAGAAGCACCCAGTACCCTTTGGTGTGCAGCTGTAAGTCATCCCTAATGGTAGTAATAGCTTGTCTGTTTTCCCCTCCATACAAGTATTTATTCGGTCTTTCTGTGACCTCCGTTTCATTACTTTCCTCTCTCCATTTCTCATTTCCCATTTCATACCATTCCTTCTAGGTCTTAGAGCAAACTCTTCCCATTGTCTCTAATTTCTTCTTTTTTTTTAGGTGAAAAATGAGAGGATATTTTAATCACCAATGTCATTCTTCACCTCTACTTGCAGCTCCTGACTGATTTCCACTTCAGCTCACTTCTTCTCAGACTCTCCCTTAACAATTCTCAAATTTATTATCTTTATTTTTTCCCTTCAACTCTTACCTCTCACTACCTCCTCCTTTCCCTGTCTTGGCTCCTCTAAATCACCCCCTCTTGTCCTGTGATTTACAACAATTCGTTCCCATCTTTCTTATATTCCAAATCCTTTCAGTACTCCTTGAGAGTCTCTCAATCCTCATTCATTCTTTTGCATCACCCCCCTCTGCTAGCCCACTCATCTTTAATTCATTGACATCATTCATTTGCTTGTACCCAAATCTCTGTACCTCTTTGCCTCTTTAATCATTTAACCTATCCACGTCCCTCCTCTATTACTCCTGGAGTCTTTCATCATTAACACGCATTAGTGAGTAAAGCTTGTTTGGACCTCTTCTTAAAAATCTTAATCCTGGTGCATTTTCGGAGTCCTTCTGAGTTCCGTAGACTCTTCTTTTCTGAAGTCTTTTCTTTCTGAGGTGCTGTTTGATTTGGGTGGGGGGGGTGAGGTATCTTCTTTGTATTTATTCAAGCTGAACTGCTAACCTAGTACATTCAAATGAATGTTGCTGACGAAGAGTGTATGCTTTATTCTCTGCTCTGTTCTCCTCTCACTGGGCCATTTTCCTTCCTGCAGTACATTATTTTTATTGTTCTATTTTGAACAGAATAGAACATCCACATATGGTCATTGTTTCCACAACATTGACTGGTGCCTACTATGTGTTAGGCAGGCACTACATTTTATTCCTCTTATAGAATTCTTGAAAGAGTATAAATTAGGATTTAAAAACCTTGCTTTACCTGTGAATCATGGGAGAAAATGCAGGCTTTGGAAGATGCATCGCAATTTACATGAATTAAAACCTTTCCAACTTTGGAGTGTACAAAGAGACTTAAACGCTAAGAGTTAAGAGTGTCTTCTTTTATAGCAGAGATAGGCACCAGTCCTTCGTAGGCATGTTATTTAATTTTTGTCCTTTCTGCTAAATTATAGTTTCCGTGAGTATAACGATCCCATCGTTCTTGTCACCAGCTGCCTGGTATATCTGAGGCCATCAATGATAATTGTAGAACAGATAAATGAATGCATACCTACAGGTTAGAAATATAATTTCTTGCAGAAGAGCACACTGGATTTGCATTTCAGTTGTACGAGTTAGTAAACATGCGGACTAAAATATAGGAGGGAGAAAGAAGACAGCATCTAAAATCCTGTACATTCCAGTTCTTTTGCTTTCATTCTTGTCAGTTTCCTATGTATATATGATGTGGCTTCATCGTAGTGCCTCTCAATTGCACTTTTCCTCTATACCACTGCTGACCCCTTCTTTCCAACTAGTCCGCCTTTTATTTTCCTGGGATTTTTTCTTGCCTGTCTACTGCAGCTCGTCACAGCTGCAGTATGCTCATGATTGTTATAGCCATGACATATCCAGAACTCAGTGTTTCCTAGCTCCACCCTCCTACCACACACATATGTAGTTCCTCTGGCTTTTGCAGTACTTTCTCCTCCCCTTTTGTAGTCATCTTCTAGAAGGCGCTCCAGGTATGACTTGTTTGGAGTTGAGGAGTCAGCAGTGCTATGTAATTTTGTATCCATGTTCTTTTCAATTTTCATGTAATATCTAGCAGTCATCAAGAGCAAGCAACCAGGATATATACCCCAGCCCTCCCACTTCCTAAACCGAATGCCTCAGACAAGTATTCTATCTCTCTAAGCATTGCTTCTCCATCTAAAAACTAAAATAATTCTGGGTTTTGATGGTAGGTGCTAATGCACTCATGGCCTGAGGTCCAAGACATCTGAGTTGAAAGCTTCTTTAAGTTTCATTATATCAGGGATATCTCATTGCTTTGACTTCCAAATCTAAACATACCCTTTACCCTTTTAGTTTTTGTTTTGCTTTGTTTTGTTTTCTGCTATGTCAAAGAACTTTACATGGATTTGAATCCCAGAGCCATGCCTGCATGTTTCTCAGGGAGGCAGAGGCCACTCCTGCTGCTGACCCACTTAGCAAGCTATATTTGATGACTGTTGTGTGAGAACCTGCAGACTCAGCAAAGCTAAGATTCTGCATGTTCTCTGTGTCCCCTGAATGTGAAGCCTCACTCCATCCTCTTTTAAGAGGCTTATGGTGAAGTTATGGGAAGTGACTCCTCCCAAATCTGGGACACATTTTTGTTTTTAAACTTATATTGTGGTCTGCAAGGGTAAAAAGAAAAATAATTTTGAAATAGCTTTTCTCTCTTCTTTCTCCTGAGCTTCCTTTCTCCTGTGTTTCATGGAATACCACAGAACATTATTTCTAGTCATGGAGGGAACTGTCAACTATGATTCCCAGAAAAGGCCCCATGTACTCACTCATGAAGCTCTTAGTCTAATTGGGAGGAAACACAATAATAAAGATTAAATATATAAATATATGTTGGGAAACTGAAGAGAAAGCATTGTTTGTTATATGAATTCCAGACTAGGAGAATAGGAAACAGAGAGAGAGAGAGAGAGAGAGAGAGAGAGAGAGAGAGAGATGGAACATGTGAATGAAAGTTTTTAAATGTGCTGTGATAAACAAGAACATGACTTTATGAGACAGCATGGTGAGTGCAGAACTAATTTGTAAGAATGTGACATTAGATAGAAAAGATGAGGATGAGTAGCACTTAAGGACTATAGCAAAAGAAGTAGGGATTGAAGACAGCAGGAACAATGGGCAAGAGCCCTGAGAGAGACATGGAAAATCTTGGGCCATACATTTGATGCTAGTATGGGTAAAAAAATTAAGAAGGAATTAAGTAGAGAATGAAATGATGCTCAGAAATGAATGTGGTTTCAATTATTCAGTCCTATAGAGTTTGATGAAGCATCTGCATTTAATTCCAATTTAAGTGAAAAGTCGTAGGCGATTTTAAGAGATGGGATGGTGTAGTCTGATGTACATTTTAAAAATACTGGTTTGGCTTTTGGAAATGATGGCTTTGCATGGGTCAAGAGCAATGGGAAAGATGGGGAGATAGCTTTGTTGGTAAAGAGCTTGGAAGCAAGTATGAAGACCTGAGCTTGAGCCACAAAACCTGCATAAAAATGTCAAACATGTTAACATTCACTTGTAATCCCAGTGTTAAAGTAGCAGAGAAAGAAAGCTACTTGGGGTGGATGACTGGATTACTCAGGAAGGTTTAGGTCATGACAGATTCTGTCACAAAGCAATATGGTGAAGTATAACAGAGCTTAACAACTAATGTCTTTCTCTGGCCTTCATGCATCCATACACTCATAAGCACATTCACATGGACATGCACACATGTGCCCTCATACACACTTGTAATACACACACACACACACACACACAGAGAGAGAGAGAGAGAGAGAGAGAGAGAGAGAGAGAGAGAGAGAGAGAGAGAGAGCAGATGGAGATGGAGGTGCCTAACAAAGTCCCTGTCTCAGCTGCCCAGCTACCCTTTGCAGAACAGAGCTTTGCTCAATTGCTTCCTTTCCCAACCATGCCCCTCCCCCAGCTAGTTTACAACAAAAATTCAGTGTGTTATCTCCATTAAAATTTACTTCTACTTTGTTGGGATTGGCCAATAGAATGTACTGGTGTATATCTTCCCTGTTAAAACAGCTACTTTTTGATTCAAACTTTGTATCCTAGGAAAGTCACATCCAACCACTTTCATGAAGTTCCTTCATATATCTGAGGCTTTATACTTGCCTCCATATCAAAGAATGACTGGTCCTGTTTGCTGCCTTGCTGTCCTCTGCTATTAATATAAAGCAAAGACAAAACCAAACAGAAATAGACAAAAACAAAAACAAAAACAAACAACCATAATTAGCATCAAATTTTATTTACCCAGCTCATTTCACCCTAGAGCTAAAGGCAGCATACATACAATAAACACATAGGTTCTAATACAATAGTTATTCTCTAAGCTCAGATATTCACTATGATAATCTAACTGTCTGAACCTAGGACAAATATTTGCTATCTCTGGACTTTGTTTTGTTGATTTGAGAATAAAAAGAATACATAATTTGTGAACTCTGATGAAGATAACATGAGCTTAGATGGTACAAAGTATCTTGTTCATGTCAATAATCAATACCTTCACTATCAAGAAATATTTGCTATTAACATCGTGCTTCAGTTTCTTGGTTGGAAGAATAGTAATAAATTGGAAATTCTTGAGTCTTTGGTATAGGGTGGTTTGGTGGTTTGTCCAGAAGTAGTAATACTGCCATGATGTAATGGAGATAGTATTTCAACAGGGACCTGATTCCATGTAAAACAGAGCTAATCATCCCACAGACCTTAACATTTTTTACAAAAATCAATTCCAGAAATAACAGGAGTGATTAACTAACTATAAGACATGTGCTCACCAATTTAAGCACACATATATACAGATTCAAAGCTGGGATCTGCATATGAGAGAAAATGTGGTACTTGACTTTCTGTGTCTTGTTTATTTCATTCAGAATGATTATTTTCTGCTTTGACTGTTTGCACAGCTGATCAAAGTACAGAGAATAAGACACTGTGGAGTGCTTAGCCATAAATGGAGCATCTATAACACACTCCCTGTCCTCAAGGTTCAGTTGTAGGAGAACATGTGGACAGATTATAAGAATAAGAGTTAGAGGATGACTTAAGTCAAATAGGTTTCTGGTCATGGCAGAAACATTGCACACAAGAACTCAGTGGCTGTGAAGCAAGCACAAGACCTGAACAAGAACAAACAAAGGTGAAGGAGAGGGTTAGCAAGTCTCACTTCTAAACTGAGAAGCTATTGACAATGATGGCTACTAGGGGTAGTCATCATATTCCTTCGCATGCAGCCTCTCATATGTTTCCAAACTCCCATGTTCAGGTGGCTGGACTTACATTCATGCATATACTGACAGAAGTGAATGAACATAGTGGGTTTAAAGGGGAGCATATGAAGATGGAATGAAAAAATGGTGGTAGAGGTGTGGAAATAGATTAGATCCCCCCACACAATCAGAACACATATTATGTATGAAATTCTTCATACATAATATGTTTATTAAGTGTTTGCCTCCCTTCTCTCTATTTTGATTTTACATCATCCCTCCAGGAGATCTCTCTGGTGTCTTGGATGGGGGCAGACAGGCATCCTTGGTTTTGCTTTTAGCATTCTTACTACCTGGAGGAGAACTCCGAGACCACACTGTATCAAAGACACTTCCTTCTTTGTCTCCTTTTCAAAGTGGACTTGCTGGATGTGACAAAAGTATGCTAAGCATTTGGCAAACAATATCATAAACCATCGTAACATGCTCCCAACTCCATTCTTCTTCTACCAGACTGACTAAGAAGCAAGGCTGGGACACACTGAGCTATGTGCCTCAGCACATCCTGTGAGAATAGAGAGATGCTTCCTTGTTCCTTTTTGCTCACCCTTACAGAGCTATCCTGAGAATGCACTCTTATGCTGCTTTACTGCAAATGCTTACCCATTATCCATCATTTCCCAAATCGTACTTTCCCCATCAGAACAGTCATAGATTTTCATTATCTGTGTAATGTAAGCAAGCTTTAAGAGAAAGAATTTGCCTGTCCTATTCACCGGTATGAACTCAGGTCTTAGGATTGTCCCTGACACAATAAGTATTAGTTAAATAAGTGAGTCAATTTACCTATTTGTTAACCACCGTGTATAATGTGCAACTTTAATTTGTAATTTAATAATTTGCAAGTATGTAGTTCAAACCATGTGTACATATGTGTGTGTGGGGGGGGTTGGCTGTGACCATTGTAGATACTTGACAGGACCAAAGGATTCAGATCCCCTGGAGCTGGGAGATTGCAAGCTTCCTGACTGCAGCACTGGAAGACAACTAAATTTGGATTCTCTCAAAGTGCACCATACATTCTTAACCACTGAGCAATCTCTCCAGTTCCTAAACCACACGCTCTTACATTCCTGTGTAAGGTAGACGTTTATTTTCATTTTTGTGGTGGTTGAACTTAGACCTTTGGCAAGGTTCTATACCATTGAGCTACAACTCCAATTTGTAAATGCCATTTAATACAGAATGTGGGTCAGGGATTAGAAGACTATGTCTTGGACCTTCAGTAACAAACACTTCCAACTGAGCAACTAGACAGAAGCTGCAGAGAAAGATACACTTTCCCACCCCACGCCCTACCCCTGCAGTTGCAGAGACACCTTCCCCTTGCAAGGCATGAGAGGCTCTTGCTCAAGGTGACAAGATAGGAAAGTGGGAGGGAGCAGCCGAAGGAAGAGATATACTGCAGCTGTGCCATTAAGCCTGAGGTTTGAGATGCCCACAAAGATTCACTGAGAAAAAATAATACTTGAAAAAAGTATAATGTCTGGTATTTATCACCCCAGTCTACTGGTAGTTCATTCTCCCTGACAACTATGGAGATTCTTAGGAACTAATATATTGTCCAACACCTACCCTGCCAAGCACGATGCTTTTTTTTAAATAGGTTTGCTTTAATTCTCAACTGTTATTTCCTTAATTAATTCTGTTGCTCTGGATCTTGTGTGACCCATTAGTATGATATCCAAGTTTCTAAAGATTCATTCCGCTCTGCTCCTCCACTACATTTCTGCTTAGAACCTGTGCTCTCTTCAAAATATACTAGTGAGATGGCTTATTGGGGAGAGGTGCTGGCTGCTAAAACTTACAGCCTGAGTTTAGTCCTGGGACACTGACTCTCAAAAGCTTTACCTCTGATTTTGATACACACACACACACACACACACACACACACACACACACACACACGTAATTTAAAAGTATATAGTAAATGAGTGCTTGTAATATTTTTTTTTATTAACTTGAGTATTTCTTATATACATTTCGAGTGTTATTCCCTTTCCCGGTTTCCGGGCAAACATCCCCCTCCCCCCTCCCCTTCCTTATGGGTGTTCCCCTCCCAACCCTCCCCCCATTGCCGCCCTCCCCCCATAGACTAGTTCACTGTGGGTTCAGTCTTAGCAGGACCCAGGGCTTCCCCTTCCACTGGTGCTCTTACTAGGATATTCATTGCTACCTATGGGGTCAGAGTCCAGGGTCAGTCCATGTATAGTCTTTAGGTAGTGGCTTAGTCCCTGGAAGCTCTGGTTGCTTGGCATTGTTGTACTTTTGGGGTCTCGAGCCCCTTCAAGCTCTTCCAGTTCTTTCTCTGATTCCTTCAATAGGGGACCTATTCTCAGTTCAGTGGTTTGCTGCTGGCATTCGCCTCTATATTTGCTGTATTCTGGCTGTGTCTCTCAGGAGCGATCTACATCCGGCTCCTGTCGGTCTGCACTTCTTTGCTTCATCCATCTTGTCTAATTGGGTGGCTGTATATGTATGGGCCACATGTGGGGCAGGCTCTGAATGGGTGTTCCTTCAGTCTCTGTTTTAATCTTTGCCTCTCCCTTCCCTGCCAAGGGTATTCTTTTTCCTCATTTAAAGAAGGAGTGAAGCATTCACATTTTGATCATCCGTCTTGAGTTTCGTTTGTTCTAGGGATCTAGGGTAATTCAAGCATTTGGGCTAATAGCCACTTATCAATGAGTGCATACCATGTATGTCTTTCTGTGATTGGGTTAGCTCACTCAGGATGATATTTTCCAGTTCCAACCATTTGCCTACGAATTTCATAAACTCGTTGTTTTTGATAGCTGAGTAATATTCCATTGTGTAGATGTACCACATTTTCTGTATCCATTCCTCTGTTGAAGGGCATCTGGGTTCTTTCCAGCTTCTGGCTATTATAAATAAGGCTGCGATGAACATAGTGGAGCACGTGTCTCTTTTATATGTTGAGGCATCTTTTGGGTATATGCGCAAGAGAGGTATAGCTGGATCATCAGGCAGTTCAATGTCCAATTTTCTGAGGAACCTCCAGACTGATTTCCAGAATGGTTTTACCAGTCTGCAATCCCACCAACAATGGAGGAGTGTTCCTCTTTCTCCACATCCTCGCCAGCATCTGCTGTCACCTGAGTTTTTGATCTTAGCCAATCGCACTGGTGTGAGGTGAAATCTCAGGGTTGTTTTGATTTGCATTTCCCTTATGACTAAAGATGTTGAACATTTCTTTAGGTGTTTCTCAGCCATTCGGCATTCCTCAGCTGTGAATTCTTTGTTTAGCTCTGAACCCCATTTTTTAATACGGTTATTTGTTTCCCTGCGGTCTAACTTCTTGAGTTCTTTGTATATTTTGGAAATAAGGCCTCTATCTGTTGTAGGATTGGTAAAGATCTTTTCCCAATCTGTTGGTTGCCGTTTTGTCCTAACCACAGTGTCCTTTGCCTTACAGAAGCTTTGCAGTTTTATGAGATCCCATTTGTCGATTCTTGATCTGAGAGCATAAGCCATTGGTGTTTTGTTCAGGAAATTTTTTCCAGTGCCCATGTGTTCCAGATGCTTCCCTAGTTTTTCTTCTATTAGTTTGAGTGTGTCTGGTTTGATGTGGAGGTCCTTGATCCACTTGGACTTAAGCTTTGTACAGGGTGATAAGGATGGATCGATCTGCATTCTTCTACATGTTGCCCTCCAGTTGAACCAGCACCATTTGCTGAAAATGCTATCTTTTTTCCATTGGATGGTTTTGGCTCCTTTGTCAAAAATCAAGTGACCATAGGTGTGTGGGTTCATTTCTGGGTCTTCAATTCTATTCCATTGGTCTATCTGTCTGTCTCTGTACCAATACCATGCAGTTTTTATCACTATTGCTCTGTAATACTGCTTGAGTTCAGGGATAGTGATTCCCCCTGAAGTCCTTTTATTGTTGAGGATAGCTTTAGCTATCCTGGGTTTTTTGTTATTCCAGATGAATTTGCAAATTGTTCTGTCTAACTCTTTGAAGAATTGGATTGGTATTTTGATGGGGATTGCATTGAATCTGTAGATTGCTTTTGGTAAAATGGCCATTTTTACCATATTAATCCTGCCAATCCATGAGCATGGGAGATCTTTCCATCTTCTGAGGTCTTCTTCAATTTCTTTCCTCAGTGTCTTGAAGTTCTTATTGTACAGATCTTTTACTTGCTTGGTTAAAGTCACACCGAGGTACTTTATATTATTTGGGTCTATTATGAAGGGTGTCGTTTCCCTAATTTCTTTCTCGGCTTGTTTCTCTTTTGTATAGAGGAAGGCAACTGATTTATTTGAGTTAATTTTATACCCAGCCACTTTGCTGAAGTTGTTTATCAGCTTTAGTAGTTCTCTGGTGGAACTTTTGGGATCACTTAAATATACTATCATGTCATCTGCAAATAGTGATATTTTGACCTCTTCTTTTCCGATCTGTATCCCTTTGATCTCCTTTTGTTGTCTGATTGCTCTGGCTAGAACTTCAAGAACTATATTGAATAAGTAGGGAGAGAGTGGGCAGCCTTGTCTAGTCCCTGATTTTAGTGGGATTGCTTCAAGTTTCTCTCCATTTAGTTTAATGTTAGCAACTGGTTTGCTGTATATGGCTTTTACTATGTTTAGGTATGGGCCTTGAATTCCTATTCTTTCCAGGACTTTTATCATGAAGGGGTGTTGAATTTTGTCAAATGCTTTCTCAGCATCTAATGAAATGATCATGTGGTTCTGTTCTTTCAGTTTGTTTATATAATGGATCACGTTGATGGTTTTCCGTATATTAAACCATCCCTGCATGACTGGGATGAAGCCTACTTGATCATGGTGGATGATTGTTTTGATGTGCTCTTGAATTCGGTTTGCCAGAATTTTATTGAGTATTTTTGCGTCGATATTCATAAGGGAAATTGGTCTGAAGTTCTCTTTCTTTGTTGTGTCTTTGTGTGGTTTAGGTATAAGAGTAATTGTGGCTTCGTAGAAGGAATTCGGTAGGGCTCCATCTGTTTCAATTTTGTGGAATAGTTTGGATAATATTGGTATGAGGTCTTCTATGAAGGTTTGATAGAATTCTGCACTAAACCCGTCTGGACCTGGGCTCTTTTTGGTTGGGAGACCTTTAATGACTGCTTCTATTTCCTTAGGAGTTATGGGGTTGTTTAACTGGTTTATCTGTTCCTGATTTAACTTCGATACCTGGTATCTGTCTAGGAAATTGTCCATTTCCTGAAGATTTTCAAATTTTGTTGAATATAGGTTTTTATAGTAAGATCTGATGATTTTTTGAATTTCCTCCGAATCTGTAGTTATGTCTCCCTTTTCATTTCTGATTTTGTTAATTTGGACACACTCTCTGTGTTCTCTCGTTAGTCTGGCTAAGGGTTTATCTATCTTGTTGATTTTCTCAAAGAACCAACTTTTGGTTCTGTTGATTCTTTCTATGGTCCTTTTTGTTTCTACTTGGTTGATTTCAGCTCTGAGTTTGATTATTTCCTGCCTTCTACTCCTCCTGGGTGTATTTGCTTCTTTTTGTTCTAGAGCTTTTAGGTGTGCTGTCAAGCTGCTGACATATGCTCTTTCCTGTTTCTTTCTGCAGGCACTCAGCGCTATGAGTTTTCCTCTTAGCACAGCTTTCATTGTGTCCCATAAGTTTGAGTATGTTGTATCTTCATTTTCATTAAATTCTAAAAAGTTTTTAATTTCTTTCTTTATTTCTTCCTTGACCAGGTTATCATTGAGTAGAGCATTGTTCAATTTCCACGTATATGTGGGCATTCTTCCCTTATTGTTATTGAAGACCAGTTTTAGGCCGTGGTGGTCCGATAGCACGCATGGGATTATTTCTATCTTTCTGTACCTGTTGAGGCCCGTTTTTTGACCAATTATATGGTCAATTTTGGAGAAAGTACCATGAGGAGCTGAGAAGAAGGTATATCCTTTTGCTTTAGGATAGAATGTTCTATAAATATCCGTTAAGTCCATTTGGCTCATGACTTCTCTTAGTCTGTCTACATCACTGTTTAATTTCTGTTTCCATGATCTGTCCATTGATGAGAGTGGGGTGTTGAAATCTCCCACTATTATTGTGTGAGGTGCAATGTGTGTTTTGAGCTTTAGTAAGGTTTCTTTTACATATGTAGGTGCCCTTGTATTTGGGGCATAGATATTTAGGATTGAGAGTTCATCTTGGTTGATTTTTCCTTTGATGAATATGAAGTGTCCTTCCTTATCTTTTTTGATGACTTTTAGTTGGAAATTGATTTTATTTGATATTAGAATTGCTACTCCAGCTTGCTTCTTCTGACCATTTGCTTGGAAAGTTGTTTTCCAGCCTTTCACTCTGAGGTAGTGTCTGTCTTTGTCTCTGAGGTGTGTTTCCTGTAGGCAGCAGAATGCAGGGTCCTCGTTGCGTATCCAGTTTGTTAATCTATGTCTTTTTATTGGGGAGTTGAGGCCATTGATATTGAGAGATATTAAGGAATAGTGATTATTGCTTCCCGTTATATTCATATTTGATGTGAGGTTATGTTTGTGTGCTTTCATTCTCTTTGTTTTGTTGCCAAGACGATTAGTTTCTTGCTTCTTCTAGGGTATAGCTTGCCTCCTTATGTTGGGCTTTACCATTTATTATCCTTTGTAGTGCTGGATATGTAGAAAGATATTGTGTAAATTTGGTTTTGTCATGGAATATCTTGGTTTCTCCATCAATGTTAATTGAGAGTTTTGGTGGATACAGTAATCTGGGCTGGCATTTGTGTTCTCTTAGGGTCTGTATAACATCAGTCCAGGATCTTTTGGCCTTCATAGTTTCTGGCGAGAAGTCTGGTGTGATTCTGATAGGTCTCCCTTTATATGTTACTTGACCTTTTTCCCTTACTGCTTTTAATATTCTTTCTTTATTTTGTGCGTTTGGTGTTTTGACAATTATGTGACAGGAGGTGTTTCTTTTCTGGTCCAATCTATTTGGAGTTCTGTAGGCTTCCTGTATGTCTATGGGTATCTCTTTTTTTAGGTTAGGGAAGTTTTCTTCTATGATTTTGTTGAAGATATTTACTGGTCCTTTGAGCTGGGAGTCTTCACTCTCTTCTATACCTATTATCCTTAGGTTTGATCTTCTCATTGAGTCCTGGATTTCCTGTATGTTTTGGACCAGTAGCTTTTTCCGCTTTACATTATCTTTGACAGTTGAGTCAATGATTTCTATGGAATCTTCTGCTCCTGAGATTCTCTCTTCCATCTCTTGTATTCTGTTGGTGAAGCTTGTATCTACAGCTCCTTGTCTCTTCTTTTGGTTTTCTATATCCAGGGTTGTTTCCATGTGTTCTTTCTTGATTGCTTCTATTTCCATTTTTAATTCCTTCAACTGTTTGATTGTGTTTTCCTGGAATTCTTTCAGGGATTTTTGCGATTCCTCTCTGTAGGCTTCTACTTGTTTATTAATGTTTTCCTGTGCTTCCCTAAGTGTGTTCAGGTCTTTCCTGAAGTCCTCCAGCATCATGATCAAATATGATTTTGAAACTAGATCTTGCTTTTCTGGTGTGTTTGGATATTCCATGTTTGTTTTGGTGGGAGAATTGGGCTCCGATGATGGCATGTAGTCTTGGTTTCTGTTGCTTGGGTTCCTGCGCTTGCCTCTCGCCATCAGATTATCTCTAGTATTACTTTGTTCTGCTATTTCTGACAGTGGCTAGACTGTCCTATAAGCCTGCGTGTCAGGAGTGCTGTATACCTGTTTTCCTCTCTTTCAGTCAGTTATGGGGACAGAGTGTTCTGCTTTCGGGCGTGTAGTTTTTCCTCTCTACAGGTCTTCAGCTGTTCCTGTGGGCCTGTGTCTTGAGTTCACCAGGCAGCTTTCTTGCAGCAGAAAATTTGGTCTTACCTGTGGTCCCGAGGCTCAGGTTTGCTCGTGGGGTGCTGTCCAGGGGCTCTCTGCAGTGGCAGCAACCAGGAAGACCTGTGCCGCCCCTTCCGGGAGCTTCAGTGCACCAGGGTTCCAGATGGTCTTTGGCTTTTTCCTCTGGCGTCCGAGATGTGTGTGCAGGGAGCAGTCTCTTCTGGTTTCCCAGGCCTGTCTGCCTCTCTGAAGGTTTAGCTCTCCCTCCCACGGGATTTGGGTGCAGAGAACTGTTTATCCGGTCTGTTTCCTTCAGGGTCCGGCGGTTTCTCTCGCAGGGGTCCTGCCGCTCCTGGGCCCTCCCCCACGGGAGCCCAGAGGCCTTATACAGTTTCCTCTTGGGCCAGGGATGTGGGCAGGGGTGAGCAGTGTTGGTGGTCTCTTCCGCTCTGCAGCCTCAGGAGTGCCCACCTGACCAGGCGGTTGGGTCTCTCTCTCACCGGGTCTGGGAGCAGAGAGCTGCTGCGGGCCGGGATCCGCGGGTGTGGGACTTCCGGTAAACACAGAACGTGCCCGGTTCTAGAGAAATTCTGCTTCCGTGTGTCCCAAGCTCACCAGGCAGCTTTCTTGCAGCAGAAAATTTGGTCTTACCTGTGGTCCCGAGGCTCAGGTTTGCTCGTGGGGTGCTGTCCAGGGCGTAATATTTTTTTATACATTTCAAATTCACTTTTAGCTCTGTCTATACTCTGTGCTTTGAAAAGTGTGCAGCATGGATTATGTGAAGCATACAGTCCTTCAGGATCAATTCTGATTCTTACAATTTACACATAATATTTTTGGTTTCAGTAGGTGCATCTTATCACATTCAATACTTTTGTTATACATATAATGTTTGTAATTAAGACTGTGGTTATTTATTTATTTATTTAGGCACACTTTCTTGTTCCTCTTACTCCTCAGTGCCTACCCAAGGTAGGCATAGCTATGCACCATGCACTTGATGTGACTGATGCAAATGCATGAGCCCCGAATGCTCTGACCAGTCTGTTGGTCCTGTAGAGTGACACATGTAAGATCTAGACATTACCTAAAGCTGGAGGCAAACCTGACTGAGCCAGTGTACAGCACAGGTTGTTCTGAGCCTTTTGCAGGTATATGAGTGAAAAGCTTATGATTGCGATTTGGTCAGGAGTACTGGGTAATTTTGTTGTACAACATCTTTGTGGTTGATCCAAAGTCATAACTCCCATTTTATACTGTTGAGTTTCTTGAAGCTATAGTCTGATCCATCATAATTTACTCACGTGAGCTTGGAAGTCACATTTCTTGTGCAAATGATTAAAGAACCCTGAGGAAGGGGAAATCAAGATTCAGGAAAGAAAAAGGTAATTAGTAACAGTAATTTTAGGTCAAGGATTGTATTATTTAGAGAGCACAATGAACTTGCCTTCCAGATATATCTTGGTAATCTGAGAATGTATAAGAACCAGAGATTCATATTGCAGTCAACCTGGAATCTCCAATTATCCTTGAATCATATTTGAGGGCACCAAAGTAATCAGAGAAGTGATAATGGATAGAAAGGAGCACTAGGACTCCTCCCCTCTCACTGCTCATTCCCATTATCTCACATTAAGAGCAAGTCCCAGGTGGAAAGCATCTACATCCATTTGAAGAAAATGAGTTAATAGAAGGTGCCCGAGAGATAGCATCACAAGCCACAGGGGGAAGCATTGGTTGGTCCTCTTGTGATTGCTGCATGATACCGCTGTCTCTTTCTATGGTTAAAAAGAGGCATCAGCTTCCTGAGTCGAAATGTGTCATCAGCTGGAAAGAAAAAACCTGGATCTGGGACATCCAGATGTGACAATGACTTCAGTGTCCATCAGGAGCTCTGTCTAAACCAGATCAAAATCATCCTGTGTCCCTTTTCTGGAAGCTTTTCCAGATGACTAAGCATTTGGGTCACACCCTCCTGCCTTTTGTATCACCCACTACAGAGATTGATTTAATGTGTCCTGTGGCTGATGCCTTTCATTTAGACAGGAATAACACCAAGAACCAGAACCATGGGGCTCAAATTCTTAGGACGTGGAAAGCATCTAAAGAGCCTAGGCATACATCCAGCCTCCATTGTCCTTGACAGCAGCCACTGGGTAGTAAAAATTTCCCATTCCATATGTGCTTAACTCTCATCTGAAATTCTTGTTTATCTGTGTGGCTTTGAAGAAGCAGGTGACTAGGACAAAGCATGTTTAGAAAAGACAACTTGTTCAGGGTTCAGATGATACTCCAAAAAGAACACATGACTTTATCCTCCCCCTTTCAGCTTGCAAAAATAAATTGGGGGCATATTGCCAAGCTTCCATATATACTGCCTTGAAATTCAAGCAGACCCTAATGAGGGAAGTGTGTGTAAAGAAATATACTTTTAGGTGGAGATGACAAATATCACAGGAATCTATTTTCTAATCACCATGCAACTTAAAGATGATAATGTATGTGGGTGTGTATGTGTGGTGCACACTATTTAGCATGTTAGCAACAACAATAGTGGTAATGGCATTTACTGTGTCCTATTGTGGCAGACAGTATGCAAAATGCTTTAGACGTCCCGTCTTAATTAGCCCTTTTGATAATGCTAGACACTAGAACTCTGCACTGCTATTCTACAAATAAGGAACCTAAAATTAAGAAAAGGAAAAGTCTTTGTTTAAAGTAACACCTAGGATTTAATCTTGTGAAGTCTTACCGCTGCTGCTGGCTTGTAAGGTTAAAATAAAATTTTACATACAGACTATGTTAATAAAAGCATGGGAAACATTTCCCATAATTTTTGTTACATTGGTTTGTGGTTTGAGTGGAGGTCATGGGACAAGGACTGAAGTCAGTCCTTTCTTTCCATCATGTGGGTCCTAGATTATGCTTAGGTGTCAAGGTTTGGGATAAGTGCTTAACCACTGAAATGTCTTGATTTCATTTTGTGGAGTTTGGTTTTGTAGATAGGGTCATACTATGCAGTCGTATGGGTTTGAACATGAGACCCTCCTGCCTCAGTAGTGGGTACTTTCTTGGTCTTTTTTAACCTTCCATCTTTAGTTAAATGAAACAAACTGTGATTTTCATTAATTCACTAAGGGAACTTCTGATTACACATTTGTTAAACAAATTAACCACCATGCCTAATCACACTTCAAATGGCAATGTAATTTCAGGCTTGTTTCTTTTGGGCATGGTCCTATGGCTTGAACCCACCACAGTCTGGTGCATGCTAAGTAGTCTTAATACATTTTTCAGAACTTCAAGTCAATCTCTGTGAGCAAAAATATGTAAAGATGGTCCTCTTTGTCTCTAGAGAGTATGAAATACATACTGTGGCATGTATCTGTGAATTGATTTGTGCTACCAATCTGTTATTTTTTTCTTTCTTTTTTAAAAATTGGATATTTTATTTACATTTCAAGTATTAACCCTCTTCCCTGTTTTCCCTCCATAAACCTTCCAACCCCTCCGACCCCCACTGCTTCTATGAGGGTGCCCCACCCACTCACTCCAACCTCACCTCCCTAGTATTCCCCTACACTGGGGCATTGAGCTCCACAGGACCAAAGCCTCCTCTCCCATTGATGCCAGATAAGGCCATCCTGTGCTACATGTTCAACTGTAGCAATGGGTTCCTCCATGTGTACTCTTTGGTTGATGGTTTATCCCTGAGCACTCTGGGGTATCTGGTTATTTGATAATGTTCTTCCTATGGGGGTCAGCTCCTTCAGTCCTTCCCCTAACTCCTCCATTGGGGTCCCATGCTCAGTTCAATGATTGGTTGCAAGCATCTACATCTGCATCTGTAAGTCTCTGGCGAGCCTCTTAGAAGAGATCTATATCAGGCTCCTGTCAGCAAGCACTTGTTGGCATCAACAATAGTGTCTGGGTTTGGTGTAAGCATATGGAATGGATTCCCAGGTAGAGCAGTCTCTGGATGGCCTTTCCTTCAGTTTGCTCCAATCTTTGTTCCTGTATTACCTTTAAAATGGAGCAATTTGGGGTTAAAATTTTGGAGATGAATGGATGACCCTATTTCTTAATCAGGGGCCATGCCTAACCTCTGCATATGGTCTCTCCAGGTTCCCCTTCCCCTTTGTTGGGTATTTCAATTGTCGTCCCTGTTGGATCCTGGGAGTCTCCTGCTTTCCTGCCATCTGGGACTTTCTGTTATATTTTAACTTCACATTTTCCTGCATCTGCAAGCTCTACTTTGCACTCTCTTACTAAAGAACCCGGGGCAAGGGCTTGAGAGTTGGCTTAGCACTTAAGAGAACGTCCTGCTCTTTCAGAGGATCTGGGTTAGGTTCTGACACCTACATAGTAGGTCAAAATTGTCTCCAACAACCGTTTTAGAAAATTCAACACTCTCTCTGCTGTGGACACAAGCTACCTTTACATACATGCAGGCTCAGCACTCATGTTTATAAAGTAAAACTTTAAGAAATTCTTCTCAAAAAGTGGCAGAGCCTGTTACATCATGTCTTCAAATAGGGGTTGTCTATGTACTGTAGTTTGGATAAATAATGCTCTACCTACAAAGACACAGAGGCCCATAAAATGAAATCTTGCTCCCCTTACCAGTCAAGCTGTTTTGGAATGACCTTATGGGTGGGGGAGGCCAAGCAAATGGAACAGCTCACTAAGCATGTACTCAGTGTTATTATATCTTAACTCGATACCATCCTGCTTCCAGTTGGCTATTGAAGTCTAACCTTCTGCTTATCCAATCTACAAATTTATCCTTAAATTATATATGTTGTATATTTCGTCACACAACAAGAAAAATGTCTGGTTAAAATGAGATAGAGATAGCCTGTGCAATGACACTCATAGGTTCTTGAGCTTGCACATTCGGTCATCAGCTCCAGGTGCTGTCCTGGGAATTGTGGAAATGTTAGGAGTTAAGGGGTTTCTGGGTAGGCCGGTTCCACTTCAGGCTTGAGCTCTCTGCTTTCTCTTCTATCAAGATATGAGGTTGCCAGTGGCACAGTCTCTGCTGTCATATTCTTTTTTACACTTTCTTCAATAATGTTAGACGATACCATCTCAGATTATTTGCAAAATGAATCCCTCTACTGCTAATTTGTCTCTGTGAGTTATTGTTCTTACAATAACAATAGTATATTATATACCAAGTGCTCAAATCTTAATTTTGTATAATATTATTCATGGGCACACTATATTTATATTGTTTCAATCCCACATCAACCCTCCAACTATTCCCATGATCTCCCCCCAAAGTTCAGGATCTCATCTATAATTGTTATTCTTGTGTGTGTGTGTGTGTGTGTGTGTGTGTGTGTGTGTGTGTGTGTGTGTGTAATTTAGGATTGGGTGATCTATCAGTGTACTAATCAATAAATAAATCTGTTTTTCATTCCCCCAGAAGCCAATGAATGAATTTCTAGCTCTTCATTTACATTGTGGGACCTTGGGAACTTCTTCCCTAACCACATGGTGCGTCAGCTAGTGTGATCTTACGCAGATATTTGTATTGGTGATCATTCGCAGGTGCAATATTCTCGACATACACAGAAGACACTATGGTGTAGCGTGCCTCTGGGTCCTCTGTCTCTCAGAACCTTTTTACCACATCATCCAAGTTATCAGTGAGCCTTAGGTATAGGGGCTGTGTTACAAAAATCCATGTGGCCAATTTCGTCTAATAAGGGTGTGTGCTTTGAAAATTATGTTTCTGATACTTATGGTATGCTTATGCACTTAGTGAACCATATGTCTAGTTTGGCTTACCAGTTCCATAGGATTAGGATGTACTGGGCCAGGATTCTAGCTTAGGTGTCATAATCAAAATCTCATGTGAACCTTGAACTCTGATTGGCTTGCAGAACCATTCATAGACCCAGCCCTGTCCAATCAATCGCTAACCAATTTACTGACATATCAGCTATAATTATTAATGTTTTAAGCCACTATATTTTAGGTAATTTGTGATGCAGAAAAATATAATTGGAACAGAACATAACTATTCATGTATCTGGTGTTTGCCACAGCACATGTTGACAAAGGTGACTTTCTTCAATAAGAAAAGACATAGCCCATCCCAATTTGAAGTGATGGAATCATGTTAAAGTCACCTATACAAAAAAGTGAGGGAAGTGTACTCAGGGATAAAATGTGTCAGTGCTTCCACTTTGGCAAACAAAGCTAGAAACAGAGACCCTGAGCTCCATCTCAGCACACGTGTATCCCAACAGTCCAGGCAGGTTTCACAGACTGATTATTTTCCTGGCTACAATTGGTTATTTCCAAGTCACAGACAGTTCTCCTCTTTACTTCTGATTTTTTTTTTATTTCTGTTAAAATGACAGCATCTGATTTAGCTCCTGGAAATGGACAGAGTGTTTGGGGAGGGGTGGGCACATGGAGGGAAAGAGCAGGGAAGGAAAGGAAAAAATTACCCACCAAAATGTGTTTTACAATTATAAAGTGCTAATGAAATTTGAAATAACAACAATAATTATGCTTCGAAGGCCAGAGCCTCATCATGAATATTCATTCCCATGTTATCTTTCTAGAACAAAAATTGAGTGGAACACTGCCATGTGTGTAGGGCAATTTTGCTGGGTTGGACAATTTCCTTCTCAACTTTTCATTTTTACCTGTACAAGGGCCGGTACCTTCTTGAGACTGTCTGTCTTGTAATATTTTTTCCAACAGCTGTGATTTGTGTTTTACTGTGTGTCTGTATACAGATACCTTAAGCTTATGTAGAAGGTTTTTTAAAATAACAAGACAATGTTAAATTGGCCAAGAAGTGAGGGAGGGATAGGGGTAGGAGCTGAAGCAGCTTTTCAAAGCAGCTAAATGGTCACAGGTGGACTAGCTCTTTGACCTTGAACTTGGCAGCCTGAGACGTGTACTATAGAATCTAACACATTTTTTTTAATCGACTGGCATGGAAGACTAGGAAATTCCTGTTGAATTATCAATAGAGGATTGCTGTCTCAAGTAGCCTTCCCTTAGCTTCTATGACTGAACAGTAGATTGGTGCAGTAGCAGACATTACAATTCACTGCGATTCTATGTGCACAGTGGTAGTCTGTTCAATGTGAGCCATGTTGTATCACCAGGTGGGTGATTTAGACATTTTCCTTGAGATGGGAAGTCAAAGTTTTGACGCTGGCTGGGTGGCTGATATTTCTTAAGTAGCTGTTCTTCATTGGCTTTTCCTTGGTACATGTTACTTGGGCTAGGGGAAGGGGAAGAGGGAAACTCTGTGTGTGTGTGTGTGTGTGTGTGTGTGTGTGTGTGTGTGTTATATGAGTGTGTGTGTATGAGTGTGCATATGTGTGTGGTATGTTTATGTGTGTTTGTAAGAGAGGGAGAGAGAGAGAGAGAGAGAGAGAGAGAGAGAGAGAGAGAGAGATTGATTTTAAAAGTCACAATAGCCCAGATTAGAGTTCATCTCCAACCTTCTTCCAAGGGCCCTGTCTCCTAGACAGAGGTCTTCTGACTAGGTTTCACACAGGACTCTTCTCTACAGTTTACAGTGAGGTTACCTGTCTCTTAGAAGGTTACATGATTCCCATTGTCACCAAGGAAGGAAAAGTTCAAATTACCCAGCTTGATGCAATTATTGGCTAGTATGTCAGGGCTGAATCAGAATGTCAGTACTAGTAACATCATTTCATCAAGTCAGGAAGAGCAGGAAGGAACCACATCCTTCAACAAAGCCCAAGGGAAGAATGAGAGCCATGGGCTGTGAGCCCAGGGCTTTCTTCCCCAGGGGCCTGGAAAAGAGCCAAATGGCCCAAGTCAAGTCACTAGGCAGAGAGTTGTGGAGACAGGGGTGAGCCTGTGGAAATTGCCAAGGGCCATGTGCCTTGGGAGGGAGAGGTCCCAGGGTTACCATGCTGATGGCATGGGACAGGAGAAAAAGCACAATAATATGGCAAATGTTGACACAAGGAGACTTCTGAAGTAGTTGTGATGATGTCACCTAGAGCTCACTCCCTAACAATACTCCAAAGCGATTTATTTTGGAATCTATGGCTCTGCTGCTTGAAGATTGACCTAACCTTTGGTAAGTCACAGTTGGCAGATGTGCTAATCACAAGTAGCATACTGGGAGTATTATTAACCATTTGATAGCACTCGGGTCCCCTTTTTTCTTTATTTGTTTATTTATTTATTTGTTTCCCCCACTTTTTCTTGGTTTTATTTAATATTTTATGTATTTACATTTAAAATGGTATCCCTTTTCCTGGTTTCCCCTTCAGATACCCCCTGTCCCATCCACCTACCCCTGCTTCTATGAGGGTGTTCTTCCTCTTACCTACCCATTCCCAACTTACTGTCCCGGCATGGCCCTACACTGAGGCATCAAGTCTTTTCAGGACCAAGGGCCTCTCCTACTATTGATGCCAGACAATGCCATCCTCTGGCTACACATATGGCTGGAGCCATGTGTACTCGTTGATTGGTGATTTAGTCCCTGGAAGCTCTGGGAGGTCTGGTTGTTTGATATTGTTCTTCCTATGAAATTGCAAACCCCTTCAGCTCCTTCAGTTCTTTCTCTAACTCTTCCATTGGGGTCCCCATGCTCAGTCCAATAGTTGGCTATGAATATCTTTCTCTGTATTTGTCAGGCTTTGGCAAAGCCTCTCAGTAGACATCTATAACAGGCTCCTGTCAGCAAGCACTTCTTGGCATTAGCAATAGTGTCTGGGTTTCGTGTCTGTATATGGGATGGCAATTACCATCAAAATTCCCTGTCAATTCTTCAGGGAGTTAGAAAGAGCAATTTGCAAATTCATTTGGAATAACCAAAAACCCAGTATAGTGAAAACTATTCCCAACAATAAAAGAACTTCTGGGGGAATCACCATCCCTGACCTCAAGCTGTATTACAGAGCAATAATGATAAAAACTGCATGGTTTTGGTATAGAGAGAGGCAGGTAGATCAATGACATAGAATTGAAGACCCAGAAATGAACCAACACACCTATGGTCACTTGATCTTTGACAAACAATCCACTGGAAAGAAGACAGCATTTTCAACAAATGGTGCTGGTTCAACTGGCAGTCAGCATGTGGAAGAATGCAAAACGACTCATTCTTATCTCCTTGTACAAAGCTCAAGTCCAAGTGGATCAAGAACCTCCAAATAAAACTATATACACTGAATCTAATAGAAGACAAAGTGGGGAAGAGCCTCAAACACATGGACACAGGGGGAAATTTCCTGCACAGAATACCAATGGCTCTAAGATCAACAATAGACAAATGGGACCTCATAAAATTGCAAAGATTCTGTATGGCAAAGGACAATGTCAATATGACAATACAGCAACCACCAGATTGAGAAAAGATCTTTACCAATCCTACATCTGATAGAGGGCTAATGTCCAAAATATACAAAGAACTCAAGATGTTAGACTCTAGAGACCCAAATAATCCTATTAACAATGGGGTATAGAGCAAAACAAAGAATTCTCAACTGAGGAATATCAAATGTCTGAGAAGCACCTAAAGAAAAGCTCAACATTCTTAGTCTTCAGGGAAATGCAAATCAAAACAACCTTGAGCTTCCACTTCACATCAGTCAGAATAGTTAAGATAAAAAATTCAGGTCCCTTTCAATCCATAACTTTATTCAGTGTTGACAATATTCCACGAAGGTAAAAGTTAACACCCTCATTATTCACAGAGAAAACTGGGACTCAAAGAAGTTAGTCCAAAGCCAAGTTACAAAGCTAGCAAGCAGCTAAGGGTCAAACACAGGTATTCTACCTGCAGACCCAGGTTCATGAAGTTTACACAGCTGGCTTTGGGCCTGTGGTCTGTATAAAAGCATTTGGAGACTTCTTCCAAGGGTCTCCTTCACTTTTTTTCATCCTGAAACATTTGATCCCTTTCCAACCTTATTTGTTTCCTGTAGATTCAAATGCAGTCTCCATTTAAGACCTTGGTGAAGGACACCTCCTGTAAGAGAGTGTCCTGCGTGTCTTGTGATTCACATTCTGAAGCACATTCTTATTGTCTCTTCTCCTGCTGTTATGGACATTTGAAGAATGAACTAACATTAGGAATGGAAGACAAAGTGTCACTTGATCTCAGAGACAGAGCAGCATTTGCTGTTCTGTAAAACTCTGTGGTTGGCACAAGCATGAGGCATCCATGTCAACATTCCTCACAGGCCTCAGTATAAGACAGTAATCCATTTATCTATCACATAAAACAAACATAGAGACAGATAGTAAGAAACTGTCTTATCAGTTCAACAGTCATCATGGATCTGAATTACTTCTATAGCTCTGCTTCAACCCCAAGATATGGGTCTTGTCTTCATAGTTCAAAGTGACTGTGAGTTTCAGACATCGCAAGCCCGATATGGTTAATGGGACAGATTAAAAGAAGGCATCATAAAAATATGAAATACCATGCTTGCTTATCTCTCTTGGGCCAGACATAGATAAATATTTGTTATTGGTGTCAGAATATCTAAAGGCTGATTTTTAAAGCATTTAGTTATGGGCTAAGGCTTGCAGGTAAAAAGGAACATTATGTCCTTAAAGAACAGGTGGTAACTAGTGTACACTATTTGGGGAAAGAACTAGTAATTTCACTACACTATGTTCTTGGTAAATAATCAATTTAATAAGTGTTCATTATAACTCATGTTGTGGTATCTTCTGTATGAAGCCCTGAGGGTGTATAATTCAGTAAGAAAGTAAAATTCCCCAGTTGCTAGGAAGTAATACCCGACTCAATAAAAAGTAAAATATCTCTTGCCAAAAATGTGTGGTGGGAGCTATGCTAGTGAGAGTAAAGGGTGGACAGAAATTCAGAGTGAATAAGATGCCTGGTGCAAGAAGTGTTGATTTTAATTGTTCTGTTCTGATAGGTACACGTGAATGAGAGCCAATGTCTTGGTACTGAGTGAATAAAGAACCATAGAAAAGAATAGTGAGAGGACTCCAATCTGGGTGTGTAGGTGTGTGTATATGATTTCACATCTCCTAAACTCACCTTTTGTTAGGCTACCTATGCGCTGAAAGACTATCCAATAGACATTCAACAGATTTAGTTTTTCTTGTCCTACATCCATTTCTCTCAGGATTCTGCATCAGCACCAAGCAGAGCTCTCCAGCTTAGACACCAAAAGTCGTGGATAAAGTTGAGATTGAATTTGATTTTTTCCCCTTGAGTTGACATACAGGAGCCTGTCCCTTAATTACTAGTCATTGCCCTTCACACACAGAAAAAAATGGTAACCTGCTCAGCCCATCAAAGTCTGCCCTTTGAAATGCTGAACTAGACAGTGAACGGAAAATATCTGCCAAAAAGCCTTCTGTTCTCCCAGAGATAAAAGCAGCTTGAAATGCATGTAAGTCCTGTGCCCTTGTTAATTAATCAGGATTCACATTAAAAGCTTAAACGCCTTTGAAGCACGAAACTCCAAAAAGCTAGCACCTTTTTTTCCTGTTCTGTAGAGGAAAAACAGGTGGATGAGGCAACCCAGATAGATGTATGTGAAAGAGTCTGCAAAGTTGGTTCGTTTCTTGTCTGTCAGGAGGGATAAATGACCAATTGCCAAAGTGAGGAGTGCCATGTTTATGGAGTCCACTTTGTCACAAGCTCAGCACTACCAAAGCCTGTGATACAACCTTCTTACTGATATCCATCTTCCCCAAGGAGCATCATAGGAATTTCTATTCATTCATGCAACATGTACTTGGTCACTTTCTAGTATTTGCCAGGCTTGAGGGAGACATATTAATGCAGAAGACAAGTGTTTATGCCTTTTGAATAATCTGATACAGTGGTGCAGGTGGGGAGATTTTGTTCCTCATGACACTCTAAGTTGTTGTGAAAGGGGAAAATGATACTATGGTCAGGTAGGTAGAGGTAAGGGACACTGATAAATGTCTGTTTATGCATAGGGTAGAATCCGCAGCAAAAGTTATCTGCTCTAAAATGTCAGTAGTACTGATGCTGAGGTAGTCTCAGTGGTAGAGAGAAAAGTTTCAACAATTTCAATGAAACAAAATAAATGCCATGTTGGAGCAAAACAAAGTCATCTGGTGTCAGAGAAGCTTCCCCATGGAAGTGGTATATCAGCCGCAACTTTATGGATTAACATGAGTCAAGAGGCTGAGCAGGGCAAGCAAGATGAACAGCATGGACAAGAGGTCATAGGTAGAAAAGAGCAAATACTAGTACGACATAGTATTGGAAGACAGGAAGAAGACTAACAGCGGGAGAAGTCTGATCACAGGAATGGCTTAAAGTCAGAAGTCTGAAAATGTGAACTAAGAGACAAGGAAGGCAAGGAATATTGAACTAAAAAAAATAAATAAAATAACTACACAGGTATCGGCAGAATGAATGAATGTTTTTTGGAGAAAAGGAATCTAAAACGAATGTAAAGAATGTGTCATTTCAGCTTTGCCTTGATGGACAGACAGTCTCCATTGCTGCTGTTCTCAGAGCCTGTCATATATTGAACTGCCTTAGTGCTCTCTGCACCCTACCTTCTGTCAGAGCACAGGTGCAGCTTAATGAGCGGAGTGTCACCTAGGTTACATTCCACAGAGGACACCTCTTATGTGCTGTTCCGAGCTGGGATCGGCAGGCAAACACATTCAAAGCACAAAACACCTCCTGCACTATATTTGATGCTGTGTCCATTATGTATTCATGAACATGAATACTGGATGTTTGTGTGAACTTATAAAAACTTGCATTTTGTATTAGGCTGTGTTTCTCAAAGAGCTTCTCCAACTATAGCCCCATTTCTAGGGCTGGAGAAATGTCTTGGTGGTTAAGGACACCTGTTGCTTTTGCTGGGGAACGGAGTTCAGTTCTCAGCATCCATACTGTGGCTTATAATTATCTGGAACTCTAGTTTTAAAGTGTTGAACACTCTCTTCTGATTTCTGTAGGCACCAGACATGCATGTGGTGCACTTATACAATGCAGGTAAACACACACACACATACATAAAAATAAATACATTTAAAACAATGAATATCACATTTTCTGCATAATAATAACCTCCGGCAGGTAAAGAATACATTGTTGTACTCATACTACAGATAAGAATGTCATTGTACACAAAGACACCCTATCCCAAACATACCGCCATTGTTGCTGTTACTCATCCAGGGATGCTTCTTGGTCTCATAGTTGGTAATTCATATCCTCTAGCCCAGTGTCAATAATCCATACACTGAGAACATATGCTCTTGTATGTTGAGGACAGCATATGCTGGGAAAAATTCTCAGTCTAGGACAGCTATCTTCTGTGCAATCAAAATTGAGTAGAATCTATAAATGTGACTGTTTGATACTCAAATCAGATTTACTCAGATATTTTATCTTCCTAATCAATCTCATGGGTTGTTAGTTTCATCAGTTACAAAACTGAGACACTTATAGTTTAGTATCATATTAAGACTGAGTCATGTAAACAAATGATTGGCCTTATCATGAACTTTTATACTCATCTAATTAAAAAATGTTATTTATGGATGGCGATTAACCTTGAAATCATCTAAAGTGAGTCACCAATTACCAAAGTAAATTTTCTGGGGAACTTATTTCTTCTTATTTCTTCTTGAATTTGTATACTGGTTTGGTAAAAATCAGGCATGACCATCCTTAATTAGATGCCCTGGAGCATGGCACGCCTCATTTGTTGTTATTGTTGTTTGTTTGTTTGATTTTGATACAGGGTTTCACTCTCAGGTCTAGAATGCACATGTACCCACCTATCTCTGCCTTCTAAGTGATGCAGTGAAAGGAGTGTACTAACTTACCTACAAAATGTGTAGCCTACACTGGCCTTGAGCTCCTTACCCTCCTGCCTGCCTTCACCTCTCTAACCTGCCCTGCCAGCATGAGGCATGACAACCAACAGCAATGCTTCAAAACCTTTTCACTTGAAGATTGACAAAGATGCCCCCACTTGTTTTCCTTTTGTTCTCTCGCTACCAATCATTTTTTTATCCCTGTGTCTCCTCTCACCTACTTCTCTATAAGACCTTTTCCATCTTTTGTGATGGTTTACATAATAAACCCTTCTAACACAGACTAATTCTAAATAAAGCAGAGTTGTGTTGAATGGTTTGAACCAGACATTAAATTCATTTCCAGGCTTTCAAATCTCTCAGCCTTGTATATTTTTTTGCATTTGTATAAACAACTGTCTTTTCTTTATCTTCTACCTGGGGTGACACATACACACGTGCACACACATACAGACACACACACACACACACACACACACATACACACACACACACACACACGCACACACACACTTACTTTGCAGACACAGAAACGGTTCCTACACAAACTTTGCTGAGACATTGTTTTTATACAAATAAATCACTTCCTTCTCAAGGAAGCAAGTACCTTGGCCACGTGGCAAGAGTGGGCGAGAGGACTCTTCCTTCTGTAATACTCACCCTGACTGCCAATCATATAGCAGAAAAACAAGAAAAGCCTTTGTATATTGAGCAGTGCTAGGGAGGGCTGTCTATGCTGGGCACAGGCTCCACGGCTGTACCCTCAAGGTGACTCTGTTTACCTGCCACAGCATTATCTGAAGGACCCTGAGTCAGGAGACAGATCTGATTAGTGGTCACAGACAAACAGGATGACTTCTGAGCTCTGCAAGAAAAGAAAAGCATCCACCAGTTTCCAGAGCTAATATTAAATCGAAACAGAAGTCTTGGACAGATGAAGAATGACTGGGAGATTCCACAGAGGGCATCCCCTCCTCCCACATGACTCTAGGTGTGCGTGTGGAATCACACATAACATATTGATGAGTTGTAAATATACAGATGCTGGTAATGTGCTTTCCCTATTGAACAAAGGAAGAAAACACACAAATGGGTTAATTAGCTCATATGCAGAATTTAATTAGAGCATCTTTGTTCATCCAGCTTCCACCAGAATCTCAATTATCAACCTCTATTTTCAGGGGTTTTGAACACGAACATAAATTTTCACTTGGGGGTTCTCATTGGAAGGTTGGGGTCTCAGCTGCTTTCTAAATGACAGTGGTAAACACTTTTAAATGAAATTTTGATTACTTTGAAGTCATCCCATTATCACAGGGAACAATGACTCTTTTCAGCCTTCAAAAGGTATTCCCCTCCTTTGAATGTATACATGAGAAATTAGATTTTGGGAAGTTCAGAATGAAGTCAAAGCTGGGAACTCAGAAGTTTTCTTCCCAGGAGATGCAACTACTATAATGATTTTGATCAAGCTGACACAATTTTAATCCTCACAATGGCCCTGCATGTGGTACTGTTTGCACCATCATTTTCTAGAAAAAAATGGGTTGTGGAGAGGATAAAAGGGCTTGATCCTTAAGTTAAGGTATTTCGGGTCCAAAGTCTTCACTCCCAATCAGTCTGCTTGCAATTTTCTCAATAAGGCAACAGACAGTCTTGCTGAGAGAAAGGAAATCAATTCTAATGGAAACATAAAGTTAAACATAGACTTCTATGATAAGAATGGCATAGCTTCAAGCTATTTTGATTCAGAACAACAAGAATCAGACACACCCTTGACTTACACCAAAGGGGAGTCATTTTATGTTTGTGGAGAGATGAAGTCTTTTTAAAAAATTATTATAGGCTATTTTATTTATTTATGTTTCAAATGTTATCCTCTTTCCAGGTTTCCCATCCAGAGGAGATGAAGTCTTTTAAGAAAGTCAAAGTCAGCTATCCACCTAGACTTTAGAAACACTAGAAGTTAGAGACTGGCCATGCACCAGGTCTCCTCAAACCCTTATGTTACCACCATGTTTTCTTTATTGTGCAAAACTCAATTTTCCAAGTCCATGTCCAAAGGTCCACAGATTTTTATACTATGAAACTGTGCCAACATAAATGTTACAACAAATTCCTATTATTTTAAAAGATCCAAAAGTACAAAAATAATAGTGATGATGGCCATGATGATAATAGTGCCTGTCATTGCTAAGGCTCTTGTGGTAGTAAGCAATATTGATATATGTGTCTGGTTCTTGGAATGGTCCCTTTGCCCTCTAGCACTCATGTGTAAGAGCCACAATTTTTGAAGGTGTTAGGGTTGCATGGGTCTCTAAACCTAACTGAACCAGTAAGGATCTTCTATGGGTTTCCGACAACTTTGTAAGTACAGGCTCTGACCTTTTAAACAGTACTGAGATGCAGGCAAGGTGAATATGATGTTGTTGCTCATTTGAATACATAATAGGCTTACCAAGATGCACATTGCCTAACTTTACACTGCCAGCTTAACTTTACACTTAAGTGAGGATAAGCAGCCAGAACTCTGACTTTACATCTTCTACATACTCTTTCTCTGTTCAATGACAGAGTCTGAAATATATGTTATTTTGTCAATACAAGGTTCAGATTTTAACCTTTTCCCTAGAATCATTCTTCTATGGCACTGAGCACATACAATTTTCTTTTATTACTTTCTACTTGGAGATGTCAGAGCTTTGAATGTTCACAATAACTATGTAGAGGTCCAAAATTTCTTGTTCCCTCCCTAGTTTCTTTAAGACCATCCAATGACCAATCAATCACTTACATCAATGAATTCATGCAGGCACCCTGAGTTGGGTTTCACACTGTGTTAGACTCTGCTCTTCATAGGGATTACTACAGCACATTTGTTGGAAATTATAACGGATCTCTTGGATGAATGGGATCCCACAAATCTGTATTATATAGTTATCTGGCATAGACACATAGAAAAAGGTTGGTTTTAATTCTACATTGTAAACAGTAAGGATTGAGGTTGAATCTCAAATATAACTTCTTAATCACCTTAAAGAAAAAGAATGGCAGGAGCCAGACAATTAAGATATTGTATACTTGTTCTGGAAACCTGCTTAAAGGCCATTTCTTTTTTATTAATCCAGCCTATACATTGCCACCCCACAAAAGACATCAATAACTTCTAGGATCCATACCATTGCATAGTGCCAGCTAAACATAAATTATTATGGGCTATATAAGCAATAGAATATTTCAGAAATGATAATCTGTGACTTCAATGACTTGGTCCTTAATGATATTGTAACTTCTATTGTAGTCTGTCTTTGGTTGCTTACTCAGAGGGAAAATCAACAGTCACATCACAGTGATATTTATCTGAGACTATCCCATTAATAGACCAGAATGGAGAGATGCTGACTCCATCTGGCAATAGTAAATATCAACTTTTAAGCATTTGGGATTCATAATACATGTAGACTCATCCAGTCCCTTCAACTTATTGACATTTTGACTCCAACTGAATGAAAAATTTGGAGCAACAATCATGCACTTAAACTGTTCCTAATCTTTTTATACTGACCCGAAGTTATGGACTTAAACATCTATGTTCATGGGAAGTTCAGCATTCAACAAATATATCTATATATCAGTACATAAACTGATACTTTAAGTGTGTTCCCTCCTATCCTTACTTAGAGATGATAAAGTAGATATCCTATTGAAGGAATACATTTGTGAGGGCTTTGAAATGAAAACATCAAACTCCTACAAGGAGTTGTACATAGATACAATGGGATGTAGGATCCAGTTCTTTCAGGGGGTTCGGTTTTGGAACACTGAAAGAAGGAGTCATTCTCTGGTGGATGCTGTTGACTAAGAAAAAGAAAGAGTTTGTGGTTGAGGTAGCTTCCCACCCCAACTCCCAACACAGGGAGAAGCAAAGGGCAGTGGATACTGGGACTGATAGGAAAATAGTAGATCTAAGGTCGAAAGGTGAATCAGCAAAATCCAAGTTTCAGAAGATGTCCTAGACCCTCACTAAGCCCCCAGAAACTCATTGTGTCAACTCTGACTGCTTGCTCTTCCAGAAATTCCAGATATGAATCCAGGTATCCCTAAGGGTCCTAATTTTGAAGTCAGATAGAAAAAAACAAAACCTTCTAGATGTTTGCATATATACCTAGAAGCAGGGTTTTGATTTGAATCTAAGACAAGATAATTTGCAGTGCCAAAACTACACCTGTGCTGTTTTAAAGCCATAGAACGACTCAGAGAAAGTGGCTTGCACATGGTCCCATTATGACATACAGAGAAAATATTTCTCCCAAGAATCAAGTACGAACATAAATGAGGGAACTATGCTTTGTCCAGACACATGTTCACTGAATTCCACTAAAATCTCATAAAAGGAAGAGATTCACTTAGCTCTGGGACCATGATGTCCTCCACTGAACCCCATGATTTGCTATGATGGATGACTGGAGCAGTACATTTCAAAACTGTAGGCACAAGTTTATGTTTTTATTGATGTAATTCTATCTCTAGGAGAAGATAAATCTTTGGGGGACCTTAAATTTGTTCTCATTGTAGTTTAACATTGAGGCTAAATTCTGTGGGAACAGACAATGTCTTGTTAGGAGCCTTAAGTTTCCATTAAACAGTAATGCTGAGTAAACATAGTACTCAGCATCCTGACCTGGAAAGACCCTACAAAAAGGGAAATGTGTCAAAAACTCTCTTTGTTTTCATTGTGAAGGGACATAATAAAAGATCATTTTTCATATGTACTTGGGAATGGTGATATGTGAGAGTCTCAAGGACAGAGGAAGTCAGATTAGGGACAAATGCCTGAGAAGAGATGCAGATAAAGAAATGCAGATGCAGATGGTGGGGTATATGATGAACTTTGCTCTGGCTGAAAGGACAGGTCTGAGATAGCCCTTATGACTACAGAGGTGGAAAAGCACAGTCTCTAAGTTGATTTTCAAAGGTAGCCTGATAACGTTTCCTTCACGGATGTGAGATGATGTTTTTTGCAAGGAATGTTTTGTGCTTCCATAAACAGCCTATGCCTGTATGATTTTATGGGAGAAATTCTCTATAATGGTGAGGAATTTCTACTTACAGGAAGTTTTCAAATGAGCTGCAATGATGTGTCATCAATAAAAGAAGAAATGAAATATCAAAGATGCTTAAAAATGGTCTTGGATTGCACAACTGAAATGAATCTCTGGAGAATGTTAGCTTCTTTGTTCTGTGGTCTTGTTTCTTAGCCTGAAGGAGTGGGGCCCATTCCACTGTTCACTATTTCCGCCTCAACTCTGATTCCTTTTCAAATCAATGTTCTACTCAGACTGAACTATCACAGATCTCTGGATATAAGTGTCTTAATCCAAGCTCCAAGTTCATGCATCTGACATTCATCTACCTTGAGTACTTCCTAAGGCCAGTTGAACTGGCTGAAACAGATTTTTGGGGGTGGTTGTTTGTTTAAGATCTTAGTGAAAATAGCAGGAAGTTCCAGATTCATTTCATGTTCTTTTCTACTCTTGATGACCATAAATTCTATTCAAGATACCTGCTTCCTGGATACTCAGAAGGTTTAGTATGATTATTTTCTTTTTCTTTTATTGGACAATATCCAGATTTATTCTCAATTTGATTAGCTACAGTATCTTCCTAAAGTAGATGGATACCAAAGTTTTGCTTTGTCACTGACCTAGTCCATAATATGAGGAAGGAGAAATCCACAAAATTGCTTTCCTGGACAAAAACACAAAAAGGACATACAGTATTAAGTTGAGAGAAGGTGAAACCTATAGTGTGCCATCCAGTGTGTATCTTATCGTTGACGACGGCCAATGCTCGTTACTTCTTGTTGCTAATTCCATGATCAAAAAGCAACTCATGGCATAAAGCGATTCTTTTGGCTTATGGTTCCAGAGTGAGAAATGACAATAAAGAGGGAAACAGGGCAGGAGACAACTAGAGCCGGAAGCTGAGAGATCACATATTTAACTGCAAACATGAAGTGGATAAAATTAATCGGGAGTAAGATTATGAATTCACAAATATTGGCTCTAATGATAATTTACTTCCTGAGCAAGGTTCCCCCTCCAAAAGTTCCCTGTCCACAACTTCCCCAAAGAACACCACTAGCCTGGGACCAAATGCTCAAATGTGAGAACTTCTAAGGGAAATCACTTATCATTCAAAAATCATTACACAAAAGGTTGACCTTATTGCCACATTTCACACTATGTGTTTTCATGGAATTCATGACTGGTTCTCTGTCGGAAATGTTTAACACATTCCTTTCCTTAATTCCTTTTCTGTTTAAATAATCTGAACAGGTTGTTTTCATCTAGGAACATCCACCATCTACTGAGGAGCCCCAGCTCCTCTGAGCCCCAGCTGCCTCCTGAGTATCTTCTTTTCATTCCCCACTGTGAACTCTCCTATCTCATCATCTTCCCTTTAGTAGCATCAATTTCCTGAGGCCTGAGAGCAAGTCTGCCTTCTTCATAATTATATCCCAGTTTTTATTGCACTCCTTTGTTCAATAAATGTTTCCTGATTAAATCAATATACAAATGAAGATTTTTCTAAGTGCCATTTACCATTCTGTGATCTTGAGGACCCTTCACAGAGAATGAGTTAAGCTCAGAGCATGTGTCTCTGAATACCAGGCTTCCAGGAAGAGATGTTTCTAATCAGATTAGGCATTCCAATACCCAGAAGAGAAAGAAGTAAAGCAGAGTGTTTTGTACCCAAAGAAGAGAGACAAAAATCATGACTAGGCAAGCTGTGTACCAGGGATTTCTGTTCTGTTGAAGAGGTGAATTCAGGTCCCAAGAGTAAAAACTGGGAAAACAGGAACCAGAGCTGAGGATAGAAACAAGTCTCCAGAGGGCAGTGCCATGTGGAAAAAGGATGAGGAAACACTTTTCCTCATGATATATGGTGGCTTTGTCAAAGAGAGATAATGTACAAAAAGACCTTGGAGTGTCATTATGACCATATGTCAGGCATGACAAGAAAGTTGGTGAGGCTGTAGGCAGTGAATTCCATAGCCACAGGAAGAGGGGTACATTCTACTTAAAACTATTTATGTGACTCTGATCTAAAAAGCCACTATGTAACCTCTGGGATTAATGGCAAACCAATGATTCAAATGATAGTTAGCTTTTTGCCACAAACAAAAAGAGGTCTTTATGTTATGAGTTAATGAGTCCAGTGCCTCTGTACTATGGTTGCATTATGATTCTTATGTTTGGATGATGAATGGAAACCCCTGAAAGGAAAAATCAGGGTTAAACAGCTAGGAAATAATAGAAAAAGAGGCAGAAATTTAGATATGCTTGGTTTGGAAGCATCTTAAACATTTGGCTATGACGATTTATAGCCTCAGTCTAGCTGCATAAACTTGCTCTTATTTTATTATCCATACTGAATTACAGAAACCTGAGTGAAGATCTAGGAGTGAGGTAGGAACTGTGACTTGTCTGGGTGACACAAATGGAAACAGAACCTAGATGCTACAGAGAGCATCCTCCTTGGGAGGACAGTCTAGGAAGGTAAAGCTGACCCAGGTAGACTGGGTTGGGCTTAAAAAGCATAAGGAGACACTGACATTTGGCTCTCCAGGTATGCAAGATATAAGCACTCAGGGAAAATGCCTTCTGCACAGAGAATCTGCAGGTCTGTTAACTAAAGTCCTGTGAGCATGGACGAGTTGCTTCCATGGAAAGCCAGTGATACCTGCACAGTCTTGCCAGCTCACTTGCCTGACATATCCAGACATTAGATGCTGCAAGGGGAAATGCCTGTGATCTGCATTGGCTCTGTTCCCAAAATGCTAAAATTTATGGGCAGGATGATGGGAGGACGGCTGAGAATAGCTTTAGGCTCAATTTCAAGGGCTGCAGTGGGGGGCCCAGCCCTTATTTTCTGACTTCCCAGTTGACAGGTTAAAAGGACAGTAATATTTAGAAATACTGGGGCTGATGTTCCTCTGGATCATTTTGGTGTGTTTTCCAGATGTGGTGGCTTCTCATAATTACCAGGAGCACTGTAAAAAACATGCACGGAGTCCCACAGAAGAGTCTGGAGACCAAGGAATGGTGTCTGTAATGGCATTTGGAGGACATTGATGATCAGCCAGGTGAAGGAATATCACTTAACTCTAATAGAAAAATATTCACATTTCATAGAGCAAAATGGAAGCAGAGAAACAAGAGATGCAAGCAGCCTAAAACAGTGTTCATGGGCTAGAGAGGCGAGCAATTGGTTAAAGGGACTGGCTGTCCAAACATGACAATTTGAGTTCATCCTCTAGTAACCAAGTTAAAACAACAACAAAAACAAATTGCAGGGATTGGAACATGAATGTAGAAGCCTATCAGTCCTATTGCAAGATGGGAGGAGAGACAGGAGGAATGCCTCTAAAGTCAGGGTTGATGTAGCCTGGAGCGCACAGCACAGCATTAGAAACAGAGGGGACTACTGTCTTAACAAGTTGGGAGGAAAAACTATCTCACAACACATGTTCTTTGGATTTGACAGTCTTGGCTATAGCCAGATTCAGACATACAAATTACACACACACACACACAAACACACACACACACACACACACACACACACACACACACACACACACACACACACACTTACAGTGGTTAAAGCCAGACTACCAGTACTTGAGAAGGTACAGCGGAAAGGACGAGTTCAAGAATATCTTCCACTCTATTGTAAGCTCTCACCTAGGAAGGACTATGAGACCTTGACCCAAGCAAACAAAACATATTAAAACTCTTAAGTCTGTTATGTGCTTGCTTTACATCCAATTTCCTTACAGAAAAATTATGACATATGAGGAATTCTTTTAAAATAATCTTAAATTTAGTTACCTCATTAAAATACCAGTCATTGTTATTGTTATGTAAGCAGGTGAGCTACCATGATGCTGATATTTTCTTCCTCTGGCTCTTCAGGTCACTCTACCATGACTTCAACAAAACCCATACCTAGACTTCCGTCAAAACCACTCTGGAGTGGTGCATCTTAACCCACTGCCTTAGTCTCAATTCAGGTTCCAAGGGCAATGGTATAGTGATTCCTAGAGTGTGACTGATCCACAGTCTGTCTCAAGCTACTCCTAGTTCATATTCTCTGAGTCCTTCTCTATAGAGAGCAAATGCTCAGAGAGTTTGTCATTATGGGTTGGCATCATGTGCTTATCTGTATGATTATAGGTGATTTGTGTGTGTGCTTGCGTGTGCATGCATCTACAGTCACAGAACACACACACACACACACACACACACGCACACAGGGTTGGTGGGCAAAAGGCACCTATTCTCTTATACATCATCTATGGTGGTAAGGATGCAGCTCACATCTATTAAATGGATGAATAAATAAACAATAGATGTGGGAGTGTGTGAATACATGACAAATGAATAAACACAAGCATGTCAAATAGAAGCTGAGGAAAATATCTCTAAATCTAAAGTCAAGGGCTGACAAATCCATGTCCCTGGAAACACTCGTTCTTTCATTTGAGATGGCATAATGCTGAGAGCTCTGCAGATTTTGTAGTTGGACAGGCTTTGTTGGGAATCTCAGTATAAGCTTATTTGCCTTTCTAAGTAGCATTTTTTCTTTCTGTTGCTGTTGTTAATAAACTATAGGTGTCATATCTCAAGACTGTGATGAAGATTAAATAATTAACATGTACGTTATGTGCTGAGCACAGCACCTGACACAGGGAAGTTTGATTCAGCCCACCCTGTCTTCTAGCCTGGATCTCTTTTTCCCTTTCCTCCTCACCTTTTTCATCTCTTTTTTCTTTCCTGTCTCTTTTCTTCTTTTTGTCCCAAGTCTACCCTCACACTACCTATCGCCACCAGGTATGCAATGGCATGTCTTCATTATGGACTGTATCTTTGTTGGTGTCTGGCATAATCAGAAAGGAAAATGTTCATGGTGGGACTAGGTATGCTTCCTAAATTTCAACACCTGCTAGAGGTCAGTAATGTGATTCAATTTCTACTAAAGATCATTGTAGTGCAAAAAGAAGAAAAACTAAATAAAACTGACTTCATGTTTTGTCCAAATTGCATGAAAATCGTGGCCTAGAAGTGCTTTTTGAGTCCATAGCTTCCCTGCCAGATGGAAAAAGGAAGGTAGTTTGATAAGGGACTCTTTTCCCCTTAATTAATTAATTTATTCACTTTACATCTTGACAGACAGCTACCTCGTTCCTCCCAGCCACGCCCAACCTCTCCCCCTTTCTTCCTCTTCCTCTGAGAAGTATGAGTTCCTCACTCCCCGGAGGGTATCAACCTACCATGGCACGTTAAGTCACTTCAGGGATAGGTACATCCTCTCCAACCAATGCCAGACAAGGCAGCCCAATTAGGGGAACAGGATCAACAGGAAGGCAACAGAGTCAGGGACAGTCCTGCTTTAGTTGTTGGGGGACCTGCATGAAGGCCAAGCTGCACATCTGTTACATATGTTTGGGGACCTAGGTGCAGCCCATGTATGATAAGGATATTTTAATGCTACAGTTCTGTCCAGGGTTCAATATTTGTATGTTGTGGGGTAGTGCAGAGAGCAGAGAGCACTTTATTAAGCCTAGCTAGTTTCTAGATGTGTGGGGAGGAGATGTTAGGATATTCCTCAAGAATGCCTTTTATTGGCATGAAATAACAGTTATGGTAGCAGTAATAATAACTAGTAGGTAAAAATTGCTACTAAATGCTTGACATGTGGTCTCTGACATGGTTTTGATCAAACACGGGATTGATTGTATTATTGGAATCCCATTTTTCAAGTTGTAAGGTAGAGGGATAGGCAGGATATTAGAGGCTGTGTTACATACAATGCTGGTACCCATAACAGTTACTGGGTTCTATATGACTGAGTCTAGCTACAGCCCAACAAGCATGAGTAAAGGTCCTGTTGACACTGACAAAATTCCCTCAAGGACTGGGGCTACTGATTTCCTTCATGTAGACACCTTGTACCTTTTCTTATAAACTTCCCCATTGTTCTCAACCCTCTTCCATAAGCAGTCATTATGAGATTGTTCCCATTTTTCAGATTAAAAAGAAAAAAAGAATCTCTAGGAGTTTATTGATTTTCTAAGAACATACGTCCTGACAGAAAATCTTGATTCCAATGTAGTTCATTTCCTTCATGCAATGTTGAAGTGTTTCAGGATGAAGTGAAACAGGGCATGGGGCAATCCAGCCATTTGTCACATATCTTATAAGAGACTATGAGTACACTGGGTCAAGGCATTAGCTTCCTGCTTGCTGTCCCCTCTGCATTAGCTGCCCCTCTCTGTAGATCTGCTGGAAGATTCCTGAACACCTGAGCAGACAGCAGGCCTTGGTTAGATCACTTCTCTTCTGCAAACTGCATGTCTCAGATCAGCACCCAACAGTGCCCAGATGTCATTTATCATGGCTGTTTTCCTAACATGCCTTCACAGTGTGTCTCAGGCAAAGGCAGAAAAGGGCTGGTGCAGCAACCTTAGATACAAAGCCGAAGGTTTCACCTTGGAATCAGACTTCACTGGAGTGCTAAGGAGGTGAAATTGTTAGCATTCCTTGCTGAGAAATAGCTTTGCTTAGAGACATGTCAGACAACCAGAACCTTTGCCTCCAGGAGCAAATCACCCAGAATTAAATCCTGATGCCCTCTGTTGGTGTTTTTCAGTAATGATGAAATTTTTGGTGATAAGGAAAGGAGACAACAATTTCTAACACAAGAACACAAACCGAAAAGGCTCCCAATAAATTCCACAATTACATAAAAACACAAATTCAGATGCCCCACATTTTTATCATTTTATGTAAAACAGAATCACATATGGAGCTATAGAATTTTAGCAAAACCAGAGCCTTATTCACATAGCACTTTATTCTTTAAATAATGAAATGTGAACTATCAGAAGGAAAAGACATTTTCCAAGGTCAGAATGATGGTTATTTTAATGGTATAGCAGCTTGGTATAGTTATGGTAAAATTATTATGTTAGCAACAGGGTTGGTTATGGACTATCGCATACATTCGCTAATGTCATCTCCTAGAGAAGGCATTCCCTTCTCTCATTTACAGAGGGAAAAAAAAGGCACAAAGAAATAATAAAACAGACTTGAATTTACTGAAACTTGGTAGATCTACAAAGCTATCCACAGAATTTGTGTCGGCTCCCAGTTTTGTAAGAAGCAGTGCTGAAGTTTGAGCTCGCATCTTCCAACCTTCAGTGCTGTGATCCTTGCACTAATATGTGAAATACAGAGTTCCGCTCTTTCCAGGTCACAACGAGCTAATTTTAGTCTCCTGCCCTGGATGCCAGTAGAAAATATAAAGCTTGATCTAATAAATAACATTTTTGTTTATTCTACTTCCGTTCAGAAGAAGTAAGAATTAAAAAAAAATCCAAGCTACCATTTTCTTCTTTTATAAATCTTAGATGCTGATACTGTGGTCTGTTGGCCAGGTGAAACTGAAGGACCTTAATCTTTGAATACCTATCCACATGTCAATCCAGTGAACAATTACAGGCCTCTACTTTCAGTGAGAGAATCTGTCCAGCTGACCCTTACATACTTATCTTAAACCTATAGATAAGAGCATACGGAGCAATCATAGGATTTTGGTACGTTCTTTTATTATTTAAATTTATTCATTGGCATGTTCACACATGTATATAGGTCAATATGATCACTTCAACCTATACCATCTCTTGTTTCCCTCTCACCCCTGTAACCCCCACCTACTCCCCATGGGTCCCATTCTCTCTTTGCTTTGCTTTGTGACTCACTGAATTTAAGGTCACTGAGCGACCACTGAATTGTCCAAAATAGATACTGGTGAACCTGCCAGTATTCAATTAGAGTTTTAATGAGCATGATTTGAGCACTGTGGTACACCTACGCTATAGCGTTCTAGCTACCAATGAACGTTCTTCTATTTCTATCATCAGGTCTCCATGGGAACTTCAACTGAATTCCAATATACGGACCGCTAATATATACTTTCACCTGGTCTTAATTAGTACGAGTGATGGGTCTGACTCAGTGTAATGAGGCTAGCATTGGCTTATGCAAGCATACATGAAGGACAACTATCGTTTTAAGCCCAGCGCCTGATAGAAATGCTATAAAATCCTCTTTTTGGGTGGTAACTTGTCAGACCCATGTCTTGTCATAAGTTGGAGGAAAATCAATCCCACTATTTGGGAGTTGGACTCAATTTGAAGGCAATAGGCTTGTCACATTTAATTATTTCACACTCCACTCACCAGGCCATGAAAGTGTCAATTTCACCTGAGGGGTAATGGGAGTAGGGAAAAAAAACCAGCCCAAGTGTGGAAACAATAAGTTGTGGTTAACAACAGCAGCAACCTTTAGAAATCAAGGAAGAAAGTCCCCTAGCAAGAGAGAAAGAGGGATTGAAAGATATAGATCTTGGTATTGATTTTCTCCTAATTTTACTCATAAAAATATTAGAATTCTAGAAAATATGGATAAAATGGAACCTTAGGGCTTATCATATCACACTATGTTAGCTTATTGAAGCAGGGAGTACCACATCTCTTAGGGTTTAAAAATCACAGTAACTTATTATTTATTCATTATTGATTATGTGTCAATCATATTTCCAACCTGGTCAGTGGGAGAATAAGCCAAAAACTCGCCTGTCAACTGCTATTATTTATATACTAAATTCAACTTTAAGTGAGAACTATATAAAAAGGTGGATTCTTTCTTATTTTTATCTATGAGCAATTCAAAGAACTGCAAAATATAAATGCTGTTGTTATTTGAACTCTTGGAGAGACCACAGTATTTTATTCTGGCCTGGTATAGTGTGGGATCTCCTACCACAGACTAGATACTAATATATCCTTTATTAAAGGGCAAATGCTGGAACTAGAAAGTTCAAAACAGGCAGATTATCTTTGTTCAGGCAAAGCCATACAACATGAATAACAAAAGATTTTTCAGAATTTGGTATTTTCAGTCCTTGGGATGATGGAGGAGAGGGGCTAAGGGTCATGGACCGTGGGATCTAAGGTTGCAAAAATAATCATTTGTTCCAAGTTGCTAGATTCTGGAGATGAGGAAGTAACTGGATACTTCTTACACGGGATAAAAGAGTTAATGTAGTTGTGTGTTTCCATTACAATGTCTGATTTGTCTTTTCTTCAGAGTTCCGGAAAGGAGAACAGTCTGCTGTTAAAGGAAGCTGGTTGAGACACATGGGGCTTTGCTCTCATGTTCACTACGTTTTCACTGTGTGACTGAGAAAAATTAATCTCCAGTTGATGGGTATCTAGGTTTTTTTCTGTTTCTGGCTATTATGAATAAAGTTGCTATGAACATAGGTGAGCAAAGGTCATGGTGGGACAGCGAAGTATCTTTGGGTATATGCCTAGGAGCAGTATTGCTGGGTCTTGAGGTAGAACTATTTCCAGTTTTCTGAGAAACCAAGTTGAATTCTAAAATGGTTACACAAATTTGTACGCTCACCAGCAAATTGGAATACTATTCAGCTATTAACAACAAAGACATTATACATTTTTCAATCAAATGGATGGAACTTGGGAATATCGTTGTAAGTGAGGTAATCCAGTCTCAAAGAACATGCATGACATATATATGTATATGTATTCACTTATAAGTGGATATTAGCTATAAAATATAGTACATTCAGTCTACACTCCACAGATCCAATGCAACTAAACAAGAAGGAAGGTACAAGCAAGGATGCTTGAATCTCACTGAAAGGAGAATAATATAGTCATAAGAGGCAGATGGAAAGAGGAAACTTTGTGGGAGAGGGGATGGAGAAGAGAATGGGGAAGGGTCAGCATCAGATGTGGGGAGGGACAGAAGAGATGACCACATGGCCGAGAAAATGAATGGAAATCTGCAACTGCCAGTGTTTTGGAGTTTGGGGGGGACATCTCCAGGTTGAGACAAAGACCTGGAATAAAAGAGGTGCCCAAGAATCAGTGGGGATGACCTTAGCTGTGACTTACAGCACTGGGGATTTGGAACATGAAGAGGCTACCTCCTGTAGCCAGGCAGAAAACATAGCAGAACAATAGGAACACCAACCCGACCATGAACTTTTCGGCAAAAAATTATCCTGTCTACAGGAAATATAGGGGCAGGGGATGGAACTAAGACTGACATAATGGCCCAATTGAGGACCCATCCTATCCCTGACATTATTAGCTGTACTCTGATATTATTAGCTGTTATACTTGCAGATAAGAATCTAGCTTGGTTGTTCTCTGAGAAGCTCCATCTAGCAGCTCACTCAGACAGATGCAGACACACACAACCAAATAGTAGAGAGAAGTTGGGGACTCTTATGGAAAAATAAGGGGAAGGATTGTGGGCTCAGAAGGGTATAGGAACTCCACAGGAAGGCCAACACAGTCAATTAATCTGGACACTTGGGGCTCTCAGAGACTGAAACACCAACCAAAGAATATACATGGCCTGGCCCTAGATCTTACTGCACATATGTAGCAGATGTGAAGTTGGTTTTAATGCAGGTCCCAAGCAACTGGAGTGGGCGCTATTCCAAAAGCTGATCCCTGTCAATGGGATATGTTTTTCTAGGTAAGAGGCCTTGTCTGGCCTCAGTGAGAGAGGATGTACTAAAGTAGGTGTTACCCATCATGGCTTCTACCAATTCAGAGGAAAAGGAGAGGGGATATGTGAGGAAAGATGGCAGTGAGTGGAATGTAAAGTAAATAAGTAAAAATAAATAAATAAAAACTTTAAAAAAGAAAGAAAATTCAATCATTTATTTTTGTGAGAATTCCTTTCCTGGGGGAGACATGGATAATATCTACCCCTCCTCAGTCCTAAGGACTAACCCAATCTTGAGTCCAATTAAGTTCACCCTGCAGAACCTATAATTTTATTGGGCTAGTTTAGACAGCATGAGTAAGGGGAACAGGACTGTGAGGCACCCCAAAGCTGCCTTTCACTGGAATGCTTTCACCCCACATGGATGGTGGCCTCCTTATAGCTGGATAGATGGAGTCCCTTTAGCAAATACGCCCTTGTCTGTACCCTCTAGAGTCTTTGGAGACACTGAGGCCACGTGAACTTAGGGCATAATAGCTTAAAAATGGCTTGGAGGAATGACTCAAATATCATGTGAAGGTCCAGTGACACTCTCTCACCCATTTTATCTGAGTGAGTGTTGATACACTGTAAATCTGTTCCTTGTAGGCTTAGATTTTTCTAAACCTACTTTATCTATGGTTCTTGAAGAGCTCAAGAGAAGGAAGGTTAATCAGAAAAGGGGGTTTGTGGAGATGTTTAGAAGTAGTTCTTTATGGTGAGTCAATTCTTCATTGTTAGAATATCAGCAGTCCAGTTCAATAGCAAACACCAAACAGAAACAGTAGTAGCAAGTTGATCCAGCAGAAACCACAAAGCTCTGCCCACTCAGAATGAATCAGCATAAGCAACAAAAATCAGCTAGAATACCAGGAGAAGTTCTTTGGATCATTTCTCTCAAAAAGTGAAGATGCAATACAAAGGAAGTGTTGCAAAACCAGTGAAGATCATAAAAAAAAAAAAAAAAAAAAAAAAACCACTGAAGATCAGTGAGGACTATGTGAGGACTATCGAAGCTTTGTGAAGACTCACAATGTAAGAGTGACTGCTCAATCATTGTCGAGTTCTATATATACTCTTTCCAATCATCACACACCCTCTTCCACTCCAGCAAAACACTGCATGTTCTCTCACGTGTCTGCTTCAGCTAAACATCCTCTCATGTGTCTGTTTCTGCAAAACATACTCTCACAAGACTGCTTCCAGAAAAACATTGCATAACACAATTGAGTTTCCAAAGAAATTGCCCCTTTAGTTCCTAATGGTATTGTAAACAGGCACGGTTGATTTGATGAAATCGGTGACTGTACATCTTGGAGAACCATGTTCTACAACAATTACCATTCTCCACCTTGGTTTTTCTTAGTTAGTTTCTCACTGAACTAGGAGCTATTGAGCCCTCACAGTTGACTTATTCTGACAAATTGCTTAACACTCGTAGTAGAGATTTGGACTGACTTGACCTGCTTTTTAAATTCATTTTATTTTGTTTTATGCGTATTGGTGTTTTGCCTGCATGTGTAGGTGTTGCATCTCCTGGAACTGGAAATATAGACAGTTGTGAGATGCTATATTGGTGCTGGAAATTGAACCTGGCTGCTTTGGAATAGTAGCCAGTGCTCTTATCCACCAAGCCATCTCTCCAGTCCCTTGTCCAGTTTCTATATGGTTACTGGATATCCAAACCATTAGGACCTCACTCTTGAACATCAAGTAGTTTAACCCACTGATGAATCTCTACAATCCATGCTGTATGAATGAACGCAGAGAAATTCACTTGTGTTCTTAACATTGTAAAGTCACTGTCACTATTCATAAAAATATTTGCATCACATCAAACAGAAACTCCATATTATTAAATAATAACTTTTATTTCTCATACCCAAGGCCCAGAGAAACTCTCTCATCTACTTTAGACTCTGTAATTCTTCTGAGCAGAAGATTTATCCTTTGCCATTCTGTGTTGTTATGATTTTACTTAAGGTAATGCATTTAAGGATTATTTTTGTAGCACATCTAAGAATCTTATTTTATTAAGATAAATATCTTTTCAATGTGCACACTTTATTTTGCTTGGATGCATCTATTAGTGATTATGGGTTGCTCCCACCTTTTCATAGTGACAAATAATGTGGTGATCTCAGGTGTGTACATTTGTGGTACATTTTCAATTATTTGGGGCATATGACTAAGAATAGGATTACTGAGTAATATGGTCATTCTGTGCTTTTCCACTGAATGCTGGGGTTATTCTATATTTACTTTCATGAGGAAACATGGATCTGTTTACTATAACAGCCACACCATTTTTATATCTCTACCAGCAATATACATTATTGTCATTTCCTTACATCCTTGCCAACACTTGCTATTTTTCTTTCTTTCTTCTTTTTTAAATTTAGCCATTCTACTAGGTAAAATGATGTGTCTTCATGGTTTAGTTTTGATTTTCCTTTCTCCAATGAAGGAACAGCCTCCTTGAGTGTTTGAATCTCCATCAACCCAATAATGTAAACTGTGCTTGTCTTGTAGGTTTTCTATGCAGAAAAGACAAGATTTTACTGCCTAAAACACAGTGGACTCTAATAAGGATAGATGGTGGAATGAATGCTGCTGGAAAATGATGTCTTTGTCTATTTAAATTTGTCTTTTGGACACTTCTTTTACACTTTCAGTTGTTCAAATTGCAATTGGCTTCTTTTTTGTTTCAAAAAGATTAAGGAAGTGCACATTTAAAACTAGAGTTGCAATAGCAGCATCCATGCGTTACTGGCAGGGATTTGAGAAAGATCAGCTTTGATTAATATTTATCCCTTCTCATTTTTTATCATCAGAATTTAGAAGAAAAACATTTTCAACTTCTTGCTTGCTGCTGCCTTGCATATCTATTAAATGGAACTATTTGTTCCCAGAAAAATGTCTGAATGAGAACTGAATGCAAATGACCCTAAACTGGATGAAAATTTTTTATACTCTTACTCCTCCTAGACCTATTGCTCACATTAACTAATTGAGTCAGTTAATATATTTATATACTTGCAAAAGAACATATTACAGGAAAGAAATGAATATATTCATTCTTAAAAGATAACAAAGTTATTGATGGATGTGAATTAATGCATTATCTAATAAATTTGAAGAGGGGAATTGTTCTCTAAGCGTGATGAGGAAGGACACTTGATATTCATCAATGGAAAAATCCACCAAGAGGAAGTCTCAATTCTGAACACATATCTCCCAAATACAAAGGCACCCGCATTCCTAACAGAAACTTTACTAAAGTTCAAAACACACAGTGAACCCCAGACAATAATAGTGGGAGACATCAACGCCCCACTCTTATCAATGAACAGGTCATAGAAACTGAAACTAAACAGAGACACAGTGAAACTAATAGACGTTATCAACCAATTGTATTTAGCAGATTATCTACAGAATATTTTGCCCTAAAACAAAAGAATACACCTTCTTCTCAGCACCTCATGGTTCCTTCTCAAATATCGACCATATAATTGGTCACAGCACTACCCTCAACTGATACAAGAAGGATGAAATAATCCTATGCATCCTATCAGATAACCATAGCATAAGGCTGGTCATCAATAACAGCAGAAACAACAGAAAGCCCACATACACATAGAAACTGAAGAATTACTCAATAATAACTTGGTCAGAAAAGAAAAAGAAATTAAAGACTTCCTGGAATTTAATGAAAGTGTTGACACATCATACCCAAACTTATGGAACTCAATGAAAGCAGTGCTAAGAGGAAAATTCATAGCACTGAGTACCCTGGTAAAGAAACTGGAGAGATCTTAAACAAGCAACTTAACAGCACACCTGAGAGCTCTAGAACAACAAGAAGCAAACACACCCACGAGGAGTAGAATGCAAGAAATAGTCAAACTCAGGGATTAAATTAACCAAATAGAAAGAAAGAAAACAATACAAAGAACCAAAGCTGGTGAGATGGCTCAGTGGTTGAGAGCACTGACTGCTCTTTCAGAGGTCCTGAGTTCAAATCCCAGAACTACATGGTGGCTTACAACCATCTGTATTGAAATCTAATGCCCTGCTCTGATGTGTCTGCAGATAGCTACAGTGTACTTCTATATAATAAATAAAGGACCAACAATGATTCTGGAATGTAAAAAAGTAAAGTTAAAAAGAAAAGAAACTATTAATGATTCTTACCTAGTTTTGCTTTACATGCTATAGATCTTCTTAGGCCAGGAATAGGGAAATTCCAGTTCCATACTCTTAGGAAGCATCGTTCTTGTTGAGTGTAGACAAAAATTACTCAGTTCTCAGTCACTGAGATTCTGAGTCATATGTTGGAATCCATAATTCAACAACAATTTAAAATGATTACATTTTGAATTTAAAAAATTTATACAGTTAAAAAAATAATAGGCCTGATAATAATAAACCTGATAGGTAACTGAATGATTCATTTCTTGCTAACTGATTGGTAAGGGTCATAATAGTATAAACACAATAATTTATAATTTCAGATAAAACTGACTTTCAACACACTTAATAATCTTAGTTTTAGTTACACCTTAAAGAAGATGTTGTATCTGCCATCTTTTGCTAAGATGATTTAGTGATTACTCTTGGGAGTAAGTTGTCACTCTTATTCTGAACTCTCTAGTAATATTTAAAGTGCTTTGTTAATACACACTGTGCTATGTTAATTTTTACATATAGCTTACTCCTGTTTAGGAACCATGTGAATAAGTTTTAAAATAGTAGATTGAAATTCCCAAGATGAATTCTAGTTCATTGCTCTAGCTAAAATGTAGATTTCTGGTCTCGATTTACAGAATTTCTGATGCAATATACCCCGATGGAAAATAGAGACTGGTTTCATAGCAATTATCTCAGACAATTCTGATGCATATCTATCTACTGTTTTATGGAATGGCTTTTACTAGCATTGAGCATGTTGGTGCACTGTAATTCGAACATGTAGAAGTGGAGGCAGGGAGATCAGGAATTCTGGACAAGCCAGAAATATAGAGTGAGTTTCTAGCTTGGTTGAACTATAAAAAAGAGAGATCAAAAGAAAAAAATTACCAAATGAATGTCATTGGTTATGTTTGTTTTGGTAATTTTAAGAATGTAATGAGTTCTCAATTACAAACCGGTAGAATAAGTGATCTAAAATTTCTAGGGATATCCTTCATAGAGAAGTTTTTGTTTGTTTTATTAATTTTTTTATATCTCAAGAAAATTTAGAAACAATTAGGAAGGGAAGTAGTAGATTCTTATTGAATGTCTCTCACTACATTCTTAGAAGTCTTCTATAATAATCCTGCTAAGTCTCATAAAGGATACTGAGGCTCACAAAATTTGCCCCTTGCTCAAAATCTTAGTGCAGAGTCAGGCTGCATATGCTGTTTGGCTTACATTAAAATCATTGTTGTTGTTGTTGTTTTTTTCCCTGTAGGCTACTTAGCGTATAGAGCTCAGACATAAGCATTTAGAAACAGCCTCCTTCAGTAGATTTGAAAAAAGGCATTTAACCTTTGTATGTCTTAATTTACCATCTGCAAAATAAGAACAAAAATAATTAAATATGATGGGTTGTGAAAATTAAACAGTGCAGGTTCAAAGAATGAGATGAACATGTAAAAGTAGCTTCTAATCATGACATTTTCATTATTATTATGAACAATGATAATATCATCAACATCAAGTCCATAACTCAGTCCATGATTTATTGACCAACCAGCTCTGATGATTATTATTGATAATACATAAGGATCAGAAATAAGGTTAAACTATTCCACAAAATTGAAACAGATGGATCACTACCGAATACCTTCTACGAAGCCACAATTACTCTTATACCTAAACCACACAAAGACACAACAAAGAAAGAGAACTTCAGACCAATTTCCCTTATGAATATCGACGCAAAAATACTCAACAAAATTCTGGCAAACCGAATCCAAGAGCACATCAAAACAATCATCCACCATGACCAAGTAGGCTTCATCCCAGTCATGCAGGGATGGTTTAATATACGGAAAACCATCAACGTGATCCATTATATAAACAAACTGAAAGAACAGAACCACATGATCATTTCATTAGATGCTGAGAAAGCATTTGACAAAATTCAACACCCCTTCATGATAAAAGTCCTGGAAAGAATAGGAATTCAAGGCCCATACCTAAACATAGTAAAAGCCATATACAGCAAACCAGTTGCTAACATTAAACTAAATGGAGAGAAACTTGAAGCAATCCCACTAAAATCAGGGACTAGACAAGGCTGCCCACTCTCTCTCTACTTATTCAATATAGTTCTTGAAGTTCTAGCCAGAGCAATCAGACAACAAAAGGAGATCAAAGGGATACAGATTGGAAAAGAAGAGGTCAAAATATCACTATTTGCAGATGACATGATAGTATATTTAAGTGATCCCAAAAGTTCCACCAGAGAACTACTAAAGCTGATAAACAACTTCAGCAAAGTGGCTGGGTATAAAATTAACTCAAATAAATCAGTAGCCTTCCTCTATACAAAAGAGAAACAAGCCGAGAAAGAAATTAGGGAAACGACACCCTTCATAATAGACCCAAATAATATAAGTACCTCGGTGTGACTTTAACCAAGCAAGTAAAAGATCTGTACAATAAGAACTTCAAGACACTGAGGAAAGAAATTGAAGAAGACCTCAGAAGATGGAAAGATCTCCCATGCTCATGGATTGGCAGGATTAATATAGTAAAAATGGCCATTTTACCAAAAGCAATCTACAGATTCAATGCAATCCCCATCAAAATACCAATCCAATTCTTCAAAGAGTTAGACAGAACAATTTGCATATTCATCTGGAATAACAAAAAACCCAGGATAGCTAAAGCTATCCTCAACAATAAAAGGACTTCAGGGGGAATCACTATCCCTGAACTCAAGCAGTATTACAGAGCAATAGTGATAAAAAATGCATGGTATTGGTACAGAGACAGACAGATAGACCAATGGAATAGAATTGAAGACCCAGAAATGAACCCACACACCTATGGTCACTTGATTTTTGACAAAGGAGCCAAAACCATCCAATGGAAAAAAGATAGCATTTTCAGCAAATGGTGCTGGTTCAACTGGAGGTCAACATGTAGAAGAATGCAGATCGATCCATGCTTATCACCCTGTACAAAGCTTAAGTCCAAGTGGATCAAGGACCTCCACATCAAACCAGACACACTCAAACTAATAGAAGAAAAACTAGGGAAGCATCTGGAAAACATGGGCACTGGAAAAAATTTCCTAAACAAAACACCAATGGCTTATGCTCTAAGATCAAGAATCGACAAATGGGATCTCATAAAACTGCAAAGCTTCTGTAAGGCAAAGGACACTGTGGTTAGGACAAAACGGCAACCAACAGATTGGGAAAAGATCTTTACCAATCCTACAACAGATAGAGGCCTTATATCCAAAATATACAAAGAACTCAAGAAGTTAGACCGCAGGGAAACAAATAACCCTATTAAAAATGGGGTTCAGAGCTAAACAAAGAATTCACAGCTGAGGAATGCCAAATGGCTGAGAAACACTTAAGGAAATGTTCAACATCTTTAGTCATAAGGGAAATGCAAATCAAAACAACCCTGAGATTTCACCTCACACCAGTGAGAATGGTTATGATCAAAAACTCCGGGGACAACAGATGCTGGAGAGGATGTGGAGAAAGAGGAACACTCCTCCATTGTTGGTGGGATTGCAAACTGGTACAACCATTCTGGAAATCAGTCTGGAGGATCCTCAGAAAATTGGACATTGAACTGCCTGAGGATCCAGCTATACCTCTCTTGGGCATATACCCAAAAGATGCCCCAACATATAAAAAAGACACGTGCTCCACTATGTTCATTGCAGCCTTATTTATAATAGCCAGAAGCTGGAAAGAACCCAGATGCCCTTCAACAGAGGAATGGATACAGAAAATGTGGTACATCTACACAATGGAATATTACTCAGCTATCAAAAACAACGACTTTATGAAATTCGTAGGCAAATGGTTGGAACTGGAAAACATCATCCTGAGTGAGCTAACCCAATCACAGAAAGACATACATGGTATGCACTCATTGATAAGTGGCTATTAGCCCAAATGCTTGAATTACCCTAGATGCCTAGAACAAATGAAACTCAAGACGGATGATCAAAATGTGAATGCTTCACTCCTTCTTTAAAAGGGGAAAAAGAATACCCTTTGCAGGGAAGAGAGAGGCAAAGATTAAAACAGAGACTGAAGGAACACCCATTCAGAGCCTGCCCCACATGTGGCCCATACATATACAGCCACCCAATTAGACAAGATGGATGAAGCAAAGAAGTGCAGATCGACAGGAGCCGGATGTAGATCGCTCCTGAGAGGCACAGCCAGAATACAGCAAATACAGAGGCGAATGCCAGCAGCAAACCACTGAACTGAGAATAGGACCCCCGGTGAAGGAATCAGAGAAAGAACTGGAAGATCTTGAAGGGGCTCGAGACCCCATATGTACAACAATGCTAAGCAACCAGAGCTTCCAGGGACTAAGCCACTACCTAAAGACTATTCATGGACTGACCCTGGACTCTGACCTCATAGGTAGCAATGAATATCCTAGTAAGAGCACCAGTGGAAGGAGAAGCCCTGGGTCCTGCTAAGACTGAACCCACAGTGAACTAGACTGGTGGGGGGAGGGCGGCAATGGGGGGAGGGTCGGGAGGGGAACACCCATAAGGAAGGGGAGGGGGGAGGAGGAGGTTTGCCCGGATACCGGGAAAGGGAATAACACTCGAAATGTATATAAGAAATACTCAAGTTAATAAAAAAAAAAAGAAATAAGGTTAAGGAAGGTTCTTCATCTCTTGAAATCTTTACAGGATAGGAGCAGGGAGAACTTAAACCTTTCCTTTATATTACATATAACTGGATTTGGATTTATCCCCTATTTTTGTATTTCTTTCTCTTTCTCTTTATATTCTGTAAGTCCGACTTGGGATAATGGAGTAAATGAGTCAAATGCAAAAATGCAGTGTAAAGTCCAGAATAATAGCTGGTGCAGCATACAGTTGTTTACACAGGGGGTCATCATAAAACTGTGGGATAGTTTGTGAAGTTCATAAATACATGATTACAAGAAAGTTACCCTCTATAAGTGTGAGTCCAGAAGGTAGAGAACTTCAATGAGTTCTAGCTCCACATATGAGAATTCTGTGAGTCCCAGAACTTTCACTTGCTGATCTGCAAAATTACTGTGAGAGTCTTAGATCAGCTCACAAAGATATTATAAATACCAACTAATGTGATCCTTATGAAACTTCTGATAATCTTTAGCACAGTTTCTACAGGGGGGGGGGTCAGCACCACAAAGCAAACGATTTGAATCACAGATACACATATAAATTGTACACCTGGGCTGGTCAGGTGGGCACTCCTGAGGCTGCAGAGCGGAAGAGACCACCAACACTGCTCACCCCTGCCCACATCCCTGGCCCAAGAGGAAACTGTATAAGGCCTCTGGGCTCCCGTGGGGGAGCGGCAGGACCCCTGCCAGAGACACCGCCGGACCCTGAAGGAAACAGACCTGATAAACAGTTCTCTGCACCCAAATCCCGTGGGAGGGAGAGCTAAACCTTCAGAGAGGCGGAGAAGCCTGGGAAACCAGAAGAGACTGCTCCCTGCACACACATCTCGGACGCCGGAGGAAAAAGCCAAAGACCATCTGGAACCCTGGTGCACTGAAGCTCCCGGAAGGGGCGGCACAGGTCTTCCTGGTTGCTGCCGCTGCAGAGAGCCCCTGGGCAGCACCCCACGAGCAAACCTGAGCCTCGGGACCACAGGTAAGACCAAATTTTCTGCTGCAAGAAAGCTGCCTGGTGAACTCAAGACACAGGCCCACAGGAACAGCTGAAGACCTGTAGAGAGGAAAAACTACACGCCCGAAAGCAGAACACTCTGTCCCCATAACTGACTGAAAGAGAGGAAAACAGGTCTACAGCACTCCTGACACACAGGCTTATAGGACAGTCTAGCCACTGTCAGAAATAGCAGAACAAAGGAACACTAGAGATAATCTGATGGCGAGAGGCAAGCGCAGGAACCCAAGCAACAGAAACCAAGACTACATGCCATCATCGGAGCCCAATTCTCCCACCAAAACAAACATGGAATATCCAAACACACCAGAAAAGCAAGATCTAGTTTCAAAATCATATTTGATCATGATGCTGGAGGACTTCAAGAAAGTCATGAACACACTTAGGGAAGCACAGGAAAACATTAATAAACAAGTAAAAGCCTACAGAGAGGAATCGCAAAAATCCCTGAAAGAATTCCAGGAAAACACAATCAAACAGTTGAAGGAATTAAAAATGGAAATAGAAGCAATCAAGAAAGAACACATGGAAACAACCCTGGATATAGAAAACCAAAAGAAGAGACAAGGAGCTGTAGATACAAGCTTCACCAACAGAATACAAGAGATGGAAGAGAGAATCTCAGGAGCAGAAGATTCCATAGAAATCATTGACTCAACTGTCAAAGATAATGTAAAGCGGAAAAAGCTACTGGTCTAAAACATACAGGAAATCCAGGACTCAATGAGAAGATCAAACCTACGGATAATAGGTATAGAAGAGAGTGAAGACTCCCAGCTCAAAGGACCAGTAAATATCTTCAACAAAATCATAGAAGAAAACTTCCCTAACCTAAAAAAAGAGATACCCATAGGCATACAAGAAGCCTACAGAACTCCAAATAGATTGGACCAGAAAAGAAACACCTCCCGTCACATAATTGTCAAAACACCAAACGCACAAAATAAAGAAAGAATATTAAAAGCAGTAAGGGAAAAAGGTCAAGTAACATATAAAGGGAGACCTATCAGAATCACACCAGACTTCTCGCCAGAAACTATGAAGGCCAGAAGATCCTGGACTGATGTCATACAGACCCTAAGAGAACACAAATGCCAGCTCAGGTTACTGTATCCAGCAAAACTCTCAATTAACATTGATGGAGAAACCAAGATATTCCATGACAAAACCAAATTTACACAATATCTTTCTACAAATCCAGCACTACAAAGGATAATAAATGGTAAAGCCCAACATAAGGAGGCAAGCTATACCCTAGAAGAAGCAAGAAACTAATCGTCTTGGCAACAAAACAAAGAGAATGAAAGCACACAAACATAACCTCACATCCAAATATGAATATAACGGGAAGCAATAATCACTATTCCTTAATATCTCTCAATATCAATGGCCTCAACTCCCCAATAAAAAGACATGGATTAACAAACTGGATACGCAACGAGGACCCTGCATTCTGCTGCCTACAGGAAACACACCTCAGAGAAAAAGACAGACACTACCTCAGAGTGAAAGGCTGGAAAACAACTTTCCAAGCAAATGGTCAGAAGAAGCAAGCTGGAGTAGCCATTCTAATATCAAATAAAATCAATTTCCAACTAAAAGTCATCAAAAAAGATAAGGAAGGACACTTCATATTCATCAAAGGAAAAATCAACCAAGATGAACTCTCAATCCTAAATATCTATGCCCCAAATACAAGAGCACCTACATACGTAAAAGAAACCTTACTAAAGCTCAAAACACACATTGCACCTCACACAATAATAGTGGGAGATTTCAACACCCCACTCTCATCAATGGACAGATCATGGAAACAGAAATTAAACAGTGATGTCGACAGACTAAGAGAAGTCATGAGCCAAATGGACTTAACGGATATTTATAGAACATTCTATCCTAAAGCAAAAGGATATACCTTCTTCTCAGCTCCTCATGGTACTTTCTCCAAAATTGACCATATAATTGGTCAAAAAACGGGCCTCAACAGGTACAGAAAGATAGAAATAATCCCATGCGTGCTATCGGACCACCACGGCCTAAAACTGGTCTTCAATAACAATAAGGGAAGAATGCCCACATATACGTGGAAATTGAACAATGCTCTACTCAATGATAACCTGGTCAAGGAAGAAATAAAGAAAGAAATTAAAAACTTTTTAGAATTTAATGAAAATGAAGATACAACATACTCAAACTTATGGGACACAATGAAAGCTGTGCTAAGAGGAAAACTCATAGCGCTGAGTGCCTGCAGAAAGAAACAGGAAAGAGCATATGTCAGCAGCTTGACAGCACACCTAAAAGCTCTAGAACAAAAAGAAGCAAATACACCCAGGAGGAGTAGAAGGCAGGAAATAATCAAACTCAGAGCTGAAATCAACCAAGTAGAAACAAAAAGGACCATAGAAAGAATCAACAGGACCAAAAGTTGGTTCTTTGAGAAAATCAACAAGATAGATAAACCCTTAGCCAGACTAACGAGAGGACACAGAGAGTGTGTCCAAATTAACAAAATCAGAAATGAAAAGGGAGACATAACTACAGATTCGGAGGAAATTCAAAAAATCATCAGATCTTACTATAAAAACCTATATTCAACAAAATTTGAAAATCTTCAGGAAATGGACAATTTCCTAGACAGATACCAGGTATCGAAGTTAAATCAGGAACAGATAAACCAGTTAAACAACCCCATAAATCCTAAGGAAATAGAAGCAGTCATTAAAGGTCTCCCAACCAAAAAGAGCCCAGGTCCAGACGGGTTTAGTGCAGAATTCTATCAATCCTTCATAGAAGACCTCATACCAATATTATCCAAACTATTCCACAAAATTGAAACAGATGGAGCCCTACCGAATTCCTTCTACGAAGCCACAATTACTCTTATACCTAAACCACACAAAGACACAACAAAGAAAGAGAACTTCAGACCAATTTCCCTTATGAATATCGACGCAAAAATACTCAATAAAATTCTGGCAAACCGAATTCAAGAGCACATCAAAACAATCATCCACCATGACCAAGTAGGCTTCATCCCAGTCATGCAGGGATGGTTTAATATACGGAAAACCATCAACGTGATCCATTATATAAACAAACTGAAAGAACAGAACCACATGATCATTTCATTAGATGCTGAGAAAGCATTTGACAAAATTCAACACCCCTTCATGATAAAAGTCCTGGAAAGAATAGGAATTCAAGGCCCATACCTAAACATAGTAAAAGCCATATACAGCAAACCAGTTGCTAACATTAAACTAAATGGAGAGAAACTTGAAGCAATCCCACTAAAATCAGGGACTAGACAAGGCTGCCCACTCTCTCTCTACTTATTCAATATAGTTCTTGAAGTTCTAGCCAGAGCAATCAGACAACAAAAGGAGATCAAAGGGATACAGATTGGAAAAGAAGAGGTCAAAATATCACTATTTGCAGATGACATGATAGTATATTTAAGTGATCCCAAAAGTTCCACCAGAGAACTACTAAAGCTGATAAACAACTTCAGCAAAGTGGCTGGGTATAAAATTAACTCAAATAAATCAGTAGCCTTCCTCTATACAAAAGAGAAACAAGCCGAGAAAGAAATTAGGGAAACGACACCCTTCATAATAGACCCAAATAATATAAGTACCTCGGTGTGACTTTAACCAAGCAAGTAAAAGATCTGTACAATAAGAACTTCAAGACACTGAGGAAAGAAATTGAAGAAGACCTCAGAAGATGGAAAGATCTCCCATGCTCATGGATTGGCAGGATTAATATAGTAAAAATGGCCATTTTACCAAAAGCAATCTACAGATTCAATGCAATCCCCATCAAAATACCAATCCAATTCTTCAAAGAGTTAGACAGAACAATTTGCATATTCATCTGGAATAACAAAAAACCCAGGATAGCTAAAGCTATCCTCAACAATAAAAGGACTTCAGGGGGAATCACTATCCCTGAACTCAAGCAGTATTACAGAGCAATAGTGATAAAAAATGCATGGTATTGGTACAGAGACAGACAGATAGACCAATGGAATAGAATTGAAGACCCAGAAATGAACCCACACACCTATGGTCACTTGATTTTTGACAAAGGAGCCAAAACCATCCAATGGAAAAAAGATAGCATTTTCAGCAAATGGTGCTGGTTCAACTGGAGGTCAACATGTAGAAGAATGCAGATCGATCCATGCTTATCACCCTGTACAAAGCTTAAGTCCAAGTGGATCAAGGACCTCCACATCAAACCAGACACACTCAAACTAATAGAAGAAAAACTAGGGAAGCATCTGGAACACATGGGCACTGGAAAAAATTTCCTAAACAAAACACCAATGGCTTATGCTTTAAGATCAAGAATCGACAAATGGGATCTCATAAAACTGCAAAGCTTCTGTAAGGCAAAGGACACTGTGGTTAGGACAAAACGGCAACCAACAGATTGGGAAAAGATCTTTACCAATCCTACAACAGATAGAGGCCTTATATCCAAAATATACAAAGAACTCAAGAAGTTAGACCGCAGGGAAACAAATAACCCTATTAAAAATGGGGTTCAGAGCTAAACAAAGAATTCACAGCTGAGGAATGCCAAATGGCTGAGAAACACCTAAAGAAATGTTCAACATCTTTAGTCATAAGGGAAATGCAAATCAAAACAACCCTGAGATTTCACCTCACACCAGTGAGAATGGCTATGATCAAAAACTCCGGGGACAACAGATGCTGGAGAGGATGTGGAGAAAGAGGAACACTCCTCCATTGTTGGTGGGATTGCAAACTGGTACAACCATTCTGGAAATCAGTCTGGAGGATCCTCAGAAAATTGGACATTGAACTGCCTGAGGATCCAGCTATACCTCTCTTGGGCATATACCCAAAAGATGCCCCAACATATAAAAAAGACACGTGCTCCACTATGTTCATTGCAGCCTTATTTATAATAGCCAGAAGCTGGAAAGAACCCAGATGCCCTTCAACAGAGGAATGGATACAGAAAATGTGGTACATCTACACAATGGAATATTACTCAGCTATCAAAAACAACGACTTTATGAAATTCGTAGGCAAATGGTTGGAACTGGAAAATATCATCCTGAGTGAGCTAACCCAATCACAGAAAGACATACATGGTATGCACTCATTGATAAGTGGCTATTAGCCCAAATGCTTGAATTACCCTAGATCCCTAGAACAAACGAAACTCAAGACGGATGATCAAAATGTGAATGCTTCACTCCTTCTTTAAATGAGGAAAAAGAATACCCTTGGCAGGGAAGGGAGAGGCAAAGATTAAAACAGAGACTGAAGGAACACCCATTCAGAGCCTGCCCCACATGTGGCCCATACATATACAGCCACCCAATTAGACAAGATGGATGAAGCAAAGAAGTGCAGACCGACAGGAGCCGGATGTAGATCACTCCTGAGAGACACAGCCAGAATACAGCAAATATAGAGGCGAATGCCAGCAGCAAACCACTGAACTGAGAATAGGTCCCCTATTGAAGGAATCAGAGAAAGAACTGGAAGAGCTTGAAGGGGCTCGAGACCCCAAAAGTACAACAATGCCAAGCAACCAGAGCTTCCAGGGACTAAGCCACTACCTAAAGACTATACATGGACTGACCCTGGACTCTGACCCCATAGGTAGCAATGAATATCCTAGTAAGAGCACCAGTGGAAGGGGAAGCCCTGGGTCCTGCTAAGACTGAACCCCCAGGGAACTAGTCTATGGGGGGAGGGCGGCAATGGGGGGAGGGTTGGGAGGGGAACACCCATAAGGAAGGGGAGGGGGGAGGGGGATGTTTGCCCGGAAACCGGGAAAGGGAATAACACTCGAAATGTATATAAGAAATACTCAAGTTAATAAAAAAAAAAAACAAAAACAAAAAAAAACAAAAAAAAATGTACACCTGGTTAACTATTCATAATTAGTGAGTTGCAAAATCAAAAAATAATCAGTCTTATATTTGTAACTTGCCATTGAAGAACGATGTTTCCCTTGACTGAAAATAAGGCCATTCAACCAAGACAGCTCTCAGGGCTTGTGTTATCTATCCGTCTGAGAATGCATAAGTAACTCAGAGGTCATGTGATACCCTTTCAGTGTATCAGATATTTAAAAAATTTTATGGTTAAGATTGATTTTAACTTGATAAGGTCTAGGATACTTTAGCTAACAGGCTTATGAGAATGAATATGCAGGGTTCTCTTCATTAGATTAATTGAAGCAGAAATATGTGTCTACTGTGGGTGGCACTATTCCCTGTTCCAGTATCATGAACTGTGCAAAAAGGAGAAAGTGAGCCGAGCACACACTATCACTGTTTTCTGTTTCGTGATTGAGGACACAAGGCAACAAGCTCCTTACAGCTCCTGCTGCCATGATGTTCTTATGACGGTAGACTATGACCTTAAGTCACACCCCCTTAAGTTGCTCTTCTCAAAGCAGCTTACCAAAACAGAAAAAGAACTAAGATAACTTCCTTTTTGGAGTTTGTGATTGAATACATTTCTTTGATGTAAGTTAACCAGAGAAGTAGCCCAGAGTTGATACTTTAAACTCAGAACATATGTAATGTTAACACTAACTTACATTCCGTACATTTAAGATAAATAGTTCCAATTTTATAAATGTATGAAGAAAATTTAAACAAAGCCAAAATATGACATTTTTCATTGGATATATACTTTTACAAAACAATTTGATATTCTCTTCTAAAAATAATGGAGTCTTTATGATTTAAGTACAGTCGTGGCCTTACATTCGCTAAGAGAATAAGGCAGAAGTAGAAACACAAGACAGAGTCTAGGTGTTATAGAGTACCTTCTGATTACTTTCTTTAGGAATTAAGCCATTGTTCTAATTAATTTCATGTTTATCCTGATGTGATATCAGTTAACAATTGTTACAATTGTACAATTGGACTGGTAAGAGGCTACTAAATTATTGCAATTTACTGGAAACAAAGTTGACTAACTAGGGCTCAGTGACAGGCAGGTAATTGCAGGCAAATCAAGACAAGAAGAGCCATTGTTTTGGTCTACAAAGTCAAGAGTAATGATTATGAATGCCAGTGGAGGTCACCGTGTTATGGGTGGCTAGGGAAGAATTACAAACTTACAAACATAAGTCATGAAAATCTTCAAGTCTAACATTTCTTCTTATAAATTTTGTGAATAAATGAAAGAAAAGGCTACCTAGCTTTAAACTCAAAATAATTTGTCATGAGTAAACTAACAATCACATTTATGCTTAATTGTGGTATAATATTATGTTGCTGGGGTTAATCAAGAAAGATTTTACTGTGATCAAGAGGAGTTTTGGAGAAGTTGGCCAATGAACCATCCGACCCATTGCTTAAATACTGTGGAGAGACTATACATCATCACAGCAGTGCACGAAAGAGTAAAACAACTCATATCATGATCTGGGGAAAAGAGCAAGAGGATAAGATGGGTCCCATAGTTCTTTGAATATTATGCTCTCAATAATTTATGGGGCTCTTACTAGTTTCACAAAGTTTCCATTACTTCAAAATAGAGCCAATCTAGACACAAATAATTTAACTCAGAGACACTGAGGAATAATCCAGATCCAAATTATGGAAAATACCTAAGTAGTAAAATTAACAGATGGCTTCTCTCTTAAGAGCACTAGCAGAAGACCCAGGTTAAATTCCCAGAAGCCATCTGGTGGCTGAAAACCATATGCAACACTAGTTCCAGAATCTCACACCCTCCCTAGCCTCCATGGACATTGCCCTCCTATTGTGCACTCATATACACAAAATTAAAATAAATAAATGGCTTTAAATTTCATTGTGGGGAGATTTTGTTTGAGAAAGAACACACATGGAGTTCTCAGGGTAGTGCAGAGGTTGGAATATCTGGGAAGAGTTAAGGAAAGAAACATAATATCAAAATATATTGAATGAAAACAATGATAAGAAAAAATACCTAACAGTAGTTTTGTTGTGCACTGAAGATAATAACTTTACTGTCTATAAATTTAAACTCAGGAGGCCATGAAGTAATTAACATATTTGTGTGTGTTCTCTTAATTCAAAACAGGACCAAAGAACATTTTCTTGAGTGTGTGTGTTTGTGTGTGTGTGTGTATGTGTGTGTGTGTGTGTGTGTGTGTGTGTGTGTGTGTGTGTGTTCTGTGTTATATTTTTGCTAGATGCTGGGAATAGATGCCAGTGAAGGCATTCCTAACATTTAATCTTTACTGAATAAATTATCTAGAACTCTTTTGTCAAACATTCCCAGAACTTAGACCTTCCTCTCCTCACTGATGGTCATTTTTCTTATATGAAAAGCAAAAGGTTGGAACAAGATCATGTCTATATTTCCATTCACTGATACTGAAAGGGTCCAGGATCCTCCAAGTCCACATTCTCAGCACAAAGGATATTTCTGTGCCCTGAGAGGAACAAAGGTCAGGGAATAAGATTCAAAGACAGGCAATAGAGGGAGAATGGGGAAGGGAGCAAGGGAGAGGGGGGAAGGGGTATTTGTCTAGGTGTGGAACAAAGTACTACCTCTGGGTAGAGAGGAGACAGACATGGCTCCTAGGAAAACATCACCTTATAAATGTAAAAGGGAGCTCCTGTGTTCGGATGGGGCATTTAAGTTAACTGGGCATGTTAATTCAGTAAGCCAAAGGGTGTTTTGATTTCTGAACTACAATATTCTAATAGCTCGACCTCGGTAGTCAGACTTATAAGGATAAATTGGCCGAATAAGGGAATGGATCTTAAGGGCTAGATTCAGAAATGCAATCTAATGGTTTTTTAGCAAGGCAGAGGGAATGGGGGAGAAGGGCAAGGCCTTCCAGAGCCATGTCTTTCATATTTGGCTGGCTAGAGTCCCTTCAGCTATTAACTGATTTCATTGTTCATTCTTCTTTATAACCAGACAGGGAGCAACTGATGGCTTAACTCAAAAAAACCTTGATTTTCCCAAAGAAAGGTTGCTGTCTCGATTCCATCTACAAAATGTAAAGATCTCAGATTAAATCATTTTGATCTTTTAAAAGGATTATTATTCACTTCACAACCCAGTACCAACCTTTCCTTTCTTCCAAGTACCCCTTCACACAAGTCCTCCCCCATTCTAACTTCCCCCTTCTTTTTGGAGAAAGGGAAACCCCTCTCTGGGTGTCACTACCCCCCTTCTAATCCCCCCGCAATCCGCACAGATTGTGTCACTGTGAGAATAGGTGCATCCTTTCCCATTGAGGCCAGACAAGGCAGTCCATTTAGGGGTATAAATATATAAGCAAGCAAACGATAGGCTTAGGGACAGCCCTTGCTACAGTTGTTGGGGGGGGCATCATGAAGACCAAGCTGTTCAGCTACTAGATATGTGCAGGGGTCCTAGATTCAACCCATGCTTATTCTTTGGTTGGTAATTCACACTTTGGGAGCACCCAGGGGTCCATGTTAGTGGACTCTGTTGGTCTTCCTAAGGAGTCCCTGACCTCTTCTGATCCCTCAATCTTTTATTCACCTCTTCCCTAAGATTCCCTGTGCTACATCTAATATGTATGAGTTACTGTATCTCTTTCCAATGGCTGTTGAGCGGATCCTCTCAGAGGACAGTTATGCTAGGTTCCTGCTTCCAAGCACAATGGAGTATTATTAATAGTGTCAGGGATTGTTGGTTCTTGCCTGTGGGATGGGTCTTAATTTGAGGCAGTCTTTGATTGGCCATTCCCTCAGTCTCTGCTCTATCTTGGTACAGGTGTAACTTGATGTCTGCATATAGAAGAATGCAAACAGATCTAGATTTATCACCATGCACAATACTCAAGTCCAAATGAATTAAAGACCTGAACATAAAGCCAGATACACTAAATATAATAGAACAGAAAATTGGGATAGCCTTGAACTCATTGGTACAGGAGACAACTTCCTGAACAGAACACTGATGGCTCAAGCACAAAGGTCAATAATTAAAAAATGGGATGTCATGAAACTGAAATCTTCTGTACAGCAAAGGACAGCATCATTATGACAAGATGATAGCCTACAGAATGGTAGAAGCTCGGGAATAACCCTACATTTGACAGAAGGCTAATATACAAAATATGCAAAGAACTCAAGAAGTTAGAACTGATGAGTAATCCAAATAACCCAATTAAAAATGGGGTACAGAGATAAATAGAGATTCACAACAGAAGAATCCTGAATGGCTGAAAGGACCTAACAAAACGTTCAATGTCCTTAGTCCTCTGGGAAATGCAAATCAAAATGACTCTGAGATTCTACATAAACTCATTAGAATGGTTAAGATAAAGAACTCCAAGGATAGCATGTGCTGGTGAGGTTGTGGACCAAGGGGAATATTCATCTATTGCTGTTGGGAGTGCCAACTTGTACAACCACTTTAGAAATCAATTAGGTGGTTTCTCAGAAGATTTCAAATCGTTCTACCTTAAGATCCAGATATACCACTCTTGGCCATACACCAAAAAGTTACTCTACCATCCCACAAGGACACTTGCTCAACTATGTTCATAACAGCTTTATTTGTAATAACTAGAAACTGAAAATAACCTTGATGTCTGTCAACTGAAGAATACAGAAAATGTGGTATAGCTATACAATGGAATACTACTCAGTCATTAAAAGCAAAGAGATCATGAATTTTGTAGGCAAATGTCATTCTAGAAAATGTCATTCTGAGTGAGGTAAGCCAGAATTAGAGGACATGTATGGTATGTACTCACTGATAAGTGGATATTAGTCATAAAGTACAATATAACAATGCTATAATTAATAGAATCAAAGAAGACAAATTACAACTAGAGCCCAAGGGAGGATGTTTGAATCTTTCTCAGAAGGAAAACTAATATGGATATGAGAGGTTGATGCAAGGAAGGAACTGGGTAGAAGAGGGGATGAGGGGGTGCAGGGCTAGTGATTCATATGTAGGGAGAACAGGGAATAGAGAATGGAGAATGGCTGAGGTGGTAGTCGCTAGCACATGGTAGAGACTTGGGATAGGGAAAGGCCCCAGAGGCTCTATGAGAGTGACTCTAGCTGAGACACCTAGCAGTGTGGAACGTGAATCCTAAAGTGTGTACTTCTTATAGTCAGACAAGTCTCCCAGTGGAGAAAAAAGGACAGCAACTCATTCACAAAAGCTTTGACCTAAATATTTCCATCTTAACAACAAAAATTAAAATGCAGCGAACTGAATTTTTAATTATTTTTAATTTCTCATGTATGACAAACTGGTCTTGAATTTGACAAGCAGCTGAGTATGATGTTCAATTTCTGAATATTGATCTCCCCCCTCATGAGTGAGTGCTAGGATTACAGTCATGTACCCTAATGTCTGGCCTATGTGTTGCTAGGAATAAAACCCAGGACATAGTTACTTGTAGACAAATCCTCTGCTTGTAAGTAGCCCCACCACCCACAGTCCTGTAACTAAGGCCTTGGTGGTATCTGTGTTTTTTTTTTCTGTTATAGCCTCTATGTCTGGGGTAAATAGATGGGTTTTTTGAGACTCCCCAGGGAAAGTCTTGATACACAGCACTACCACAATGTACCCCCACAGATATGCATAGAATCCTGTGTCAATTAAACATAGTTTTTGGAGTTACAGAACTTGGGAAGAATGTGTGAATGTTACAGCAGTAAGACACTGCCTCATTACAATATACATTTGGTGAAACTATTACAGTGCACAAATTGAACCTTGATGTATGCAAATTAAAAAAATAATTTAGAGGTTCACAGAATCTCAGGATGGAATGCATTAAGTGACAAAAGTTTTGAACTGTGTTACAAATAAAAGAAATGATCTCACTGAAAGGGTGACAGGTAATTTTGGAAATGAGTGGAGACTCTGAAACTACAGGCCAAAACACCCTGTGAGAAATATATTGTATGCTGGCTGAAAAGCTTGTTTCTCAAGGAGATATAAGATAAGAATGGTAACGTTACATGTCTGTCTAACTATAGGTATCTGTGTGTCTCTTTCGGAATTCAATTATTAAGGGATAATGGACCAAATTGGGAAACATCAGTGTATGAAGACTTGCTTGGTAGAAAAGAGAGAAAGATGGTAACACAAAAGTATTTGGGCTAGCAAAATGACTCAGCTGCTGATGTCTTTTTTTCCCCAAGTATGACAACCTGAGTTCTAAACTCAGGACCTACATGTGGGAAGGAAAGATCCAGTTCCCAAAACTTGTTCTCTGGTCCCCATATGTTCTCTCTTCTCCAAATAAAAAAAAAGAAAAATTAAATTTAATGTGTGTATGTATGTATATGCATGTGTTGCACATACACAATTAGGTTAGTATAGAATATAGTGCTTGTTTTGTTGGCTGAAGGGCTTTATAAGGAATGACTTCTGTGACACAACAGTGACAAGTGTACATAGTATCTGTATCTTGTTTACTAATACCATTCTAATAAAAGAAACTAGAGCTTCTTGGAGAAATGTCTGATTTAAGGTTGCCACAGATAACTGCAAAGGCAAACCTAGAGCATCTCATAATGCTAGAAAATAGGATGCTGCCTTAAACAAGCACACACAGTAAAGGAGACATGTCAAAGAGACCCAGCAGCCAATAGTGAGAGCTCCCAATGGCCCAGCATGGAACAATTTGGGAAATACAAGTTTATATGGTATTGGGCTAAATCCAAAGCATAAAATAAATAGCCATGAATCAATGTGGATTTAATCAGTAATGAGATAGGTAAATACAGAGGAGGATATAGATATATGCCGTGTAGCTTTCCAAATAATTTTTGTACATCTTTCATCCTCAGCAAGGGTGCGTCCAGCTTCTTTCATTCTTTCATTCCTCAAATGGTAGATGTACATAATGGCTTCCTTTTAACTCTCTCTCTCTATCTCTCTCTCTCTCTCTCTCTCTCACACACACACACACACACACACACACACACACACACCTCTTTATGGTTAAAATTATAGTAGAGAAACATAATAAATTCTATTGTAGTCTTGTGAATTTAGGTCAATATTTTCAGCTATGTCATGTTGACTTAATAATAAAAAACAAAGAAGCCACAGTGAGAGCAAACCTACAGAGACTAGATAAATAAATGAACCATAGGACATGGAGATAAAACAAAACAAGCCAAGACTAACCACACTTAAATGCTAACAAGTAATATAATATCAGTGTGAGTTCATTAACTGTGGTATCCAGTGTGAAATGTGCATAAAGTAATTTAAGTATGGACTTATGGGAACTCTGTACCATTATCATGATTGTGTGTAAATCACAGTATATTCTAAAATTTAAAGCAATTATGGAAATACTAATTGGCACCACATCAAGCTTGGGTGAGAAGAATATTTTCAGGCAAGAAAAAGAAGATCACATCATGTATCACTCATTGGAAAATTGGAAGACCTGGGTTCAAAAGCCACCTGTGTAATTTTCTAGAAATGTACTGCTAGATATTTAATTGATTCCTTTTCTTCATCTATTATGTGCTTAACATGGACCAGCAGCAGTTTGGTTTATAAGAAACTGTACCTGTGGCTGATATTGCTATTGTTATTAAGACAGAACTGGTCTTCCTTTCACTCTCTGTTTGTATTCTCAGAGTCCAAAAAAAAATGTCTGCACTGAGCTGGGTATAACTATTGCATCCACACCATACTTCCTTGTATCCAACTTAAATCTATCCTGATGTGATGGATCCACTCTTGGGGAGACAAAAACCAGATGCTCTTCTTTCCCTGAGCAGATACCAATTATTTAGTCAGATTTCTCTGCAGACTGAAAGTTTTTTTTTCCTCTTTGTGTGCATGTAAACGGGTCTTTTAACTAATGCAATCAAAGAGATTTGTGGCTGGAATGTTTATTATGTGCGTTATAAAGAATCATTAATTATTTTTCTACTATTCAAAGACCACAGACATTCATTACAGAACACTCGAAAAATTCTAATTATTAAAAAGAAGAAATAAAGCCCACCTGTACTGTTGTTGAATATGTGGTCTTATTGACAATTTCATGAATATGTTTGTATGTATAAGTACAATCTTCTGACTATGTTTGTATATCTAAATATGATCCCACTAACAATTTTTAATCTGTATTGAATGTCACATTTAACAACTATGCCATCGTTTATTGGTTTTATTGTCTAATTTTGGGTGTTTGGGGAGTTCCATTTCATTTAGTCATTTTAGATATTGTCAGAACTTAATGTTAAATATCCATTCATTTCTAGTTATACGCTAGGAGTGGTGAGTTACTTATCACTATTTGGTAGACTGTTAAATATATGTATGTATGTGTGCACATATATATGTGTTTTTATATATTCATATACATTTCCATATATATATATATATATATATATATATATATATATATATTCCATGGCCTTAAACCCATTAGTGAACCCAGGCCAGTGAACATGTGAGAGGCAGAACTGAGAAAAATAAGTTAAGGTAAAAATGTGTCCATTTTTTTATTATTGAGGCTGATTTAATGTCTAAACTTGTCTCAAAACTGGTAAATTCCAGAATGTCATATCTAAGTGAATGTGTTTATGTAAAAGATGCTCTTTGTAGCTGTGTAAACATGGTCACAGATTTTAGGTATGCCACACACTAAAAACATGGTTCTCAATATTATGCCTCATTGAATCTCTCTGCAGAATGAGATTTTAGTCTTCTAAGACTAAAAGAGAAAGTAGTTAACCCTGACTCCTTAGAAGAGCCCAGGGAGCAGAAGTTTTGACACACCTGAGAGACAGTGTTCTTCTCTCATAACCAGCAACAGGGCATTTCAACACCTGAACTTTGGTCAATTCATCACATCTATGTAATCTTTTCTTTCTGAGAAAAGCAAAAACTTTGTTTTCTCCTGACCCCATCCTCAAAGCTCTACAGTCTTTCTAGGGTACCTGTAATCACAGATTTTACCCATTAAAATCAAGATTGAGAAGGCTATCTGGCCCTTAGACACAGGGTTTTAGTCCTTTACCACCCTTCCCTGATGCCTAAGTGTGCAAAACACTTTTTACTTCAATATTTTCTTAGCTCATACATGGCTAAGAAAATACAGGTAGTATGTTATATGTGACAAACCTTAGACAATTCTTTTTTATGTCAATATTTATATTTTAATTAATTAATTAACTTTACATCTGGGCTGAAGTTTCCCCTCTCTCCTCTTGTACTAGTCCTTCTCTCAATCCCCACTTCAACCCCATCCACTCCTCCTCCTGCAGAGATTCTAAGTCTGTCCATGCATGCTTTCTGGTTGGTAGTTCAGTCTCTGTGAGCCTCTTTGTGCCCAGATTAATTGATTCTGTAGGCATTCTTGTGGTGCCCTTGATCCTTCTGACACCTTCAATTCTTCCCCTCCTCTATGTCTCAGAGTTCCTCAAGTTATGCCTAATGGTTGGCTGTGGTTCTCTGCATATGTTTCCATCAGTTGCTAGAAGAAGCCTCTCATATAACAGTTATGCTAGGCTCCTGGTGCCAGCCAATAATTTTATTCTTATCTTTCATCTTTATACTTTGGAATTAACAATTGAAAGCTTCGATTTAATGTTAAGAGAGATGTGAAGAAAAGAAGCCAAGCTGTTAGCAGAGCATATGATGGTTACAATCAATGTTTCTGCCACTCACTGGCTTTGTGTTCTTGTTAAGGTTAGTTCATCATTCTCAGCCTCGGTTTTCTCCTGTGCACAACCAGGATAGTAACAGGGAGATTTCAAATACTTGAGTGATTCACACACATTGAAGGGGCTGATGCTTAATATACAGTAAGATTTTTCATATTTGAGAACATCTAATCAACTCATACATTCATTGCTGTGTTTCTAGTAAAGTCTCCCTATGAAAGGAAGGCACATTCAAGAATGTATCTCTCCATTGGGCTTACAGAACAATGTAAATGTAGCAACTGCTTAAAATGCCTTCTAAAACCAGCAATATGGCTCAGTTGGGTAAAGGTACTTGTTGACAAGCCTGATAACCTAAACTTATCATCAGAATCATGGTAGAAGGAGACAACTTCATAAATATGCAAATATGAATATGTACACCCTCAAATGAATGAATGAATGAATGAATGAATGAATAAATAAATACAAACCCTTCTAAAGTAGAATTATTTTCTTACTAATTCATTGACTTATTCACTCAGGTCATTCCAGGAGTTATTCTAGAGATAACTAATGTTAAAGGTAATAAGATATTCTTTGTCCCCTGTGACTTTTCAGCCTTATATAGTGGAATACAGAGCAATAAACTTGGAATTTTAATTGGATGACAAGTGTTAATGTCCTGGCAGGGAGATATAAAGACTTGGCAGGGCATAGATCAGGGCTGGCCAAAGAAACTCAAAGAAGGTATCCTGACAGAGAGGAAAGCTGATCTGAATTTTTGGTGGGCCTGTAGGAATGAGTTTAAGATAAATCAAATAATTTAATCATTATGCCAACACTGAAACATTCTAGAATATTGTCATTGCACAAATGTGATGTAGACACTGAAGACTGAAAACACTGAGCTGTGCAAAACACCCAGAACTGTGGAGAAATCGAACTGTAACATGTGTGATGTTCCCTTGCACAACACTCCCTCTTCAGAACAGGGAAATAACCTTGACAGTTCAGGTGCTGTGTCCAGATGGCTGCTTACTTAGATAAAGCACCATGGCCCAGTTTTCAGATTTCTTTCATCCCTTCCCCCTTTTCGTTTTCATGATGCAGCTCTTCTTTTTTGGTGAGTGTACTGGGTAGGGAAAGAAGTCAGGGACCCAGCTTTTCTCTCCCCACCCTGCTCAGCCATGTGCTGCTGGATTCTCTGCCACTTCCCACTCATCATTCTTCCTTCCAGAGACAGAGTTATGGCCCCCAAGAGAGGACTGTTCCACCAGAGTAGTCAGTTACTAATGAGCTTCATGCTGCTCCTCCACCCCCAGCTCCCAGCCATCCTCCACCCTGATTTCCTAGGTCACCTTCATCTGGCAGCTGGAGACCTATGTGTTTGTCATTGTGTGTGTGTGTGTGTGTGGTGTGTGTGTGTGTGTGTGTGTGTGTGTGTGTATTCATCTCAGAAGCAGTTACACACTCTTGTAAGTCTGTGAGTTCACTGAGTATAAAGAAACCATAAATGAGAGACCTATTGACTCCAATCAATTACAAACAAGCTTGCCTTCGGAACTCAGGCCTGTAGTTACTTCACATAATAGAAAAAGCCTATTTTATACTGGCTCACAAAGTTCTACTCTGGTCATTCATTGCCAGAATCCCAGGACTGTCTTTATTGCATGGATAATCACAGTTACAACTAAACAGTTGTGGCTTCAAATATTGATATCATTAAGCCACAACTACTGAAAGCTTGCAAAATATTCCTACATACTTATTTTACACTACTTCCTGTTGTCTCACTGTGATTCAGGAGGTAGATATAATTCCTAGCTCCATTTTATAATGATAGAAGAAAAGCTTTAGTGGTAAAGACACTTTTCTCTATAGTTGAGCCAGGGAATCTCCCCAGCAGTGGACTTCAGGGTCTGTAGTTCTAACTACCAGCTTATGGAGACAGCAGTTCCTTTGTGCACTGTGGTAATTTGCATAAGAATAACCCCGTAGGCTCCTATATTTGAATATGTAGTCAACTGGGAAATGGAATTCTTTGAAAGAATTAGAAGGTTTAGGGAGTGTGGGATTGTGCAGGAAAGAGGTTCATACCCACATGGACTTTGAGATTTCAAAAGCCATGGAAAACCAAGCCCATTCCCTCAATCTTTCTCTCTTTGCCTGTGGGTTTTTCTCTCAGTGACTGCTTCAGCACCATGTACACCACCATGCTTCCTGCCATGATGGTAATGGACTGAGGCTCTGAAAATGTAAGCAAATGCCCAATTAAATGCTTTTCCTTATAGAAAAGAGTTAAGTTGATCATAGTCTCTTTTGTCAGCAATAGAACAGTGATTATGATACACACTTATCCCAGACAATATGCTGAGTGTCCTGTATGGATTATCTTGGAGAATTCTTCCAATTAGCATATCAAATGGGCCCTTCATACTTGTATTTCCTCTTTTAATATTGAGTTCAGAGATGCTGAGATATATAAATTCAAACAATGATCAAGTGGCAGGTCCTCAATTAAAGTTCATCCTCCTAGTTACCTAGACGTCTATTCTGGGTTAAATTATGTCCTCTCCCTTACTTCTTTTTCTACCATTTCAGTGACCTATGTTGAACTCTAGCTTTAAAAGATTGAATGGGAAAATTCCACACAAAATTATTTTACAAGTGCATTCCTTACTTTTCTGATTATTATGAATTGTACTTGACAAAATCAGCTTAAGGAAGGAAGATTATTCTGGCTTCCAGTTCAAGGACACAGTCCTTTACGGAAGGAAAGCCATAGTGGCAGGAGCTTGAGGCATCTGCTCTTACTTCCACTGTAGTCAGGGAGTAGAGACGAAGAATGATGCTTAGCTGAACTTTTTTATTTAATCTGGAGTCTCTGTCCATGGGATAGTGCCACCAATATTCAGAAACAGCCTTTCCTCCTCAATTAGACTGTCCCAGAAATACCCTGATAGCTATACACAAAGGTCTGTTTCCATTGGGATTCTTAATCTAATCACTTTGACAAGGAAGACCAATGAGCCCAATAAATATTTTGAAGTTTGGTCCTTTTGAATACCGTGATAGAATCTAGTATTCTTGCAGTCTATCTCGTTCTAGATGAGAAGACTCTTTGTCTACTTGACTCTCCTTTGCATACACTGCTCATCCATTTGATCGTAATCAACTCAATTATTACAGTGACAATGCTTTTGTTTGAAGAAATTTTATATGGTAGCCGAATGGTGAGTCACAGTGATGTTGTCATCCCCCTCACTTCATCTCATTACATCATTGGTTGTGATATGCAACAGTACATTTAAACAGTGACTGTAGTAAAGTAAGGTGTTTTAAAAAGAAGACCACGGCCGGGTAGTGGTGATGCATGACTTTAATCCCAGAACTCACGAGGTAGATGCAGGCAGAGTTCTGATTTCATGTATAGCCTGATCTGCAGAGTGAGTTCGAGGACACTCATGGCTGTGCAGAGAAATCCTGCCTCAAAAAGAGAGACAGAGAGAGGGGTAGGGGGAATGAGAAAGATGAGACTATATCAACAGGTATTTTTTTTACTATGATATGTTTTGTCATATTTATTTTACTATTACTTTTTTGATCTTTTGTTGTGCTTAGTTATTCATTGAATTTATTAGAGTTATATATGTGTAGGAAAACTATTATTGTTACACATGTTTTTTTGGCATGCACAAGTGCCTTAGAATGCATCTCTCATAGTAAGGGGAATAGTTTATAGTCAGTTCCCCAGAAGGTGATCTTCTTATGAATCAGATCTTCAAAGATGAAATCAAGATATAGTGGATTCATACTGGATTGAAGAAGACCTTAAATGCAATAACCGATGTGTTCTTAGTGAAAAAAAGAGGTAGATTCAGGGACACAAACACACAGAGATTGTAGCCTTATGAAAATGAAAGCATAAATTGATTGCAATAGCTATAAGCCCAAAGAATTCATGAGCTCTAGCAACCCCTAGAGGCAGGACAATACAAGAGATTCTTCCCCAGAGCCCACCCTAGTCAATAATAGCCTCCAAACCTAAATAAAGGTTTTTATGGCTCTGAAAACATGGACAGAGGGCTGTTCCATCTCTGTGAGCACAGGAGACTTTATTTGAGACTGCCATATTTCTCTGCTTTGCTTCTAAGTTATTAGACTCCTGGTGTTCAAGGTGACTGGGTTTAGATTCACCTAGAAGACAGAGGCACACCAAGAAGGGAAGAGTAACGGGGAATTGAAGACCCACCCTGAATGTGAATGGCAGCATATTTGGGTGGGGTGTCTACACAAAATAAAGGAGGAGAAAGAGAGAGGTAGTGTAGTTTATGCATTCTGCTTCTCTGTATCTTAGCCCTCAATGATGTGGGTTTTGCTCCACCACACCACATTGAAACCTCTTAAACCCTGAACCAAAATAAACAATTCCTTCCTTAGGTTGCTATTGTTGTATACTTGAACACAGTTCCAATAAAATCCTAACCCACATGCTATGATTCTCAGTGAAACTAAAAGAAAGACTCAGATGTGGCACATGTATTTAATTGCAGCACCCACTGAGACAAAAGGAACAAGAGTAAAATGACAGCCTAGGTATACACTAAATTTGGGGCTAGTTTACGCTATGTGAAACTGTCTCCCCCAAATTTTTTTTAATGAAATGAAAGAAATATCCTGAAATCCTTCAGTTGAATTATAAAGTGAAGTTCCAAAGAGAACCAGCAAAACGAGTTCCACCTTGACATGGGCCTTTTCTTAAGCAAGAGATGAACGGTACTCAACCAGGTGGGCTTTCTGGAATCAGTTACTGCATAGCCCTACTGTTGTTATCTGTACATTTGGAGCCATTATTTCCTAGCTGTGGTAAAGGCTAACAAAGTCATGGATGTTTAGTGTCTGTTGCAAGGGAAAGCTAAATATGTGTAATGTGATGTGATTCTTAGCGATGGCCCCTTAAAAGTGAGGATGCCTTTGGAATGAGGCTTGCAGTGGAAGAGAGTACAGTGCTATTGGGGGGTAGAAGGGAGGAGTTCCAGAATGCCTTAGTGGGTCCTAAGAGATGTTGGTGAAATTGACATTATGTGGGAGGAGGCATACCAGGCAGGATGTAAGAAGGTCAATCCAGAATATTCGAAGAAGCCCCTCTACTCCCAGTCTGTACTGGGTTTTGGATAGGTGCCAAAAGGGGAAGAAACCTCAAAAGCCAGGAACTGGTTGGGTATGCTTGCTCTGCTGTGGAGTTAAGCTGTACCTTACTATATTTAGATCCTGTCTCTGTCAAGCAAAAAGACTTCCTGACAGGGCTCCAGTTTTTCATCTCTAAAAAGCTACTCATCCATGGAGCTTGGGATTTGTGGGGAGAAGGGAGGAGGAGAAGGAGGAGATCTGGCTTCTCCCTACACCTCGGAACAGATGGGATTGAACAGGGCCCTTTTTACATTCCCAGCCAAGAGTCACAGTCCTTGGCAGGGATCCCAGGACACAGACAATGGGGACTGATGGCAGCTCCTTAGGCCTGGCTTTCCTGGGGCAGAAGGTTTCTTCTCAGGCTTGTAAAACTGTTTCTTCAGTCTCAGAAAAGGGATTTGGGGGAGGGATGGGAGTGGGCCATTGAGGCAACTCTGGATAGTTTAGCTTAAAACAACAACAACAACAACAACAACAAAAACTGGGACACAGCTTGTGGGAGTGCAGCCCAGCAGTCCTCCCATCTGACCTTTCTTAAGTCTCTGCCAGAACCATTGGCCAAGAAGGCCGACGGAGCAGGCCAGGAAACGAGTTGACTTAGGGCTAAAAAGAGGCCAGTGTACAGGGTGAGTGGGAGGGGTGAGTGGAGAGAGTCGGGCTGTGGGTGGTGCAGGTGGATGAAAACCGAGTTTCTGTGCTTGTATGAAGCAGAGTGGAAGGTGGACCATGAGCAGAAGTGATTGCTGTCTCTATACACTTTACTGAAAAATGAAACTTAGAGGCAGGGCCCCTGCCCGTATGTCTCAGAGATAGAAGGGAGCAATCAGACTCCATGGAGGCTTTCAGAGAGCCTCAGCCCAGACTCCTGCATTTAGAAAGATAAATTTCAAAACCCTACTGAGAGGATCACAAAATGACAATCTCGCAATTCATTTCCTGTTGAATCCATATTGCAACATAAGCCCCGTTTATTCCCTGTAAGTCCTCAATTCCCTCCTTTCCTAAGTAGATGACTTACCTCGTCCTTCATTTAAAATTACATTCATCTGGCACAATTCCCCTTGACTACCACCATCTCTCTTTGAGAATGTGCTCAGCTTAGGCCTGGCAGATTGTAAACCCCTTAAGGGCAGGTGTCCTGTTTAATTCTCTGTGGGTGTCTCTCTAGGAGGAGTAGAAGGAGAGGAGGTGGAGTGAAAGGAGATGGAGATGTAAGCACCTAGGCAAGTGCAGCCACAGAACAGGAGTTCACTGGGAGGAAACCAGAGATAACGTAAATCACTCAGTCTTGTTGGGTTGCTGTAAGCATGTCTGATGGACCTACAAAGGGGATAGGCAAGAGGCACGGCACTGGATTCAATGTTAAAATTGCTTAGGGCCGTCCACAAAGGCTGCTTGCCACCTGCAAAACAACTTCTCTAGAAGTGCATTACGTTAGCAATTTCCCTTTTCTTTATTTAAATGCATCCTCCAGCCTCCAACAGCAGAAGTTGTTTGGATTTTGTTTTGTTATTTTTTGTTTTGTTTTGTTTTTGGTTTTAGTTAATTACTTGTGTGTGTGTGTGTGTGTGTGTGTGTGTGTGTGTGTATGCGTGCGCTACAGCACAGGTGTAGGGTTCAGAGATAACTTACTTCAGTTGGCACTGGGTCCTAGGGATCAAATTCAGGTTGCTACCTGCAGTGGCAGGTAACCTACTGTGCCATCTTGCCATACCCACATATATTTTAATATATATCAACGATCAAATATGACTTTTATACTATTTATTTTCCCTAATAGTTTTGCAAGTCCGATACTGTTTTCTTTGATATATTTCTATGTATATACGTGCTTGCAAATGAGAACATGGGGGCATTTGCTTATACATGAATCTGTTGATACAGGGTGAGTGGGAGGGGTGAGTGGAGAGAGTGAGTGAGTGATCATTTTTCCTTTTTTTGAGACAATGACCCTTACTGTATCTGGAAGTCACTGTTTTGGCTGTCTCGATGTCCCACAAGCCTCTGAGATCTACCTGTCTCCATGTATTCAGTTCAGAGGTACAGGTGTCCAGTTTTCACATAGTGTGGGGGATTTGAACTTAGATCTTCAGGCTTGCATAACAAACACTTTATCAACTAAGCCATCTTTCCAAGCCCCTTCTATTCCTTATATAAAAATGTTTCCCTGTCCCTCTTTATTTCTACATGTTGCCTTTTCTACAATCTTCCCTTTTGCTCAATATACATAGAGCTAACTCATCCTTAAAAAATAACTGAATGACTCTTTCTGGAAAAGTTCTGTAAAATTCTCCCTTTGACAAGCATTCATGTTAGAACCAGACTTTGTTTTATGCTATAATAAATAGTCACCCAATACATAGTCCTGGCCATATATTCATGTGTTATTTTTCGTTTTTCTACATGCTATATTCCCTTACATAGGATTGCTATGTTAAATGGATGCATTTTTTAAAGTTTTATTATATACCTTCAGCTGAATTTCCAAAAGTTCTGCAGTTACATATATATTTTTGCAGAATAAACGAAAAAGAAATTTCCTCCTAGACATTTATTCTCAACTAGATAGACTCTGTCTTTTGTTTTTAGTGTATTGATTAGGTTAAATGCTAGTTGCTAATGTTTTGGTTTTATTTCCATAACGGTAGAAGTCCAGTCATGGTTTTCAGGTACTGGTTAATAGGATATTCTCCTCGATGTTTTCCTGTACAGTTTTTTTTTCTCTTATCCTCATCTGCACTTTTCCACCCTTTACTGTGATTATCCAGTTTATGCTTTCAATTTGAAAGTATTTATTGTATGGTATACATAATGCATTATACATATTGCATTTAATTTAATGTTCAGAGCTTTTTAATGGTGTAAAGGACCTTAATGGCCTAGGCCTATGAAGGAAGGGTCCAGAAAATCCTGAACCCCAGACACCTTAGATGAGGGCATCACAGTTTTCGCTTTCCCTCCCACTAACCTGGTACCATAAAGTTGGCTGCCCCATCATCAATCCTAGTAAGAATTTATTACCCTGGCAGTTATTGTGCTTCACTCTGGTTTGACCTCATAACCACCCCCAACCCTACAGCCCCTGGAGTATGCAAATGAATTTTCCATCACCTCTGTCCTGACCAATGCTACAGAGCCATATAAACCTTTCCCCAGAGACACTGGCTACCTCTCCAGGAATAAAAATGTCCCCTCCCCCCTTAGTAAAGAACCAGTTCTCCAAAGCTGGTCCTGGTGTGTGTGTGTGTGTGTTCCTTGCTGAAACACTCACTACAGACCAAAAGCCTGCCTGTACCTGCCTGCCTGGCATAGCTTCCCTCCCTCCAGTTCATCCTGGTACACAATTGGGTCTGACTCTTCTGAGGGAGAAGTGGACAGAGTCCTAAAGACCTTAGAATAATTTTAAGATATGTGTAACAATTTAGAGAAGAATCTAGTGATATTTGTCTTCTGTCTTAGTTTGATTTCTAATACTATGTATAATTGGGAATGAATGGGTTTGCTTTAGCTTATAGTTGTAGTCCTCCATGAGGAGCAGGAAGCCAAGGCAGGAACTAGAAGCAGATGCCCTGGAATAATGCTGCTCTCCAACTTGCTCTCTCTGCTTTGCTCTGTCTGCTCTGCTTTCTTATACCACTCAGGAACATCTGCTTAGGGGTGGCACCTTGGGCAGTGAACGGAGTCCTCCTATATCAATCCTCAGTAAAGAACTCCCTATTTTGCCTATAGACTAATCTGATTCACAAAATTCCCTAATTGATATTCTTCCTTTGGAGATGACTTAAGATTGATAAAATATCTAGCAAAATAACCAATGGACACTTTACTGCTACTGAGACATTCACTGTTCAAAGGTAAATCATAGTTTTAACAACAGATCACGTTGTTATCCTTTATAATGATGCAGAGGTCAATGATGGCAAGAGAGGCGATGGAGAATGTGGTGCTCAGTCTAATCTACACTTTGAGGAACTATACTGGACCCACAGGTTCATTTTACAAATCACCAGTTCTGGATAATAAAGTCAGCTTTTTCTCAAATTATGTGTATTACATGATAAAGTATATATTTATATTAAATTGTTCTGGCCCACTTAATTATCACAGCTGCCGGGCTTTCCTTTACGCTTAGGGAACTATGGGCACACAAATGTAATGTTGCCATCTAAACAACTTTGGGAATCTATGCTTTGGTATAGGGAGATGGGTCTATCTACTTCTCATCTCTGTCACAAATGGAGGGACAGAACTCTGTTAATTTGTACACACTCTTAGAGAACGACACAATCACGGTTTGAGTCTACACCTCCCTTTGCTCATGCTGAGATTGTTTCTATGCAAAAATCTGATAGGATCCATCTAATGTGCCTGGAGCCTCAGAGGAAGGTGACTATCTTTTGGGAATTGCATTTCTCCCTTGCAGACTTCACTCTTCTCTTGATTAGTCATTCGCTCCTGCAACTCCAAACTTGTCCTCTCTACTATATTCTTTTCTAACTCATAAAAATCAATTCTTCCCTTGCCTTTAAGCCATTTCTCTGCTACAGTCCCCCATTTTTTTAAACCACAAAGTTACTTTGCTGTTGCCCTTTCTCAAGAAACCTTATGATTGCTACTCATCAAATCTCCTTGCCTTCTGCTGAAATGATGCACATCAAGAGTAGTAAATTATTTTCTTTTTTTCTTTATTTTTCTTTTTTCCCCATCCCACCCCTCCCCCTGCTTCTATGAGGGTGCTTCCCGACACACCCACCCACTCCCACCTCACTGCCCTAGTGGTTCCCTACTTGGGGGCAACAAGTCTTTATAGGACCAAGGGCCTCCCCTCCCACTGATGCCAAACAAGGCAATCCTCTGCTACATATGCAGCTGGAGCCATGGGTCCCTCCCTGTATTCTTTGGTTGGTAGTTTAGTCCCTCGGAGCTCTGCTGTGTCTGGTTGGTTGATATTTTTGTTCTGCTTATGGGGTTGCAAACCCCTTCAGCTCCTCTCATCTTTCCCTTAACTCCTCCATTGCGGTCGCTGTGCTTGGTGCGATGTGTTAGCTGCAAGCAATTGCATCTGTATTGGTAAGGCTCTGGCAGAGTTTTCAAAATGTAATCTTGAGAAATCCCCATTTGTCTCTCTTTGTATATTTGAATTGTATGCAGTAGATGCGCAAGGTATGCTTGGGAACTGATCATCTCTACTCCTCTATATCCAACATCCTTCCAAACCCAGCCTTTATTAGTTGGTAGCTTCCTGTGAGTATCTCCAATCAAATAACAGCCTGAATAGATTAAGTGTTAACATAATTTTTCCTTGTCAGTCTCTGAATTTCTCATGCCCAAGTACAACCAATGAGATGAATCCAGCTCAAATCAGGAGAGAAAATTTCTAAAAGCATTAAGGTGGTTGATGTAATTCAAGCGGACATGATGCCGGCCCACATTGGTAACCCAGTGTTCTAGAACCTTCTCTTATAGAAACCCCGTAACTGGTTCAACTAGAAGCAATTTATGTACCAGTGATCTTGGTTATTGGTTTTTGGCAAATAAAATTAACTGCCTCATATTTGGGAATGGAGGGGGTGGTAACTAAAACATTAAATTTATCCAAAACTGTTTATATCCTCTACTTAGCCTTGAAAAAATTTGCTAAATGTCTTTGGTTTTCACTTTGCTTACCTATAAAATTAAAACATAATACAAGACAATTTACAGTGAGATTGTTCTAAGAATAAAATGAGAGTTCTACTATAGTGTTTGGCACTTTGTAATATTCAAAACTCGAAGATAATCCAAGGTGCTGCCAAAAGCATGACCGACAGCAGCCCACCTTTCTATCATCTTTCTATCCTCTCCCCTGATAAGCAAACCTCAATCTTTTTTATTTGCTGACAGAAAACAAACACAGAAACATGACGAAGCAAAAGGTTGGAGGTCAGAGAAATGTTGATCCCAAACCAAAACTATATAGCCTGTGACTTTGACCACATGACTTCATGCCTCTGAGCCTTGGCACCCTCCTGGACAAAAAAGTAGGGGAATATTATTAATACCTCATTGGAGTATCCCATGATGCAACAGAAAGAAGATATTGTAAGTTACATGGTGAGATACAAAGTTGAAGCCCAGCTTAAGTGTATTATTGTGTCAGTGAGGCTAATTTCTCCTGGGAAAGAAGTAAAGTCAACTTTGACATACAATATCTACCCCTCCCACAACGTCAAAGTTGCAGTGTACATGTTGCTGCTCCCAACCTTGCTTACAAGAGGAAGGAATCAAGAAGTCTTTTTCAGTTTTGCATTTTCTCTGAACTTAAAATTCACATTTATGCTTCACCGGGGCAAGAGATACAGTTCTACCAGATTTTTACTCTAACACCATAGGTATCTACTTGCCTGATAAGGGTTTCTAACAAGATGAGAATTCTTTCCAAATATCTCCGCATCTTAATGGAAAATTCTCCTGCATCTTTTCAGAATTGTTATCTGTTTTTAAATATGAACATTCCCAGCCTGCAAAGCTTCCATTGAAAAGTGAAATAGTACAAGGTCCTTTCATGATGTGTGTTCTTGTGACTTCCTGAAGCCAGCAGCAGATCCAGGACTCTGATTAAACACAAAGGGAATTAAATAAGGAAGGTAAAGCCCATAATGGAAGGATGGGGAGGAAGAAAGATGTATACAGACCCTTTGGTATCTTGCAAGGACTGGCTGATAGCTGAGGCCATTTATTATATTTGATTAGCATATAGTTCAAGGTGTTCCCAGATCTCTCCACCCCCATGACTTACTTACATGACTCTCCAAATCAAGGGACCGAATGCAACCTTCCAGAGGATATTATAACCAGAATCTGTTTTTAATGCAAAATCTTTAACTCACCAACATATCCATCTCCAGAAAAAGATTTCCCTGTCCAAAGCCTGTACATCAGAATCCAGTGAAATGCACAGGGGCCGAGGAAGGAGTTCACTTTAACCGATAGCATTCAGTGTTTTTTACAGTGTTATTCGTCTAAGTGACAAAGCCAGAAGGCAAACCTATACTTCTTTCTGACTTTTTATTGCTTTTCATCCCAGTGGGAACCAGCAGAAGGGTAGAAAAAAAAGTCCTTCGACTGGCAAAATGTGCTTAAGATGTTTTTCAGGAGGAGGGAGGAAAAAAAATGATCAACAAATAGGAACGGAGTTTGTTAGTGTCTGAGAAAAATGCTGCGAAAGGTTGGCTTTTGTAAATTTTTTTGTGACTTTCTTGGATCCAGGTTGAGGTAAAGGGGAGATTTGAGAGGAAAGGAAGATGCCAGTATGGTGTGTGTTGTAGATAAATATTAGGAAGCTTAGCATATAGACCTGCTGTGCTTGGAATGACTTAGAAGTTGATAATGTCCCCATCACAAGAAGTAGTAAAATATAAATCTAAGGGCCATCTGAAGGTTGAGAGAGAAGATTTTTTATTAATGAATTAACATTAGGTGGATACCACTTGGGGTGATTTGTAGGAGAATAGCCCTCTTATGCTGATATATTTACATGCTTAGGGATCAGCACTATTTGAAAAGAGGATATAGGCAATGTGGCTTTGCTGGAGGAAGTTTGTGTATGGGAGGTGGGAGGTGTGGGTGGGCCTTGGTTTTAGATGCTTGACTTAGGACCAGAAGCTCCCTTTTTCTTCCTCCTGCCTGCTGATCTGGATGTAGTACTCTCAAGCCAATTCTCCAACAAAAGGCCTGCTTGCATGCCACTGTGGATCCTACCATGCCGATAATGAACTAAATCTCTGAAATTGTAAGCCAATCCCAATTAAATGCTTTCCTTTATAGAAATTGCTGTGGCAATGATATGATATCTCTTCCCAGTGGTAAAACACTGACTAAGACACCATGGAAAACCTTTTTTTAAGTTCCAGAGACTATGAGTCTTTGTCAATTGAAAGAAAACAAAAAGTGAAGGGCCATTTGGTGGTAAAATTACTGGAAACTCAGCTCTTTTTTTTTTTTAATCCAAATGGAACTGGAGTCATAACCTCACCGAGTGAGAGGATATACATCTTATTTCATAGTGGGAGCATCCAGTAATGTAAGTAAAAAACCACAAAGATGATAGATAATTTATGTTTAGGGTTGAGTAAATGCCAGGCATTTATTTACACCCTTGCACAGCATTATCTTTATCTATGAGAACAATCTTATCAGAGAGAAACTCTTCCTTCCAAGCTCAAGGGGGAGGAATGAGATTGGGTAAAGTCACAGGACTTTCTTTATTGGTGGGGGATTTGCAATCTAGAAGGTAAAGCCCTTTAACCAAAACCTCAGAGTATTTTGTGGCAGAATGGTCAAGAAAAGGGGACTTTATAGAATTGAAGGCTGGGATATTTGGCGCTAGGCATCCAATACATATCTTTCCCTCTGCTAGATGCTTTGTCAAATTCCATTTTATAGTGAGTCTGGAAGATCAGTAAGAGGCTGAGAAGAAGTTAAGACACGCACCTGAAAGCATGGGGTTATGCTTCTCTAAGAGAACAGTAAGAGAAGGAGAAATACTCTTGCTTTATGATGATGAAGCTGAAGACCAGAGATTTAGTAACTTGCTTCAAGTTATATATAAAAGAAAAAATTCAACTTTAAATTATTGTCTATTGTCCTGTGAGTACATAGAGAATTTCTATACTTCAGTCAGATCTCAGATAACTCAACACCCTTTTTAGGCCTGGTTTCTTCATCTGACAAAAGAAAATACTATTAAAAGTTCACCAGCTTGCCACTAGAGGGGGAATTCTTAGAAATTCCAACAAAGCAGAAAACTACTCAATGAATGAAGTATAATGGCCCAAGTATATGGTTTGAGAGCTTCAAACACTCAAATCTTTTCCCCAATTCCTCTTTCATAGTTCCGCTGCCTTCCTCTCAATTTCATGTTCTTCGTTTTTTAAAACCTACCGAGTCTACTTAGTTCTGCCTCCATGTGCATGTGGACAGGACCATCTACTAAAGCGTGGGTACCACATCCTTGAAGAAAATTGCCTTATGCTCCTCCAACATCTCAGCTAGGTGTTTGACTTCACAAGTGCTTTCCTTATCCATGCTGGGATTTGGGCCAGTTTGATGTTGTGTAGATATTGTACATGGAGTCACTGCGACTGTGAGCTTATGTATGCAGTGGAGCTGTAATGCCCAGCAAATGCCATTTTGCTATGGACAACCGTGACTTCTGACTCTTACCATCCTTTCAGCCTATTTCTCTATGGTCTCTAGGGGAGGATGTGATACAGATATTTTACTTAGAGATGAGCACTTCACAGTGTCTTATTCAACAGAGAAGTATATGATGAGTAATACTGAGTAGGAGTAGAGATAACTAACACTAATGACATTAGAAAAATCCATATGGAAACTTAGTACTGAAGAAACTTCATAAGATAAGAATATATATATATATATATATATATATAAAAGAGTATATGTTCATTTATAAATGAGTTTAAAAGGGATGATTGTACAACAAGCAAACAAAGGTTCCCTAAGATACCATAGGCTGTGTATTTCCTTTGTCCCGGGATCACCTGATTTTAACATGAAGGTACATTCCTACTTGACACTACTCTTCTTATCTTAGGAAGCAGCAGCTAAAGGCAGGTCCTGGAAGCCGCAATGCTTTTGCACAGCTAGTGCAGGAACACAGTGGCTTATAGCCAAGTAACTATAAACAGGAAGAAGAAACATGCTTCTAGCTGGATCCCTAAAAACAGAGAAATCATAGGAAATAAGGTTAAACATATCTTGACATTATGGGACTAGGCTGCCCTACTCACTATCTGGTATGCAGTGCTGGGCCTCATTGGTTCAATTTTTCCTGCATGCAGGGACAATGACATCAGGTTGTAAAATAACTAAACTACTGCCTTCAGACAAAGCACTATATGTTTTGAGGGTCTCTCTTGAGAGAATTACTTTTTTGGTTGATGTGAGTGTCCTCATTTGCAGTTCCTTGGCATCGAGTACATACCATGCAAAGGAAGGCAGTCTAAATGGGCCTGTATTTACTTCTTAGCAGTTAGTATGAGACATTACGCATTGTTTTCAGTTATTCACTTCTTGTCATTCAAATACGTGCTCAGTTTGTACTTGAAAAATATTTGTGGTGAAGGTGCTTTAAGTATCAAAAGCACCACTGTTTGGAAGCTCATTTCACTTTGGGCTTCTGTCATTAAACGCCTTCCTATTTTGGAAGGCAGATGAAAGTATGTCATTACCATCCCTCCCCAATAGTTCTATAATTATTACTAAAGCAATCTAATGTTAGATAATTTCTCTCTGTTGGGCTCAAAAAGCAAGTTGCTTGAGATTTTCAAATCTCATGTGAGGTTACATGGCTCAAATGTCCTTCAGCCAAGAGTCAGAAGGCCAGCAGTTGACTTCTGTGTCTGACTGAAGATGTCATATTCATTTAGCAATCCATGTTTACTGAGGTGATGGAAATCCAACATGAGAAGTACATGCCGCAGGGAAGCGGGAGTGTGAAAAGCTCAGAGTTTGCCCCCATCTCTCCTGCAGTGAAAGAATGTTTAAGTGATGAAAACTTCCTGGAGGAGGCGTGACAAGGCTAAGACTGGAAAGGTGAATCAAAGTTAAAAAATAATAAGAGAAGGGGCTTCTGCATAGAGAAGAAGGAGCCATGAACTAAAACACAAACAGAAAGGAACTAGACCAAGTGTATACAGGGAAAAAGGGATATTGGGTAATGTCAGACCATGAAAATGTTGTATTTCAAGCAGGATTATATGCCTGTGATATATGCAAACAGAAAGTAAACTGACCCTTCTAGGTCAAATAGGAAGATAATTTTATTACACATCCTGTAAAATGAAATGACATCAGATTAGACAAGTATTGTTTTCATCCCAGAGTAATGTGCTTTGGGGGTATGTTCTCATTTATAAGATCTACTCCAAATACTGTGAGTATCTCTGTGAAGAGTTTCTGAGAATGGAATATATACTATGCAAAAGAGTATCATCTAGATTGGTCTGTGTTTTGTTTATTAGTATGAGCCTGTATAACTATGATTTTCAGCAGTGCAGTCTTTGCCATTCAAGGAAGAGCAATAGAAATCAGAATATGCAAATAAGAACAATGTTGGTTGATCACATTTCAATTCTGGTCAAAGATCAGGGACACTGCACTCATAGATTAAAGTCACTCAAGGCTAGCAGTATGGGGTACCTGAACCCTGCTTGTGAAAATATCCTACTAAGGACTGGTGTCAATGTCTAGTCTCTTATTAATAGTCTTTTCTCTGTAGTAACACTGCCAGGGAAATCATCAGACAATGTTACACTACCAGGCTGTATGTGTGTGTAGGGTTACATGTCAACAGACCATTCTGCCAGAAGTTTGAAGGGTATATTGAAGTGTGTGGGGCAGAGGAGACCCAGGTAGGACTTGAATGTACCCAGAAGCATTGCCTAGGGATGGCATTATGAAGCAAACCCAGAGTGACAGGTTATAACTTGCTTCTAGACTCTACCTTTCTCATGTACTGAGAATGTAGATTCCTAGTCCCAAGATTCCCTCATTTTTCTATTATGAAATCCTCCTGGGACATGCTTCTTCATAGACAGTTGATATTTCAGGAGGTATGTATATTAAGTTTCTTGCTTTAAAATAAAATTAGTTTTCCAATAAGTACTGACTTTAGTTGATACAATTCCCACCAAAAGCAATTAAAGTTTGATTTTTAATGAGGAAATATATGATTCCCATTAGCATTTTTGAAATATTGAGAAGAGTTCATGGACTGCTCCTGTACCTTTCAGACTCGTCTTGCCAGGGAGTGAGAAGAGAGTTTAAGAATTCTTACTAAATATGTTCAGTTAAAGGTTGACTTCTGCAGTGTTATAAGTTAAAGGAAAAGCTCTTTTGCATGAGTTGTGTGTAAATTGTGGATCACTCTTCTAGTGTGAAGATTAACCCTCATTAAGATTTTGTAGATTTCACTTTAATATTAGATGCTATATATATAACACAGGGAAGTGGGTGATAACACCACTTAATTTGTGAAAGACTAGGAGACTTAGAGATAGAAAGATTTGTAGAAAAGCGCAAACCATTTGTAAAAAAGCATATAGCCAAAATTGCCTCCTCTTTGAACTTTCTTGAAAACCTGTGAGAGATGTTTGTCATTATGTTAGCTGATGAGGGAAGACCTTTTCACTCTGGGCAACAGCATTCCTGGGGCAAGGGAACATGTTCTTAATAAAGTAGAAAACACCACCAGCATGCACACATTCATTTTCCTTCTCTTCTCACTGTAGGCATGATGTTACCAGCTGCTCGAAGCCCCTGATGTCTTAACTCCCTTGTCATGATGCCTTTTAACTAGGAACTGAAAGCTGAAATAAACTCATCTTCCCTCAAAATTACTTTGCACAGGTATTCTGTCACAAGGTTAAACTAAGACAGGCCACGCTAGAAAAGCACTGTACCAATGACCTACATGCTCAGTTCTTGGAGTTTTGAGAAAGGGCCTTACTGTGTACAGCCCAGTGTTTTGTAATGCACTCTTTTAGAACATCCATCTCCACTTCTTCCTGACCTTACTCATCGATTTATGCTGTGGATCAAATGAGAAGCAAAATCAATTATGAGCAAGAATGTAATAGAGACACTTAGATAGCAGCATATATCATATCCAAGAGAGACTTAAGCCCGGTGAGGAGCTCTCAAAGTACTCAAACTACTATGCAACCATTTTGTTTTATGACAAAATCCAATGATGCATGGCAAAATGTAAAACTAAATATTCATTGTAAGAGTGTGAATCAAAATTCAGTAAAGGAGGTTACAGAAACTTTCCTCCATGGTCCTCCACTATTCTCCTAAGGAAACATTATTTTCATGCCTGTTGCTCCTTTCCCCTGTTGTGCGATAGCCAGAACAAGCTACAGAATGCTCATCTAAACATACTCCTCCTCTGCCAAGAATCTTCCCATGTCCCTCAGTGGCTTCTTGCTTCTGATTATCAAGCCTCCATGTCTTTAAGCTCATCTCTTCTCACTCTCATTTTGTCCCACACATAAGAGGAAGCTCTCAATCTGTGGCAGTTCCAGTTTCCTCAGATTCATAATGTTCACTCTTGCTCTCATGATCTGTATTTCAACATATTTTGTGGAATTGTTTGTGACTACAGTCTACCCAACTCCCCACATCCTGCTATTGCCCATCTTTTCAGGTGCTGTATAACCATAACTCTCCCAGCCAAATGTGTCTCTCTGCATCATGATCATTTCTGCTCACTCTCACCAGTCAGATCCTGAGCTCTGTGAGGTGTGCCCATGCTGTTGTCTTTACTTTTTAATGAAGCTTCCAGCTCATCATAGATTATACCACAGAGAAGGTACTTACAGACTGGAAATATAACTATTGTTTATGAGTTCTCCTTATATAACAGACACCAAGATTATCACCTTCCATTCAATTGTCCTTAAATAACGACAAAGATTTATTTTCAGTGAAGAGACTTTTCAATGAGGACACTGATTCTTTATTGCCTTATTTGTCTGGAGGTCACCACATCCCAGAAAAGGAGGACTTGGAGACTATCCTTTCTTGTGTATGTAGGGTGTTGACATGTGCAGCTAATATCTACTTTGCGAAATGGAATATTTAGCATTAGTTACCATGGCAAATATGTGGCATAATACTCCATCAGACTGCTCAAATGTGGACTTCAATAATTTTAAAATTTTAATAATAATATGTAGTTAAATCAATGATTCATAGTCAGCCGATCAGAAACCTTCATATACAACCAAAAAAATCACTTTAACTTGCTTATGAAACCAAAAGTTGAGTCCCTTGTTTCTGTTTCCTTCAGTTTGGGGATAGAGTAATAATTTGAATTTCTAGAATTTTTTTCAGGTAATTTTATAAAAGAAGCAAACACACACACACACACACACACACACACACAGAGTGAGAGAGAGTGGAGAAGAGGGAGAGGGAGAGAGGAGAAGAGAGAGAACCACCTATACCATCTAGAAGGAACAAGGTGACTTAATTTCTGTGTGCCATAGCCTTTTGGCTCTCCTGATTGTATTTATTCTAATTATAAACTAGCCATTATAATATATTATGATGTAATTCCTTTGATAGATATTGATATGAATCAATAGTTCTCAAATTTTTCTTCCTGCTAAAATTGTTCCAGGAAATTGAAATATGTAATATCTGGAAGAAACAAGCAGAACACCTCAAGCTTCTGTAGGCAGATGACATTACCAGCTTAAAGGCACTGAAAAGGTCTGCACAAACATATTTGCATAATTGAAAATTCAATTTCATTGAATCTTTTAAAACGTTTGTTTCTCCCTTGAGCACTCTCATTATAATTTCATGGGAATAAGATTTCCCTGGCACCCAATTTGGGAAATGATTGCAGAGATGAAAGGGCTTTGGAAATGCAAATAGTTGCTTAGACCACAAAACCCACTAACATTTGAATGATAGTTCTGTAATTTGTAATGTACTTTAAAATGCACAGTGTAATTTAATTATCTTACAAATATAGGAACTTGACCAAGATGTTAATAATAGCTGTCAAATCCAAGGTTCATTGAAGTTATTTAACATCATTCAGAGATTTCAAATATGGGAGTTTTGTCCGATGTACAGAAATGCAAGAAGTTGAGAGTTTTGAGATGACACAGCATCAAATGGAAAATCTGTATATACATGTAAGAGAAAAGAGCATCAGAAGGAAGCAGGTCCCAACTGCAGCCACACTGATGCTGAGAGAAGTTTAAGGATGCTCATCCAATATGAACTTCGTAATGAAAAGACTCAAAAGATAGCGGAATAACTCAGGGTCCTGTGAGGAGCAGCGGCAGGTTCTGGCTGGATGATGCTTTAATGGTGTTTTGTAATGAGTTGGCAAATAGGCACTGATATTGCTTTTAATTAGCTGGAGCAGAGCCACAGCATTGTGCTTCCATTTGTCTGAGCCAGACATGGAGACGCAGACGCTATCATCTCTACTTTGGATCTTTTGTTGTCCTGCTCATCATTGCTGATCATAGCATGTGGACATTTGATTACAGTGTTTGGGACCTGAGTTGCCACAGAAATCCCATCAAATCACACTATGATTGCTTCTGGTGTCCTGTCATGTGACATTATGATACAGGGCTCTCCTTGGCCCTGCATTTCTTCAGGGAGGAAGAGATGGAGCAGTAAGAAAAGAGAAAAGAGAGTATTACCACAACAGCAATAACAGCAACAACAACAACATCAAAATTCAGGTAGTCATTTGAGGACTTTCAGATTTTGGACCTCCAAATTTTATTCCATCTGTCCTGCCTTAGAAATAGGAAACGGAGACACAACCAGGAAAATGCCTGGACAGAGACCTTGCAGTCAGCCACAGGGAGACATTGGCTAGACTTACATCATCTGAAATCATTCCCCTTCCTTTGAGTGTTCTTTCGGCAATTTATGGCAATTTTGAGATTTTTAAAAACTATTTCAAGATATCTTTCAACATTTTTAATTTTAGTTAAAACATCTATAGCATTATAGAAAGTGCTATAGATGTAAACAATGCACTGTGACCACATTCACTTCTCATCCCATATTTCAACTTCAATGTCTGCCTTCTTCTCCTCATCTATCTTTCATCTATCTGTCCTCTCTCCCTGCCTCTCTGCTTCCCGTCCTACCTCCCTCCCCCTTCCTTGCTTCCTTTCTTAAATGTTTATGTACGTAGTGTTTTTCCTGGAAACTTGTGTGGAAATCTGTGTGTCCGCGTGTTATGTTCCATTGTCCCTGAAGGTACGAAGAGTGTGGTGTCAGGTCTGGAAGTTGAAGTCACAGCTGTTTGTGAGTGTGTTTTGTGTGGGACCCACACGTGTCTCCTCTACAGAACAAGCTCTTACCACTGAACACTAGCTTTAATTAAACAGATTATATTCATTTATTCTGTGTGTGTGCTTGTGTGTGAGTGTGTGTGTGTGTGCGTGTGTGTGTGTGTGTGCGTGCGTGTGCTGTGCCATAACATAAAAGTGAAGGTCAAATGACAAGTTTAAGGAGTCCATACTGTCCTTCTATCTTTTCAAAATATGGGTTCTAGGAATTATCAGGTTATCGGATGGCATACCTGAAAAGCCATCTCGCTATCTTTTTTTCTTTCTTCTTAATTGCATTTTTTTTTAGTGACTCAAGATATAAATAAAAGCCAAAAGTGGTGTTGGGGTAGGAGAGAGAAAGTAAAAAGTTGAGAAGTATAAGAAGGGACAGAGTGGGTGGGATTGGACTCTTTGGATCTAATTTTATTTCCTGTACCACCACCACACATGCTTCAAACAAAAATAGCACCTATTTTGGGTAGCATGTTATGTCATCTTTCTAGTTCTAGGGATTGAACCCAAGACTATTCACATGCCAGGTAACTGCGCTTCCATTAAGCTGTGTCTCCAACTCTTGTGCAGTTTGCTCATCTGAAAATTTAACTTCATTTAAACACTTTTGATATAATTTAATTATAACATTTCTCTTTACCCCTTTTTACTCCAAACCTTCCCATATGACTCCCTGCTCTCCTTCAAAATTATGGCCTCTTTTTCCATTCATTGCCATTACATGCAGACATGTACTGCTAAATGTAACCTCTTTAGTTCATAAAATACTGCCTGTATGTGTGTTTTCAGACATGACCATTTGGCAATGGATGACAGATTATTTTTTCTTTCCAAGGCAAGTTAAACTCTCCAGTTCCAAGCTTTCCCCAGTTGCCTAAACTTCAGCCCTTGTGGACTCCTTTTTGCCCATGTCTTTTGGCATGTTCATTGGTGTCATCCTTGTTTAGCTCACCTTTGGCATTCTGCCTCTTGCAATTTTCCCATTCCCCTCCCATCTACCATGTTTCTTGGGCTTTAGGTGCTTAAGTGTTTTTGCTGTGTACTCTTGATGATCTTTCATTTGGGAAGAATAGTCTATTCTCCCGAGAAACCCTAAAATCAGTTACTCAAGGGAAACTCAAAAAACACTCTATTAATTTACATGGTTTGTTTTTCTTGTATTAATGAAGTATAAATGTATACAGTGTGAGCATGGATATATGTTGCCTTGATACTTCAAGATGGACATTAGGGATGTAGGATATTTTATTTATACACCCAATTGAACTCAGATAAGGACAGGGGACATACAGAGAGGGAAAAGCAGACAGTTCTGCCAATGATGTGCACAATCTCTATGAATTAATATTTTCCCTTGAAAAGCATCATTTCCAAGGAGAGCTTAAGCAGAATATTTGAGGTGAAGGTAGAAAGCCCATTATACACATGGCAAAAGAGAAGTTCACAATCATGAGACTGAGAAGTTTAGAACCAAATTCTCTACTGTCATCAGAGAAATTGGCACTGATACTGTAAGCTAGGATAATTTCTGGCATTTACAATTAATTTAGTTAATATTGAGATAATATTGTTAGTGATAGTTACAGTTAACATCTTACATTAGTCATAGAATGAATGGAAATTTATTTACTAACTATCTGTGTATTTATCTGCCTATCATCTATCAATTCATTCATCCGTTTATCTATTCTTGCATTATCTAGATCATAGTGGATAAATCTAAGTGAGATCTTTATAGATATGTGCCTAAGCATCCATATGTGCATCTGATGTCTATTTATCCCTCTCATCTACCTATTGTTCTTGTCTGTCTATCTATCTATCCATTTCTCATCTATCACAGAGTTAAATAGGGTTCAGATCATGAAAATGAAGGCCCAGAGCTTGGTGTGCACATCCCTGGTACTGAGGGGTGGTTTGAAATGAGGCTTGTCTGATTTTCCTTTTGTTACTAACATGACTTGTGAGGTTTTAGCATTAGAGTGAACATAATATTCCTTCCAAAGCCCCATGCTGCCCTTTATGTAAGCAATACAAACTGACAGGTGCATACCTGCATCAAAGCACTGAGTACCAATTCTCTTTTTTTTTTTTCCTTTTTCCCGGCCCTGGGGACCAAACCCAGGACCTTGCGCTTCCTAGGTAAGCGCTCTACCACTGAGCCAAATCCCCAACCCCGAGTACCAATTCTCTTAACTGATCATTACCTCCACCCAGGCACAGGCAGGGAAAGATCATGGCTGAAGCCTTCATGACCCAGTCATCCTGGCCAAATAAAGCAACTCGCTCCTTTACAGGTGAGAGCCCAGAGAAAGTGAGGAACCTAACTGGAAACACCTAGCAAGATAATGTCAAAGCCAGGGCAGTACCTGGGTGATCCTTATAGAGATTTTTATTCTGGTCCCCAGACATATTGACAATATTTGGAGATACTTTCACTTGTCACAGCAGAAGAGCTCCTGACATCGAAGAGACTGAAGTTGAAGATACAGCAAAGATTCAGTCAGGGCACAGAACAGGTTCTGACTATAAAGGATCCCCTATCTGAAAGACTTCTGGCCTTTAGAAACCTTGTTTCATGTTTTGTAAAATCAAGCTGTTAGTGGATCATGAAAATCACTTGGTTTCCTTATCCTTATTAAAAAGAAGTCAACTAATATGGAAAAGTTTTCCAAAATTATGCCGTAGAAGTAAGGCTTGAGTCATGAATCTGCTGACATTCAGTTAAGTGCTATCATTGATTCCCTGCCACTAGCTTCAGCATAAATTAGGTCTATAGACAGTATCTGATGAAGCATGAAAAGATGCCACTCCACAATTGCCACAGGAAGTGATCTTGACCAGAGTTACATGACAGTCACCAGTTCGTCTGAGGACTTGGCCTTAGAGGAAGCACCATGAACATTACTGATGAACTGCATAGATACCCCTGTGGGCACATATTTCTCATCATGCTTCAAGATCTGAGGATTCAGAATCAAAGCCATGGACCTGCTCTGTTACCAAACACATCATAGAATAAACATGCTCTTGATGTATCCCAAACATTGGCTGGTGAATTAGTGCTTCAGACTCTGGACTCTGTATTCAAGGGAAAGTATATCATGTAACTTTTCACCACATACCTTCTATAGGAGCATAGGCCAATAACTTTTCTATAGATTTCAGTTGTTCATTTCCAAAATGGGGAAAAAATAGCAATGCCTACTACATAGAATTGTGCCTAGGATTGAATGAGAAAATTACTATAAAACATTTAGCATGATTGTAGGAATAACAATCCAATATGGCATGGACATGAGTAGCTCTACTCATTGGAGTTATGACAGACAGGAGCTCTGTATTTGTGTCTTGCTTTGATTCATTCACAAGTTATTCCACATTTGTAGGCCATCTTCGATTGGACTACAAACCAAATGCTAAAGTTTCCAAGAGATGCTCGGCTTATCACAATTTTTGTTCTTCTGAAACTTGGCTACTGCAGTGACTGCGCTAATACAGCTCAGATCCTCATCTTCTTAGCTCCCATCCAAAGTGAGCATGGATCACTTTGTTTTGGCTGAACAATGGTGATAACAATACTATGATGGGCCAACTTTGCAGGCATTCCACTGACTGTCCCTGACTTCTTGGGGATTTGTATCAGTGCTAGCTTGCTGTGATCATGAACAAAGAAAGAAAATGGTAGTGTTTTTATTTTTAACAAATTGACTCATCCTCCTTCTGTCTATGAGCTATGGAAAGCACAGGAAGACTCCGGATGATGTTAAAAGTACAAGTTCAGGACACTTTCACTCCATTGGGAACTGATTGCAATGGATGCCATAGAGCCTTGTGCAGCTTAATATTCCCTGGAAAAGATGTTTAACTCAAAGGGATTGGCTTAAAAGGAAAGGAAAATCACAATAACCAGCAAATAACCAACAATAATTAGAACCCTGGCAAGGGGCAGGGGAAAGCACTAATCAATGTAATATGTGATTAGGGGCAAGAACATCTTGAATCTTGGTTTCTAAATACGGTCTTCTACCAGAAGCTTTTATACTAGGTTTAGCAGACTCATAGCAGGCCCTGGAGCTCCTGTGTACTTGTAGCTTTCTTGTCTACTTACACCAGAGTGCTTCTACTTGTGTATAATTCACTGATTAAAATCTCAAGCGTTAGCATAATTATTGGGTCCTTATAATGTACCAGGAATTGCACTAAACACTCAATAAGTATGAAGTCATCGAGCTCAACAGCAACCTTATGAAATATTTACAGCAACTATTGCCATTTTACACTTTATGGAACAGAGTCTTAAAGCCAAGGTAAATCATTTGCCCCAAGTCAGAAGGCTAATAAGCAGTTTTGTCAGGGCTGGAAATCAGGCCTGTTTGTCTGCCAAGCCTATTTCCTTAACCACCATACTCCACAGATCTTCATGCTGGGTTTCCACGTAAGCTTTCATTTTCCAAAAGTGTTCCATGGTTATTTTAAAAGAAAGAAATAAGTTTGAAAGTGAGAGATTAGATGTTCTGAGATCCCTCCTAGCTCTAAATACCCAACTTTCATGAATTTCAGAAAGAAAAAAAAGTAGAGGCTGTGCAACGGGTTAATGGCAATGGGCAATGGGCAGGCTCTGGGATAATAATAGTCACTAACATCTGAGAGCTTAATAAGCCATGCCATGCTCTAAATCCCTCACTCACATTAGCTCGTTTAATCCTTGCTCCAACCTTCTTTGACGAGTGCTATTACTGGTTCCATTTCTGGATAAGGAAACAATACAATGAGATCATCACTCATTCAAGGTCATGGAAATACAAGGTAAAAGACCAGCATGTATCTTTGTGTCTGTGCTATATTGAGATGCCTTAATTTGGGAGAAAATGACTTTCCTTAATATCAGCATTTATATTTCAACACCAGGCCAATGCAAATTTATGTAAATAGACATGCAGATCAGCTGTTACCCTGGCATTGGTGCCAACTTCCCCTCAGGGATGTCAATGTAACAAAATTTAGCCATTGTCAATGATTTGAGCTACCACATCAGTAGACATTTCCTGAATTCCCTACTTTTCTCAGACTTGGAGGCAATATATATATATGTGTATATATATATATATATATATATATATATATATATATATATATAATCTTTTTTCTTACGTTTTCAACTGTGCTTAGTTGATACTCATTTGGAATGGGATCAATACTTAACTTCTATCTAATACTGCCTTTTCACACTCTTTGCCTTTGAGCCTTGATGTGGTCCTGCAGGAGAGCCAAGCAAATGGTAGAATGCCCCTTATACTGAGAAAAAGTTTGCTCAGCCTCACTCTGCAGTTGCTCTGCTACTTTGGATAACAATTTTAGAAAGATGTCATATCCTTTCTTCACTGGGTGCAGGGAAGTTAGCAACCAGTTGGACTCATGCAAAGGAAAGGGAGTAGTACGGCACAGCTGCCTTTAAATTTTCTGTCATTTTTACTTTATATGTATGGATGATTTGCCTAAATATATCTGCCCATGTACCACATCTGTGCCTGGTGGTGTACCACATCTGGAGGTCAGAATTGGGTATCAGATCCCCTATGATAGGAGTGACAGACAGTTATGAGTCACCGTGTGGGTGCTGGGTATGGAACCTGTGTCCTCTGGAAACACAGCCAGTTCTCACCACTGAGACATCTATTCAACCTCACATTGTTATTTTGGAAAATAGACACTGGAGCTCCGGGTGTACCTTAACTGACTATGTGAGTGCCTAATATGCATAGAGCATGGCTGGGAGCTCCAAATCAGGTGTGCTACCTGTCATCCCAATACACTGATGGTAGGGGCAGGAGATTCAGACAGTCCAAGGTCATCTTTGTCTTCAAAGAGAATTTTGGGATAGCCTGGGTTACCGAGAGAGAATGGGAAATGCATAACCATAGAAAGAATAGCACTGTAGTAAACAAAGGGACCACTTGAGAACAAATAAAGTATTGTTAATAGGTACACTATGGTAGCTAGTATAAACTTAGAACTCTTGAGGGAAGGTGGAGGTAGGATCACCCTAGCTAAAATGCTAAACCTCAACTTTTATGCACCATAGCCATAAACTACAGGTGACTTTCTCTTTGTTCTGATTTTTAGGAAGGTAAAGCATTCTCGGGGTCACATAATAAATACATGGCAGTGCTGTCTGTCTGGTTCCAAAAGCTTGGATTGCAGCAGACATCAGAAATGGGGACTCTTGACATTCTAGCCATGCAAGAAGGGATCCTGTCTGTTGCTTAGTTGTCAAGCATTTCTGCTTCCCGTTGTGCTGCCAGCCATTGTCCTTGGCCTTGGGAACACAGGTGAAGTGTGATGACTGCGCTGTCCCAGCAGAGGGCAGTGTTGCCATGTCAGCCAAGGCAGAGGCTACAGGAAACAGGAAGGAGGCCTAGACTGAGCAGGCCTAGTGGCCTGGCTCAGCATCCCTAGAAAAGCCAGCCTCACAAGGCTGCCTCCAAACCAGCTGCTTCCCTGGCTTCCATCCTCTGACTCCTCACCATGGATGACGCTGCTGTCCCCATCACCTGTCTACTGGCTCCCACGATCCAACACCTGAACAAATTAGAGAACTCTGTGCCACCTGGGTACAAAGAGGCCCAGGGAGGGTTTCCAAATTGAAAATAGGAACTGTTGCCATTTTTTTTTTTATTTGCTCAGAATTATTCTGGAGCTGGGAGGGCTGTTGACACACTTGTTACCACTTAATCTTTAATAAGGAATCATTTTCATGGGGGAGCTGAGTTCTGGATCCATGCCAGTTTAGAAAATTATATTCCCCCAGAAGTCTAAGCTGCTAAGGCAGAATTCTTTACAAGAAGAGTGAGAATTCTCAAAGATGGAGATTAGATGTAAAACGGAGATTAGGAGTGGGTACCAAAAATGGCCTGTGGGAAAGAGAGATCATGGTTTGATGAGGTCAAACAAACCTCCAAGTGTTGCCATGTAGCAGATTTTTTTTTCCTTCTTGTTTTTTTGGTGGCTCAGGTAGAGAGTCTTTTATAGTTTTTGTCTGTAAGTAGGAATTCAAATTTTGCTCTTTTTAAAAAGGCACCTGATTCACAGGGGGTATGAAACAAAGCAGAAAATGCTAAGAGGAGGGGAAAATAACAATTCACATGAAAAGAAAAATGAATGCAGAAAAAATCCTTTTAACAGTTCTCTCATCTAAAGTAGTTAGGACAGCGTTTTTTACATTAAGTTCAGCGTTCTGTCGGAAGAGGATGAAAATGCCCTGTGATCCTCAGCTAAGAATTGCTGGTGATTTTATATCCTCCTGCTGGCATAGATCGTAATCAACCGGAAAACCTCAAAATGACAAACAAACAAAAGACAGCTTTGTTCTCTGAGGTTCATTAGCTCAGGCCAAGGCTGAGAAGCATCAGAAAATGAGGTGCTAGAAGCAAGCAAAGTACAAAGGTCACACTAGGGTAATCCAACTCTCCCCACTGTACCATCCTGCCCTGTTCTTTTTCAGGTAGCCAGAGGCCTGGTTGCTACAAGGAATTGAGAGAAATCGAGGCTGGGGAGTGCAGCTCAATGGTCCATAGAAAGAAGCAGCTCATGGGATAGCTCATGGGGATCCCAAAGTTATTCACCTCTGCTTTCAAGGACATTACAGAATGTCAAGCTTCATTTCTTCTTCCCAGCCCAAGACCTCTTGGTTGCATCCTCATTATGTCCAAACGGCATCTCATTCACAGACCTGTAAGATTAGAATCCTCAAAGAAGCAGGTTCCTCTTTCTAACCATTGTTGAATTCAATCTGTCTCCCCCACCATTTTTCTGCCTTCTTCCTTCTCCCCTAATTATTCTGCTGTGCCCCCAATCTTCACAGCATTTTTTCTCTGACTTTCTTACTTTTGACCACCTAAGTAAAATCCCTTCAGCTCATTATTATTATATTTATTGCATTATATTATGTGTATGTGAGTGTTTTGCTTGTGTCCATATGTGTATACCACATGTATCCCTGGTGCCCGTAGAGCTCAGAAGGTGGCATTTAAACCCTGGGACTAACATGACAATTGGATGACATCACGTAAGTACTGGAAGCTGAACTTGATCTTCGGAAAGGGAGCAACTGCTGATGGATCTCCTCAAGGCGGGCCTTCAGCTCATTTGTGATAGCACAATTTCACTTCAATGGCTTTCAGAAACTTGTTGCTACCTATACAACCAGTTTGACGTACCAACATTTTGTGTCCCAGGTCCTTCATGAAAAGGCTTCCATATGCCTTCCAAACTGTTTTTAGCCTCAAGTGCCTCCAAAATCTCTTTTCCGACCACATAATAATTCAACATACTCTATGACTTTATGTTTTCTGACATATTTGTGCATATTCATTGTCTTAGTTATGGTTTCTCTTAGTGTGATAAAATGCCACCAGCAGGAGCAGCTTGGCAAAAACTGAGGAGTTTCTTTCATCTTGTGTTTCCAGGTAATAGGCCCTCACGGATAGACATCAGGGAAAGAACCCAGGCAAGGCATAAACCTGAAGAGAACTGACATAGTGGCTGTGAAGGGTTCTCCCATGTCTTGCTCGATTTGGTTCCTGTAGGACCCAGGATTGCTGGTCCAGGGTGGCATTCCCCATTGCAATTTGGGCCTGCACACATCAATTGTCCATCAAGAAAATGAAGCCTAGGCTTATCCATAGGCCAGATGGCAGCATTTTCTCAATTAAGGTTCCCTCTTCCCAATTGACTCTAACCTGTGCTATCTTGACGTAAAATTAGCCAGCACGCTCCTCATTTCCAACCTCTATCTACATTCTCTGCTTCAAGTTAAGGACCATGTTCTCTTAAGTAATGTGTTTCACAAGCCTGCCTCAAATGGACGTGAACCTTCTTTGCCTGTGAATTTCTCACCAACTTTACATGCAGCACATGTTTTGTATTGGTATAATATTTAGCATTTTGAAAGTCATGTTTTATATTTCCTTCCTCCCTCTGTGTGCAGTCTGCTAGGACAGGGAGTAATCTTCATTCTACACACAGATTAATCCAATGCTTTTTGTATGGTAAGTTTTAAAAGGCAATTTTCTGCACAGATTAATGAGTACTTTTAAGAATCTATGATTGAAGGAGTGAATCAAAGTTTCATGGATGCATGAATAAATAACTTTGTGCATGGATGAATAAATGAATTCCTATACTTATGCATTCAAATAGATCTTGGGAGGCCACTATGCAAATTAACCCAGGAATAGATAAATGCTTGTATGCATAAATGAATAAAAACATACATACATGAATCTGTGAATGAAAGACCAAATACTTGAATTTCTTGTTCTTGAGACTGTGTCTTAGTGAGGTTGACTAAGGTATTGCTGTCTATTGCTAGTGAACTATACTACCATCAAAATTTCTTTAATATTTAATGATGTTACTAGTTAGGACCCTTGAATATGGGGCTCGAGAGATAGTTCAGTAGTTAATATCACTGGCTGCTCTTCCTGAGGACCTGGATTTAATTCCATATATATCAACTCACAACTCTCTGTAACTCCAGTTTCATGGGGACTCAATGACATTTTATCGTCCTTTTTGGTCACCGTATGCATGTGGTAAAAAGAGGTAATGCAGCCAAAATACTTTCAAACATAAGATAAAATTTTAAAAAAGGTTGGCCTTGATACAATCTTCTTTTATATTGGCCCTTCTGGTGAGGCTACTCTATTTTTGCACTAAAACATTGAAAATGAGCACTACTTCCAGAAACAATGGTAGGTTACTTTTCAAATCTTCTTTTTTCAGACCCTTTCTGCACTTGAGTTCATATGCATCCTTTCTTCCTTGATTTTGTACAACACTATGTACTTAACAGTGTGTTTGACATCTCAAATTAAGACTTTGCATTGTGTGTGTACAATTCCAGCTGCCATTTCACTGTATAGGAAGTAAATGATAAATTGTAAACTGTTTATATAATATTGTCATTTTCCTATAGACTGACCAAAGTTTGTGGGTTTTATGTTAATCTACAATAAAATAATCTGCACTGGAAGTCCTTGTTAGAGGATTTGGTTGTGCAGCTAATATGAGCTAGCTCTTCTCAGAGGCTCAGTGAGTATCTATTGTTTGATAAAGTCTAATAGATGTGCTAATTAACCATCCATCTTTCATCTCTGCCAGAAATACTTAAATTACTGTTTCTTAGCCCATGGTATAAACACTTTCCTTAAGTTACATGTTGATACCTTGCTCCTTGCCTTTAAAGAGAGTAAATAGGAAAACTGTCTGGGATGCAAGGGGAAACATGTCTCCATTTCCTTTCAGGAAAGGTGAAAATGAATTTGTACCTCCTATTGAACTCAGTGATCCTTAAACTTTTTATGTGATAGAATTCCTCAAGTTAATCAATAGGTCATATCAAGACTCTATGGAGCATATGATGCATTTTCTACAGTGATATTCATGTATAAATGTAAAAATATGGTAGATTTAGTGACTGATGTGGGGCATGAGTAATTTATTCATTAAGAGTGTGAGATTGAGAATCTTAAATTAGTCCTCGAAGACAAGGTTATTTATTGGAAAGAATGATAACTGGGAGGTCGCCAATGTTTCTTTGACTTTTCTTCACATGCATCACCCCTATTAGAAGGAAGATGTCATAGAACATTCTAGTATAGAATTATCTGACTCTCTGTATTATAAATAACAGAATGATACATTACAAAGGTAGAGACACTCATTCATTTATATGATATGTATGGTAGTCCCGTACTGCAGTTGTAGAGTTGAGTAATTGCTATTCTGATCTTGTGGTCTACAAAGCCTCAACCATCTTTTCTTATTAGATTGTTGTTATTGTTGTTGTTTTGTTTTGTTTTTTTTAAGTTTTCATTTTATTTGTTTGTTTGATTTTGACAAAATCTCTTGTATTCAAGACTGACCTTGAATGTAGCTATATTGAGGAGGATAGCTTTGAACTTTTGATCCTCCTTACCTCCATTCCCTGGATGCTGGAATGGCAGGCACTCCTCAGCAAACATGGCTTCATGCAAGCTTGAGTGTGACTCCAGGACTTTACACACGCTCATCAAGCACTCTACAAACTAAGGTATAGCCCGAGCTCAACTTCTCAAAATGTATTAAATGTTCCTTTAGATGTAAGGTTATCAACTTCATTTTGTAACAAAAAAGGTAATAAGCTACAGTAAGAGGAGTTAAGTTTAATGTTTATTTATTTAAAAAATGCATGTGCCATTTGAAACTCATAACTCATTTGTAAAATTGAATTAAGTCATTCATGGTTATTCTAGGTTTCAGAACCTTGAGTGAGAAATGTAGGAGTGACTGGCCTGGTACTAAAAAGAATAATTATTAAATACCATGTTGGTTTGGGTGGTGACATTTACTCTTGTCTAAACACATATGAGCTCTTCCTAATAAATGTCCCTGTGTATACAATTCTGACCAAGAGAGCTGTCCTCGGAAGATTTTTCTCTAAAAGTCATTCTAAGGAAGACCACCTTATATGCCAGATAGAAAGGGAGGGAGTTGAGCTTTTCCTGTTAGCCTTCTTACTACATAGGGAAGAAGAAGAAGAAGAAGAAGAAGAAGAAGAAGAAGAAGAAGAAGAAGAAGAAGAAGAAGAAGAAGAAGAAGAAGAAGAAGAAGAAGAAGAAGAAAAGGAAGAAGAGGAGGAGGAGGAGAAGGAGGAGGAGGAAGAGGAGGAGGAGGAGGAGGAAATTTTTAGTTTGGAAAGGCTAAAAGTGTTTCTTCTATGGCCTCATATGTCAGGTATGATTTTAATTTCAGATAATGTCTAAACTTGATAAGAATCCAGCCAGTAGCAAGTGTGAGCAGATCTCCTGGTTACTCATGACCAACATTCTTTTTCCTTCCTCGTCTACCATATCTTGTGAGATGAGAATACACTACAGATTTTCCCTCTCATTCTTCCCTGCCTTATGGTCCTTAATGGAAACCATCTCTTTGAGAGCCATATTTGGTCCAGTCACTGAGTTACACTGCTGCTAACGATTTCCCTTATCATGAGGATAAAGCTATGGGGAGTTTTCTGGCACACCCCTAGTCATTCAACCCCCTTAGACTGTTCATAGGGCTTTGGCTGAGCCACCAATAAATAGTATGGACAGAATTGCAGTGTCTCACAAAATGCAGATACTAAAAAACTTCAATTACATTCAATCAAATAAAATTAAACTTTAGTCATGAGGAAGAGGATGGTGATTGTGCTGGTGTCAGAAGGATAGTAATCTCAACTAAGATGGTTAAATGTAGTCTGATCCTACATTTTTCTCAATTTCAACCTCTGGGATTGTGCACATAAAGAAAATAATTATATAGGAGACAAAACTGATCTAGACTGGTAGTCAAAACTGATAGTTGAGCCAGGTACTATGAAAGTAAAGCTAACTTAGGGCAGGAGGCTTAGACAATTAAGATAATATACTAATGTTCTCCTATAAAGTAAAGGCATCTTCCTGTGAGATAGTCAGCTATAGAAAAAAACAAAATGAAGTACATTTACAGTGCAGACTTGGCCTGTATCTAAGAAGACAAGATATACCCAGATGAGAACACTATCAAGTATAATCCAGTAGATCTGGCCAATTCAAAATCCTGTTTGCATGATCCATCTGATTGGCTATCAAAGGAGCTGACAGATCTGGAAGCAGAAGAGGCATGCTAAACCTTTTCTGTCTTCATCATATTGTTACACTGTATAAGCACATATTATATATTATTCTGTTTAATCTTAATCCTAATAGCTGTGCAGTTTTCCATTATAGAAAGTAGGGTCATTATAATTTCATCAGTTGGCCTTGTGAGACTACGCCTTTTTCATTTAATTTTGCTACTCATAATGTGATTCATGCACCAATGCTGCAACATCACATGGAGTTCTGCAAGTATATATATGTATTGTGTGTGTGTGTGTGTGTGTGTGTGTGTGTGTGTGTGTGTCTTTTAGGCTAATCCCAGACCAGAATAAGAATTGTATTTTAACAATATTTCATGTTACTCATGGAGGCATTGAAATTAGAATAATAGCATATCTACATTGCACTTGCCCCTCAACCCACAATTTTCATTTCTGAGAAACAAGGATTATTCAGTGTGACCAAAACAAGAAGGCTGATTTGTGTTTGGAACCCAAGGGTCTAGCTATCTATCTTTCCGGGTGGGTTGGAAAGCTTCAGATGAAGGTTCTTCATGCTGCCAGAAACTGTCTGGTGATCAGTGGCTCTTATTTCCCAGTCTTACCATAACTTCTGTTGACATTCAATGATAGGTTTTGGAATCTCAGCAGATGGGGGCAATTTTGCCCAAATGCGTAAGTGATTTGCAGCTACTCAAGTTTCCTGACTCTTCTTCTCTAGTCTGTGAACGACTCCAGTGAGTTTTCCATTTCAGTTATTTCATGTTCTGTATCAAAGATATCTTTTGTTTCCTTTCAAGTCTTTTTTACAACTTCACTGATGTTCATACACTGTCTTCTTAACTCAATGCTCATTTCATTTAGTTCATTATTTTCTTTAAGTTGCCATGTAAGTATTCCTTACTGTAGCAACAGCAGAATGCCTATTTCTAGTGAGTATGGTTGGTATTGTGGAAGCTGATCAAGGTCCTGTAACTAGAGAGGACATAAGCATGATGAGTGCAGTGAACTGCTTTTATTTTACTCAGTGGAAATGTTGTCAAGCTTCTGGCTACTTAGTCTCACCCAAAGACTAGTGCTATGTTTCGCTTTGATCAAAGAAGATATTCTTTTGACCACAAATGATTATGGATGCAGAGATGGTCAGAGAAGTTGCTGAGAACAAGCAATAGTTGAGAGATTAGCCATATTGCTCACTACAAGGTTCAGGGAACATTTGGGAAGAGAGGGCTGGGAGAGTGTCAAAGAGAAAACAGGATTGTACGATGTTGTCATACATGCATGGCATGGATATGGCCCGAATAAACTCACCACTTTTGCAATAGCCTTCATAGGCATGCAGAAGACCAAACCTGGTCTCTGGAGGCCTTTCCGATATGGCCCTCATAAACTTACCACTTCTGCAATAGCCTTCATAGGCATGCAGAAGACCAAGCCTGGTCTCCTGGAGGCCTTTCAGTCTTCATTTCATGAGGGGCTTAAGGAGTCCTGTCCAGGGCTCTTCATGAAAGTTGGTGGCTACCAGACATGAGGGAGTCACTGTGTTCAGTGGTGTATCCTTGGAAAGTTGCTCGTGTTTCAGTAGATAATAGCTTCACACTTATCCCTACAGGAATGGCTCTGGTTAAACTTAGTAGAATGCAAAAGCAAAACTGTAAACAAAGCAAATGACCCCAAAGTGGATGAGAACTTGAGAACTTGTGATGAGATTCGGGTATGTAATAAAAGAAGGGGGAAGGATAAGTGTGAACAGAATACTCTCTCTCTCTCACTCTCTCTCTCTCTCTCTCTCTCTCTCTCTCTCTCTCTCTCTCTCTGTGTGTGTGTGTGTGTATCAGAGAATAAGCAAAAAAAAAGCTAGACTTCACTGTGTAATATACTCATGTCTTAGTCATGTAACAAATACTGTGTTTTATTTCCCTCAAAAAGATGTTTCTTTTTCTTTTGACATACTTTTTTCTCATATGATACAAAAATGACATCACAAGATCTGCAGGGATATGGAAGGAACTAGAAAAAAAACTTTCTGAGTGCGGAAACCCAGACCCAGAAAGACAAACATGATATATACCCACTTAGAAGTGACTAGTAGCTGCTAAATAAAGGATAATCATGCTACAGTCACAGATCCAGAGAGGCTAAGTAACTAGAGGGCTCAACGAAGGGATATATGGATCTTCCTGGGAGGGGAAACAGAATAGATTTTGTGGGTAGACTTGAGGGAGGTGGGGATGGAAATAGGAGGTATCAGGTGAGGTAGGAAGGGAGGGATAGAAGCAGAGTACAGGGAGAGATGACTGGGATTAGAGAGTATTTGGGGGTGAGGTGGACATTTACTGCAGCAGAAACTTCCTGGGACATATAAATGTGACCCTAGCAAGAACTCCTAGTAAAAATTGTTTTAAAGTCCTTGTTTAGTGGCGTTGGCAGAGTTGTTTTTCTGAGGAGAGCGTTGTCTGATAGCTATGAGTTTCTTTTTGAGAGGGTCATACCTCCCTATTTCGTTGTGTGATTTGTGATCTCCTTGTTGGACACGAGACCCTTTGAATATAATTATATGGTAGGTCTCAAGATCAGAGTATTTCACTTCCCCAGTTTGCTTGTTCGGGGAATTATTTGTTTGTTTGTTTTTTTATAAGATTAGCCTGAAATATGACCTTAAGACAATTTCAAGACTATACTAAGTCTGGGTATTTTCCTAAGCATGCATCACAATTTAGAAATTATTGTACTTGTGGATCTGCTTTTGAATATTCTAGTCTTTGATTATTTGCATCTCAAAGCAGTAAAGAAAAAAAAACACAAAGTGGGCTATGGTCCTAGGCCTCTTCACACATATATAAGAGACGTGAAGCTTGGTCTTCATGTCAGGTCTGAACAGCTGGAGTGGGTGCTAGTCCCCAAAACTGTTTTCTGTATGTGGGATATGTTCACATAGCTGGGCTTACTTGTCTGGCCTCAGTGAAAGAAGAGACACCTAACCTCTCAGAGACTTGAAGTGCCGGGATGGGGGAATGCCCAGGAAAGGCCCGTGCACTCAGAGAAGGGGAGGGAAGATGTGGGAAGGATTGTGGGAAGGAGTGACTGGGAGAGGCCCATGAGATGTAGAGCAAATAATTGATATATATCTATATATCATATATAGATAGGGATAGAGATAGAGATAGATTGATGAATGGATAGATAGATAGATAGATAGATAGATAGATAGATAGATAGATAGATAGATATAGATAGTGATGGTTTGTGTATGCTTGGCCCAGGGAGTGGTGCTATTAGATGTGGCCCTGTTGGAGTATGCTTGGCCTTAATAGTATAGGTGTGTCACTGTGGTGTGGGCTAAAAGACCCTCATCCTAGCTGCCTGGAAACCAGCTGGAAGTATTCAGCTAGCAGCCTTCAGATGAAGATGTTGAACTCTCAGCTCCTCCTGCACCATACCTGCCTGAATGTTGCCATGTTCCTGCCTTGATGATAATGTACTGAACCTTTTAACTTGTAAGCCAGCCCCAATTAAATGTCCTTATAAGAGATGCCTTGGTCATGGTGTCTGTTCACAGCAGTAAAACCCTAAGACATACATACATACATACATACATACATACATACATATATATATATATATATATATATATACACAAAAACACAATAATGGTTGGTGGGCATCCCTAAAAAAGACCAGTTCCTCTCCTAGCCGCCATTAGGTGTTTGTAGTTCTTTGTTTAGGTGTGAGATCCTGAATTTTTTTTACCTTCAATGTTAACATGTCTATGGATATTGCCATTGTTCCTGTCTTGGTTATGCAGCAATTGATAAGAAGATGTTAAATGGCAGACTTTCTGGCATTGAGGCTGTTTCAAATTTTCTTCCCCTTCTTCCATAATGTTCCCTGAGCCAATTTCAGAGTGGTCAACCTTGAAACCACTTACACATAAAAATCAAAAAGAAACTCATTAGGTTATATTTATATCTATGGGTGCACAATCCTCTCTCTCTCTCTCTCTCTCTCTCTCTCTCTCTCTCTCTCTCACACACACACACACACACACACACACACACACTTAAAACAATAATCAAATTAAAAGAGGATGTCAGTTTGATAATGGGGAACATGGGATAGCATGGAATAGTTTTGAGGGAAGGTATCTTGGAGGGACTGGAGGACGAAAGGGAAGGACAAAATGATGTAATTTTATTTTAGTTAAAAACATTAAACACACACACACACACACACACACACACACACAAACACACACACACCAGTTCTTCACATAGCCACTTCAGCTAGAGGAGGGGCCTGCAAAAGTGGAGGAAAGGGTGACAACACTGACTGCTGACCTCTCCATCTGTAGCATTCTGGCCAGAAGCACCAAATAGTGAACAGTGCATAAATTGCTGATATTTGGAAGAAAGAATGCTTTTTGGTTTCCTGGATCCTGCAAGGAGTCAGTGCACAGCTGGCAGATATGGGCAGTGTCTACTATGAAAAGAGATGAAATTAACCACAATTAAGCATAATTTTTCACCCAAGCCTTCCTTCTCTTAGAAGATGTAAACCTTCACTAAGCTTAGAATTTTCAAACACCTTTCCTTAGCTTACAGATTCTGCCTATGCCATTGTCTAGATATGGAGGCAGATTCCCAGAGCTTCATATCCCACTTTTTTCTCAGGATCCCACAAATGTCTTTTGATAATATATAAAAAAAATCAAATCAAAGAAGAGTCACTAACCACAGGGTCTCCCAGTCATACGAACCATAATTCCAAAAATCTCAGATGAACTTTTCCTCATTTCTGATGTCTATTTTGTTTATGATGGTCTACATTTCCAACAGTGACTAATAGTCATCCCCACTATCTTGCTATCTATAAGTGCTGAGAAGATGATGGCAAATCAAAATGTTTTAAAATATAAATTAAATTAATCTAGACAGCATCAGATTAAAGGAGAAATGGAAGTTGTTCTTAAATGAAAGGAGGGAGATATAATGAGTTAAGAGACACCTTTTAGATAGATGCATATGTGAGAAGCCAGTTGGCGAGATGCCTCAGTTTCTGTGCAAGCAAGAAGACTGGAGTTCTATTCCCTACAACCTATGTAAAAAGTTGCCCAAGTTAGCTTTCACCTATAATCTCACTGCTTGAATAGTGGAGACAGAAGGATCTAGGTTTCATGAAAGACTTTGTAACAAAAATAAGGTGGAAATCAATTGAAGAAGAGACCTGCTGTTGACCTCTAGCCTCTACATGTAACGGAGCACACAGGCACCAGCATCCACATACCTATATGCAAGAGAAGGCATGATACGGAATGCATCAAGATCCAGGAAAGCCACTATGCTTATTATAGATATTATAGAATGTCTTTATTATGACATGGCATTGCTTCAAAACAGTCAAGAGAAAATGTAGGGCAGTGGATACTAGCCAATCTAAAAAGCATTATTTTAAGAAACCTTTAATTAATAGAATCATTTCACTCTAATAGAGCATGCTTGATTACTGTGGAGATTGAGTGATGAGAGCATGATCTCCCGAATAGAAAATAACCCGTGGTTGATATAGATGTGCCCAGATAACATTCTTCAGGCACAGCATGGTATGGAATTGAGCAGACAATGACTTTGACATTGGAGAAGCCTAATTGGCAAGGTGCATATTCTCTCCCTGATTCATATATATTTTGGCTGATAAGAATGTTTAAAAATTAATTTGCAATTATGCAAATATATGCATGTAATATGTTAATTTAAAACAAGAATTTTAAGAGAACAGAATTCCAAAAATATATTTGTTCTAAACAGAACACGTTTTAGACACACTTTGTAAACGATTTCCTGGCATTTTCTTGTCTGCCTTTCTCTTTTTTCTGTTTCTACTTACTGCTTTTTAAGTCTTTGTGGACATGTTTTTTTAGTGTGGACTTTCATGTGAATTTAGAGGTCAGGAAACTATGAAATCTTATAACTGTCCATGGGTGGAAATGAATTTTTTTTCAGGAAGAGAAACCATCTCATACACAAAGGGACATGTATCCTCTTCTCCATTTTAATGTTCAAAACCCTTAATGTTAATTGAATGGAATAATGTACAATGAAAGGAATCCTGTATTTTAAAAATATAATAAACATTCATTTAAATTCTAACTCCATAAACTTCTTAAGCAAAGTATGAATGTATTTTTATGCCTTAGGCGACTTTTAAAACTATCTGCCCTAGAAAGTTATTTAGTGTCTGGCACAGAGAAGATGTTCAGAAAATGGTGGCTGACAGTAATTGTTATGATTACTCTTGAGTACATATTTCTAACCCAAAGGGTCCTGTCATATCCTTTGAATGTGCCTGAAAGGTTCTGTCTTCCATAGAATCTACAACTTATTTCTATAACTCTCCACCTTTTCACTCATCTGTACACGTATTTGGCCATCTCTGCATTTCATTTCTATTTGGCTGATTTATTGAAAGGCCTTCAGTGTTCTTTCACCATTCAGCCAGCTAACGTAATCCAAACTATTTCTGACAAACTAAACCACAGCTTGGTTTATTAAAAAAATCCTCTGTGCTATTTAATCATGGCTGACGATAATTCAATTTGGTCTTCATTATCACAATAGTTTATAATCATCAGTTGTAGTCCCTGACTTGGATAAATGCTTGTCCTTTATTGGTACAGTAAAATCAACTCTGTGGAATGAATTTTTCTACCATTCTGATAACATCACAATTTTTAAATTGGTGATTGATTGTATAAAATATGGATTAACTCAAACCACTGCTCAGACAGTTTCATCTGTCATATTGAGAGGTGCTGGAGAGCTTAATCCACTGAGTTTAGTAGGGAATACCTATATGGAATATCTGTATATATCTTAGGAATTGTTACCCAGTGTTCGAAAGAGAGAAATGGAGAACATACACCACTTGAAGCTTCACTTTCCCCCCAGTTATTTATTTATTTATTTATTTATTTATTTACTTATTATTTGTTTGTTTATTCATTCATTCATTTATTTTTTCAACTAATTCACTTTACATCCTGATCGCTGCCCCACTCCTATCTCTCCTCGTACAGTCTCTTCCCCATTCCTCACATTCTTCTTTGAGAGAGTGCCCCGTTGAAGGAATCAGAGAAAGAACTGGAAGAGCTTGAAGGGGCTCGAGACCCCATAGGTACAACAATGCCAAGCAACCAGAGCTTCCAGGGACTAAGCCACTACCTAAAGACTATACATGGACTGACCCTGGACTCTGACCTCATAGGTAGCAATGAATATCCTAGTAAGAGCACCAGTGAAAGGGGAAGCCCTGGGTCCTGCTAAGACTGAACCCCCAGTGAACTAGACTGTTGGGGGGAGGGCGGCAATGGGGGGAGGGTTGGGAGGGGAACACCCATAAGGAAGGGGAGGGGGGAGGGGGATGTTTGCCCGGATACCGGGAAAGGGAATAACACTCGAAATGTATATAAGAAATACTCAAGTTAATAAAAAAAAAAAAAGAATCTGTAGGACTAGGCATATTCTCTGCCACTGAGACCAAGCAAGGCAGCCCAGTTAAGGGAATAGGATCCAGAGACAGGCAACAGCTTTAGGCACAGCATCAAATCTAGTTTTTGGGGGATCCACAGGAAGACTGAGCTGCACATACACTAAATATGTGTGGAGGGGGCTAGGTCAAGTCCATGTATGCTATTTGGTTGGTGGTTGTCTCTGAGATACCCCAAGGGCCCAGTTTAGTTAACTCTGTTGTTCTTCCCATGGGTTTTCTTTTCCCTCTGGGGCCCTAGATTTGAAGCTTCATTTTAAAGTAAGATATTTTATTTGTTGCAGGCATGGATGTTTCTGTTCTCAAGAGCATTAAAATCTGTATTAGTTATGTTTCCATGACGAAATGTCAGACAAATACAACTGGAACCAGGACTTATTTGGGCTCATGGTTTCATAAGATTTCAGTCTTTGATTAGATGTCTTCACTGCTTTTAGAAGTGTCACAAGGCAATAAGGACCTGGAAAAGGAGAGCTGCTTATCTTGTAGAAGGTAGGCAGGAATGGGTGATGGGGGGGAGTGACACGAGAGAGAGAGAGAGAGAGAGAGAGAGAGAGAGAGAGAGAGAGAGAGAGAGAGCGCTCTGGAAACAAGATATTTGCCTCCAGTGGTCTTCCAACTAATTTCTACTTTTGTCTGCTTTCTATTGCTTACTAATAATGTCCCGTGATCAATACATCAGCACATTGATATATTCATAGGTCCACTTCCAAATTTCCCACCTCTGAACAAATATTTCTGATTCATCTTTTCGACACAAGTGTCATTAAAGATACTTCATATTCAAGTCACAAATGTCCGCATTTCACCTTAGCAATGGTGGGTGGCTGGACTACTAGCAGAGATATGGGAATCCTTCAAACTTTTTTCTGGCATCTATTCTTTCTGACAGAAAAAATCCTCAGGGGAAAAAAAATCCTGAGAGCCAATATGAAATCCAAAGCTCCGCATTATTTTTGGCAGGAGATAATTTAGAAACCTAGAAACCAAATGTGGGATAATTGCTAAGCCCGTCTAGACACCATGGCTTGAAAGGAAAGCTAGATAGCTAGATGGAGGGAGAAAAGGAGGATATATATATATATATATATATATATATATATATATATATATATACTTTTATGTCAGTGATCTTTAACCTTGATGGGTTATGGGAATCTTCTATCAATTATTAATCATATACTTTCTGGGACTCATCTTTCAATTGTTCTAAATGCAGTATGTTTGTTTGCATAGGGAAGGACAGAAAAGCAGAATTCAGACTATTTGGAGAAAGGAAAAGGCTCAGAGGAAATTGGGATAAGAAAAGCTATTGGTTGTCAACATGATTGAAGTACGTTATATACAGGTATGAAAATATAATCAAACACATTATTTTGTATAATTAAATAGTAATAAGATGTTTAACGGTACTTAAAATTTTTCTCGAGATGACTCTTGTGTTCTTTGGGGTTTTTTGCCAGCATTTTTTTTCAACTACTTAGAGGGTATCAAAGTGATACATTTCTGAAATAGTACTTCTTAGTCTGGAATTACTTGGTATCTGTTTAAAAGGGGGACTCTGCTTTAATGGCTCTTAGTTGGGCCTTTCTATAAGCTGATGTTATTGCCACTCACTTTCTAAAGCTAGGTGCAGTAAAGGTGATGGTACTTTGGGCACTTTCCAGTGATCTTTTTCAGTTCCAGGAAGGACTATCTTCCATCTCGTAATTAATCCAAATTCTATATGATATGCTTCCTCTAAAAGATCCTTCACTTTTCCTCTGATGTTAGTTTATCCCATGGCACAATGTTCTGTACAGCGTGTTTAGATGTGTTCTGTAGAACAATTCTGGTGCATCTATCGAAAAAGGCGGAACAGTGTAGATCTTCTTCCAGTGGTCATTAAGGCCTGCTCATTGTGCGGGCTGGGTCTCAGATCTCTTGCACTTGATCCTCTTCCTCAGTTCGCACTTCAGCTTATGGATTTATATGGCCGTAGACCCGAGAAACAACATCTGACATCAAAAGAGTTGCCTCACAGTAAGGTCCAGGGAGAGTTAAAGTTTAGGGAGGGTGTTTTAGGGGAGATGAAATATGAACTGAACTGTCTAGAACAGATTTTTAGGTGGATAAATCAACTGTTGTCAAATTGACTTTAAGTGTTATTTCACGAAAGCACAACCACACATTAAAAAAATTATATACTTTGCATTACCATGAAGCTTCATTGGGGCAGAGTAGAGTTTGGGTTGAAATATAATATGTGCACTACAAGTTTAGAAAGAGAGGTTACAGAACCTATGAGATGGGCTTTAGAAAATGGAGACTCTGGGAGGATTTATGCTAAAAGTACTGTGTTAAAGCATATCCTTACCCTTCTTATTTCAAAATATTTCCCTTTGTCATTCTCTTTCCCTCTACATTTTCTTCTTTCACTGCTACTTAGTGAAGGGTTACTCACTGTCTAACACTTTACTTTCCCTACCAGCAAAACAATGAGTATTTCTTCCTGTACTTTGGACGAAATTACTTTTGTGATATGAGGGTTGATATTTTTTTTTGCATCAAAGTTAAGGTAAACAGTATATATTATGTCGTACTTGTCCCCTAGCCCATCTCCTGGTACACATTAGCTATTCAATAAATAGTTGTTAAATTGAATTGGATGGAAGCATTAAAAAATGCCCAGTGATCAATTCCAACTTATACATTCCATAAATTTTACTGTCTTCTTATTTAATTTTAGTGTTGATCAAATGGTATTTCCTGACAAGCAAACATATTCACCCCAGTGCTTTCTGCAGAAATTTCAATAAGGGGCAAACTTCTGGCAGTTTACAGGTATGTTGCTTCAAAACCAAATTTTTGACTTCACTTCTATGAAGGCTCTGTGCCTCATGCTGTGTATCACCAGGAAAGATGACTGGATCATGTTATGTCAGATTGAAATGAATAAATAGAAGTGTAGAAACAGTGTGAACTCTTTCCCTTGCCTTCATTCCTAGACTTGGGCCAATCAAAAAACCCTACAAGCCCATGGCATAGCAGTGGGAATTATCATTTATAGTACACTTACAATGTTTTATGCACAGTGATGAATACATCCTATGAAGTTATGTAAGCAATCCTAGCAATAATCCTGTAACGTAGGCATTCTCATTTCTCTATAGAAATATATCATTGGAGGAATAAATGGTTAACTACTAGACATTCTTCTAACAAATGCAACCAAAGAAAGTAAAAGTTTGTTTTGACTCCATGTCTGGGGTTCAGTCCATCATGTCAGGGAAGGCATTATAGCAGAAGTGACAGATGTCCTTTCTCTATGCATTTACAGTCATGATGCAGATAGAAATGTATGGTGCTGTTCAGCTTGCTTTCTTTTTGACATTTAGTCTACAACCCATGAAGTGGTACTATGTCAGATTTCCCACATCAGTCAATCTAATCGAAGAAACCCCTCATAAATATTCCTAGAGGTTTGTATCCATAGTGATTGTAGATTTCATCAAGATGACAACAACGATTAACCACTGCACACTCCTAGAGTCATAGAAATCATATTGGTGACACACTCAAGTGGAAAATAAGCCAAAAGAGTGACTCCAGAGCTCAAGTATTTAACCATGAAATTGTATTGTCTTAAGGGATTATAAAGTGATGTTTGGTATGCCAGACAATGTGAAGACAGGTGCTTGGAGGACATGAAGAACTTCATGCCAACTAGGAGTTCTTAAATATACTCAATCATTGTCATCAGCTCCCATTGGTGTAGTACCAGTGGAACAGAGAAAAGAATGTGAATATGTTCCTACTGATTGATTGGAAGTAATAATTATTACCTTTTCTATATTATGTATTAACTATCAGAAAGTAATAGAAATGCTAAGCAAGATTAATAGCCCTGTTTCATTATTTTTAATGCAAACTATTGATTTTAATATAGTATAAGGCATGACAGTTTATTATAATAAAACAATAAAATAGACTATATGAAGTAATTGAGAATAATCTTTTTGCCTTCCTGCTACGGCTGTGGGGCATAATGTTCTGTACATGTGGAGGCATTTATGGCAAGCTCTTTGCAGAGATGGCAGCTTAAGCACTCTATAAAGAAGCACTTTGGAACCAGAGTATTATAAATAATCGGCAATAAAGCTGGTAAATGGGCCTTTAATTTGATTCCATTATGTCACAGATCACAAGGACCAAAAGAGCCCAGCATTCAAAACACTAACTGCTAAGCCTAACACAAAGGTATGAATAGGAGATGGTCTTAGGGTAGCTTTTCTACTGTGTAAATTTCCAAGGAAGAGCGAGATCATTGATAATAGGGATATGGAACTATATGTTGCATAAGAGCCAAGCATACCTGGTAAAACTTCTTTGCTCCCACTGCAAATTTTCTCTGATATTCTTCCTTTCTAGGTATAGTTTCTCTTGACATCTTCCCAACTTCCATATACCTTGTTCAATTTCATAGCTAACAGTGGGAAATTCGATGTGTGACCTTGTTGCCTAGAATAAACCATAAAGGATGTAAGAAAGAAATGTTAGGCTAACTATACATGCTGTGCTAATCAGAACACACATAGAGTAGTGAAAGCAAGTGGAGATGAAAATCTAAAATACAGAACACCTAATACAGAACACCCAAAATGAGGGGATGAAAGCAAAATCAATGGAATATAGGTCGTGTGATTCATGAGTCCCAGGAAGTTTCCTGGAAATGCAAGAATTATCAGAATGTGTTATCTGCCAAAGAAAATTTATGCTTGTTCTGTAAAAATCCCAAAACAATAATGTTGGTCTTATGTAGATAAAAGTGAGTCTATGTTCTATCCACCCAAAGAAACACTTGATCTTATATAAGAGAACCAAACCACATCTTCCTCATTCATTTTTCTATACTATGAAATTAGAGGGGCAGGGAAAAAGGGAAGTAGAGAGGAGACAAATCCTATCTATAGGTTTAGGGTAGCAATGGATAAGCCTAGACAAAACAAATCCACTACTCAATAAAAAACAAGATCTCAAAAATTATTAGCTATAAAAGTAAACACCATGAATGACTAAAGCGTATCTGGAAGATAGAACCTATCTTTTCTGAGGGCCTGAAGCAGACTTAGACAGACATTGAGACTGAGGCTGAGAAAGCTTGCCCTAACTACCTCTATTTGCCAAAAGTGTCTAGGAGGCCTGATTGAGGATAGAAAGTCAGACATCCCTTACAAAAACATCGTGAATTCAAATCCCAGAATCCAAATTCAGTGCAACTTAAGGACTAAGTCCAAGTAATAGATAAGGCCCATAGAGAGAAATGGAGAATGGCAAGTCAGCAGGATTCGTGGGAAATAGAGGACACAATTAGCTAAGATTGTTCAAGTTGTATGTGCCTCACACTGGTGGTTTCTATTCACCGGATGGGTAGGATGAGTGGATTCTAATTGTCCTGGCTTTAGACTAGTAATGAAATGTTAATTTCAAGCAGATATAAGGAAGATATTCTATATGAGAATAACTGCACTATCATGAACTTATTGCAGTCAGTAGCATACCAATGAAGAGCAGAAGCTCTGGAGCCCCAGTGGTTAACTTTAGCCACTTCTACTAGACATCTCGAATTTCCTTGTTTCTTCATGCAAAAACTGATAACAACAATGTAACCTGCTTCTTGAGACAATAAGAATTTAATGAGACAGCACAGGGGATAGTAAGTTATAGCTAAAATTATCAAAAAATGAAATGGAAGTATACTTACACATGATCCTTGAGGTAGGAGCTGCTATAGCATGCTATAGCATGTCTTCTAGCATGATAGTTTAGGGAAGTATTGTATACCTATAAGAAATGGATTTTTAGTAGGAGGCCAGTAGATCATTGGAAGACTTGTCCTAAAATGGGCAAATGGAAATACTGTCTCCTCCTTCTCTCTTTGTTACAATTCAATATGTCATCTTTTGCTCTTATAATCAACCACATCCAGCCAACCAGTTCTTCGTTGAGACAAAACCAATAGCAGTGCCTTATCTTAGAACCTTTATCTGAAAACCTGTGACCAAACTAAATCTTTTTTTTTTGTTGTTGTTCTATGTTGCCTGTCCCCAGTGTTTGGGTATAATAACACCAAGCTGAGTAATACTGGATCTGAGTCCAAATGGAGTTTGATAAGCTTCTTCATCCTTATTTCTTGGCCGTGAGATGCAGTAATTTTTCTGAATTGAGAAACCATTATCTAATCTTCCATTCATAGCAGAAAGGAAATTGATTAAAATAGTTTGTTTTTCCTCTATTCTTGAGAACATCTGGTGATATGGTCCAAGCATGAGTATGTGTTCCAAAAAGAATCATTTGGAGAAAGTGGCTCTTTCCTAGGAGTTTTTGTACAGTAATCACAAAGGAAGCTAGAACTGTTAAGGGTAGCGTTAACCTCTGTTAATAACAGCATTGCAGTATATTCCTTTGAATAATCATCTTCTCCTAAAATTCAGAGAGATATCCACAGCAAGACAGGACTTCAGTATAGAATCTCTTCCCCCATCTAATAAAATCTTTCTATAGCACAAATTCTCTATGAGTAGTCACAAGACACCACCAATACATCATTACTGTTCTCCTGCTTTTCTACATCTCTCTTATTCACAGCCTACCAAGTAGACAGAATGGGAGCAGTTTTCATTTCATAAAGAGGCAAACCTGAGCCCTTCTCTTTGTCACATAGCTCCCACCCCTACTGCCATTCATCCTCAAGTTTCTCTATATGGAAACAGCTTGTAAGCACTTTGAGGCAGGAACTACTTTCATTTCCTTTTATATTTTGTCATGCCTAGTGTTAGTTACCCTGATTTTCTAATATTTCTAGTGAGGCAGACATGTGAATTTTTTTATTCTAGTTGACAGGACTCCATTAATCATTGGGTATGAACTTTATATATAATTATTATTATCTCTTTGAAACAAATCCCACCACTAACCCTGACATGGCAATCCAAGGCAATCTATGACAATCATGACATATCCACCTTTGTGTTTTTCCAGTCTCCCTTATATCTAAGGATGACCAATATTAAAGAAATAACCGGTGAAATAGGAGGCATGTTTTGTTTACGAGACAGACCCATACTCCATGCCTCCACCTATTACTCTGCACTGAAGAGTAATCACCAGACCCTATGATACTAAGCCAGAAACAATGCCATTTACCATCTGTCGATTATATGAAACTCATAACTAAGAAAACTGGTTTTTATCTTACTTAAACTATTCCTGGGATAACCTACAACCCAAACTATTCCCAAAAAACGCTGGGAAGAAAGATAGTGAAGTTTAAGTTAAGGAATTCAAGTAAGTATAGTTGAAGAATCAAACTAGCTAATAAATAAAGGAAAAAGAAGTCATTGCAGAGTATTATTGGGGATTTATAGACAAAATGGAGATGAGATCATACTGGAAGTTTGGGACAGACAATGAAGATCCAACAGCAAGTGCTATTCATGTTGGCTACATGCTTGAATCACCTGGATATCTTTAAAATTTAATGTTTATATTCCTCTTCCCATGACTCAAAATCAATTGACTTCACCTTTTAAGGATAGAACATTAAAAACTGAAACAAATATTCAATTATTTACTTATTAATTCATTCATTTATTTAGTTCATCACCATCCACCCCTACCCCACAACTTCTGTGTCTGTATGAAGGGCAAGGATGTGTACACTCAAACACACTAGGGCATGCTCTTGGAGGCCAGATGAAAACTTGATGAAGTTGGTTCTCTCTTTTTACCATATGGTTCTAGGACTTAATTCAGGTAGGTTGTCAGGCTTAACACCTTTACATACTGAGCTGTCTCACCAATTCCACCATCAATCGTCTTTTAAAGCTCCCCAGTCAATTTAAATGTTCAGTCAGAGCAGAGACAGATTTTTATAAAGTAATACATGGTCAGCTCTCTGCCTGCCCACTCTCACTTCTAATCATTCTCATTAGGCAGGAGGCTTAGCTGGAACTCTCTTGCAATTCAGCATGGACTTCTTTTGTCTCCCTCTTGTTTCAGAGTTTTCCTAGATTGTCTTTTCCTCAGACACTAGAGACTTCCCTTGGGTTTTCTAGAATTAATTAAGAAGGGAATTTATTTTGTTCTTACAAAGTGTCTGTTTCCTAAATAGATAGTATAAATTTTTACATTTAGTTTAATGTGACTCTTTTCTTCTTCTTTAAATATGTAGTATAGCAGATCTGGCATCTGGATAATCATAGATAATTATGAATTTAGCTAACAAATGACAGAGAATGGTGGCCCATTTCTTTAATAGCAGCACTTGGGAGGTAGAGGTAGGCAGATATCTATGAGTTTGGGGCCAGTTTGGTCTACATGTAAGTTATAGGACAGCCACAGTCATGTAGCGATTCCCTGTCTAAAACCAAACCAAACCAAACAAATATAAAAACTAATAAAGAAAACCATGGATAAGTGCACAAAATACATTTGATAATGAAATCATAAAATTCATTGTGAAACTTAACAGCTTCTGTTTCATATGGTTACCCTAACTATATAGAAGTCCATGACTTTCATCATCTTCGGGTCTGGTTAATTTTGCTATATGATTTTTTTAATTTTCAATATCACTGTCAATGGTTAGAATTTAACAAAAGAATATTTAAAAAAATAAAAGTTAAGTTGCTAAATGGTGATATTGCATCACTGGAGGAAGGTGTTACCCAACTGTTTTGTCAGAGTATTCCAGGCGACTTTGAGAGAATGACAGGAGTCAGGAGGAGAGGAAAACTAGTTAGACGTTCACTGTGTATTTATCAGAGAGAGCATGGGACAGAAGCTAGAAGAACAAGAATACATTTAGCAGTATGTACCTGGTGCCCAGCTTCCTGCCTGGCACTGAATAATTCAGTGCATTGGGTAGTCCTAGAAGAAAGGTTGAGAATGAGTGGCTTGCACTTGGAATCCAAGAAAACCTTATGCAAAGCTGATTTTGATCTCTGGATCTTTTAAGGGAAGACATCATGCAGAAAGTGAATGCCATGAGATGGTAGATTAACTTGGCTCACTTCATTACAATTTTGCAGACATTCAGAATGTTCTGAGCATCTCTGGAGACTGTGCATAGCTGAGGACAGTAGGGTGAGGCAGCTTGTGGCATTTTGTTTTCTTTCTTTGTTAGTAAAGTAAGAATTTAAATGAGTTTAACCTTTGATGATCTGGTGATTGTAAAAAGCAACCCCACAAAGTTCAAGCAGTGTCAGATTGCAGAGACACACTTTCTGAACAGCTCATCCCTCTAGACCTTTCTCTGTCAAATGTCAAAGCCCAAATGAGCTTCTTTGGAAGGCAAATTACATGTTTCAAGCAGTCATTTCCCCTGGCTGGCAACTTTTGCTCCGAATAATTAAGTAATACAAGAACTGAAATGCTCTGGCCTTCAAGTTTGAGCATAAGGATATGTGTGTGGGTAAAATTCTTACCATACTTCTAGACATTGGGGAATTCATGTTTTTAAACTAACCATTAGCAATCATTTACTACAAATTAATATTCCATAAGGAATAGAAATGTTTGTAATGAATGGACTACTGAAGTCACATTTCAATGTGCTAGGAGAGGACTGAAAAAAAAACTCTACCCAGTTATAAATAGAACATCCATGTATTCCACTCTAGTAATCGGAGAAAAATTGTGGAAGAAGGGGTGGGAGGATATAAAGATTGAGGAATTGTGCAGAGTCCTGACTGCCAGGTTCGTGCACACTTAACTCACAGCATCTGTTATTATCTACACAAGATCTGTGTGAGATTGACCTTGTTAACTTTCACTGTCATGGAAAAAGAAGTTGTTTATGGGATTCTACACCGTGATGAAAACTTATATGAAGATAATGATAGGCGGAGGATGGAGAAACATACTCCTCAGTGGTGTAGCCACTGGTAAGATGCCTGTGTAAAAGAAACTTCTCCTCAGGCCTATAGCCAGCCCTAATGAAATCTGACAGTAAACATACAATAAATAAAAGAGGAATAAAAAGACATCAGAATAGAAGTGGGATAGTGGGGAACAAAAAGAGGTTTTATGGAACTCAAAGGAGGTTAAAAAGAAGATAGTGGGTGAATATGATAAAAAAATATCATGTGCTTATAAGAAATGTAAGAATAAAATCCATTATTGTGTATAGCTAATGTATACAAATAAAAACGTTAAAGTATAAATTCTCTTTGAAAAATACCAAGCTAAGGCACTGACAGAAAGCAAGTGACAAAGTAGGATTTGGTCTGTGAAAGCAAAGAGAAATGGTGTTGAATGGGTGGCCCTCACGCCATCTTCATCTTCACCCTCCTCATTGGCTTTGTTTTAAAGATAAAACTGGAGAATTATGTAGAAGTTCAAGATTTGTTGAACATACTATTGAACTGGCATGTTCTGAAAGACAAGATTGATTGCTATGATTAAAGTATGAGGAAATTAAGACATAGGAAAAGTCATGACATGGGAGATAGCCCTGCTCAGAAGTGATGATGGGGTTCATTATCACTGGAAATCAATAATAAAGGATTGACAAATGGGTTTTGAATCTGGTTGAGTTTTTCTCAACCCATCATCCTCCAGGAGTAATTGTACACTGTGTAAGTACAGACACATGTTTGTCTGTGTACCTAATGTGGAATGGGAAAACCATGGCAGGACACTTGGTGGGTAGAGTGGGTTGAAGCCCAGAGACTCCTTGGGCACACACCTGAGACTTAGGTGACTCCCTGTTCCCTGCCAGTTTCTTGGCCTGAAACACATGCCACACTCCCCTGATATGGAAACATGACAGAACAGACATACCTAGAGGTCCTGAGGGTTTAGCCAAAAAACTTACCTTCACAGACATTCCTCCCTCCAAAAGATATTTAATTTTGGGTTAGACCCCGAGAAGTACGTATGCATCAATGTTCCACCGTGAACAGTTTAGAATAAACAATTTAGAACTTTAGATTGTCTCTTTCAACTACCAACCCATGGGAAACATGTAGAAGGCCTTCTACCACAGAGCAGCAGCTTAACTTTAACATGGAAGGCCTCTCTGTACTCCCAGAAAACCACAGCAAAGCTAAGGACAATTACTGCTAAGCTAATCTGGAGTTCCAGTTTCCCCTGTCCTAGTCTAGATGTTGTCTCTAGTCCATGACACCCCCAACCCCAAACCCCACTCCATTCTTGGCTCTTCCAAGACTGGATGTCCAAGAGTCTGAGAATCCCACAGCCTCAGTCTTGTTGCAGGCAAGGGGGTCCCTGAGCCAGCTCAGACTTTCCCCACATCTCAGAGCGTGCTTTCCATCCCTGAAGTAGAGTCTAGGTGCTTCCCTGAAGCCCAGCACCTGCCTGGCAGCTGAGGAGTAAACACAATCAAAGTCCCCACTGCTTCTCCCCACCAGCAGCGGAGCCCTGTGGCAAATGAATGCAGGTCAACAATCAAATACATAAAATGCCAGATTCTATTGTCTCCCTCTTTTCCAGTCCCATTCCCTAATTCAGATGTTGAAGTTTCTCAGTAGCATACTTTCAGAATTCGGCTTCCTGGTCTTCCTTCTGCTACTTATTTTTGTGTGTGCACTACCACATGCATATTAAGAATGATTATTAAAGAACATACAGTTGACCAAGTTTAAGCCTATTAATATTTTACTCCATAGTCAATTCCTAAAACTTCATTCCTACTCTATTCCCTGGCTGTTGAACTATAGTCCAGGTCTGTTTCTAAAGCCCTGACTCTACCAACCCGGGGACTCTATTTCTAGTCTATCAGTGAATTAATATATTCAAAATACTCAAAACAGGACTGACATATAAATATACTAGTTGGTACACTTCAGTTACTATTATCATTATAGGCATCATTGCTAGCACTCAGAAGGAGCTAATTGAAATTCTCAGCTAATGCCATGCTCTCATGACCCGTGACTCATACTCTCTTGAGAAACCTAGCTGAGATGTTACTCTCTTGTGAAAAGAATTGCTCATTCTGTCAATGAAAGGGTTGATTTAGACTTCTGGGCTTTCTTTACTGTCATTTTCATTGTGTTTTATTGTAACTCTTGTTTTGTTTGTTTGTTGTTCTTTTTTGTTAGGGGTGTGTGTGTGTGTGTGTGTGTGTGTGTGTGTGTGTGTGTATGTATGTATGTATGTATGTAAAAATTCTCACTCCTACCAACAAGAACTTTTATTCATTTCCTTCATAACAACAGTACTTACCATTGTACTTGACATATATGAAAAAATGTGAGACTTTTGGATACTTTTATTAACCTGGCAACAATATGAGTGAAGCAAGATGAACAGTCCTACTTGTCTATCTTTTTTTTCAAATTACTTATTAAAAAGTACTATACTTCTTTCCTCATATGATATATCTTGGTTACAGTGTCCTCTCTCTCTACTCCCCCCAGTTCCTTTCTACATTCCCTCTCTTTCAGATCGACTCATTTTCTGTCTCTCATTAGAAAAGAACAGGCTCCTAAAATATAATAACCAAAGATGACAAAATAAAATTTAAGACAATATAAAAACCATTTCATTGAGGCAGGACAAGGCAAACCAACAGAAGAAAAAAGACACTAGACTAGGCACAAGAATCAGTAATCCACTCATTTACACATGCAGGAGTTCCGTAAAAATACTAAGCTGAAATCTATACTATATATGCAGAGGACATGACGCACACCCATATGTGTTCACTTTTTGCTGCTTCAATCTCTGTGTGTTCAATTGAGCCTTGCTCATTTGATTCAGAGGTTCTTGTTTTCCTGGTGTTTTTCATCCTCTTTGGTTCTTATGTTCTTTCTGTTTCTTCTTCCTTAGGGTTCCCTTAGCTTTGAGGAGAGTTGATGTAAATATCTCATTCAGAGATGTGTGTTCCTTTCTCTCTCTCTCTCTCTCTCTCTCTCTCTCTCTCTCGTGTGTGTGTGTGTGTGTGTGTGTGTGTGTGTGTGTGTGTGTGTGAAAATTTCTGCTGTGGGTCTCTGTATTTATTGCCGTCTGCTTTAGGACAAAATCTCTCCTATGATGGCTGAATAAGACATGGATTTATGCATATAGCCAAACATCATTAGGAGTTATTTTACTGTTACTTGTTTATGGACAAATAGTATTTGGTTCTACCCTACATATCTGGGTACCTTGTCTCTGTTTCTTGGTCACACAAACAACTTCAGGTATATTCAGTCTCATGGAGTTGTCCTTAAGTCAAATTAGATATTGGTTGTCTACACCCATCAGTTCTATGGCACCATTGCCCTGGCATACCTTCTAAACATGCCTAACATTTTTAAAGTGTTAGGTTTTAAATATCATAGACATGGACTTCAGTCCTTGCTATTCTTCTGTTCTTTATATAACATTAAATATAGATATTGTGTATCAGCTTCATGTTGTTAGCCATCACTGTCCACATTAGTTTGTAAGCTCATGTAATCAATTTCTCCAGTTGCTATGAGATAGCTTCCTAAGGAAGGGGATTGGCAGAACAAGTGATGTGGGAAGGGACAAAATCAGACTGTCACTAATGGGTTCTTTCAGAGCCATTCCACCTGATTTCATTATATATTGAAACTGAGCTACATATGCAAGGGAGAATAAATGTAGCCCCGCCAGGACTGCAGTGAAGCTCAAAACCACAAAGAATATATAGGTACTCTCTCTATTTCTCTGATAAACACACACACACACACACACACACACACACACACACACACACACGCACACACACGCACACACACACACACCCTTACTGGTTTGCTCACACCATACTTTAAAACTCAACCTGGAGTCAGGCATACAGACATAATTTCGCCCCCAGGAAACACAACAGGAAGATCAGGTGTGTTATCTTTTTTTTCAAATTGCTTATTTAAAAAGTACTATGCTTCCTTCCTCATACAGTATATCTTGGTTACAGTGTCCCCTCTCTCTACTCCCCCCAGTTCCTTTCCATATTCCCTCTCTTTCAGATCCACTTCTTTTCTGTCTCTCATTAGAAAAGAACAGGCTTCTAAAACATAATAACCAAAGATGACAAAATAAAATTTAAGACAATAAAAAAACCACTTTATGAGTTCAAGACCACACTGGATATCATGAAAACCTGCTTCAAACGCAAATACTGACATGCATGCAACCACACACACACACACACACACACACACACACACACACACACACACATACACCTACACACACACACAGAGAGAGAGAGAGAGAGAGAGAGAGAGAGAAAATGGCTTCTGCATTTTAACATGAATCTTATTTTTATATTAAGTATTGGTTCAAAAAGCAAAAGGAACAAATTGTGTACTTACACATAGACACATAGAACAGGGTATTATATATATAAAATTTTGACATTTTGCTCTCTTCCCTATCTCCATCCCTCCATACATTTATATCTAATTATCATATCTATCTGTCCATCTATCTTTCTAGCTTGTAGCCCTAGATGCATATATAAGTTTATGGTGATGGTAAATATGAATTGGGGGATTAGTACTTATTTTAAATACTTACTAAATAGCAGGCCTTGTATTAAATAGATTGTACTTATTTATGTAATTGCTCTTCCTAGAGATCAGAAGAGATACATGTTGCTATCCTCGTTTTATAAATAGGGAAGTAGAAGTTTAAAGTTATATGATGTTATGAAGTTTGATCCATAACTTTGATTAATCTCCTAAGTACCCAGGCTTAAAAGAAATGTAAGTGAAGGTATGTAGAGAAAAGACAGAAGGAAAGAACTTAGAGAAATAAGGAAGGTGTTCTTTCTTCTGGAAATGTAGTAGTTAGAAAATATTATAAAGAGTTGTCCTTAAATCTTGTGGGCAAAGATATATCTCAGCATATATGACAATGTTTGCTTTTGTATAGGCCAGACTTTGGGTAAAATATAACACTGTAGTCCAAGGACATCATCATGTAGATAAAAAACCTGAAGCCAGGTATATGGAGATGCCTGTGTTGCCATGACAACAGCAATGAAACCTGTGGTGATATGGACCAACACTATAGATGGGGGTGTTTATTGGAGGAACAAAAGGTGATACAGCAGTCAAGGGCATTTCTTAGAAAATATATCAACTCTGGATAGTGTTTATGCTTAACTAGTTAAAATCATGAGTATTCACAGCAGCAATTCCCTTGGTTTTCAGGTATAGGCACTCACAGGTACCAGACAATTGTCTAATGCCTGCCAAGTGTGTGGCATAAATAGGACTGGATGTTTGGACCATGTCCTCTGTACTGTTCCCTTTTCCCCAGTGGGGACATTGTATTCAACTCTCTTCCCTTTCTCCATCCATCCCTGAGACTTGGCTTGCAGTTACACTCTCTCCCCAGTGTCCTCTGTTTTTGGATCCTTCCAGGATGTTTCCCTGCAGGGCCCAGGTGTTCTGGTCATCAGACCACCTGCTGGTCACACCTGCTCAGCCTATACCTGAGAGACAGGACACAGTGTCCTGTCCCAGCAGTATTTCTTGGAATAGTCTGTGGCCAAAGCAAATACACAGCAGGAGGAATTGGCCTTCAGGATTCTGACTGACAAGGCCTGGCCACCCTCCTTTTACTTTTGCTTATCCTCTCTCTTTCTTGGCAGAGTAGGAAATCCCTGGTGAGAGAACATAACTCCAGGCCTCAGATATGTTACTAGCATAGTACATTTTGACATGATATATTCCGTAAATCATATAATGGTTAAAATACAAATTAAAACCGCAGGCATCGTGCTGTAGGAGAGGATTCATTTCTAGATAACCAGAAAGACCAATAAGATTCATGTTTGCTTCTATTATTAGAAAATGCTTTCCACAATATATTTTCAATACTTCGTAAGCACACTTTCATTTTTCACAATTTATCATAAAACTAATTGTGCTAAGTGAAACTAAAAATCAGAATTAATAAAATAATGAGAACTGTAAAATAACCAGCTATTCATGTCTTACTGTTCTTACTGTTCTCTCTCTCTCTCTCTCTCTCTCTCTCTCTCTCTCTCTCTGCCTCCATTACTCTGTCTCTCTCTCCTCTTCCTCATTATTACAGACCTAGAGAAACATATTATTGTAATTGGCAGATGAGAACACTGAGGCTTGAACAAATAACATAGGTCATGTTGAAACTACATTTAGTAAAAGCCAGAGACTTACACCTAAAACACTTGCAATATTCCTTTGCACATAACTGTTCTAACATTTGGGAAGCTCTGATGTCATCTGAGAGCCTGGGTCAGAGGTGACTATCTTCAAAGTGTCTGACTTGGGAGTATTGTAGTGGAAATTGAGAAATTTACATTTAAGGGAAACTCCCAGAATACACTGATACTGCTGCTAAATGTCTCTAGCACTGTCCACAATTATTCAGTTTAACACCCATGAAACATATAAAGTAGGGATTATTATAACTGCCATTTCATAGAAGAGGAAAACATAGTTTGCCTAGGCTTATCAAGCTTCAAACTGATAGCATATAAATTTAAAGTAGATCCTCTATTCGTGATCCATGTGATTACTGACATGGTATGCTGAAGTGATTTCCATCTTTTCTTGGCTGTCTTAAGCTTATTATATCTTCGTCTTTATCTAGCAGATCTTGCATTTTCCATTCTCCGTTTACAAATATAAAACACAAGAGTAAAACTTCAATAATAAAGGCAATCAGATGAACAATGAATGCTTGATGTTTAAAGCTTCCTACTGAGTGTCAGTGCTGGCAGGCAGTGCCCCTAAGAGCTAGCTCTAAATGTTGACTGATCAGCAAATGCACTGAGGACTGTATTCTGTTCTTTTATAATGTTCATATGACTGCCATTGGGTTTTTAAATATGACTATATATAAGTCTTCAGCATTAGCTAAAATACCCATTGTTTTTAAAAATTGGTAACTAATAATGGGTCACATTTATGAGTACTATGTGATAATTTGATAAACATACAGACTTTATGCTCATCAAATTAGAGTAATTGTTTCCATCTCCCTTTCATTTGGTTATTATTCCTTTGTGTTTGCTAACTTTAAATGACTTTCCCCTAATCTATAAAATATGTTGTGGTGAACTATAGTTACCTAGCAAATTACTATAGTCATTATATGAGTGATTTTTCACTATATCTAGAGGCATGATATACCCAGTAAAAATCAGAGGCCGGCTGATTTGTTTCTCTAACTGTGCATCTACCCTTCCTATTGTACCAAACTTAGCAAAGAGAAGATAATGAGGAAAGGTGGTAGCGGCTGATGGGTGCTCACTCGTCAGCTTCATCAGTCGCCACAGGTTAGTGGACGTTGTACTTTAAGTAGGAAATGTCTTATACTGGCTTATCCTGGAAGAGGTCCCTTCTCAAGAGTTTGTGGGAACCAGAAATGATGAGGCCTCACTGGAAGAAGTAGCATACTCTTGTGTATCACCTTCCTCTGAAAGAAAACCATCCGTGATGAAGGGAAGTAATGGAGACACGGGCTATTAATAGGGAGAAGAACCAATGGGATGTTCTAAGGGAAAGTGGAACATTCCATCCAGTAGAGGAGCTCTTTAATCTCAGGAAATAAACAACTCAGTAGCTTCAGGAAGTCTCTGAACCTGATCAGAACCATTAGGCTCCTTCCTCCCCAAACATATATAAGCTTTGAGGATTGCTAAGAGACATTCTCAGACTAACTGAGCTACCAAGAAGAAGCTCAAGGCAGCCAGCCAAACTGATTGGAAAAACAAAAAAAAGACACAAGTCAAGCCCCAGGAAAAGGCAGAGACGGGTTGAACTGCTTGGTAGAGGCTCAGATCAAGTGAGCTACTGAAAAATTATATTCATCAACCCCTTGAACTGCCCTCAGGTTGAACAGTGAGTTGTCACTTTCCAGCTTCTCTGACCTCTTCCTGTGATGGGGTGGGCCTTAGTGATGCAGCTGACTTTGAGTCATTTATGCTCCTGTCAGCAACACCAATAAAGCCCATGATTCACCTGGAAGGACTTCAGTGGTATTTTTACTTTGGTCTATTATCAGTTCCCTATCTGAGGAGAATGATTTTTTCACATTTATACAGGAGGAATATCCCACTGTTTGAGAATCACATTTTCTCAACCCCCTGATTCTTTCTTGGGCCTCTGCTTCCTGTCAGCCAGGAAGTGAGTCTCCTTTCCTACATTCTTTTACCTTGTAATTTTCTGCCTCTCCACAGGCCTGGCATAGTAACAGCCATGGCCATTAAACCCTGAACTAATATGTTCTTTTTTCTTTGTGTTGTTTCTGTCAGGCATTTCCTCCTGGAAATAGCACTAAGATAGTGGGTTGTTATGATTATGTAAAATAAGTTTTCTAAAGGCATAGAGCCTGCAGAGAAGTAACTTAGAGGTACATTAGTTTTGTTTTAGGTGAGGACAAGAGAACAGGGCTATAGTTTTCATCTGTCTACCCATGATGGAGAACTCTTTCTGATCTTAGGTTTAGATTCAGTAAGGTCAACTGAGACCATGCTGGGTAAATGGTAAAGGAAAATGCCAGAGGAGGAGCTTAGGAAGATGAAATATAGCAAAGCAAAGTGGTCAATTTCCCAGCTTTGAAGACAGACAAATGGAAGTTTAAATACCAGTTATACTGATGGCAGGGTGATTTTGCAATGACCATTAATCTTTGTACCTTACTATTCTAACTATGAAATGAAATTATACTCCAATTTGAGGAGTGTAATTGTGAAATTAAATGAGGGAATAGAATGTGATTAACATGGCATTATAATCATATAGTATTTTTTGGAATACCGGTTTTAGGTTTTTTTTTTAAAAGATGTATAGCTATAACTGTGATGCAAGGGCCAAAGAGCTTGAAAATGTGTAAAATGTGTTTTGTCACACTTCTGTAGCATTCAAGTAATAGGTAAACATTCATGACTATAAATGACTAATTGTGGACTAAAATCAGGTTTCTTTAAAAACATTGAAAGAACTTCATAAAAAGAAGAATGTAGGGGATCAGAATCATTAGTTTTCTCAGTGAAAGTGTTTCTTGTTGTCTGGAGCTATTGTTTCCATAATAGCACACACAGCATATAAAGCATGGCCAATGTAAGGAAGCCAGGCCGAAAGGTTGCTAGGTATGGGTTTTGTTAAATAACGATAATCTGTTATTCAGAAGGTTGCCATGTTTCTGAGGGAGCTTTATCAACAATGTTCTACTGGTATCAACTAAAAGAAGCTGAGATTCTCCTGTTTTTAAAGGATATTGAAGATTTCAAGAACCTGTAAGCAATAAACGGGTAAAGAAAGGTATTTAGTGGTGAACAAAGACTGGTTTTTACAAAGGATTAACATCAAATTAAAGTCCAAAGGCAGGCTGGCCAAGTTATGAGCCAAAGAGACAAATAGACCAGGACAAGACAGAGACTCTTACCATGTAGACTCTCTTTCCAATAAAAATGTTACCTATCTCTAAGCTGGGGAGTGTGAAGCAGCAACATACAGAATTGTGCCAGGTATTTCTCATCCTTCGAAGCCGGAAGTTCATGTGGAGTTGATTCCTGGCTCTTACTGAAGGCGACTTCTGCTTGTTTTCACCAAGGGCATCTTGCTCAGTAAGTGTGATACAAAAATGGGTGAATTTAAAGAGAGTTAATTACAAGTGATCCTAATTTAAACACAACATCTTAGACCTTGTACTTACCTAATAAAGTCTTTGTTAAGGAAGGTCTCTTAAAAAGCTGAGAAGCTAATGGAGAGTAAATTGAGAAGTCAAACATTTTTTTCCTGTGGGAAGAGACTCTTCCATGGCAAGTTTTCTGTATTCCTGCAAATACATATATTGGATTTTTTCTTGTTATGATAAAGCCTTCAAGATTCCTTATGTGACTCTTCCATTATTAAATGAAAACCACCAAGAAACTGAAGGTCTGCGTGACACTTAATATTAGTTGTCAGTGTGATTGGATTTGTAGTCAACTAAGGAGCCTCTAAGCAAGGGCAGGAAGTTCTTCCCAGTAGGTATTAAAGGATGATGGAAGGACCTACTGGAGTGGACAGTTCTTTCCAGTGTTGCCCTATCTGAAAATCAGTGCTGCTTTTGCCTGCATACCAGGACTTCTGGTTCATGAATGCATTTTCCTCACTGTTGCCATCCTTTGCTTATGTTCGGGCCAGCTTCTTTGGCTTTCCAGCTTGGACTGAAGAACAAATTCTTTTCAAGAGCCTCTTAGACTTTAGTACTAGCATGGAACCACTGAAGCTTCCAGCCACCTGGAAGGAGCAGTTATGGGGTTTGCAGCCTGTCTAGTATGTAGTTATTATTGGACCACCCAGCTGCATTATGTAAGCCAATATACCCTTTGTCATGTGAGTTCATCCTATTGATTCTGCTCCTTTAAAGAATCCTGACTAATACAGTCTACCTTGCTACTTAGCAATTCTTTAAACTGCTTTAGAATATTGCATTACACATGCTTTTCTGAATTTTAAAATAGTAATTTTATATTTTTTAAAAAAGTGTCAGATGGTTGTAGACTTCCCCATGCTCATTTTTCTCTTCTAAAACATACAATCCATCTTATTTACACCGAGAACATATTCTCTCCACCCCCAAGAACCTGGCGAAATATTACTTTTCTCATGGAAAGCTTCTTGATTATTTCTACTTGAATAATTTAATAATAACATATAATTATTATAATGGTAACCTTCATTTATTGAGCCGCAACTGAGCACTAATTATTTTACCTACATTGCATGATTTAAATTTTATGGTATTTGCAAAAGTGGTGTGCTATTGTTATTTGATAGTCAGAGATCAACAAGACAAGTACAGATTTTTCACAACTGGAAAACTGAGATTCAAGGTATCTGACCCAACATGCGCGATTGCCTAAATGTCCGCAGTAGAGAAAAACACCTGGGATGAACTTCAGCCTGCAAATCTATATTGCCTTAGAATTAAATCTCCATTTCCCCCCTACATAAAATCCTCTCCAACCACAAATAAAGGATATAGAATACTCCTTGGTCTTTTCTCTCAGCACAGTCTCGTAACATACTAGTGCATCATGTGATATAGATTGCTTTAAATTTGCTATATCTGATTATCCATGGATCAATCTATTTACCTCTATCCCATACTTTTATTTCTCTACCTTTCTATCTGCTAGTGTGTGTTTGGGTGTGTGTGTGCACAAGGGTCATAGGACAAGGTGGGGGAAGCAGTTCTCTCCTTTTATTGGGTGTTTTTAGCTACTCAGGTACTCAGACTTGGTGATAAACATCTTTATATGCAGAACCCCTTCTTTGGGCCTGATTGTTTTGAACACTCATTCATTGGGATTATTTTGTTAAGCTATTAGATTTTATGCAAACCATGCTGCATATCTCTATCCCAGTTTTTATCTAACATACACAGAGAAGAGTAATCTGAGCATGTAGTTGTGACTAGTAAGTAGAGTAGTTCATGTACATCATTTAAAGGCACCATGCACATAGTAAGAACTCAGTAGGTATCAGCCACAGTGCCTTATTTCTCTTCTCTCCCTGCTCGCTCTTCCTTCTACTCTACACTTCCTCCTTATGTTTTATGGTTTAGAAAAATAACAATTTGTCCTCAGCTGACAAAACCAAAAGTAAATAAATAGCAGGTGCAGGCAGAGAACAGATGGAATTCAGTCTGGGCTTCTTTCATTTTAGCTTTGGACAGGTTTACTGTTTGCATAGCTTGTCATCTCCTTTCCACCAAACAGCTCCCAAGTATATCTCTGTATTTGTTATTCAATTCACAAATTCTTCCAATTTCTTTTTTCTTGCATCTCTCCCATTTTATCTTTCCCCTCAATATTTGTAACAGTTTTTGCTTATGAAATACTTAATGTTTGACAGGCGCTTGCTAACTTTCTCTTGGCCACAGGATCCTAAAGACAGGCACCCTTCTTTTTCACAGGTGGCGTTGAGAGTCTAGATAAATAATCTTTTAAATTTCTGCTGGTGATTATCTAGTATTTACGTGACCTTTTAAAAACAAAAGAAGGAAGGCCCCTGATTGTTTATACAAATCCTAATCTTTGGAAATTCTCTCTTGGAGAAAATGCAACTGTTCACTGATTGTTTTTGATTTACCAAGAAAACTATAAGCAAATCAGAAAACAATTTTTTATGTTGTGAATAAGGCCCAGGCTGACAGGGTATTTAATTTGTTAAATACTAAATCTGGTTCAATCTATGTTGATTTCTACAATACCTTATATCCAGCAAAGGAAAGGAGTTGAATAGACTGGGCTGAGATGCCTTCTCTTTCAGCTTACCCTGAGGGGGAAAGACACCAATAAACAGTAAGTTTTACTAACTATGGAAGCTCTTCAGTTCAATGTGGAGATGAATCTCCTCATATTGCCCGAGACAAAAATAAAGTTCTACCATGGTTTGTTTGTTTGTTTGTTTGTTTGCTGGCTTGCTTGCTGTGTTTTCCCATGCAATGTTGTACGTTTCAACTATATTAGTGTATTAGTCAGGATGATATATGTTATGCTACATACAAAATCCCTTCAAAATTTCATCCACATTCATTTAATTCTTACTCAGATTTCTTAAACACACATCTGTTACACAGGTTGATTCTATTTAGACTCCTATACTTGAGTTCAGCCTGAAAGAGAAGCCATTATTTGGAACATTCTTCTTTCATAGGCATGACTAAAACAAGAAGAGCCAGGAAAGCCACAAGCAGATTAAAAGCAGATGTTCAGAAGAATTTAGTAGCTTAACTTCTTGCATCCTACTGGCTTTTCACAAGGCAACACCCCAAGTCAGCAGGTGAGGAAACATGGCAACCTAACAAAAGAAACAGATCAATCAACAAATGCTATGATTATAATAATAAAGCACATTAGGAGTAACACCTCAAGCATGATGCTCTTTACAAATTTAACTGTAAATTTTATTGCACTAACAGGTCTTGATTGGGTGATTTATTCACATAGCATAGTCCAAATAATGACGTGGTCTCCCTGAAGTTGCATCCTTTTAATGAAAATTATAATAATGTATTATTTATTATACAAATATTATATGGAATAATAAAAATGGATAGATTTTAAGATGTGCACATGGACCATATATAAATTCACTGATCTTCATACATTTACTGATCTTCAGATAATTTAAAGCTGACATGTTTATTCCTTATTAATCTTGCCACTCCCATCAACTCTAATTTTATCATCACTATTATCATCATCATCTGTATTTTCTAAGTTACTCTATTATCTCTCATGTTAAGAACCTTTGTCATTCATACCATTCCTACTGTAACCTTTATCCTTGGCATTGTGACATATATCTCTCTGGTCTTCATTGTTCCTCCTGTCTATGTTGTAGAACGACAGAGTTAATTTGCTAAATTTATCACAATAAAAGCAAGCAAGCAAACAAACAAACAAAAACAAGTCATGTAGTTCAGGACTCCACCAAACATAACCATAGCAATCTCAACATTACTGATTTAGAGATGGATAAAAGTTGATTTGATTGATTGAATGATTGAAGGATGATTGAAGTTGGTCCACTGGGAGACATCATCAGAATTTTATGGGTCATTCAGAAATGAAGATGGCTTTCTTTAACTGAACAGTAGAATTGGGTATGTGACCCAGGTTAAAGATCATAAGCCAAGTCAACCTTAATAGAAAAACCGTGATGACACAGAAAGAAGAAGCAGAAACCCATTGATGTTTTTCTTGGTGACTTTGGTGCTCTGTTGAATCAACCATAACACGAAGCTTGTCTGTATACCTGTCTAATATTTCATGATTTTGACGTAATAAATGTCTTTCATTGTCTGAGCCTGAGATTTTTAAAATATAATTTTTGTAGTCAGATTGAGAAAACTTACCATCATTGGCATTGATGTCACCATTTTTTAATTGCTATCATTGTCATATTTATCTTTTAAGCATTCAGTGGTTCATCTCTCAAAGTCCTTGAGAGACAAAATTATTATCTGAAGGAAAGAATTAAAAGGTTATGTTTGCTTTTGATTAATAGTTTTGCCATTCGAAATACCTCCTTTTTTCCAATTTCTGTCAATTTTGACTAGAACATCAGCAAACATGGATGAGCAGTAACTGCTGCAGGATGGCTCAGTGTCCTTTGGGTACACCACTAAATTCGGTATAGCTATATATGGAAGTGCATTGATTCCCAGCTTCCTGAGGATCTGCCACATGAATTGCTATAGTGGCTGGGCATGTTTCTATACCCATCAGAAATGAAAGAAAAGAATTCCCCTTTCCCTCATTCTCACCAGCATATTCTGGTCATTCTGACTAGGATAAGACAATTTAATCTCTCAGAGTAGTTTTAATATGTACTTCCCCAGGGCTAAGAATGGTGAACACTTTAGAAATGTGTTTCTGAGTCTTTTTCAGCATTTTGTGTTTTATTTTTTATGAATTACCTGTCTAGTTTTATACCCTATTTTTATACTGGGCTGGTTGTTTTCTTATGTTCAGGTTTTTACTTCCTGTTCCTTTTTTATTTTTCCTTATTTGCTTTCTGTATGTGCAATTTTGTATCTTTGTTCAATACCTTTTTTTCAGTTTTCTTTTTAAGAGAAGGAAAATGAGATTAGGAAGGAGAGAGAAGAAGAGTGAGAGAGAAGGAAGGAAAGAGGAGGAGAGGGATGAAGAAAGAAACAAGAAATGGAGGGGGGAACTAGGGAGAGAGAGACAGAAACAAAGAGACTAAGAAACAGAGGCAGAGAGACAGAAAATGATAGTTTTCTGGGAAAGACTACCTTTGCCAGCTAATTTTCACCCTGATAAAATATTGCATCTCATCTTTCTCTGCAGGTATTTTGGGAACTGCACATGTGGGTAGATAAACATGGTCTCTCCTGAGGTCACACCAAGTCTCTATTTCTTTCTGCCTTCCATCTATCTACAGCTTCCCTTAGAGCTAACAAAATGGTGTCACACCAGAGCCCAGCTCTAAGCCTTTACCTAAGAAGGCCTAGATACACCACTTGTATTTCACAGGTAGCCGTTTCTTTGCATACTGTTTCTGGCCTTTTCCTATCACCTTACTGTATTTCCATGGCAGATTGACCTAGATAGCAGGACAGTCTATATTCAACCAGAACACACTTGCACCATAGCAAAAGGTAACAATGGTCCTAACAGTTTTACCCTACTTGGGTATGGCTGTTCATTGGAGCTTATATCTTTCTGTCTTTCTTTTTATTCATTATTTTATTTATTTACTTTTCAAATGTTGCCCCCTTCCCTGTCTCCTCTCCACAAACCTCCCATCCAATCCCTCCTCCCCTTTGCCTATAAAAGGGTACTTCCCTAACCTCCCACCCATTGCTACCTCACCCCTCTGGCATCACCCTTCACTGGGACAACCAGCCTCCACATGACCAAACATCACCTGCTAGGTAGAGGGCCCCAGAGATATTTCACTGGCTGTGAGAAAGTTTGGAGAACACTAATTCTGTGAGTTCTCCACTGGCCCACCTTCATTTAGCTAAAGTCTCTAACAACCTCCCAGTGACACTGCAGTTCCTTAATCCTGGAATTGTATAGGTTGGGAAGGGTTTCTTACTTTTCAAGCATATTTGGTTATTTCAGATTAAGTATACGAATTGATCTCTGTATTTACCTTCCCCCATGAAGGTACCAAATTCTCCATTCCAAAATACAAACTTCCAACCTTACTGAGGGCTCATCTGTTAAGTTCCATTTGGGCAAGCTCACATCAAGTTCACTTGTTCAGCTCTTGGCCAAATGGCCACTGCCAACCCAAATTCAGAACTTTCATTTCCTAACATTTGACTAATTTAGGTAACTCAACAAGAGAGAATACCAGCCTGACACAAAGGCTCTAACCTCCTAGAACTCACAGTCCACTCACTTTGTTTCCTAAGGCCCTGGCTTACAACCATGCTCACTGTCCAAATACCTGTTCTGTTTCCAGAGGACCTACATACTCGTACATATTCCTAACTGAGATAGCATAGAACACTCTTCTTCCTTATAACTCTTTTGCTGTATGCTTTTGGCCTACTTGTGTTTCTACCTCTCAAAGCCTAGAAAATTCTCCTTGATCTTCAACAGCTAAGCTGTAAAAACATTTCAGGTCCTATGCCTAATCTGAAGACACACAAAATTTCATAATACATAAGTAGAGCATTGTGTTCAATCTTACAGCGATTCATCTTTTGAGTGTGAATAATATCACAAAATTGTTTCTTGTTGTTCTACTCTACTGGGAAGAATGAATTTTGGCTGATCTGTTCCAGACCCAAGCACATTATTTTAAAGTTTACTCCAAACTCTCTATCCTGGAACAGAAAGGCCACCTAACTCTGTGGCTGGGAGAGCAAAGCAGAATATGCCCAGAAAAGACACTTTCCTTTTGAGAACAAATAATAAGTAAAATATTTCCCATAGAAGTTACAAACCGCAAGGTGTTCAATGCTCTGAATTCTCCTATATCCTTTGTTTTATTTACTATTTTTATAACTTTGTTAGAACTTTAACTTCTGAATTTTAGGATTTTTAGGTTCATTGAAGAAAGAACATTCATATAATCTTAATTTACTATAATAAAACATGTATGCAATTTGGATTTGACTCTTGTTTAGGACATGATGTATGACTGATGGAGTACTGTGTCACTGGGAACCATCTTAGGTGAAAACCTAGGCTCACCATGGAGTTAATAAAAGCCAGGGAGTTGGGCTAGGGTGATGGCTCAGTGGTTAAGACCACTGACTGCTCTTCCAAACGTCTTGAGTTCAAATCCCAGCAACCACATGGTGTCTCACTACTGTCTGTAATGAGATCTGATGCCCTCTTCTGGTGTGTCTGAAGACAGAGACAGTGTATTTACATGTAATAAAAACCAGGGAGTTTATTGTCATCTTGGCTGGTAACCACACAGGAATGGAAGTATGGCACTAGCCTTTATTTCTATCTTGGTTTAGGTAATCACATGGTGTCCCTCTACTTATTGTTACTTTTCCTTTCTTTATACTAAGGAAATAAGACCAGACAGTTTGGTTTAAAACTGGATCATACAGAAAACTGTGATATTTTTATTATCTTTATTTTAACTTTACTTATTTGGTGAAACTGAGTCATATAAAATCTGTGAAACTTTTGCATTCTTTGCTAAGCTTTCATTAGATGAATTTCTTCTTGTTCCTCAAATGACAGGGGATGGATTTCTTTGTCCACTAGAAGATCTCAGATTCTGCACCCTATCTCAAAGGTCTCAAACAACAGAGATACAAATAGCAATTTCTTTGCCCTCAATGTTCTCCAGATGGAAATGTGACAATGTTGGAAACAAGGCCACCTTGTATCTAAGCCTACCACCTGGCAGGTATGGAACCTGCTTGCTAGTTAAATTGGTTATATATTAATTTGGAGAAAAGTTTGCCTTTTTGCAAAAGTAAATTCCAGGATGCACAACCTAACAGCCCGTAGTTTCTGATTTTTTTCTTTCCTTTTTTTTTTTTTTTTTTTTTGGAGCTGGGGACCGAACCCAGGGCCTCTACCACTGAGCTAAATCCCCAACCCCTCTGTATTTTCTGTTAAAGGATAGCAGACACTCTGCCATCACACCCACAGCTTTGGCAATTTATTCAGAATATCTAAGTGGTATCTTTAATGTCTGTTATGGGTCTCCCTACTCTTATGGATCTCAACAGATTCAATCCACTAGGGCAGTGGGAGCAGAGATGTCTAACAGGAGGTTCAGATGTCCTGTGAGTATGTATGGTGAGTGACCAAACCGGGAAGTGCTGTCAGTAGGCAGGTCAACTTTACTAAGGGTGAATGATGGTTTACAAAGTGTGGGGGATCTGAGGGTATAGGCATCCAGGACGAAAAAAGTCATTGGCTATGGGCATAGGGTACTTGGAATATTTCATTACCATGGGGATGCATTTCAGGAATCTCAGGTGCTTCCTGAAGAGGAATTGTCAGGAGAAAAGAAATTGATTCTGTAAAGTAATTGAAGGTATGTGACGTTCCTCAGGTGGAGGCCTCTATGAGGCCTGAGAATTCCCTAGACAATGTCAGAAAAGGAGAAACCCTGACAAAGAAGGGAGTCCCCCATACTGAGCTGACTCCAGAGTCTATCTGGTCATGGTGAATTTCTACCTTAATCAGCAGAGCGTACCCACAGCTTGTTTTGTATTTGTAGACTCAAGAAATGTTTCTATTAACTGACACCCCCAGTCCTCAGGTTATTCAGGAACAGATGACTTGCATGAAGGAGGTTCTCTCCAATCTATGCTCACTAATGTTGCTTTGAGAACATAATCTACTCTCTACCTAGATAGAGAGCTTATGGGCCTATATTTGTGCTCTTACCTTGAAGCCTGAAGAAAGTATAAGGGTTTTGGCAGTGAAGTAAAATGCTTGAGTTAAAGGAGACATCACTATTCTCCAGGAGTAGAGATACACCTGTGGGTGTTTTCTAAAAAGTACCAAAAGCCAGCATTTGTTAAAGCTTATTTAATTTGGTTATCTTGTTTGACAAATTATGCTTCTAAATGATCAATCTATTTGTAAATAAAATGCTGCTAAATATGATTAATATTGTCAAGATATATGAACCTAGAGATTTGTCCACTGGCAGGAGTACTAAAGAGTTGGCTTTAGCATTCTTTGTGAATTCAGTCTGTTACACATAAATCACTTACTACAGATTTGACATGGCTGAATGCTTTCATCTTTCGTCTGTTGGTTGATTGCATGAATGAAAAATATTATGAAGGAGTTTTTAAAGGTTTTAATAGAATTACTTTTTAAAAATCTGGTTGTTCACTGTAAACTTAGTAAAATGAATCATTTATGGACATGGATCTCTGACTTGAGTAGTAACTCAGGATATTCTAAAATGTTCTAGAGAAGTACCCAATTGAGAAGAAAGAAATGCATCTCTGAGAGTATTTTTAAGTTGAAAATTAAAAATTATTCTTTTTGGGGAAATATAGCTTAAACTTAAGTTGATTTTTCTTGGTATATAAGTTTGATGTTAACAAATTAATGATTTGATGTTAACAAAATACACATTGACCTCTTTTAAAATACTATATATTATCATTTACAGTAACTGTCTGAAATTTAAAATAATTGCTAAATTGTTTCTTACCAAAATAGTGTTTTACTTGAGATACTCTGATTTTGTTCACTAACAATACCTGGCATTGTTTATATTTAAAACAAATATATGAAGCTCATTATATGGACAAGCAAGGAACATTAGTTATACACTTTCTGTTCAGACTCACTTTTTAGACACACACATTAACTGACTTCCTTACAAACTTTCTAGGTGCTTATTTCTTCTGTGGGAAACTAATAAAAGAAACCCAGTTAATTGCAAGTACATTAGCCTTTTCAGAATGCCACGACTACCTGGTCCAGTCAGTTGTATAATTGCATTTAACTCATGTTACTCTTGACGTAAGAGTTTTCCACATGTTACTTGGTTTCTTAATGTTTCCCCACAAAGATGTACAATTATTACCTCCTGACTTACATTCTGGGACTTGGGCAACTCTTGAATTTTACTATGGCCTGATTACTTCACAACCAAATCACCTAATTACAGCTCTTTAATAAACATTTTCTAAGTCTCTTCGGTAATAGTAGGACAAGGTCCTGATGAAGTGCTGCTCATTAAGACTTGACCCCTGGTACATGATCAGAGACCCAGAACTAACCCCTCTGACGATGACCTTACTCAGCAGTAAACAGCTGTAACACATCTGTGTGGCCATGTTATGTTAAGCATTTTATGTTTCAAAACTAATTTAATGATTTTACTCTAGCATAGTAAAGCAATGCACTACTAAAGTACTTTCCCTTATTTTCATTTCTACTCTTTGGGACAGGGTTGCACCAATGTGCTCAGTTAGGCCTTAAATTCACTCTGTCACCCAGGCAGACTTGAACAACTTCGATTTTTAATTCTTTTTCCTCCCCCTTCCTCTGAATCTGGGATCACAAAGCCCAAACTAAGAAGAACATGTAAATGCACTAGAATTTAGCATAAAGCTTCCGAGATGGAAGCAGAGACTTAATTGTCTCCCTTCCTCTTAGTGCGGAACTGAGAAGTCTTAGAGCGCCAAGCACTAGCTTGCATGGTTTCTTGGGCATGTTGCTTTGTTACACTGTTTTCAGTATACTCAGATATAAATGTTAGTAATAGTAATTAGTGTAATTAATCAATGAGGAAGGGTGCTTGGATAAAAAGGCAGCTTTCCGTTTTTCTGAAGAGTGGGGAAATGAAGTATAGTGGTTTTGTAGCAGGCTAGTGAAGTAGTTTACCACTGAACTATATTTCCAGTTTCTATTTTCAATCTTCAGGGCAAGAGCCTCACAAAGATACTCAGGTTGACTATTTTATAGTTATTTAACATTTTAATCTTCTGCAGAAATTATACATCTTAGTACAGTAAGCTTATTGTTTATACATATAGAAATGGGACTATGTATTGTCAGAGCCAAAAGAGACCACAGAGACCACTGACGTCACCTTATCTGATTCGTTTCCATTTCCGATAACCCAGCCATGAGCCACAGAGGTGAAGTAACTCACTCAAAGGTTCTCTGGGATCTTTAGAGGCCTACAATTTGTGAAATCTTTGTAAATTTAATTCTCTCTGTCTCTCTCTGTCTCTCTCTGTCTCTCTCTCTCTCTCTCTCTCTCTCTCTCTCTCTCTCTCTCTCCATGTGTGTGTGTTTTGTTTGCTAGCTTTTCTAACATTGAAGTTTTCCCCTGTACAGATAACTTCTTTATTTTTTCTCACAGAACGATGAGTACTTCCAGAATGAGAATTTGATAAAGCAACTCCTGAGTTGCACAGACCCTTCTTGTGATAAGAAAAGGAGTTGAATGAACTACAGAGAGGAGTGAAATAACTTTACTTATCCTACTTCTCTCATGATTTTCCTACATTTTCTAGATGGCACCTTAACTCTTTATTCAGGATAGCAAAAAATATTCTCAACAACAAAAGAATATCTAAGGGAATCACCATCTTTGACCTCAAGCTACAGCAGAGCAATAGTGTATTACAGAGCAATAGTGATAAAAACTTCATGGAATTGGTACAGAGACAGGCAGGTAGATGAATGGAATAGAACTGAAGACCCAGAAATGAACATACACACATCTAAGGTCACTTGTACTTAACAAAGAACTCCAACCATCCAGTGGAAAAAAATGATAGCGTTTTCAACAAGTGGTGCTCATTCAACTGGAGGTCTTCATGTAGAATGTAGATTGATCCATTCTTATCTCCTTGTACAAAGCTCAAGCACAGTGGACCAACGACTTCCACATAAAACCAGATACACTGAAACTAATAAAGAAAAAGTGGGGAAGAGCCTCAAACACATGAGTACGGGGGAAATTTTCCTGAACACCAACAGCTTATACTCTAAGATCAAAAATATGCAAATGGGACCTCATAAAATTGCAAAGCTTTTGTAAAGCAAAGGACACTGTCAATAGAACAAAACGGCAACAAACAGATTAGGAAAAGATCTTTACCAATCCTACATCTGACAGAGGGCTAATATCCAATATATACAAAGAACTCAAGAAGTCAGTCTCCAGAGAACTAAATAACCCTATTAAAAATAGGGTGCAGAGTTAAACAAAGAATTCTCAATCAAGGAATACTAAATGACTGAGAAGCACCTAAAGAAACGTTCAACATCCTTAGTCTTAAGGGAAATGCAAGTCAAAACAACCCTGAGATTACACTTCACACCAGTCAGAATGGCTAAAAAACCACAGTCAATATTCTATTGACAGTGTCCTTTGCCTCAAGCAACAGCAGATGCTGGCTAGGATGTAGAGAAAGAGGAGCACTCCTCTGTTGTTTGTGGGATTACAAACTTGTACAACCACTCTACAAATCAATCTGGAGGTTCCTCAGAAAACTGGACATTCCACTACCTGAGGATCCAGATATAGTTCAGCATATACCCAAACGATGCTCAAACATATAACAAGGACACATGCTACACTATGTTCATCATAGCCTTATTTATAATAGCCAGAAGCTAGGAAGAATCCAGATGTCCTTGAATGGATACATGGTGCATTTACACAACAGAGTACTACTCAGCTATTAACAACAATGATTTCATGAAATTCTTAGGAACTAGAAAATATGATTCTGAGTGAGGTAACCCAATCACAAAACAACACACACGGTATGCCCTGATAAGTGGGTACTAGCCCAAAAGCTTGGAATATCCAAGAAAATATTTACAGACCACATGAATTTCAAGAAGACGAAAGACAAAAGTGTGAATTCTTCAGTCTTTCTTGGAAAGGGTAAGGAAATACTCACGGGAGAAAATGTGAATACAAAGTTTGGAGCAGAGTCTGAAGGAAAGGCCATCCAGAGACTGTTCCCCTGGGTTATTCATCCCATATAGAGAAACCAAACCCAGATACTATTGCTAATGCCAAGAAGTGCTTGCTGATGGGAACCTAATATAGCTGTCTCCTGAAAGGCTCTGACAAAGTCTGACAAATGCAGAGGTGGATGCTCACAGCCAACCATTGGACTGAGCATAGGACCCTCAATGGAGGAGCTAGGGTAAGGACTGAAGGAGCTGAAGGGTTTTGCAACCCCATAAGAATAAAAACAATATCAAACAACCAGACCCCCCCCCCAGACCTGCCAGGAACTAAACCACCAACCAAAGACTACACATGGAGAAACCCATGGCTCCAGCTGCATATGTAGGAAAGGATAGCCTTGTTGGGCATCAATGGGAGGAGATGGCCTTAGTCCTGGGAAGGCCTGATGCCCCAGTGTAGGGGAATGTCAGGGCAGGAAGGTGGGCGTGTGTGGTTGGGAATGGAGTACCCTCATAGAAGAAAGGGGAGAGAGGATGGGATAGGGGATTTCCAGAGGGGAAACTGTGAAAGAGGTTAATATTTAAAATGTAAATAAATTATCCAATAAAAATGTATTAAAAAAGCTCAAACTAGAAACACAGTCATCATCTTTGTCTATCACCTAAATATCTAAATGATTCTTAGCAAAGAAATAGAAGGAAGAGGAGGAAAAGGAGGAAGAGGAGGAGGAGGAAGAGAAGAGGAGGAGGAAGAGGAGAAAGAGAAGTAAGAAAGAAGATAACAAAGGGTGAAGAAGAAGGAGAAGGAGAAGGAGAAGGAGAAAAGGAGGAGGAGGAGAAGGAGAAGGAGAAAGTGTCTTTAAAAAACACCTGTGTGTGTTTATTGTTGACACCTTCTTTGGCCTCAAACTTGCCTTTGAATTCTAATGTACATGCAAGGAATTTCTCACAATGATGTAAATCATTTATTGAAAGTTTCACTGTAAATGTTCAATGTGTTAGAGAAATGATCTATTAACTTTCCCTTTTCAACATAAGGTAGAACAGCCTTACATGTCCTTTGCTGATCTCCAGACGTAGTAAATAAGGAAAGTCTTGGCTTTGCATTTATAATGGGTAATACAAATGGAGCTATTTGACAATAACTATGTGGAGCTTTACCTAGGTACTGAGGTCTCCTTACTCTGCTTCTAATAAACTGCATCACAGTGAGATCACACAACAAATCCTGTTATTTCTGGATAGAAATTGGGAAAGTTAAACTTTTAAGGCAAGTGAGGGGGGTAAAGAGAGGAAATTTGCTATTGGGTGCTTGCTCAGTCACTTCCAGGAACGCCAAAGTTAACAAAATAAGGTGAATATAGCTGAGCCTGTGTCTGTAACTCTGTCTTCAACCAATCTCACTTTTATGTCGGTCCCAAATACGATTGCATCTACAAACATAATGGTCACACAATGCTCTCCATGAAAAATCATCATATCAGCAGGCCAGCTACGGAGGAGCAGGCAGAAAATCAAGAGATCTGGGTTCAAACCATGACTTGGCTGCTTTCTGGTGGTGTCAGTTTGTCATTCAGTGTGTCTTTATCCATTTCTCAGGAAGACATGAGAATGCCTACTTCAGGGCAGATGTAAATGTTATACGTGTAGTCAAAAGACAGTGGCATCTATCACTATTATTAATTTAATAGCTTGTGGTTGGGAGAAAACATTACTGAGAACTCTTGAACTCGAGGATGGTGTTTATCTATCTTGGGCAGCTTATTAAAATACAGATTCTCCACATTAGCCCCGAGAGTCAGATTTAGTAGGAGTGAGGATAAGAATTTACATTTTGAACATGAGCTCCAGGTGATTCTGATGCAGGTGGTTCATGATCCATACTTGGGCTAAAATGTCATGCAGGGGAAAATGAGCAGCTAGCAGGCTTAGCAAATATTTGTTGATTCATTGATTGACTCATTGGGGACTCCAGCTTTCACCTGTACAGAAGGTTGAATGTAGCCATCCCTGAAGTAATCAAGAAATCTCTCGTTATGTTTAATTGCATCCTTGCCTGGAATAACCAAAGCCGGGACCTCTTAGTAAAAATGAGAGCAAGCCACCAGAAACTCTGTCTGGAATACTCTTTGGATATTTGCACAGAATGTCAACTCTTAGACATCTCATCTTTTCATAAAACAACTCTTTTATCTGCTGTAATTTGAAATCTCTGCTAAGATTCAATAAATGTTATTTAATGAATAAAATTCCAATAAAACCAGAATGAGAATCAAAGCATATTAATATTAAATGGGATTGAGAGGTCATATGACATATTCATGACATAATGAAGAGATAAGTCTTTAATTTCAGCGTTTCATATCCGTATACTTTGTGATGTGTATTATAATTCATGTTGTATTGGTTGAAGCTTATCCTGTACCTGGTTCTGTTCTGGGTACTATAAGGAATGGCAAGTTACCCTGGCCTAAATGCCTGGGCCCATTATTAAAGCAATTCACTGACTGTTTGGAAAGAACACAAAGCTAAAAGCCAGTATATGGACATTAAAACTGAACTGAGTATTGTTGTTTTATTTTATTAATTTATTAAGGTGGAATTTGAGTCCTGGAGAAGGTAACCTACATAAAACATAATGATGCCTTAAAAAGCTTAGATTCTATGTTGACAGTTTAATTAACAAGTCTTTCTTGAAGCCTTACCTTATATGATGTACGAGAACAGTGCTATACATCTGCTTCATGCTACAAAAGGAAGGACGCCTGTCCTGCACATATCATGCTAGCCATGACATGAAACACTCAGAATAGAATTGGTGCTCTGTAGAGTGTCTACTTCCCTTCTCTCCTTATGACTGACTGGATTACAGTCACACAAGGAATTCCAGGATCTAAGGTTGGATCCAGCAAGTTTAGGTAAGGGAAAGCTTCATTTCTCCACAGAGTTGAAGTCATAAGCTTGGAAGTGATTGTACTTATCTCTCATGAAGCCCAGTCCTCAAGGACACCCCCATTCCAAAGATAGATGGCCTGTCTGGGGCTGTAATTAAATTTGCACAATTATGATCCCAGCAGTCAAATGCTAGGGCTGCGAAGGAAAGAAACACATGCCTGTTGCCCCCCCCCCCGCCCACCTTAAATGTTGAATTATCTTACAGTTGATAGTTCTCTAGATTCCCCGACCTTTAAATGCCGAACACTACATGCCTGTTGAATTTTAATCAATTTATTTTTTTCAACTGGAAATGTCAGACTTCTGTATGGAATTACGAGGCGCTGGTGATGTGACAAAGATTCAAAGTTCAGTGTCTGAAGTCATGGAATAGCAGCAGAGCCAGGATGCAATAGGAAACATAATTTGCAGGCAGCCAAATAAGGAAGTAAGAGAACATCTATTTTTCATTAGCTTTCACTGAGAGGTTAGAAACCCAAATTCATTTTCTCTCCTATTCTCTGTATTGTACAGAATTAGTCAGAACCGCTAGTGACTTAAGCAATATGATTAAGAAAGCTTAAGAGACATGATGAGGTCTTTTGTATAAAATGCCTACTTTGTGTCTTAAAATATAACTTTTAAATTTTTTTACATATATGCATATTACAAAGTGATGGTTTTATAAAGTCATTTCTTTCAATTGAAGTGAATCACATACTGACTATATATATATATATATACCTTTTACTCTCCTATCTCCTACTAGTTTGCTTCCTGGATCAAATATTCATGCTACTTTCAGGACGGACAAACAGACAGTCAGATAGACAGACAGAGTATATATAAAAATCAGGCCATGTGAGCACATACACACACACACACACACACACACACACACACACAATGGATGTATGAGAAAAGATATGAGATATTTGTCTTTCTGAGTCTGACAGGTTTCATTTAACATGATGATCTGCAGCTCCAACCCATTTCTTTTAAGTGATATAATTTTATTCTTGTCTGTGACAGAAAAAAATCCCATAGAGTATATTTATAACGTTTTCTTTGTCTGTTCTGTTGATAGACGACACAGAGATTGATTCTTCAATTTGACTATCATGAACAGTGCTGCAATAATTTCTACTCCTCACTTAAATTATATTGCATAATAAAGGAGAGAGATTTAATTCCTTCCTACAAAGTAGGAAGTCCTATGTCCTCTGCATGACATAAGGGAGAGTAGATTTTAACCATGAACTTCTCCCTAAAATGCATGTTCTTGCCATTGTCCCAGCGACACATTAAGTCACTACTTAATGTTCCTCTACCTGATTCTTAGAATGAAAATCAGCCTCATACATGTGGAACATGAACATAACTGTCTGGCTTTTGATATGGAATTCATGTTTTTTTTCTGTTTATCTCCATTGCATACTATTTCTCAATGTCTGTTCCTCTCTCCACTATGATCACTATTTCACATTAATCTCCAGGTTAAGAAAATGCCAAAGCAATTTTAGGAATTCATAGGTCTTCTTATTTTACTGACATCCATTTCTGCTTTTCTGGCTGTCTAAAGTCACTGCACAGGTCCCAGGGTGACAATAGAAAGGATGGACTCCATCATCATCTATTAAGTTGGCCTAGTCAGAAAAGGCCATTTAATCAAGTTCACAGGCCCAAACTTTCCATACGTGCTTCAGTGCTCACACAGATCTGTGGAAGAATGTGATTGACAGGTCTTATGCTAATACATCCCCAAGCAGGATTGAACTTTTGTAGGAATGTTCCATACCTTAGCTTTATCTACCCAAAGAAGAAGGGCCCTACTTAAGCAGCTAACAACGGACAAGCTCAGATCCAGTCTGCTTTGCTAGTATTCACTGGGTAATGGCTGTAGGTTCCTCAACCTACTTTCTAAGTTTTCCCTGTTGACATTTGGTCCACTTCCTATCCTCAAAAGGTAAGGGTCTCAAGCAGGCAATACAAATGTGTGTCTTGCCTTAGCTTCAGTGGATGATGGCCAATAGAAACCTAAACCTGAGTTAATTCTTTTTTTTTAACATTATAAAAGTAATCCAAGATTCTTAGCTACATATGTGTAACCTGTCAATCTTAAATACCGCTTTAAATATTCAAAAGCTAGCACATAATATACCTCTGTGTAAACCTCTCTTCTTTAGTTCTGAAATCTGTAATTTGTGTTTTTTTCTTTCCGGGTTTTTACATGCTATTATTACTCCATATACAGTAGGCTCTGGCCGGTACTTTCATCGTCTAAAATAGTAACTTCTCTATGAAGGTGCTTTGAAGCTGTGGCTAGTCACACATCTCCGAGTTCCTGGGGCATGTTTTATGGATTTGAGTCGTGTGTAAATACTTTGGAGACTTTTGAGGTCCTTGCATTTCTTACCATTTTTTATTCATCTCCTCTCACATCATATTCCAAGATTAAGGATCAATAAACATTTCTTTAGTGAACAGATTGAGAGAATGAATGAACTATTAGCCAATAACTAGGGAGTGCGGTGTGAGAGAAAGAGACAGTTTGAGACTTTGTTTTCAAATTTTTGATCTCTGACTAACTGTTTAGGGAAAAAAATCTACTCTCTTAGATGTTAGGACGATTAAAGAAAATAAGTCTCAGAGCCTAGGACTATTGTTTCATTTCTGTTATTCTCATGTTTCTCAAGTACAGGAGACCCTAAGTCTCACCATTCCACCTCTGGGTAATTCTGCAAAGTCCATCCAAGGTCTGAGAATCAGTTCCTCTGTAGGAAACTCCAAGGACATGTGTTCCTGCCATCCACAGTACCCGTAAAGCAAAGCACAATCACTGTTGCCCCATTTTATCTTCAGAAACAGCCTTCTCAGTCTAAAAGACTCAGTCTGTTGAGTAACACCAAGGCTAGAACTAAAATACAAAGGAGCACACTTTTCTTACTTTCCTTAGTCTGATTTCCTAGTAAAAACAACCAATGAGGACTCCAGACATTGATTTTTTAAATGTACTTACAGAGCTTTGAATGGTGGCCTATGCATCTCTATGAATTCAAGGCTGGATAGGGCTGCATAGTGAATCTCTCTCTCTCTCTGTCTCTCTCCCTCTCTCTCACTGTATATATATATATATATATATATATATATATATATATATATATATCTACAAATATATATTTAATATATTGTAGGCAATATATGTATGATATTTAATAATATTGTGTGTGTGTGTGTGTGTGTGTGTGTGTTGCTTTCTTGGTATCTTAATAAAATCTTGTTTCTTAGTACAGAAATTTTGTCTGTTTCTCCAACCTCAGAAGTCACAACAGAGCCTAACACACAGGTGTATCCTAAATATACTTTGAATTAGGTGAGAGGAATCAGTTCTGAGCATGCACACCAGGTACTGGCTCCTTTCTGAATAACAAGTTTCTTCTGCTTCAGCTCTCACTAAAAAGGAGCGTCATGGAAGAGCCATGCAGCGTTCACAGTGAGGCCTGCCCATTTCAAAACCTCCAACCTGAAATTTTAGCCAGATGCTTTGGGTTCTAAGGCCATGCATTTTCTGATTAGTCATTTCATCAAGTTTGCCAAGCAGATGATTTGGTTTGCAGTGTCTGGATCCAAAGAAGATAAACATTCAAATGGTCATTCACTAGGGAAAGATCTTGGAAATTTTCCAGGTGAAAACCGAAAGAGTAATTTCAAATTCTTCTTTGTATAATCATACTTAAAAGAGAAGTAGAAATAATTTATGTGATGAACTGGTATATTGATTAATGTGAATAATACAAGCAAGCAGATATTTGGCAAAAGTATAGTATTATCTGTACCTTTGTTCATGCCATTCAGGGAGCAATGTGCATATCATGTTTCCTGCTATGACGATAATGGGCTAAACATTTGAAACTGTACGTCAGCCACAACTTTTTTTACGAGTTGGCATGATCATGTTGTCTCTTTACAGCAATGAAAACCGTAACTAAGACAGCCTCTTACACTTCATTTACTCCTCATAAGAAGGACACGCTCCTGGTCGGCTATGAGACCAGGATCAAATACTAATTACTTGAATATGACACATGGTCAGCGGAGGCAGGATGGGAGTTGGGGAAAGGAGGAGAGGGAGAGAGAGAATGCAGAAGGAGAGGGAGAAGGGAGAACACACACTTGAAACTTCCATATTTGTTGACCTCCCAGAAAATTTCAAACAAGTCAAGCACATAAATAATATGGCTATAAGTCACCAATAATTTTTATAGCAGTTATACATGACAGCTATAATTTCTATGAGCCTGTTGCTTCTGGTGGCAATCTGACTGGCTCATTGTGAGTTTTATTCACACCCATGAAATGCCTCAGTCGTTCATATCTAAAGAACTCAGTCAGCGAGCAGTCAGTATGTTTTTAACCTTTCTGGAAGAACCTCAGGCAACGGTTTTGTGGAAGGTGCTATTTTATTCATAACAGAGATGAATGGTGGGTTCCACATTTTCTAATACTTCTCCTGTTATAACACTGAAGCCAACTGCTAAGTGGAGTAGACCTTATGAAATGATTTCCAAGTGTGAAAAGAAAAATCTTCATTTTCAATAAACTACAGAACATGCTGCAAATATAAACAATCTCAACATCTCAGAAGTTTAGGCAAACGCAGGTAGATTCCAGTCATTAAATTCCACGTGGGCTCCCAAAGCCACTTACCTTCATATGGTGACAGTGTGTATCAGTGGGCAAGCATGACTTCAGTGGGCCACTGCATAGGTGAAGTGAATATAGAAAATCTCAGCAATAAGTTGCAAATTCACAATGACTTCAGTTCCTTTCACATTCCATTGGTTAGCACTAGACACATGGGCCTATCTTACTAGAAGGCAATAAGGAAAAATAAGAATATCTCTGTGACTTTGAGGGTTAGAATAAGATTTGTGTGTATACAGAAAACTCAATCATAATGTCGTCTCTTTTCTTAAGTAGAGAAAATTATCAAATGAACTGTCCACATTTGAATAACACGTTGTGTGTGTGTGTGTGTGTGTGTGTGTGTGTGTGTGTGTGTGGTGAACCCACAAGACAATCTTTAGCTGATGAATGTGAAAGCTGAACTTTTTGAAGACTATCCTGGGGTATTGTCAATGGTACATGCATTTTAGGGCAATACCTCTGTTAACATGAGAGAATGTTCAACAGAGTTTTCACTAGAACTCTGAGCAGTAGAGGCCTTCAAGAAATCACTCTGCCTAACTTGGTTGGGGTAATGAACCTGCCAAGATAATTGGAATCCCACATAGCAAAGAGCACAACCTTCTGACCCCACTGGAGAAAAAAAGCACTGTGTGCTAGAAGCATGGACTTTGAGTCTCTCAGTGGATCTAGATGGCTTCCGGGTAGATAAAAACATACCCAAATTACCCTGAAGCCATCCACCTATTAACAATTCTGTGCAACAAAAGGACATTTTTCAACTGAAATAAAGTACCATATAGACCCACTGAATTCCGGAGTGGTGAGAACAGTGCTGTTGTAGAGGTCGTGGTTGGCAGAGGCACTGTTAAGGTAAATTGTAGCCAGGTTCACCCTCTACAATCCAGGCAGTGTTTAGATGCTATATAATGGGCTACATTTACCAATAAGACATCACTGCCCAAAGAACAGAATTTGTGAATTGGTCAGAATAACCAGAGGGATACTAAAACTGTTTTATAGGCTTAGAAAAATAGGAAGCATTGTTTCAAAATGAGTCATACTATACAATTTGTAGGTCCACACAGAACAAAAAATTGGTAACAACTAGGGAGCTAATAAGAGAGCTAGATAAAAGCTGCACTCTTATATCTTGTATATTATTTTATTTATAATGGTTTCTCTTTGCTATAAAGGTAAACTTCTGGCTTGGAAGTAAGGTACTCTAGACAGGACCCCCAGGTGCACCATTTTGATTTTCTTTCTCCATTCAATTGCTAACTTTGTAGCTATTCCATGTGCCCTCACGTCTGAATGTGCACTAGCAGACTACAGGCGCCTTCTCCCAAGTGGTCCCAGACTCCTGCCCATACAATCATATAGGCTTATATGACACTATCTGGTTTTGATCAAGGAACAGCGAGTGCTATTTATGACCATTGCTTTAATGTTGAGAAAATACGTGATTCCAATATTGGGCTGTGAAGCTATGTACCCACACGGATAAGGCAACGTGCTTCTGCCAATGCTCCTGGGAAGTAATTTCATCCGAGGCTCCCAGTACCTCCATCTAAGAGGAGGTGGCCTGACTCAGTCCGTGTGCAATATATACATTAAAGTTTACAAATGAAATATCATGTCAAGGAGTTATTATTTTATTACTGTTATTTTATGAGTGGTATATGTGAGCAGGTACATGTGTATGTGTATACACAGACATGCTGAAGGAAGACATGAACTATCTCTTTCCATCTCTGCTTTTGAGGTATCCTTTAATGAATCTGAGGCTCACTCTTTACTTTTGATTTTGCTACGATTAGTGGCCAGGACTCCCCAGCCATTTTCCTGTCCTCGCGCCAGTGACCTGCCACAGGGCTAGGGTTAAACATGCATGTGTTCATGCTCAGTGGTTTACTTGGGTGCTAGAAATTTGCACTCATGTTCTGATGCTAGTATAGCAAATGTTCTCACAAACTGAGCCATCACCCCAGGCAGGAGTGTTATTCTGGAGCTGAACACCCTACGGTAAACTCAAAATTGCTTCATTTGTAGTCATTTCACATCAGCTAGAAAACATGAAAACTGACTGCCTATTATATGCCCAAATATATTACATATTTGTGTATACATATGTATTACATAGACATAGCTTCATATATATATACATATATATATATGTATATATGAAACCCCTTTTTATGTATGTATGTAAAAATTGGCAAACATGTGAAAGCATGTCTTGGCAGTTTTTCTATGCTACTGAAATACATTCTCCACATGTATATTTAGCTGGTTGCTGGGTTAATTGTTAATCTAGTGTTCTATGCTGTTAGAAAATACCAATTTTCTTGAAATGACATTGAGTTCTTTCCAAACACATGGGGCTTCAGTATCTCTAAAAAGTGAGGACTACAGCTTTAGCTTTCACCTTTTTATCCCAATTAATAAGAGAAATGAAATGGTAAAATATGATAGACATTCTTAGAAATCCTCCCTGTGGAGACATTTCAAGGTTACAAGCATTGCTGGTTTTCCGGTTGAATCAACTGGATACATTTTCACCTGGACAACATACAGAAGGTTTATGGCATTCAGGGCTCTCCAGAGATAATTCCCACATGTTACATTAAAGGCAAGGGGAACTCGTTGAGCTGTTCTGTAGTCTTTATTCATTTCTAGTGAGGCCATGATGTATTACATGCTTGCTATTTTGTTCTTTTTCTATTATTTGGTAGGCACAATTCCGGATACTCAATAATATTTCTAAGAGATAGGAAAGGAAATCTAAATGACAAAGTTGCTCGTTAGAAGCTGAAAGGAATAAATAGTTAATACTCTCAGAGATGTTGATATTAGGAGACTTACATATTCAAGAAACATTTTTTTTCCATTCCAAGTGCCTCTTAGAATTCTACCATGTTTGTTTTTCACCCCTAGACCAAAAAGCAAGCGTGTTTTGGTTATCCTTAAACTATGAGTAATATTATTCCTGGTATTCCCATACTATTACTTTCACATTTTCCTGCAACTGCTTTCATGTAAATGACATTATTTAATCTTACTTCTTAATGTCTTCTTTTTTTTTCTTTTTTCTTTTTTTCGGAGCTGGGGACCGAACTCAGGGCCTTGCACTCGCTAGGCAAGCGCTCTACCACTGAGCTAAATCCCCAACCCTTAATCTTACTTCTTAAGTAGTTTTCTTTCTTTCTGTCATGAGATCATTGGGCTCAAACATTTGTCTTACCTGAAGAAATATACCATTCTCAAGGAATTAGATCATGGTCAGATTCTATGGTCTTATCTCAAAAGTGGTATTTTGTTTCATTTTCAGTTACAAGTCATTTTAAAATATTATTAATCATTTATTTGTTTACATGTCAAATGTTATCCCCCTTGCTGTCTCTCCTCCATGAATCCCCCCACCCCATTCTTATCCCTTTTTGCCTCTAAGAGGGTACTCTCCTCCCACCCCACCTCTCTAGCACCTGCTTTCTTTGGAGCATCAAGTCTCCACAGGACTAAGCGCCTTCCCTCCCACTGATGCAAATGAGACAGTCTTCAACTACTTATGAAGTAAGAGCCATGATTTGGCTTATGTATCCTCTTTGGTTGATTGTTTAGTCCCTGGAAGCACTAACGGGTCTGGTTTATTAATATTGTTGTTCTGCCTATGGGGTAGCAATTCCCTTTAGCTCCCTCATTCTAATTCATCCATTGGGATCCCTAGACTTAGTCCATTGGTTGTCTGTGAGTATCTGTGTCTGTCTTAGTCAAGTACTGTAAGAACCTCGCAGATGACATCCATACCAGGCCCCTGCCTGTAAGCACATGATGGCATCAACAATAGTGTAGGGGTTCAGTGTCTACCAAAAGAATGGATTGCACAGTGGGGTGGTCTCTGGATGGCCTTTTCTTCATTCCCTGCTCCATTTTTGTCCCTGCATCCCCTTTAGACAGAGATAATTTTGAGTTAAAAATTTGAATAGCCAAAAGCTGGAAACAACCCAGAAGTCCCTGTATCCAGAAGAATGGATACAAAAAAAAATGTGGCACATTTACACTATGGAGTACTACTCAGCTATTAAAAACAACAACATCAGGAAATTCCAAAGCAAATGAATGGAACTAGAAAATATCATCTGGAGTGAGGTAACCCAGTCACAAAGTCATACACATGGTATGTACTCACTGATAAGTGGATATTAAAAGAAAAGCTTGGAATACCCACAATACAACTCAGAGACCATAAGAAGCTCAAGAAAAGGGAAGACGAAGGTATGGATGCTTCAGTCCTATGTAGAAGGGGAACAAAATAGTCATGAGAAGTAGAGAGTAGGAGGTACTTGGAAGAAAGAGACAAGGAGGAAGGGAAAGGGGGCAGGATCAGGTGTTGTAGGAGGCAGGGTGATATACAGTGGGTCAGAAAATTAAAAAGAGGTATGTAGCAATGGGGTCTGGAGAGCTGTAAAAGCTAGAAAAGCAAGAGGCTCCCAGGACACAACAGGGAAAAAACTAGCTGAAATACCCAACAAATGGAATAGAGAAAACTGTGGAAACCATATCCAGAGGTTAGGCAAGGTCCCTGGTTGAGAGAGGGGGCCACCCACCCATCTTAAAATATTTAACCCAGAATCCATCCTGTCTAAAGAAAATACAGAGAAAAAGAGTAGAGACAGAAGGAAGCATTCATAAGGGATGCCCCACCTGGCGATCCATTCTATATGCAGCCTCCAAACCCAGACACTACTGCTGATGAGAAGAAGTGCTTGCTGACAGGAACGTGGTACAGCTGTCCCCTGAGAGACTCTGCCAGAGCCTGACCAATACAGATGTTGATGCTTGCAGCCAACAATTGGACTGAACATGAGGACCCCCCCCAATGGAGGAATTATGGGAAGGACTGAAGAAAATAAAGTGGTTTACAACCCTATAGGAAGAACAACATTATCAACCAACAAGATCCCCAAGAGCTCCCAGGGACTAAACCGCCAACCAAAGAATACATATGGAAGGACACATTGATCCAGCTGCATATTTAGCAGAGAATGGACTTATCTGGCATCAGTTGGAGGGAGGCCCTGTGAAAGCTTGATGCCCTGATGCAGGGGAATGCTAGGGCAGTGAGGCAAGAGTGGGTGGGTGGGTGCGTGGGGGAGCCCCCTCATAGAAGTAGGGAGGAGGGAGAATAGGATAGCGGGTTTGTGGACAGATGGGAATCCAGCAAGGGGGATAACATTTGAAATGTAAATAAATAACATAAACCATAAAAGTTTTTTGAGATGAGTGGGTGGCCCCATCTCTCTAATGGGGGCTTGTCTATCTACTTGAGGTGGTTTCTTCAGTTTCTACCTCCCTGATGCTGGGTATTTATAATCAAAACAATCACTAGAATTAAATAGAAAATACACTACATGAGAAAAAAACTAGCCTACCATTTTACTCTCCCAGAAGGACTTCTAAGCAGTAGTGGTATTACAGAGTGGGAAGACCATCTTCAGGCTCTATGAGAGGAAGACATATTCATGTTGAGGTTTTAACCAAAATATCACCCATATAATCAGTTTTTGCTGGGCTATCGAAGGCACTCCATAAGTATTGGCTGGAAAAACAACTTATGAATGAGTGGCTTACTTTTTGCATTACAAAATAAAGAACAGTAATAATGTAAAAATGATAGAGGTTAGTGGTAGAATTTAAGGTCCAACTGGTCTGTGACAATGGAGATATTTCCTGGGTAAAAAGACATAAAAAGGATGCTGTTCTGAGATTATCATAGTCACATGTAAATTCATTTCCCAGTTCTCACAACTTCTTTCAGTAGAGTGTTAGAATTATAACTGTATCTATTAAGAAAATGTCTACTCTTCCTTCTAAGTGGGAAGTGGCTATGTCATTGGTCACTCCAGTCTTTACTGAATTCTACACACACATGACTATACCACACACACATACAGACATATCATGCTGAACCCACACCTCCCATTTTGTACACTTCAGCCCAATATCATTTCCTCAACAGTACATTTTATGTCCTGTGGGGCCCTGAAAGGTAGCTTGATTCTGGTTGAGCTAAGGTTAGAAAACCCAGAGACCCTGAAAGTACCAAAGGCACTTTGCCTGATTTCTGGGCATCAGGCTCGGTCACTAGCCATAGCATTCCATGGATTAGTGGCTGTCAGTCACATGTGGGCAATGCCCCAAGCCCCTCCATATGTAGAGGACATGACCTTTGGTCACATGGGCTCAAGACAGATCTTCACTTTAATCAGGTATCTAAAGTCCTGAAGAGATTAGTCAATAATCTTTCCTTCCTGGACTCTCCTCCCTGCAAAAGTTATTTAATCTCAGGCCCACCCTGAGAAGTGGGGTATGGCTTTTCATATCCACTTTCCAGCATGACAATAAATGCCTTAAAACCATGGACTGCCTCTTTTCATCGGGATCTGCCATGGGGAGCCATGGAGATGGCCTTTGCCTATAGAGTCACCGTCTAATACTGTAGAAGGCCTCTCTGTGCTCCCAGTCATGGCTGCCACCAAGCCGAGCTCAAGCCTCAAGCTATCAAACCACAGGATTCATCTCTGTGAGACCAGCCAGAGCGCTCCTCTTTTCCACCTCAGCCCAAGGCTAGATCCAGCCTGTGGGCCCGCACTCCGCTCTCAGCTCTTCTGTGGCTCCCAATAGTGCCTCGGTATCCGAGAGACTGAGAACTAGATGGGTCTGGCCTCCTTGTAGACCCTGGGGGTACCCCAGAGCCAGCTCTGGCTGTACATCCCAGTCCCCTGCATCAGACCGCGCTGCCTCCCCATGCTCTGAAGCAGTGTCCTGAGGCTTCCCTAAGACCCAACACTCATCTAGCAACAGTATCCGGTAAGTGTGGTCAATCCGGTGTCCTGCCTGCAGTGGACCCACAGGAGCCTGCAATGTCCCTATTACGTACAGAGTGCTCCTTTTATTAGAACATGTTTAATGATTTACATACATTTATGTAGATAGCTAAGTACTTGTGATGATCTTTGGTAAACATTTTCCTTTCAGACAAGTGTAAGTCCACCACACTGCTACATACCTCAACATTACCAAGTGAGTGAGATAAGAGGAGACATCCTAAATACAAATGATTTTTCTGAGCTAGTCATTACTCAGCTCTAAGTACCACATTAATGCTGAATTGGACTGATTGACAAGGTCTATAAAACAACAGCTATGAATCTGACAAAAAACAATTTGAGAAAAGCCTTTCAGCACATTCCTCCCTACTAATCTCAAGCACCACTCACAATTATGAGGGAGACTGGATGAGAACTATTGATTTTTGTTGTTTTGTGCTGACGCTCCAGCTCTCCAAACAGTGGAACACCCTGCCCTTGTTCCTCATGGCCTTGGTTTGCCTCTCGATCAAACATGCTCACCTAGTTGTCAGATTTAATTAAAGGCAAATACAATAGCAGTAGCAACAGAAGCAGGAAAGAGCAAGTACCTTGCTTGTTCGCTGCAACATAGCATTAAGAGAGATTTCAAAAGTCAGCCAAGTAGAGCTAAAACCATGGGAGCTGTCATTTAACTGGACAGTGAGAGAAATGGTTTCTCCATAGTTTTGAGGGTCCCCTGCCCTCAAATCAGGAAGAATGCCTTTCTTCTGCAGTTTACAATGGAATAAACTGATGCTCCTGGAAGGTAGCAAAAGCAAACGGCCTTTCAGCAGTCATATTTCATGTATAATCACAACTGAAAATATGGGGGTGTCCTTATACTCAGGCTCTTTCAGGAGCTGGGCATATCGTGAACAACATCTGGCCACTGTGGCAAACAAGGGAAAATTATGGGAAGGACAACAGAGAATAATAGTGGAGTGGGAGAGGAAAGCATCCGCAACCTGGAGAAGAGAGGGAGGGGTACCTTGAGGTAGAAGTTTGGCTTTCTTTACCCATGATTTCTAGTCCATTACTACAAGTCTTGTTCTTTGTCTTCCTTCTTGCTCTTTAGCCTCAGACCATACACTTGCCCTCTCATCTACAACCCTGACAACTGATTCCCCACACAGTAAGACACATCTGTGTAGAGAAGGGAGAAAAATAGGTACAAAGCCCAAACTAAGGTAATGGTAAAATAGGAGGAAGGAGACAGGCACAGGAATTGCAAATAGTGTTTGTTTTTTCTCATAGTTCAGGACACTTTAAATGTAAGACGGAAGATGTTGTTCTTACCTTTCTACATTTTTATCCGCAGAGTTCTGCCTTCGGATGAATTGAAAGTACACTATGGCAAACATTTTGATCCTTTGCCTAGATTCGCAGTCCATGAACATGCATATACACACACTGACACAGGAGAATTTCTTTCTGAGCCATTTGAAAATGATTGTTAGATATCATGACATTTCGACTTTTAGTACCTTAAGATGCATTTATAGAAGAACATTGTCCCGCATGAATATGCTATCATTATTAGACCTAGGAAATCACACAGAGTAACTGCCTGACATATAACCTCATATTCAGATCCCCAAGTAGTCTTCAAAGATCATGCACAGTGATGTAAAAACAACCATAGACACAACTAAAGAACTCTTATTACATTTGCTTCCTGCATTTCTTTATTCTCTCTACATCCATTGACTATTCATGCACATGAGTTTTTTATCTAGATGATAGTTTGGATGGAAAGGTTAGGGTATTTAAACAGTTTGACTCCAGTTCATTGTCCTATTAGAAAGGTGTAAGGAAGCATGGGCTTCTTGAAGGAAGAGCAGCACTAGAAGCGGGATTTGAGATGATATAGATGCACCCTCCTTTCAATTTCCTCTCTACTTCATACTTGCTGTTGACACATCATCTTTCAGTTCCCTGTTCCTACCACTATGCCTGGTGCTGTCATGCCTTTCTGCTATAATGAACTCTTATTCCTCCAGAGATTTAAGCCACACCAATTCTTCTTTAAGATGCTTTTGGTCATTAAATTTTATCACAACACTAGAAGCATAACTAATATGCTCTATGCATGTCTGCATGTATCAATACCTTATTTATTGTCTTGTCCATAGAAGTTCTTGAGAGTCTAGACTAGTTACAGAGGTGTCTCTAAGAGTGTTTCCCAATGTGTAGGTTTTTGTGTTTCCTCATGACAAGTCATGTTAAAGGTTTAAGACCAGATGTTGTGTAATTGACACTGAGTTATATCATCAGGTTCCGAATGTCAGTACATTGCATATTTGATATGTTGGTTACATTGGTCGGTTCTGGACACCTACCCTGGAAAGGATTTCTTTCCTCCTGCAATTCAGAAATCTAGAGTGATAGATTTGATACATGCTGCTTGTCAATAACTTTTATCCAATGGCATAAACTTCTATAGACTTTTGCTAAGCAAATTATTTCTTTGATGGCTAACAACAGGCATTTTTCTATTTTTATTACTTCTTCTTAGTTACATAATATGTATTGACTAGTTTATTTTTGTAAAAAAATTTTTTTCTTTGTCATTCTCCATTGCTAACAGGTACCTCGCAGTTCCTAGAGACATGGAAGATGGGAGTGGGTGGGGTGTAATGAGTTGGCACATTATGTAGGAAGGGCATGGCTTTAAGGAGAGGTTAGACACAAATTTATTAAACCAGTGCAACAAACTGAACTAGGTAGGACAATTTTGAGATTAGAGTTTTGGATTCTTTTTTACTTCACTTATTTATTATTTTTATAAAAAAACCGTCTTTGAAGGAAAAGTCTCACTGCTCTATTGTTGTAATCTCACCTCCGCTCACACAATTTTACACTGTTTCTGACCCACTTTTTTCATCCACTTTGCTGCTTCCTTCAAGAGCAGTTTTAGCTCCCAACCCCAGCCAGTACCTTGCTCAAATTGCTTTAATCTCCAAGTGCTTCTCATATTGATTTTAAACAGCTAAGCTGTCAATCAATTTCTCTCTTCTTGTAGCAGCTAAGGGCAGAGAGATTAAAACAACAAACAAATAAGGCTGGAGTGAAGATGCTGGTTAGAATTTTCAAATGAGTTTCAGCAGGCTTCAACAGTTCCCCTTGGCCCCTCGCTGCATAGAAGTTCAAGATTGTTATGAACAAACTAGGTTTGCTTTTGTCACGTTACAATCTGTTAGCATATAACGAATATTTACACCATGCGAAAAACCACACTAATAGTGGACTCAAACCTTACAACACCTTGCTGGTAAATACTCCAATCATTCTTTGTATGTATGTATTGGGAAGGCTGTGTATGAGGGTGTGCAACTGTAAGAGGTGTGCACATGTCTACCTATGAGTGTGGAAGTATGGTGTCTTCTAGCATCATGTTACACCTTACATTTTAGACAATGTCTCTCCCTGAATCCGGAGGTCATGGATTCTGCTAGATGGGTTGGTTAACAAGCCCCTGGGATCCTCTTCTCTCTGCTTCTTCAGTACTGAGAACCAGGCGAATGTTGCTACAAATATGTTTCTTTTATATGGATTCTGTGGGATGAAATTGAGATCCTCAGCCTTGCTCTTCAAACATTTTGCAAATTGCTACCTCTCCCTACTCCCAATGTTTCTTTTTTTTTAAGCAAAAGAAGATATTGAAGTTTGGCAAGGATTTGAGACTTGTCTAAAATCATTCATCGGCAGTGTCAAGACTGTTCATAACAGGTGAACATTTTACATTCTTTAATCAATAATCATTCATAGGTTATACACACAGCTAAGCAGGAGGAAGTGGTAACTTCCATAGATCTAAAATAAGCTGACCAAAATCAAAACATAGATAACCTGTTGGAGAAAATGTTGGAGGTGGAGGAAATAGCAATAAGCTTGTGATTAAGCAAATTCAAGTCATTCCATAAATATCACCCCTTGCAGGAAGTTTTCCTTAACATGTTCTACTGTTTCCCTCCTACTCTGTTATCCAGTGTTGACCACTGAGTTAATGTTAAAATCACAGGTTGCACCTCAAAGGAGATAAAAGATAATTATGAGCAAATACATAGGCAAATGCCAGCAGCAAATGCCACTGAACTGAGAATGGGACTCCTGTTGAAGGAATCAGAGAAAGGTCTGAAAGAGCTTGAAGGGGTTTGAGACCCCATATGAACAACAATGCCAACCAACCAGAGCTTCCAGGACTAAGCCACTACCCAAAGACTATACATGGACTGACCCTGGGCTCCAACCTCATAGGTAGCAATGAATAGCCTAGTAAGGGCACCAGTGGAAGGGGAAGCCCTCGGTCCTACCAAGACTGAACCCCCAGTGAACGTGATTGTTGGGGGAGGGTGGTAATGGGGAAAGGATGGGGAGGGGAACACCCATATAGAAGGGGAGTTGGAGGGGTTAGGGGGATATTGGCCCAGAAACCGGGAAAGAGAATAATAATCGAAATGTAAGTAAGAAATACCCAAGCTAATAAAGACGGAGGGAAAAAAAAGGTAATTATGAAATCAAATGCGATTGACTATGTCATATGAACACAGATTCACCTAATAGTGTGATCTCACATGATAACTGTTGCATGAAGTTTTTTATATTAATAGAATAAAGTTAAAAAACCAATATACTTTAAAAATTCATTGATAGAAACCTCAGGTCAGTGCATTATAGAAGAGGCTGTGAATCATCATTATTGGCTTCAAATGATATCTGACAGCATTCTTTATTTGAGGGTTGGTGAAAACTAGGGAACTGTTTGGACATTCCAAAAGGATTTCACCCAGCCATGACAGGGGAAGGCGACAAATAGCTATTTGGGGATTTATGATAGCCCAGGAAATTGTGCTGTGGGCATACAACATTCCATTCTCCAGAAAACACAGATGTTGAAATCAATCCCCTATGGTTTTTCTTTGTGGAGAATTCCACAACTTCAACAGTTGAGTCATGTATTAGTTACTTTCCTATTGTAGTGATAATATACCTTGACAAAGGCAACTTACAGAAGGGAATGATTTTTCTGGTCTTGCGGTTTCAGAGAGCTGGGAGTCCATCATGTTCATGGTGGGAGCATGGCAGCAGGCAGGCAGGTTTGTCACTAGAACAGCAGCTGTCAACTCACCTTCTAATTCACAAAGAAGAAGTGAAAGGTGCCCTGAGGATAGAAGAGTTTTGTATAACCTTAAGCTTAACTTCAGTAGCATCTCTTCTAACAAGGCCACAAACTCTAATCATTTCCAAATGAGCTCTAGTTGTTGAGCAAGCATTCAAATACCAAGCCTTATTATGGGCATCTCATTCAAACCACTGCAGGTCATTATCTTAGGAACTTGTAAAATAGGATCATAAAGTTCAAGTGCAACCCAGTACATATTTTGTGAATCTTTCTTTCTTTTTTTATGGCAGTACTATGATTTGAGTCAAGGACTTCATCCTTGAAAGGCCAGTGTTCTACCACTAAGCTACACTCCCAGCCTAAATAAAGTTTTATTGGACTACAGCAATGGATGTATTCTTAAATATTGTCTATGGATATCCTTGGGCTATAATGGTAGTATTAAAGGTGGCACCAGAGACTCCATGGTCTGTAAAACCCTATTTATTTACTATCTGTCTCTTTTCAGAAACTGTGTGCTGACAAAATATTTTAGGTCAAGAGGCTTGCCCTTCGATTCTGGATCTGCAGTATCTAGCCCTGTAGCACTACAGGTCATTCTGGCGGAAACATCCATCTTCCATTCTTACGACAGAATCATTTAATCTTGGCTTGGTATAGATTATTAAAATGACAGGTTCCTACTGAAGAGAGAGATAGAGAGAATTCTGGGAGCTCCTACTCAGCTCTTCTGTTTACCGGCTCAGTGCACATCTCACAGATGACACAGCAAAAGGATGGGCAATTTTGCAAACCAAACTCAGATCTGCAGAAATCATTCTGCAAGAAATAATAACACATAAGGAATACAAGGTTGGGAGAAGGCAGAAGAATAAAGGAATAAAATAAAAATAGAGCATAGGTGAAGTGGCTTGCCACTTTACTTTTTCCAGGGGGTGACACAACTCCTGTGACAGGTTATTTGGGTTCGTCATTAGAACTCCTATTAATATGGTGTCAGAGGTCTCTAACCTCACCTTCTTTGTTAGAAAACCTAAAGTGGTGTTTGTAATCTTACATCTATCTTGGGAAGGACAGAATGGGAAATGGGAGCTGGTGTGAGGTGAGCAAGTAACAGATTGGTAGGTAAAAATTACCTGCAGAATTTCTGTATTCAGAGCTGGTAAGTAGCCCAGTGTATGGGGATGGACACTTCATCTAAGCAACTGCTGGCAAGAGGACCATCCATATTGAGAGAGAACTTCCTGCTCTTCCTGCTCTTCCTGCTCATCCTGCTCATTCTACTCTTCCTCCCTCGCACCCCCCCCCAAGTTGCAGCACTTGGAAAGAATTCAGCTGGTCTGACCCTTGAAAATGTGATAGCCAGTAACATATGTCAAAGTAGGATTTGGAAGTGGTGCAGGGGTTTCCGTAGACTGTCTATGAGAGAGGGTGAGGATTCAGGAGGGAGCTATAAACATGCTGAAAAGAAGTGCTCCAATTTGGTAGGATACTGGGTAAAGGGAGGCTGATTTTGTTTCCCTTCTTTTACACATTTTGACCTATCCAGTGGTTCTTCAATTTGGATCAGAGGCCCCTGCATGCTGCTGGAGCCTCTATTCTTCTTTATCTGAGGCAGCTGAGAAGCAGCACATTTGTCATAGATTGAGAGTCATTAAGATCTCAAGTTTAAAGGGACATTGCACACCAAGAAGTGTGGCCATTTGACTTTTAAAATTCAATTAAGGAACTAGGCTGACAGTAGGCAATTTTAGCTCCACAATTTCTTTCTAATGTATATCGTAATATGCCAGGCCAAATTGACTAGTGGACATTTGTCGACAGCCCATTTCATGTTTTATCAATAGCTTTCTCATTCAGTCTGTAGAACGAGTCCAAGCTTTCTTTCTCTTAATGTGTTTTGAGTATTTACAGATGATTTCCTTTGTACCCCTATCATTCACATCGTGAGTATTCTTCATTTATATAATCCAGTGTCTTTCAAACTTCTCTGTAGACATAATGTAAAACACACTCAGAATTTTAATAGAAATTTAGAGAACTTGTCTCAACCTGTGTGTATGTTCTTGTTAGTGACTAGCTAGGAACAATGAATTACCCAATGCTGTGTGCTTCCCACTAACTATTCTTCTCTCATGGGAGCAGATGCAATCACTGATGTCAAAAAATTAATTGATTGCCATTCTATTATTAGAGACTTACATCTAAAGATGAAGAAACACTTAACAGGAGGGGTGAGCCACTGTGGATTATCTCACCTTACTTCAGGGCAGTGGGACGGACATAACATACTCTGGTTTAGAGTTGATGTTAAATTTGTGTTGTGGTTTTTATTAGACTTGTGAATGTTGTGTGAATATTCATCACTTTGAAATTACTTCTTCTGAGAGATGACTTTGGAAAACCAAAATGCAATGACAAAAGAAGTAACTGGATGAATGTAATGAAGGTGATTATCTTCCTAGGAGACTGTGTCAACTCCATTTTTCTCATCTGTGAACTGGTTCTGTTGCACTGAGTAGTACACTTCAAAGTGGAGAGCTAATTGTTTTGATCAAAAACATTGAGAGACACAAACTTATGATTATTTTTCTTTATGGTCTTTGGCAAGGGACTTTTCTCTTCTAGCACTTCAAGTGATTTTTGAATCATTTTATGGACAAAAGATAGAGGCATATTATTTGGACCAGAACTTTTTTTGAAAAAGAAAGTAATTGGAAGTCATCGATGGAGAGATCCAAGAAATCAAGAAGCCAGTGGTCTCCTTTTGTGGGAAAGACAAAAATGAACAACACCCCTGATACTGGACAAAGTTAGAACATCTGCCAACACTTCCTAATGAGCATTATTTGTTAGTGTCTATTAAAATTGTGGTTTTATTGAAATTATTTTTTCTTTTTGCTCTTATTATCCTAGTAGGATAAACATATCACTGATGACTTCATAATTTGCACCATGTTTATATATCTTTGCTTCTCTTTCTTTTCCCTTTCCCATGGCTTTAAAAACTAACATTCTTCTCAAAAGCCATCTTCATAAAGAAGACTATTTAAGGGGAGCGAGGGAGTCAACAAAAAAGGAGGGACAAAGGAGGGCATGGGTGTGGTGAATGCACACAAATAAACCAATGCTATATTTTCATGGAAATGTATGTAATGAGACCTACTATTTGATATGTGAATGAGAAAAATAAATATTTAAGATACAGTGAGGGAGATAAAAAGTGAGAAATCAGACAGTACTCAAGTTAAGTATTATAGTGGGAGTTGTGAGGTTTTCTATGGTGATGATGGCCACATGGAGTCTGAGCCAGAGTGGGCCGTGAAAAGTAATTTATGTTGGGCTTTTGGGATCTCATTGTGTGCCAAGTAGCTTTCCTTTTGTATCTAAAGATCTCATGGGGAAAGTAAAGGAAAGCCATAACAATCAAGGCCAACCTGGAAGGGCTTTAAAGTCTCTTTCTAAAATCTTAATATGTCCATAGGAATTATTGATGGTGATATACTTTATCAGAATCTTTAACATTCAAAATGTTAAACTATTTTGAATAGTTAACACATAACTATTTTATTTTTCCCTAAGGAAAAGAATCACTTTAAATTAAGCTATGTCCTGCATGGACTATATAATGGACCCTATTTTGAATGGTGTTAAAACAAGAATGTCAGAGAGCCAGGGTATGCATGTTGGCTGTAATATGAAAAAAACCCTCTATTTTTCTTTTCTTCCAATATTTAATGAATTTTTTTCAAAGAGTTGATGCATATTTGTTGTTTAATTTTCTAGGCCAATTGAAACAGCAGCACAAGCTAGTGGGGTAAAGTGACATTTTGGGTACTGGATAGATAAAATGTAGGGCTTTGGGATAGTTTTAGTAGAGCTCTTTACAATCAAAGAAATGGAAACACGTTCAGAAAACATAATCTACACAAACTCATACTGGTGTAATACAGCAACTGAAACATTCATGGACTAAGGAATAAAGAATCAAAACGCAATGTGGATAAATTGCATACATTTGGATACCATATAATTGGATAATATTATCCATGGAAATAGATGAAGTGCTGAGACATTCCAAATATGTATGAATCTTGAAAACCATGTGTCAGTTGAATGTTCTAATCATCAGAGACCCTGTGTTATATGATCTCATGTATTTTGCTTCTCCATATTATGGTGGATGGTGCTGGAGTAGGAGTAGGAGTAGGAGTGACTGTTTAAGTAAAAGAGAGATATGTCTTGAGTGATGAATGTATCCTAGGATTAGATTGTGATGATAATTTTATGGGAGGGTGAACATGTGGCAAACTCCTGGATGGTATATTTTATAATAGTGAATCACATGTCATAACCATTTTAGTTCAATTTGTGAAATTGCTATAAGCCTTCCCGTTTCTTTATTTGTATAAACTTCTAGTTACAGGTATAAATAATGCTGCTCCAAATAGATTAGGAAATGAGTAGCTAAGTCTACTTAGCCATATGTGCCTTGCTTGTACTCTAAACAGTGGCCCTGGTGGTTGTGCTGCAGAGAGCTGAGGTCCTGCTAGCCATTATGAAACCATTTCCTCTGCATTCTGAAGATGGTTTCTGCCTCTTTTATTTCACCTAGTATACTGAAAGGCCAGTCCCAGTGCAGAGACTGAAGACAGTGTAGGATTCCACATGTGCTATATTTCCTCATCCAGGTTCCCAAGGGGCTCTGTGGTTAACTTTGCCGCACAGCTCCAGAACTTCAAACTACAGGAGCTAAGATTTCTATGTCCCATACCCCCTACATGCATATAGAAGAACACAGAGAAGCATTATGTTCTTTGAGAGAGATTGTTTATGAAACTGAATGCCTTTGAAACACAGTACACAAACATAGACATTTATCAAAAGGTATGGTTTGTTCAGACACAGTTGTTGCTTTGGTTGCAAATGTCCTGTCTAGCTATCCCAAGCACAGTATCATTAACATGCTTACTCCTTCTTTTTCCTCTCATGGCTTCTGGGTTTCTGGTTTCCTGGCTGACATAATGTCTCTCAATGTGACTCAGCCAGGTTTGTTTCTTATGTTTCTTATATATGCCATTGGCGAACTCTCCTGATGACCCATATTGCTGACTCTCAGGAACAGCGTATATAGAAGTACCTAGATATGCTAGTTCCTTCTACATAAAGTCACCAACAAGGTTCACATTCTTACTGCTTACTTGTTTGCTATTTTCACTGCTTGATATATCCTTGCCTCATTTTTTGGTCTGATTAATAAATACATTCATGTATCAAGGTATAACTCAGTTCCAAGAAAATATATCTCAACATATAGTCTATAATATAATAATGCAAGATAACATACAATGAAGCAAGTGATACACAGCCAGTCTTACACAGAAAGAGAAATTTGCTAAGTCAGCACGGAGAGGTAACCTAGAGTTACCAGGCAAAGGAACTAATTTGCAACAGGGTTATATGTAGATATGAATTGTTCTTACCTAAATGACCTAAAATATAAATGAAGACAGAAGCCTCAAAACATCATATATATATATATATATATATATATATCATGGGGACTTAACCTCAGCTTTAGCTTCCTTTCAATAAGCAGAACTGTTAAGGAAGTTATAAGAATTCTCCTATGTCACATATACCTATGGAGTATAGCTAAACAATCTTTGGAGTATGAAGATTACAGGATGAGTCACTGATATAAAGATCAATTCTCATGTTTAAGAGTGCCATGGAATGCCTTCACAGTAGAAAACACAGAATAGAACTGTAAGTTCTTACTAAGATGAACTCTAGTGAAGAAAGTTTTGCATCATACAGGAAAACAGAACACAAAAATGAAATGCTACTATGTGGGGTGATAACAGGAATCCATGTTGTATGAATTAAATAATTGCACAATCTGAAGGATGTTCAAATGTAAGCATGTTTAAAATGATGAAAACAAAAGATAAACGAAAGTAAACTACATAAGGCAAGAATGAAAGACTATGTAAGAATAAAGATTTTTAAATAACATTTTATTCTTCGAGGATTTTATACAATGTATTTTGATTGTTTATCCCCTTCCCCCCGCACACCTACTCCCAGATCCACCCCCATGTTTCCACACATCAAACTCTGTGTTTTTTCACCCTTTTCCTTAAAACAAAGTTTCTTAGTTCATTGAGACTTTTGTACACTATATTTGGGTCATATTCACTCCCTCCCTATCCCTTTTCAGATACACCCCCTTTCCTATCCACCCAAATTTGTGTCTTAAAATGTTCAACATCTTTAGTCATAAGAGAAATACAAATCAAAACAACCCTGAGATTTTACCTCACACCAGTGAGAATGGCTAAGATCAAAAACTCAGGTGACAGCAGATGCTGGCGAGGATGAGGAGAAAGAGGAACACTCCTCCATTGTTGGTGGGATTGCAGACTTGTACAACCATTCTGGAAATCAGTCTGGAGGTTCCTCAGAAAATTGGACATTGAACTGCCTGAGGACCCAGCTATACCTCTCTTGGGCCCAAAAGATGCCCCAACATATAAAAAAGACATGTGCTCCACAATGTTCATCGCAGCCTTATTTATAATAGCCAGAAGCTGGAAAGAACCCAGATGCCCTT